>NW_024881815.1:0-663346 GCF_019059575.1 Amphibalanus amphitrite
CTTATAATCATCAGGCATCTGATGTGATAAGTTCTCGGTTCTCTTGGTCGCCCAGCGCAGGTAGTGTGTAGCAGAATGACACGGACATCTCGCGCCGACCTGACCTGTCCAATGTGCATTGTGGCTTTCATGGCCACGCTGGGAAGTCTTCGCCTGACAGTTTTCTGTATGGGCCCTGTAAACTCACGATACAGACCATGCCTCTTCTATCGTTGGGTGGAGGCTAGAGGTGTCCCGCCGTCTGGAGCCGTCTTTGTGTTCGGGTCGGGCAGCAGAGCGGCACGTGCTGGTGCGAGTCTGCTTCTACATGGGTATGTATGTACATAATTGAGAGAGAGAGAGAGAGAGAGAGAGAGAGAGAGAGAGATAGAGAGAAGAGAGAGAGAGAGAGAAGGAGAGAGAGAGACCTCAGAGCGCTGCAGGTACATCGCACAATCTCCGGTCGAGCTATTCGAAGATGGAGTTGCAGATTTCGATCGTTCCAGTGACAAAACCAAAGACTGGAATGGTCGGGTCGATCGGACATGTGAGGACTCCGGAACCAACCGACCGACCTCAGGGAGGCTGCCTGAGGAACCACACATCCGTAATTAGTATGGTAATTAAACTATGCCGTTTTTTCTTTAACCCGCGCCCCAGTGGCGGTCTCAGCCAACTTCGCCCTAGTGGGGGGGGGGGGGGGGCATATGTTACCACCCACCTCTAACTCAAAAACTAAGAGGGCTAGAAAGACGCGGTAAAAAGCAGTCGATAGCTCTCAATGCGTACGTTTGAAAGTATTTCGGTCATTTTTCACCTTAGAGCAATATTGGGGTCACCAGAGGTCATCAAAGGTCAAAATTTGCCGATTGTCATTATATTTTTCAGAAAACATGCCGCTATCTAAGGAACTATGGTAGCTAGAAAAACACAGGGAAAAGCAATCGATAGCTTTTGAACTCTTCTTTTGATAAGGTCATTATCAAAATTGATCTCAGGTCATTGGTTTAGCCTCTAGAGGGCAAAAACTTCAAAAATAGCTGTTTTTACGAAAAGTGTTTTTCGACAATAACTTTCGACTACAAAAAGCCACGACATTTCTATTGCCAGAATCGTGTTCCCCTCGCCGAGTCGCGTCGAATGAACTATAATTTGACCTTGAAAGGTCAAATTGAAAATTTGACCTCAGGTCAAGGTCATGACCTGGCCGGAAAAGGTCATGTTGCATATCAGTCGATGCGTCTCAACAAGACAAACACAATGAGACCATCCCCAGCGTTCTGTCTCTTTCCAATCGCGAGTTATTGGCAAAAAAAACTGTTTGTAGCCTCAAATGACCTCGGATGACCTTTCTAGAGGCTATCAGCAAAAATGACACCTTGGTCATCATGAGTGGTCTAAATCATTGTGATTCTGAAATATTTGGACTGTTCCTATGCGTACACACGGATCTAGAGGCATTTTCATTTTTCTCCATTGACTTGTAATGTATCCGCCACTGACCTGACCTTAGGTCACGGATATAAAAAATCCGAGATATTCAAATTGTAGGCGCCCATAACAGCATGCAATCCACTAATTTTAAAACCTTTCTGACAAACACTGCAGGCTGGATATGATTGCAAACGTTTTTAGGCTTGGTCAGTTAACTTGACCTGGTGACCTGACATGACATGACCTGGGGTCAAAAATTTCACACATTGTCCAAAATTGATGTACCAAAAGCTACCCCAAGCGGCGCGGCGCTACGCGCCGCGGTTTTTATTCACACGCAAAAAACGAGACAGGGTGGTAACATATGCCCCCCCCCCCCCCACTGGGGCGAAGGTTAATCGCTGGTAAGCAATGTTTTCTTTGGCGAAACTCCCTCGCCGTTTCGTCCCAAATTTAGCTATGTAGACCACCTTCGCGAAAAAGAATGGTAGTGTTCGCCGCTACCAGACACTGTGACCAATATCCGGTTTTAGGGTCTCCGGCCAACCGGTGACCAATTAGGTCGGTTTGGTTTCCCAAAATCGGGTTTTCTGTGAATAACCTCGCAAAAATGATCTCGGAGCCGTAATTTATGCATTTTTGTGTTCGCTCGTCATGCTCAGGCGCGTCGAGTGACATATGTTCAGGTGAGGTTAACTTACCGTGTTGTTCTCTGGGCAACGTCAGGTCAAACCTTTCAGTCACGAAACTAGTCAAAGGAGGTCATGCTGCATATCATTCGATTTGTCGGATTTTTATTAAACCACTGTTTGGTTTTGGGACTCGCTAGCTCAATTTGACCGACAGCTATTGACGAAAAACTCCTATGACCTTAGTGACGCGACAAGTGATGTCACGCAAGATCAACGATGCAAAAGTTAGGCATCAGATTTTGCAAGGGGTGTATGAAATCACGATTCCATGTGCTTGAGTTAGTCTTAGATCATTGCCGACACCAAAATAGCACCGTCCATATTTCTCCATTGCTTAACCCTCGCCGGCACAGGGGGGGGGGGTTGATGCAACACCCTCCCCTAAGGTTTTTCGCGAATAACTCGCGTAAAAAGGGGCCGATCGCGACGAAACTTTCAGTACCCTCGCATTCATCAATTTAACATCTACCCTGAAAATTTCATGACCCTGACCCAAATGACCTTTGACCTGTGACCTCTTTTCCGAGACCATGTTTGGCCGGAATCGCGATTCGGCTTATGTCGGCTCGCATTAGCCGCGCGTTTGCAAGTTTTTCGTGGTTTCAAATGTTCAAACATGTGATTTGATGCTGCTCCCATGCATTAGGTTGGGTATCAAGGTCATCTGAAGGTCAGGTCAGGTCATTGACCTTTGGTGACCTCGGTTCACTTTTTTTAGTTTTACATGTTTCTAGGCTAGTTTTTGGAGCTGAATTCGAATTTAGCAACCATTTGAACATTTACGAAGTAATTTTGGTGCCTTCATAACATGTTACGAAGCTGTCAGAGGCGGATGACAGGTACTTACTACGAATACCCGTCACGACCCCTACCGGTTGACCTGACCTGACCTGACTCGACCTGGTATAAACGCTTAACGACATCATCTGTGATCAAAACTAACACGATATTCGTGATCAGCGCCCCGGAAAACCCCTTAGCAGCCACACTTTACGACTTTCTAACAGGTCCCGACAGTCCCGATTTTTGGGTCATTGACCTGACCTGGAAGGTCAACCGATGACCTCGGACCTTAAAATGGGATATCATTGGCTTCCTGTCGTGACGGGCAACACGCTTGTTTTTTCCGCGAAGCTCTAGCTCCATCAGGGGCCAAACGCGAGGGGGGGGGGTCGTACCCCCCCCCCCCCCTTGTGCCGTCGAAGGACTCAAAATGGCCTGTGCCGTCGAGGGTTAAAACGGCGATGTCACGTGGGCGACCTGTTGCGAAAGTTGCGAGAGCTCGGGAGGTTACTAATTCTTGTAAGTTTTATCTCCCTGTGGAAATATCCCTGACACTGAGGGCGCTGCAAATGTGCGACTTTTTAGGACCGTGCAGAGGATCAATTGTGACGCTAAAGATCAGTGACCTGCCTTAACCTTCGCATGTGTGCGGCGTTTGCCAGCTTCTAATGTGTAGGGGGGGGGGGGTCGGTTGGACCCCCCTTGCCGTCTGGCCCCTGATCGAGCTAGAACTTCGCGGAAAAAAAAAACGAGCGTGTTGCCCGTGACGAGAGCAAGCCGATGATATCCGATTTTAAGATCCTAGGTCATGGGTTGACCTTCCAGGTCAGGTCAATGACCCAAAGTCGAGAAAATCGGGACCTGTTAGAAAGTCGTAAAGTGTGGCTGCTAAGGGGGTTTTCGGAGTGTTGATCACGAATATCGTGTTAGTTTTGATCACAGATGATGTCTTACAGCATTTAGACCAGGTCGGGTCAGGTCAGGTCAGGTCAACCAGTAGGCGTCGTGACGGGTATTCGTAGTACGTGTCAACCGCCTCTGACAGCTTCGTAACATGCTACGAAGGCACCAAAACTACTTCGTAAAGGTTCAAATGGTTGCTAAATTCGAATTCAGCTCCAAAAACTAGCCTAGAAACATGTACAGCTCGAAAGAGTGAACCGAGGTCACCAAAGGTCAATGACCTGACCTGACCTTCAGGTGACCTTGACATCCGCCCAAATGCATGGGAGCAACATCAAATCTCATGTTTGAGCCATATGCGGCGGAACGGGGAGGACACCAGGGCACCGTGCCCCCCTTTGATTTGGGAGTTTTAACATTAGCCCTATGGGCGTTGCATGGAAAGAATGGGACCAAAAGTCGGCAGTGCCCCCCTTAATTGAAGGTGTTCCGCCACTACTGGTTTGAGCGTTTGAAACCACGAGAAGCTTGCAAACGCGCGGCTAATGCGAGCCGACATACGCCGAATCGCGATTCCGGCCAAACATGGCCTCGAGAAGTAGGTCACAGGTCAAAGGTCACTTGGGTCAGGGTCATGAAATTTTCAGAGTAGGTGTAAAGTTGGTCAACTCGAGGGTAATGAAAGTTTCGTCGCCATCGGCCGCTTTTTGCGCGAGTTATTCGCGGAAAAACCATGGGGGTCCATCCGAACCCCCCCCCCCCCTACACATGCGAGGGTTAACATGAGAATGTGTGTTGTTATACAAGATTCGGCTGGAATGAAAGGCCAGATACGAGTACATCATTTTCAGGTCTCTATCTCCGGCGAATTCCGAGCGCAATTGCGAAAAAATCGTCAGTGGGAGGCACCAACTTCTCATTCACCCGGGAGAGCTGATAAGTCACCTTATGCTTAGGTCCTGGACCTCATTTAGAAAGGTGATATACGGAGAACAGCTGCTTTTCCTTTAGGATAAACTGGGCTATTACAAATAGTTTCCACTTTCCACTTTCCAATCGCATATACAACTAATGCATGTGCTTCAAATAAGCATTTCGGAATGGGAGACAAGGTAGACTGAATCCAACTCCCAAATCTAGTGTCAATCGCAATCGAAATTCGTCAAAAGCCCATACATTAAAAAAATAATTGTATTCCTTTAGTGTTTCGGGACACAACAAGTGGACGAGTCACATGACACACATTGCACGGGACAAACACATATAGAGACGTGGACGAACACATATAGCAGGCTATGATGGCGTTTTAGTGTTCCACACAGTGGCCACAGCCACAGCGCCGGTCAAAATCTGATGAGAGACTACTGTAGATGAATGATTTTCACAAATTTACTCATGATCGTCAACACCACCGATGTGCTCGCGAGTGTGGCTGAAGTCGGGGATGTGGTCACCCTCCGGGTGGAAGCCGTTCTCGTCGGCCGTCCAGTTCACAGTGTAGGTGACGCCCTCCCATTCGTACGAGTAGGTGCCGCTCCTGACGTAGTTACCAGACTCGGGAATGTTGCCGGGGTACGAGATGCCGTCTTCGTCAGACTTGATGCCGTTGGTAGTTTCGTACCTGTAGTGTTGAAAAGGGAGTTAGTCGCAATTGATTTCCGACGTGCCTTAAAACATCTCGGAGAAGAATCGACATTAGCCGTTTTCACGACGGCCATCTGGTGCACATTTGGTGCACATTTGGTGCAGATTAGGTGCAGATTTGGTCAAATTAGGTTCAGTGTGTCTCTTAGTAGCTATCATCTAGGGTTGCACTTTTTGCTTATATGCCTGCTTTGTCATATTATCAGAGAGCATCATCGATTAAAATACTGAAATAAATTCATAGAATAAAGATATTTGCTTTAAAAGCGATTAGGTGCATATTTGGTCAAATTAGGTGCACTCGCCGGATAACCCGTCGTGAAAACGGCTATTCTCTACCGAAATCACATTTCATGTTGAAAACACGGACTCATGATGCATGCATTCATCGCCGGAGAAAAACTACTAAAACGACAATGCATTGTTTTGTTGCCATGAAAACGTATTGCTTACGCAATTCGCATTTCACGTGTCTGTCAAGATGTTGGGAAACGAAAAAAAAAACTGTAACATTTGGAGTAGTAAACGAAAGACACACCAGCATACCTAATTATAAATGAGATAAAACCGACACACTCGTTACAGGCTCACTCACAAATCACAGCTCATCGGCCATTTCTCTTACTTGGCAGCATAGGATCCGTCCTCCTCAATGCCGTACTGGAAGTTGGCGATCCGTGCACTCTGGTCGGCCGCGGCCACAGCCACCAGGCAGAGGAGGAGAATCTGGAAATGACAGCGAAATATTGTGCTTCAATACAGGTAGCAGCATGAGAGTTATTGCCAGCTTTTATGACTTAGGATAACATGTCAGTTAGCAAATTTAAGTAGTCGGTAAGCCGTATTATTGACGGTTAATGAAGGCTGAGAAATTTCATATTGCTTTTCTTAAATGAACTACGAAATTGCCTGTTTTGCAGCAATGTGATGGTCAAGAAAACCAGCTAGCTACAGTGGCCATATCCAGAGAAGAAACCATCACAATTGAAAAGCCTGGCTACAACCTTTGCTGGCGGTTGCAACTATTGGCTTTGAGGCGCATTGCACAAGGTCCATAACTTGTGACCAACTCCAACTACCGATTCTCACTCAGCACTACACTGATAAGCACTGCTGAAGCTGCGCACGTGAACACTGCGGTCCATGTGTTCCACACCACGACAATCTTCACTGGTGATAAGAATATATTCCCTCTGCCCGCCGCAGTTCACAAGGTGGTATGAGAGCTTCTTCCAGAGTAACTTACGGTCTTCATTGTTGAGCTTTTGGTGATCGACTGATGCCTATTGCTGCGATCATACCCCCTTATATACGTCACCAACTGACAGCTATTCAATCAGAAATTTAATCCTGCATTTTTTCGCGACTCTGGTGGGAAGCAGCCTTGCGATTTGTCACGCAGAGTGGCGCGCTTGACGCCAGTAAACGTCACTCTTCCATTGGCTTAGCCAGCAGCTCCCGGCTGCCTTGGGACCATTCACCATCGGAAAATGAGATTTGCCGCTACATTTGGACAAAAATGTGATAAAGCTCTCAGTGATTGTATGTCGCTTTGCCGCTTACATCCATTTGACAAGCACGTTGTGGTTATTCAGATAGGATTTTCTGGGAAACATTAAAGCAGATCTTAAAACGTATCGAAGGTCATACTTTTTCACAACCTTCTGATGTGCCTAATTAGCCAGGCTGAATCGAGGATGCCACCAGCAACGTTTACCGTTAAAGTATTCTTAGGTTAGCAGTTGACTGAAAAAAAAACTAAAATCTGTTGTTTTTTTACGCACGCGTATATGAAGACAGCGGCCATATGCTGTCAGCTCATCCTCCCTAAAACAATGCAAGCTGACGGGACAAAAAGCTCATTGTCGTTCCAGAGTCTGAAGCCCTACTGTTTTGCTGAGCGTCCTACAATGTCGTTTTGTGCTCCACTCATCATGTTTGCTCACGGCCATGTGACGATTTCGATTTTCCTTCCATGAGTCCCCAGTGTCTCCTCCGATGGAGTCTTCCACGGAAGACATCGTAATCAAGCTTGTTATGTGCGTTTCAAAATCAAATGTGTAAGGCCTTTAGCAAATGTGTCAGCATACATTGCTGCTGAATGCTGACCAGACTATGTCACCTTTTAATTTCGTCGTACATTTGACTCGTTTTTAATAGAATATCAACTCCCTACTGGGGCACATTGACTTCCAAAGGCATAGTTCCTTTCAATGTTTACTGATATGATACTGGGAGCTATGACAGATGGTATATCTGAAAGTCAGTTGACAATTTCTGGTTTGGGTTTGGGGAAATCCAACAAATGAATGAACATATTTGCCTTGGAGTTTTATACAAATCCATGTAGGTACTCATGGAGATAGATGATACGACTATTTTGATTGGAGCACCGTGCTAACCACAGCTCTGGCACGGCACTTTGACCTGACCGGTTTCGACCCGACCATTACAGTCGTATTTGACGGTACTCGCAAGATGTTTTAAGTTTTATGTCAAGTATATCGTTATCGTTTATTGACATGCAGATTGGATCACAAAAAGTATTCCACGCAAGCTCTTCATTTACTTTTGCTGTTATTTGTGTTAACTGTAGGATATGTGATGTGATATTTATTTGAGATATGATAATCCCCCTGTCGGAGGTGGCACTGTTAAGCCTCTCATTAGCGCCCAACGCCGGTGTCGCTGCCTCCCATCCCACCCAGCTGTGCTGAGCTGTGGTTTGGCTGACTGGGGGCCACCTGCCACCGCCAGAGTCGTAAGCCGCTGATGACCTCATATTGTGTCACCGTGGTCCGGTAGCTCAACAGCTTGTTAATTACTACCCATTTGTCGGAAACGAAGGCCGTACTGACCCTTTGCACGAGTAACGAATAAATGTCGATTTTTTAAAGCTTTTTTCACTTGTCTGGAGACTGGATATTTTGCTATGAATGGGTTAAATTGTAGCAGTTTTAATCCCGTTGAACGCAAGTACTTAACGGAGAAATTAATCTTTTTTCCTTTTCTCTCTCTGATTAACCACTGATATTGTACGAAACCGATAGACACAGTGAACACTTGCCATTTACTTCATAGTGGTAGGATCAAGGATGCATGATATTCTACTCGTTAGCCGGCTGAAACAGACTCTTCCCGCAGTCAGGAAATCGCATGCGAGAGCCTATTCAAATGCATTAAATCACGCTCGCATCATTCGTACGCACCTCCGGCATACGATTGATGCGGGCGGGATTCTAATGTATTTGAATAGGCTCTTGCATGCGATTTCCTGACTGCGGAAAGAATCTGTTTCAGCCTTTAGTGTTTCTGATCTCGATGCTTTTCAACCGGTCATCATTAATGTGCTTTCAATCATTCCCAATTAAAACACGGACACTATTTGGTGATCATATATGTAACTTGGCATCGAAACAGCATTTGAACATAGGACAAACATATCAATATCACAATCAGGACAACACATATTTCCCCGTTGACATCGGTAAATACTGACTGGACCGTTCCGGTACACTTAATATCGTATGCCACATATTTGCGTGGCCCAAAGAACAGCGGTGGGCACGCACTATTCCACATATTCACTTTTCTACATCTTGAACCTCTCCAATATGCTCCCGGGTGTGACTGAAGTCGGGGAGATGATCTCCGACAGGATGGAAGCCGTTCTCGTCGGCCGTCCAGGTGACCGTGTAGGTGACGCCCTCCCATTCGTACGAGTACGAGCCGCTCCTCACGTAGTTGCCAGACTCGGGGACATTGCCAGGGTAGGAGGTTCCCTCTTCTGATGACTTAATGCCATTGGTTGTCTCGAACCTGAAAATCAAGGAAAGCAACTAAACTGATAGAATAACACTTAAATTCATTTTTGACTATACCACACAAGCTAGGGAAAATCACATCACTGGGAAAGTCACTTTTGCTCTTTCAATATCACTGTGCAGTGGCGCATTTTACGTGAGATGTGGCACTGAGGAGTTGATCGATGTCTTACGTTGATGCGTAGGCGCCGTCCTCCTCAATGCCGTACTGATAGTTGGCGATCCGAGCCAGCCTGTCGGCCGCTGCCGTAGCCACCAGACAGAGGAGCACAAACTGTGGGATAGACACACTAATTCAGTCACAGAAAGGACACAGGAGCACAGACTGTGTGGGAGCAGACACACTAACTCAGCCACAGAAAGGACACAGGAGCACAGACTGTGTGGGAGCAGACACACTAACTCAGCCACAGACACCATAAAGGAGCACAAACTTTCGGAGTAGACACACTAACTCAGCCACCAGAGGAACACGAACTGTAGGAGTAGACGCACTAACTCAGCCGTGGAGACAGTGAAACACGAACTGTGGGAATAGGCACACTAACTCAGCCACAGCCACCAGATAGAGGAGCACAACACTAACTCAGCCACAGAGACACAGGAGCACAAACTGTGTGAGAGTAGAGTTAGAAACTCAGTTACAGCCACGAGACGCAGGAATACCAGTTGTGGGAGGAAGTAGGTCGTTTTTCCTCTTCAGTTACTAGATACGTCTGATACGCTTTAGTCACTAGATACGCTCGTATGGGAGCGCATTTTGACGCATTTTGACAGAACGCGAACTGGGTGATCTGACCGGGTCAAATCCGGTAGGTCACAGTGACGTGACCGAGTTGTGGTTGTGGGCGCGGGCTTATCTTTTGGAGCGATTAAGTGAAGCGTGCTCGCATTTTCCATGTCGGTGATGTAAGTGAAAAATTAGTTTCATATGACTACAGACTGGTTAACACCAATCTCAGTAATCCGAGGATTCGAGCAGGCGCACTACTAGACCAATGGATGCTGAGTAGCACTGTCAGAAGTACCCTCTAAGCTCCTAAAACTTCCATCGCAACTATTCTCGTTTTATCGAATCTTACTATCGCTAAAACAAACATGGCCTATTGAGCGGCCGCGCCTCCCAGCACGGAGTATCCGTTCTATAACACGAGCGCCAGCTGCGGTATCTGCACCCGGCCGGCCGCGCGCTCCCCGGGCTGTTTGTGCCGACCCGTCACCCGCGCCACGGCTGCCGGCGGCTCCCGCTCCGCCGTTTTTGCGCCGCCGCCGGCCCGCAGTCGCACACTCACAGTCTTCATTGTTGGCCGGTGGTGGATTCACTGATGCATCTGGCCCCGTACACACACGCTTAAATACCCCTCACGCACTGTTGCCCGCGGGCTAGAGGCGCGCTGCGCTGCGCCGTCGCCCACAGTTCAGCAGGGCGGGCACCTGCACGACAGGTCAGCATGCTGAGCCGGTGTACCGACATGCCGGACGCACCTGCAGAGGGCCGCATGCTCGCCCGGAGTTTACGGCGATGAATGAGCGGTATTTCGGCGCGGCCGTAATGAGACGTAATCTTTGTTTGTTGTTCGATGCGCCGGAGCGACCACTGCGTGAAGCGATTGGTGAGTCAGAGGCACCTCAGTAGAGATTAATTGGTGACGAAGGAGACGTCAGATGGCGATCTGTCAATGCGAGGCGTGGGGTGGGCTGCCTGTAGGATGCGGTAGGCTGGTTACGGAGGACGTGGTCATGGTCTGGTTACGAGGATATGGTGGTCTGGTACGGAGGACATGGCGGTCTGGTACGGAGGACATGGCGGTCTGGTAACGGAGGTCATGCTGGCCTGGTTACGGAGGACATGGTGGTCTGGTTGCGAAGGACGTGTTCACATAGTCGGCTGGTTATACGGAGAACATCTTTGCCTCATTGTGTTTGAACATTATTTATGCCTCAAAGAAGAGTGCTGCGTTATTCTTTGTACCTATAGCATATCACTGAAATGATTTCTTAACGCGAAGTACTACTTCCACTCTCCTTACCGTTCATTCTCGGTCACCCTGTGTCTGACCAAATAACCGATATCTAACATGTAAAAATGCCATGTTTGCTGATAAAACGTGTTTGTTCAAAGCTGCCGGGATCTCCTTCTTCTTAGTTTCTTTGAACATGTCCGTTTGACCATATCGCGGTGTGGCTTAGTCCGTTCGCGATATCATGTAGTCCGGTATATAAACCAGATATTTTGGAGAAACGGTATCAGTTGAGAAACGGATCCACCCCCGGCCTCGCCATGAAGACAGTAAGTTCCACGACGCGATGGGGCAGAACGAGTGACAATTCTGGTAGCGATAGACGCGAATATTTGTGTGACTGTGTACAATGTACATCTCTAGTGTTTTAAGGACTTACCAGCCGAGGAATTAGGCTATAATGATTTCAAAATTCTTGATTAAAACACTGAAGCATTGAACTGGAAAACCGTAGACATGGTAACATTATGCCCATATTCACGGCCATTCCCACGTTGTACAGCAAGTTCCAGTAAAAACATAATAATAGTCATAAGGGAAGTTTGAACATTGTTGTTTGGCGTTTAAGTATTGAGAATCTGTGTCGTGCAGGTCATCCTCCTGTGCCTTGTTGCTATGGCCGTGGCCGACAAAGGAGCTAAAATCGCTAACTACCAGTACAACATTGAAGAAGATGGATCGTATGATGCCAGGTACGTTGGCCAAGATAACTGGAATTTCCGTAACATTTCATGTAGTAATATTATAGAAAATAATGAGTTATGTCGTATTAATGTCATAGCGAAATGCCATTTAGCTTATTAACATTTACCTATTTAACATTTACCGGGTAAATATTAAATAGGTAAACCTTTCAAAATTTTGGGAAAGTAGAATTTTTTCAGTCTTTTTCCCACGACACTCTTCGCGTAAACAGCATTATGCCGTGTTCTGGTTGTCAAATAATCGACATAAGTATTATATCGTCTGTTAAAATCCACAGGTACAGAACCACCAACGGTATCCGAGCTCAGGAGGACGGCATCTCTTACCCAGGCAGTCTGCCCGACACTGGCAACTACGCGAGGAGCGGCTCCTACTCGTACGATTGGGAGGGCGTCACTTACACGGTCACCTGGACGGCCGACGAGAACGGCTACCACCCCGAGGGAGCTCATCTGCCCGACTTCAGTTTCACAAGGGAGCACATCGGCGAAATAGCTGAGCTCCTGTAAATATCGCATCTTCGCGCCGTTCCAACGAATGTCTTCAAGTGATGCCGTGCCAACGGAAGAACGCTACTGAACCGGCTGTGGCCGGATCACCGTGGTCCGTGATCCTCTAACTGTGACGCTCAGCTGATAAACGTTTGTCATGTGGCGCGTTTCCCGGTTTCTTCGTTGATTTGTCCTTCGATTTGTCCGTGGTCTGAGAGTTTCTTCGTGCAATGTTTTGTCCTGTCCTACGTCTAATGTTTGTGTGATCTGTTTGTCTGTAATAATATTCGTACACGAAGTATGCATTTTTGAAGGATTTTTTTTTTTTTCGAATAAACATGAAAACTCGCAAAGCCGTTAGCTTATTTTCTTTGTAACTACTGAGTTACTAATGACACATCTCAAATCAACATAGCAAATCAAATTCACAACGAAGAATTTATTTTGAACCTAGAAGTTAAACTCATTGGCATTAAGGTAAACTCGTCACCTCAAGCTCAACTTTCTGCGAAGATCAACACTCATTAAAAAAAATAACAAGCCCGAACTTACAATATCAATTTGAGCAATAACCTAATCTTTAAAGAGCAATTTATCGCAACTATTCTTTCGGAAACGAAATCCTTTTTTAGATTAACTACATGGTGCTAATGAAGTATCGAAGAAGTAGCTGGTTACCGAAGACGCAGCCGTTAGACGTTGTTTGTTCAGAATACCCGATTTATCTACATATGTATATTTTGTGATTTGTTTAGTGGCTCGTTTTGTAAGAAATCCAGGGCAGTTGTTGGTGCCAGAGAGTATATGTGGTTATCTACCATCAAATAATCAAGCTGCACACTTGAGACCCTAATTCGAAGAAATGTTTTCCTTCCCGTCTTTGAAGGGTGTGAAAAAACACAAACTCCAGATCATAACCTAAACATTCCAGTTGGAAACACATGGAAAGTGTATTTTTGTAAAACAATGATATGAAGACGTGGGACAAGTATGACACTGATAACGATGGATACTCATTCAGCACAGGGACAACATTGACCGGACAACGGACATGAGCAGACAGTGATAGCAGAGTAGAGACAGGCCTTACAAGTGGTCCTGGATTTCACCAATATGCTCGCGGGTGTGACTGAAGTCGGGCAGATGATCGCCAACAGGGTGATAACCGTTCTCGTCGGCCGTCCAGGTGACCGTGTAGGTGACGCCCTCCCATTCGTACGAGTACGAGCCGCTCCTCACGTAGTTGCCAGACTCGGGGATGTTGCCGGGGTAGGAGATGCCGTCTTCCTGAGCTTCGATGCCATTCGTAGTCCTATACCTGTGTGCAGAGAAGACGTTTATTGTATAAAAATGACTTGCCACTTGAGATTTAATGTAGTTATTATAACCTTCTTTTTTGTAGATGTGAAATGACTGCACTATCATAACAATCAAAACAGCAACAGAGGGACACAAAAGCCATCGAGAACTGCCATTCCGTCGTCTTAGTAAGCAGATTCATGAAGCAGAATTAACCTCAAAACATGCCAAACAGTTCACCGAGAGAACCGATTCCGGCCCGGTAAATGAAAAAGTGATCTTCACGCGTCTTTACCTGGCGTCGTAGGATCCATCCTCTGCGATGGCGTACTGGTAGTTGGCAATTCTGGCCGATTGGTCCGCCACCGTCACACTCACCAGACACAGGAACAGAATCTGTCACAGGAAGATTGTTGAAAATAACTCAGTGTGGTTAGGCTAGAGCATAGCAATTGATATCAAACTGAATGACTTCAAATGAATAGCCTCAGCACCTAATTAGTTGATAGAAGAGGATTGTGCGTTTACTTTGAGCAAATATAACGAAAAATCGTTGTCAGGAACCATCATGTGAACAATACGTGGACTTGAATCGACAAACGAGCTATTTTCTTTAAAAAAGTTGAAGAAGAAAGGTCTTCTCAGGAGGGAGACATTTTTCTATATCTCGCTTTACACCCTTTACTATAAGGTGAAGCTGGGTCAGAAACATATAAACACTATCCACAGACAACCGATGTCTCGGCGGCGACTCACGGTCTTCATGGCGGCTTGGAGCGGGTGTGGGATCCGCGACACTGGCTTCTGTGTGCACTGGTACGTATTTGACACCTCGCTGGGCCTTATATACCCCCAAAACGCACGCGCTGACCACACTGGATTACAGGCCCGAGAATCACATGGGACCGTTTAGCGATCGCTTCAGATTCGCACAGCAGCACATGTCGAACATGAGTTTTGTGTCCTTTTTGCGGTCGCGCAGGAATCGGCGTTGCGCTCTCCGACGTGCTAGCAGCTGGAGCGATTGGAGTCACAGTCAGCATTATTACGGTCAATGGTATGATATTTACGCGTTTCGCCTTATGTTTTGTTCTGTCAGTCACAAACACTTCTTTTCGATGAATGCCATCGGCTTGCTTTCTCTGATATATAAGTACCCATCTTGTCGGGGCTAAGTAATTTATCTAACACCAGAAAGCTCTGAGTCTATAATTTTCTATCTGCTCTGTATCAGTTATTGTTTATCTACATAGAGTTGTGCATCTGACACTAACTTGTGCTTCTTATCGCTCATATCTCATATCATATTCTCAGCTAAAAAATGATGCATGGATGGATGAATAAACATCAATGTACAGCTCTTCTAAACGTTATTTCTGATATAGGTATATTCAGATAACTGTAGTCGACGTCACATAGTGTATTCCTTACTGACAGATCAAGCACGTAAACATTGAGCTAACTTTACATTAACGAGTAAGACGAAGACACAGGTCTCAGGTAGCTAATAGGCATATACAGATATTAATTCCAACAATGCAATCAACTGGCGTCTATTCGTGATCCTCCACGTCTCCGATATGTTCACGGGTGTGGCTGAAGTCGGGCAGGTGGTCACCCTCCGGGTGGAAGCCGTTCTCGTCGGCCGTCCAGGTGACCGTGTAGGTGACGCCCTCCCATTCGTACGAGTACGAGCCGCTCCTCACGTAGTTGCCAGACTCGGGGATGTTGCCGGGGTAGGAGATGCCGTCCTCCTGGGCCCTGATGCCGTTGGTTGTCTCGTACCTGTGTTTTAAGCATTCGTTTTATCAATATCTAAGTGAATTATCGGGCTATTTTTAGGTTATCATATGGTGTTCGGACTGCTCGGTTCGGAGCTAGATTGGTGAAACAAAGCTCATCAAGTTAAGGATAAATTCTAAAATTCTAGTCTGACTTCAAATGAAGAGTTTTGAATAGTATCGTAGTTATCTTGCAGTGCGATTTATAGAGTGCTTGGCTTTGCTCAGAAGACAAAAAGAGCGTATGTCAAGATTTCTGCGGCATCCTACAGCCCAAGATGGATCATGCTAGAATCCTGAGTCTCTTGGCGCTTTCTCTTACAATGGTGCTTTCTCGGCACCTTTTTAACACCAGCGCGTGCCGGCGCATATAAACTTACTGTGCTGCGTACGAGCCGTCCTCTTCAATTCCGGACTGATAATTCACAATCCTGGCATTTTGATCGGCCGCAGACAGGGCAAAGGCAACCAGACACAGAAAAACGACCTGGCGAGTGAGGGAGGTTAGCTTTACCTTGCATAAGTGGGACTAGGAGCTGTTAGTGGGTAGGTACGCGTCACACGGAACTGACACAGTGTGCTGATGCACTTGTTTGGGATTTAGCCATTTGTTTGATTTTCCGTTTGTAAGGGAATAATCGCACCGTCAACAACCATTCTCCGTTAAACCCGAATAGACTATTGATCGGTATTTCACTACATTCTTACCACAATACGAGCATGATCACACTAATCTTCAGGGTTGGCTCAAATGCCAATCACTCACAAATGCACTCTTTTCTAACGCATCTTATGCGGTACCTACAAACACGCGCACCCGAAGCAGGTAAGCTCTGTGCTTCAGTCTGTGGCAGTGGGACGGCTTAATATTTGAACTTTGGAGGACTTACGGTCTTCATGATGGTGTTCGTTGCTGATCGGTAAACGCACTGACTCTGGAACGCGGGCCAATACTCGCTTTTATACACGTGCACAGCTATTGTTGTCAGAAAGGCTGATCAGTGCATTCTTTGCTGAGTGTTCAGATTTCGCACGGATTAGGTTCGCACTTGGTTTTGCATATACATAAAAGTAATCTAGCCATTTGCCAATGATTCATCAATGGCGTGCTGTGCATAATTGATCAGGATTGGCTTGATAGTTTCATTTCTAAACATAGAAAAGCAATCAAAGTGTCCGGTTCGAGCCGCTGATTTTAAAGAGATCAGGGGTATCGTGCAATGGGTCTTTATTTGTTTTGCTTTGCACGAATATTTGTAGATGCCTGTTATTGCCGGCTGCTGACCTTCACTGGGTGTCCTAAACATTTCCTAAAAAAAACACTTAACGAAACGTTTCAGTTTCCCGCATGATGTATAACGAAAAGGTGTGTGTGAGCTTATGGTCGAAACGGCTTACATTTGCCAATAGATAAATATTTACGCGCGTAAACATATTTATTGCCATTTCACCCAAAATAACAGTTGCAACACAGGACCACTGCACAACATTTGAAAAGATGATGAACACATAATTAAATGAATCACAAACATTGATATGAGCATTGAGCATGGCCAATCTCATCGCCCATACTCGGCGGCTATTCAAGGAGCACTACTATCGCAGTATCTAAGGAGGAGATTAGACAGTTTCAGACACAAGAGTCTTCGGCAGTCAATATGATTCGTGATAACCTATACAAAAGTCTCTACAGTCCGCTACTCGTCTACAGATGATCCTCCACTCCACCGATGTGCTCGCGGGTGTGGCTGAAGTCGGGCAGGTGGTCACCCTCCGGGTGGAAGCCGTTCTCGTCGGCCGTCCAGGTGACCGTGTAGGTGACTCCCTCCCATTCGTACGAGTACGAGCCGCTCCTCACGTAGTTGCCAGCTTCAGGGACATTTCCAGGGTAAGAAATGCCGTCCTCCTGGGCCTTGATGCCATTTGTGGTTTCAAATCTGGAAAAAAGTTGGCGCTGAATGTTTCATATATATTTTGTGTAACAAATTTACAAATCTTGTACCATTTGTACCTCTCTCGGAAGCTCATTTTATGTTTGTATCTGCACCTCCTTGAAAAAGTGCAAATATTATTTACGCTACCACCTACCATTAGCTTCACAAGGCGTCTGCTCTGCACTGTTCGATATTGCAGGTAGCGGTATAATTCATAAACCGGTACTTCATATAATAAGCCCAAGAAACTTGAGCTGCTCAGAAAAATGGGTGCACCATTTCCGTAATTTGCATTGTTCATAATAATTTATCACTGGTCCGTGCGTGTAAGAATGTTTGACTGGAACTGGTACTTACTGTGCTGCGTACGAGCCGTCCTCTTCAATTCCGGACTGGTAATTCACAATCCTGGCGCTTTGGTCGGCCGCGGACAGGGCAACAAGACACAGGAAGATAATCTGAAATCGAATGTGTTTTGTAATACCTTAGAAGACGAAATAGTGTAAAATAAATAGGGTAACTCCGGCGAAACGGTTACATGATAACGTACACAAAAAAAATACCCAAGAAAGGTGCCACAACAAACGATGGAGCTTCACCAGCAGTTAATCAGTCATCCGCTAAATCGAGCTCACATATATATTTAGGCAATAACCATCTTTAAAGTTAATCAGTTAAATTTCATGCAGAATATATTCCATCAAAGTCACTACCAGCTGTTCTGGGCTCCGATATCATGTACAGCTAATGCTCCTCATTGGGCAACTCACGGCCTTCATGATGAGATGGATAGGTGGTCCGATACACTGGTGAACTGATACCAATCCTCGATAGCCGAGATCCTTTTATACCTGCCCTTCTCCCGACCAGCGCTGCATTCTTGGTCAATGCAATCATTCCGACACAGATTACCCTCATCAGTTCGATCAACGAACTCAACTAGTTTCTCCCCAGTGCAGCTGCTCTCTCTCTGCATAGCCAAACCATTGGGCACCGCGGTTTGCAGAATTAATAGTACCACAGGGAGCGGGGCACATTCGGAGAATGCGTCTGGCTTAAAGTATTAGTGGCGAAAGAACAAATATCGATTATTTATCGTCAGGACCCATATTATGTAATTTTAACATGTCTGAGTGACCTTGGCTGGGCTACATAACTATGGTTTCAATGAAGAATGATGACGCTGTGCTGTTTTGTTTATAAATGGGTCACAGATCTTCGCTCAATCTCTTTTTTATTCACTGCTCAGTAATTTTATCTGCTCACTCATGCCCTTCCATCGCTACAGGTGATATAAATTTTCGTATTTACAATGTTGGGCGGTGTTCGCTCGATAATCGCATTTAAAACGCGCCAATAAACGTCTAAGAGTTAAATATAATCAGGGAGCTTGTTTTGATCTTAGCTGGATGACGAACTCACTCTCGTGCTGTACCTGCAATTTTTTCACACTGCAATTGGGATGAATTTCATCCCGCCTATAAATAATACGAGAATGAATGAATGAATGAATGAATGAATGATTGAATGAATGAATGAATGAATGAATGAATGAATGAATGAACGGATGAATGAATGAATGGATGAATGTATGCATGAATGAATGAATGAATGAATGAATGAATGAATGAATGAATGAATGAATGAATGAATGAATGAATGAATGAATGAATGAATGAATGAATGAATGAATGAATGAACGAACGAACGAACGAACGAACGAACGAACGAGCGAACAAATTCGAACGAACGAACGAACGAACGAACGAACGAACGAACGAACGAACGAACGAACAAACGAACAAACAAACAAACAAACAAACAAACAAACAAACAAACAAACAAACAAACAAACAAACAAACAAACAAACAAACAAACAAACAAACAAACAAACAAACAAACAAACAAACAAACAAACAAACAAACAAACAAACAAACAAACAAACAAACAAACAAACAAACAAACAAACAAACAAACAAACAAACAAACAAACAAACAAACAAACAAACAAACAAACAAACAAACAAACAAACAAACAAACAAACAAACAAACAAACAAACAAACAAACAAACAAACAAACAAACAAACAAACAAACAAACGAACGAACGAACGAACGAACGAACGAACGAACGAACGAACGAACGAACGAACGAACGAACGAACGAACGAACGAACGAACGAACGAACGAACGAACGAACGAACGAACGAACGAACGAACGAACGAACGAACGAACGAACGAACGAACGAACGAACGAACGAACGAACGAACGAACGAACGAACGAACGAACGAACGAACGAACGAACGAACGAACGAACGAACGAACGAACGAACGAACGAACGAACGAACGAACGAACGAACGAACGAACGAACGAACGAACGAACGAACGAACGAACGAACGAACGAACGAACGAACGAACGAACGAACGAACGAACGAACGAACGAACGAACGAACGAACGAACGAACGAACGAACGAACGAACGAACGAACGAACGAACGAACGAACGAACGAACGAACGAACGAACGAACGAACGAACGAACGAACGAACGAACGAACGAACGAACGAACGAACGAACGAACGAACGAACGAACGAACGAACGAACGAACGAACGAACGAACGAACGAACGAACGAACGAACGAACGAACGAACGAACGAACGAACGAACGAACGAACGAACGAACGAACGAACGAACGAACGAACGAACGAACGAACGAACGAACGAACGAACGAACGAACGAACGAACGAACGAACGAACGAATGAATGGATGAATGAATGAACAACCAAAGAAATAGAGCAAAACGACGAACGAACGATCGCACGACACACGGGCGCACCAACAGACAGGCGGACGGACGGACTGGCGGAGAAACGGACGAATGAACGAATGAGCGAACAAATGAATGAAAACGGTTGCTAACATTTACTTCTACCCTTCTGATTTATGACCGAAAGGTATACAGGTATAAATAAAGGTATACTGAGGTCTATGCCGGGAGTTATAGATCCGATTACCGAAATGTAAAGGTCTGCACACTTATCACAATTATAATCAGTGTTCTAAAGCTGATCTTCTTCCTTTTTCAGCAGCAGTGCGAAGGATCACCGGTTTCTAGTGTGGAGGGCAGCCGGTCAATAACCCTTCCTCTGCTTAGGTGAAGACCTTGATGTTCCTAGAACACTGCACTAGGCACTGGGCAGCTAAATTGTCAAAACGTTGTTCCCTGGATCGGTGACCACATTGGCCTATCTTTTTGGATATGTGCACATGCCACCTCATGCACCTGCGCTGGCCTTTTTGTAAACATTATTCAAATTTTGCATTGTTTTTTAATACGTTCTGAGAAGTTTGGTTAATCAGGCTCTTGAGACAGACTTCATGCCTGTCTCCGCCATTCTATTGGGACCATTCAGTAGCCCCCAGGTGGCCCTGCTCTGGTTTTGCCGGCGACTGATCCACTTTGTATGGAAATACCACACGGATGTGCTTACATAAGAATGGAATCACCTGTAGGTGCTGGGACAGAACGGGACCGAATTTTCCGCCGCTAATCTGACAGCTGCTCCGGGTGACTTGGTGGCTTACACGCACGCCGTGCTACACATAGCCCGATTTGGCTCACCAGAATGCACAAATCCCAATCAGGGGAGTCCGTCTTGGCGCAATCTGAGTTGATTGCGCGAATCTGAGCCCATGTACAAACTATCCAGGTATAAAAGCCGAGCAAGGCTGTCTGCTCACCACCAGTGCTACAACTGAGGCAACGCCATGAAGACCGTGAGTGTGGGCCGAGCAAAGGTCGCCAGAGTTCAGTGCAGTGCTTATTTCGTGGCTGTCACCGACTGGGCCGCGCGGCGTGTCACATCTCGTGGAGCTCTGAGCACGTATTACTCGGTGGAAAGCTCGTGTCATTCCGGGCTCGGAACATGTATGGCGTAGTGGATGGCTCTGAGCGAGTTGTTTGTGGCAGGATTTTGTGATCAGTGGTGTAAATTGCACCTGCTGTGTGGACGGGGATAGACCAGAGTTTTCGTGTTCCTACAGCGATGAGGAAAATTGAGCCATAGCTGTAAACGTACTAAAAGGCAAAGGTAGCAAAAAGAAAGACCGTGGTATTCATTATGAAAATCACAGATTTATGGCCCATTTTCTAACTGAGTAAGAAAGTTTCGTCTCTTGGTTTAGTTCTTTTCTCTAATGAACAGCAGATGTGTTGGTTGAGTCACAGTCTTTGAGTCACAGCACTCACTGTTCCCTGATTACCGCTGCCGGAAGTTTGCTTACATTTGGTCACCACCGTCCTGCAGGTTTTCGTGCTCTGCTTCGTCGCGCTGGCCGCCGCTCGGCCCGACAAGAACGCCCGCATTGTCAACTACCAGGCCGGCATCGCCGAGGATGGATCCTACGACGCCACGTGAGTGCAACGGACGCGTCCTCACTTCCATCGGCAATCATATCTTCAATCTTGGTCATTCGAAACTTGTGTTTTGACAGCAGTTCACTTTATCAGTTCGCTAACGTCTGTTTCGCTGTAGGTACGAGACCACCAACGGCATCAGGTCGACGTCGAGCGGCATCTCCTACCCGGGAGACAAGCTGAACACCGGCAACTACGTGATCGAGGGAGAGTACTCGTACGTCGGCGACGACGGTGTCACCTACACGGTGCGGTGGACAGCCGACGAGAACGGCTTCCACCCGGAGGGCGCCCACCTGCCCGACTTCAGCCACACCCGGGAACATATCGGATTCGTCGACGATCATCTGTAGACAATTGGAGCGTGTGTTGTTGTTAGTTGAGACTCGTTGTGTGTTTCTGTTTGTACTGTGTCGTCTGTTGTCTGATCTCCGTGTACAAGAAGTGTCGTCTCCGTTACCGATCCGTGAATTTGAATGACAATATATTTTGTGTACTCTATTATTAATTTTATCATGGAATGCCAACTATGGGACCGAAAAGAGCTGGCTCTTTCATAAAGAATATTAAATTATTTCAAATTAATGACGTTTATATAATTCATGCGGCTGGATACCTTTAAAAATGGGCTAAAACAATAGCCGGAGATGCACCAAGCAACATTCTTCCACGAACTGCGAACTCGATGCGACCGCCGTCTGCGCCGACGACAGCTCCAATGATGTTGCGAAGAAGCTTAGAGGTTTTACATCTCCAGAGCCTCCCAGGCTGCCAGGATACGAGCCCTTAGCAACTCCATTAGGCTGAGATGACCTGAGAGGTAGCCTTGATCTCATTCTGCATGACACATACACGCCGCAATCGAACGAGCTTAGGTTAGGGGACTGAGGCAGCCACATTTCATGCATCCAGAGGTGATCTTACCCGCCGAGCTCCTCTGTCAGTTTGTCTTTGAGTGCAGCGGCGTTGTTAGTGGGCGCTTTGTCCTCTTGAATTATGAAGTGACCCTCTGGGTAGGTCGAATTAACCTACGGAATGACATGTCTGTCCAAAAGCCCCTCGGAGACAAGCCTGCTGGCGTCGACGAAGATGATGTAAGATTTCTGTCCACTTCTGCCTCCGCAGCTCAGCTGGTAGAGCGTTCGACTCCCGGCAGTGAGAGACTGGGTTCGAGTCCCTCTGGTGCCCGATATATGAGGCTCCCGACGGGAATGCTCTGCGGTTGGCGGAAGCAGCCGCAGCCAGTTAAAGTCAATTGGGTGGGGTGGACCGTTTCCGGCTTCGATGGACACGCTGAACTTTCGCATTTAGATTACCCAGCCTACCCAGCAACTCTGTTTTGCCGTTGGCTCCGGTTATGTCATCCGCTCATTTAAATATTTCAGCTATTTTTATTAGACCCACGTCTTTTCTCGATTACCTTACCGCTGAAATGGCTGTTACATTTTCGGTAGTTCTGGCCGACACCGGCCGTCCCAAAATGAATATATCTTCTAAGGAACCCCCATGTCGGATCCTTGCCTACACCTGCTGTCTCATTCGTCGAGAAACTCCGCATCGTTCTGCTTTTCACGCCAAGCTTAAGCTGCACCCGTCCTTTGCGAGTAGGCAGTCAGCGACAAGGCTCCCCTTCACCTGTTTATCCATGACTGAACACAAAGACAAGCTCATATCTGCACGGACCCCGGGTGACCGTTCGCGATAGGTCATGTCTGCAGTGATTAACTGATCTTCCACCAATCAAAGCGCCCGTTAGGCGACATAAGAGAGGCGGCAGGACTTTTCGGACACCCTGCATAAATGCGTCCATCATTACTGTTACTGTGTCAAATAAAGCAATCGAAGTACGAAGCAATTCGTGTAAGTACGAAGATATTTCAGAAAAGGCAATGATAGAAGTCAGCAACAAGGTATTAATTTATACGATTTGAGAGATACAACAACCCAAAAACAAAAGTTTGTTAGGTCAACACCCACTAATTAAACCAAAATCAGCTTGGATGAAAGGTATATTTTACTGCGCCAGTCAGATACTATGTAGACATTCTAAACAGTAAGTGGACAGCGCATACACATAGGACATTTATGCAAAAACCAAGACAATGGACAGAAGAGCATTGCGCTCAAAACATTGACATTACGAGCAGAGGAACGATGACATCTTTTTTCATGAATGGAAGAAGCATGACGACATAAGTACAAACTACACACAGGACGACAGAACACCGCTATTGCAGTTGCTACGCAGACGTCTATTGCACAAGTTACAGACATTTGAACGGTCCACGATGGTACACAGATGACTACACAATACACATGAACGCTGGGTGTGGAGACATGAAACAAACATTCGAGTTGATTAAAGGAAAATCGGCGAACTGATGAATGGGGCTGATTCTTTGTCTACAGATGATCATCGACGAAGCCGATGTGTTCCCGGGTGTGGCTGAAGTCGGGCAGGTGGTCACCCTCCGGGTGGAAGCCGTTCTCGTCGGCCGTCCAGGTGACCGTGTAGGTCTTCCCCTCCCAGGTATACGAGTAAGTGCCACTCATCACGTAGTTTCCGGTGTTGGGAAGGTTGCCCGGGTAGGAGATGCCGTCTTCCTTGGCCTTGATACCGTTGGTGGTCTCGTACCTGAAAGAAAACATTCCGATCAGTGGCACCATTCCGCACATTTGCAACTGAGCCATTTTGCGACCATAAATGGCATAAAGGTACTTTATATGTGGAGTCACCGATGCACATTCCTATGAATGGATGACTAGCACATGAAATGAGACTATTAAAAGTTCTTACGAGTGACATCAACTCGATTGAATGTCACTGTATGCATGCTGTTGAATTTTTAGTTTTTTTTTCTCATATGAGAAGTTTCCAGGATGATTACTTACTCTGCGTCGTACGACCCATCCTCGTCAATGCCGGACTGATAGTTGACGATCCGGGCGTACTGATCGGCCGCGGCCACAGCCACCAGACAGAGCAGGACAACCTGTACACGGGAACACCTCTGTCAGCGCGAGACTGGTGCATCCACTGGAAGTGGTCCCTAGTATGTGTGGAGCTTATCGGACACAGCCTGACTGTGGATTTCGGGTAGCCATTAATCCATTTTCGGCCTGGTCTGGTGTCCCTGCACCTAGAGGAATACATGAATTTATCGCCAATTCAATACAACTCTACATATTTAGTCAATAGAATATGCAGATAATGAAACACGGACTTCAGGCTTCTTCTTAGCAGTGATTTAAACTAGCAATTGATTTACGTATAACCTACGGAAAGTAAAGAGAAGTCATTGCTAAAGGAAAATAACTAAACAAGTAAGCACTGCACTTCACCCTTTACGTCGTCATGCTGATGCACGTTGCACACTTATGAAAGAGAAACAGATGTGATATGTCCAAGAAAGTTGTCGTACGACTGATGCAAGTGGGTACAACACAGTGACAAGTTTCTTCCATGTAAACAATTCTTCCTTGTGCAACTCGGAAGCGCAGCAGTGCACAATAAACCCTACTCTTGTTTCACAAGACTGGACGCTCTTTTCCAACACTCACGGTCTTCATAGTGTTGGGCCAGTTGCTCCACTGCTGCCCATGTACCGCTGACAGCCTACTTATATAGTTGCGACAATGCGGTTAGCCAGTGGGGTTAAACCAGATCAGTCTCAAGTGCACTATACGTAAAACTCTGAGAAGGCGCAACACGCATGGCTTGATGTGATATATGCAGCATCCTTCCCAGCTACTTACTTTACTGACAAGCCGCTGCGCAGTCGCAGCACTATGTAGGCTGTCAGGCAGTGTCAAATGCACCTTCTTTGTGAATCCCTCCAGTAAAAGAATAATATCTAAGCTCATGTGGCACGGACAGCCGCTGCCGACGCTAGAAAAATAAACACATGTCGGTAATAAGTTGAAGGAGAGCAATCCTCAAAGCTCGGCGTTTTTAATTTAGCTGTTCTTTGTGACAGACGGTTGCATGTCATGTTCATCAAAAGATCGTACAGTCGAGAGAAGTGATCAGCGGCTGGGCAGTGATCATTTCAGCTTCGAATGTGGTAGAGCGGGGTACGACATTGACGGCGATCCCTGTGGGGGCAGCGGCGGCGGCCCGATCGCAGCCATCTGCTCTTGTCGCCGGCGAATACTTCCAGCCTCCTCGACAGCCGAATGCATGGCGGTGGTCGGTTAACTCAGGTGGCAAGGGGGGCATTCCACGTCAAATCGAACAAAAATCGGCTGTTTTGCACCTTACCATCAGCGATTTCATTATAAATTTGTGAGCGAGTTCCTGTGTCGCCCCGAACATTACATTGATGTTTTTTGCACATTCTGACCACAGGTCCTCTAAATATAGGACATCGAATTTTTACAAAATGTTGCATCTTTATATTTTTGAACGACCATAACTTTGGTTGTACTTGTTTGATTTGAATGAAATAAACCTTACTGTTTAGGTAATTTCTTAAGCATTTGTTTAGAATTGCACCTACTTAAATATATGACCTTGAAATTTGCTTAACTCTGTTCTTAAGCACAAAAATTGAAATAGCAAAAAACACGTCACCTTCGATTTGGCTAATTTTCATATATTTTATTGCCTACCATATTCTTAACAACCTGTGAAAAAATTAGAGTGGGCCATTCATAAGTTTTGAAGAAAATGGCACATATGCAAACGTATGTTAGCACGCGCAGTGGAGGGGGAAGAGTGAATTTCGCCCCACCCCTCCTGTTTTCGCCAATATCTCATAGTAAATTAATGCGAAATTAATTATAGCTTCTTGTCCAAAATTGAATTGCACATCTCATCGTGCAAGCAAGAAGAAAATCGGTTCACAACTGGTCTAGTAATAGCGGTGTAAAGTGAACATCCTGTCGCCGCGGCGACGCGGCGACTCGGCAGCCGGCGCCGACCGCTAGCCGCCGCCTGAATTGTAGACTGTGCCGGGACGGAACGGAACGGTTCCGTCTTTACATCGCGCTCCTTACCGCTGATTACATTCGATTCGCGTCAAATTTTGTGAGAAGACTAAGAAATGTACAGGCAATCTTATGGTGTAAGAATTTTGAAAATCGGTTGGTAAACAATTGAAATATGAACGTGTAAACACAGCATTGTGGTTGCTGCGTTTCCCGCGTCGGCCGATCCCGCCTCAGCCGGCGACATGTTACTCTTAGCAGGTCTCTAACTGCCATATTTATTATTGGATTGACTAGAAATTCCCCATACATACTCAAAAATGTATATTCTTTCGTATAGTGAAGATAAAAAGACGTGAAGATATCGTTGCGTGATAATGTTTTTGTTTTCGTTGAATTTTTGGCTTCATGATGCATTTCCACACGGCTCAAAATTCATCGCAAAATACCGTTTGCCTGGGACACTTTTACTATGGAACTTGAATGCTTGACTACGATGACTATGTATTTCCATTCTCGCAGAGTTTGGGATATCACTAATCAGCAATCATTAATTTCAGAAAGTGTACACAAGCAAGCATGTCTTGACTCTGTCTTTCAAGGTCACGCGCGGTTGCGTGATGTTGATGCATGAAAACGGCGTTTGCCGTGAGAGTTATGAATGGCCCACTCCAATTTTTTTCACAGATGGTTAGGAACATTGTGACGGACATAATATGTAAAAATTACCCGAATCGAAGGTGACGTGTTTTTTGCTATTTAAATTTTTCTGTTTTAATTCAAGGTCAAATGCATTTCAAGGTCACTTCAATTTAATTTTATAATTAAAAATCAAAGCCTTATCAATTGCCTACAAGACCCTGTTAATATCATTTTGATACCAGAAAAGGAACCAGAGTTAAGAACATTTAAAAAATTGATGTGTGGCATTTTTGGCTATATTCGATGACCTATATCTCAGCGATACTTTATCAAATTTCGAAAATATTATACGTAACTCAGTTTTGAACCATGCCCAGTCTGCCTACAAATTTTCAGAAAAATCGAAGGGGATGACGGATTTCGGTGTTTGATTTGACGTGGAATGCCCCAAGGGTTTGCTCAGGGCTGGGCGTCGCGTCATCCTATAATAGGTGACCGCCAAAGAGCAGCGCTGAAACAGCCACTCCGTCTCCCTCTGCTCGCCGGCGACAGACGCCAGTCGGGCACCCAGTTCGCTGGTCCATTGACAGGTCGTTGGGCCACATGATCCACTGACTTCGAGCTCCTCCGGTTCACACCGATAGTGAAGGCTGATGTGGGTGTATTTACAGTGCATCACATCATTGACCTTTCTATCAGCACCTCCCGTTATCTTAAATTTAGCAGCCTAGCGTCGCTTTTATGATTTGATTCAGGCTACGTTCTATACCAGCCTTTTCCCACCGGAAATACGAAGTCATCCCCTGTTGCAACAGCTCACGGCACGATAGCACTGGAGACTGCAACAGCTCACGGTACAATAACACTGGAAACCGTAACGGCTCACTACACACCAACATTGGGGACTGCAACAGCTCACAGCATACTAACACTGGAACCTGCAACGGCTCAAAGAAGTTAAATTAGCCTGTAATAGTGTACTGCTCATTAGCATCGGTAATTGCAACGACTCACAACGTAGGTACTAGCATTAACCCTATTAGTGGCAGGCTCCTGGCTACCCCTATTAGTGGCAGGGGGGGGGGGGCTGTTTACGACCCCCCCCCCTGATATCTCGAGATCTAACGGGCCGATTTTCAAAATTCAAACGGCATTCGATTTCGCTCAACGTGATCTACATTTCTAAAAAATAAGAATTAAAAATGTCAATAGGGGGTAGAGGGGGGTAAAAACGGGCAAATTGCAGATACATTTTAGACTGTTTATCACGGCCAGGTTTCTGAACAAATCTTAACGCAACTTTTGCCGATCGATAGAGAATGAACCAGGAATTCACATGGATCCTAAAAATATGCATTTTCAAAAATCATAGGCGGATACAGATCATTGAGATTGGGGGTACACAAAAAGTATAGTAAATCAGGTTTTTGTTGGTACTGTTTCCAAAAAGGGTGGTAATGGTCTTGTTTATGTTACAATTTTCTTATGAGAGAGCGACTACAATTGTATTGGTCATGCATAGGCGGTGTCAGGGCACCTATGTTGGGAGGTAAAACATAACCCCCCTTTTTGGACGCCTGGATCCGCCTATTGTAGCAAAAACGTGTCAAAAGAGGATGCACAATAACTTTGTATAATTATATGTTATCACATGATACCTTTCATTCACTGTTCGTAAAACTGGTGCATACAGTTATACTAGATGCCGGCAGCGCTCGTGCGTTGCCTTGGGCCAGAATTGGAGGATCCATAGCCCAATGACTTCATTAAAAAGAAAGCGTTTTGCTTTTTTCTAATGACCTACAGTAAGATATGAATTAACTGCACGTGCATAGTTCATGTCCCAGGCACCCCAGTGCAGTCATTTTCATAACATCATGTAGCGTGTGTCTAGTTCTATCAGTGTACCGACTTTTGTGTCGCTAGATCGACGTTTCCCGGGATCAGAGGATCCCTCGTCAAAACCGTTATCCGCCCCCCGCACGCGCAGCTTGCACCCCTCGGATATTATTTCGCCGGAATGTCGTGATCAAATGTATTCTTCTTATGACCTGCAAGTTTTGAACCAGTTAGAGCTGCCGTTTACCCTGCAGGCGTGGCAACGTACGAAGGGGTGCAATCGGCTTGCACGTGCATAGCTCATGCACCACAGAGTTTAGCTCAACCAAATGTGCATTATTTTGGAGGCCTTGCCTGGGACTACCATTGAACCGATTTTGAGGTTGATAGCTTAAAATTTCTTTGAGCCAGAGGACCTCACGTCAAAACGGTTTTCCGACCCCAGCACGTGCAGCCTGCACCCCTCGCAGACGGTGACCCCCCTGGAAACTGGTTCAAGGTGTTACCGATGTGTCCCGCCAGTATGGCTTTGCCCGTGACCTCGGGTTGACCTGTAGCCTTGACAAAAAATTTCGTGTCACCGAAACTTTGAAGCGGAATAGCATGTGCCACGAAGCACCGAGCGAACCGAGGCCAGCACCAAAAGTTTACCTCGCCGGAGACGAATCAAACGGTCCCACTTTCGTCCCGATCGGTCCACCCATTTTGACTCCAGGTCCAAAAAAGCTTGGACAAACTCACTCACATACTCACTCACTGACAAACAGGTTCAGCCAGCCGAACTTTTTTTCAGCGACCCACCAATGGGAATTTCCGGATGCAAAAGCATGCTATCGCATGCTTTTGATCCTCCAATTCTGGATAACCATCATCCGGCCATTTCCATAACGCAGCCGTCCGCGGGGAGGCCTATATAGGGCCTTGGGTGGGGGATGTGCTTGGTGGTGTTAATGCGCCCCGTGACATTTCGCTTCTGTGGCTTTTAGATGCATAACAACAACAAAAGTTATGAAAACCAGACAACCCGAAAACAAGCTCAGGGGTGAATTTCTTTTCTGGACTTACACCTAATGAAAGTTGTTCAAGGTATTGGTGTTATCCAGAATTGGAGGATCAAAAGCATGCGATAGCATGCTTTTGCATCCGGAAATTCCCATTGGTGGGTCGCTGAAAAAAAGTTCGGCTGAACCTGTTTGTCAGTGAGTGAGTATGTGAGTATGTGAGTGAGTTTGTCCAAGCTTTTTTGGACCTGGAGTCAAAATGGGTGGACCGATCGGGACGAAAGTGGGACCGTTTGATTCGTCTCCGGCGAGGTAAACTTTTGGTGCTGGCCTCGGTTCGCTCGGTGCTTCGTGGCACATGCTATTCCGCTTCAAAGTTTCGGTGACACGAAATTTTTTGTCAAGGCTACAGGTCAACCCGAGGTCACGGGCAAAGCCATACTGGCGGGACACATCGGTAACACCTTGAACCAGTTTCCAGGGGGGTCACCGTCTGCGAGGGGTGCAGGCTGCACGTGCTGGGGTCGGAAAACCGTTTTGACGTGAGGTCCTCTGGCTCAAAGAAATTTTAAGCTATCAACCTCAAAATCGGTTCAATGGTAGTCCCAGGCAAGGCCTCCAAAATAATGCACATTTGGTTGAGCTAAACTCTGTGGTGCATGAGCTATGCACGTGCAAGCCGATTGCACCCCTTCGTACGTTGCCACGCCTGCAGGGTAAACGGCAGCTCTAACTGGTTCAAAACTTGCAGGTCATAAGAAGAATACATTTGATCACGACATTCCGGCGAAATAATATCCGAGGGGTGCAAGCTGCGCGTGCGGGGGGCGGATAACGGTTTTAACGAGGGATCCTCTGATCCCGGGAAACGTCGATCTAGCGACACAAAAGTCGGTACACTGATAGAACTAGACACACGCTACATGCTGTTATGAAAATGACTGCACTGGGGTGCCTGGGACATGAACTATGCACGTGCAGTTAATTCATATCTTACTGTAGGTCATTAGAAAAAAGCAAAACGCTTTCTTTTTAATGAAGTCATTGGGCTATGGATCCTCCAATTCTGGCCCAAGGCAACGCACGAGCGCTGCCGGCATCTAGTTAGAATACGCAAGCGTGCAGGTGAAGTGTTACTGCCAACCGGCGACTGTAACGCCCGTGCTGATAACTAACTAGATGCCGGCAGCGCTCGTGCGTTGCCTTGGGCCAGAATTGGAGGATCCATAGCCCAATGACTTCATTAAAAAGAAAGCGTTTTGCTTTTTTCTAATGACCTACAGTAAGATATGGATTAACTGCACGTGCATAGTTCATGTCCCAGGCACCCCAGTGCAGTCATTTTCATAACATCATGTAGCGTGTGTCTAGTTCTATCAGTGTACCGACTTTTGTGTCGCTAGATCGACGTTTCCCGGGATCAGAGGATCCCTCGTCAAAACCGTTATCCGCCCCCCGCACGCGCAGCTTGCACCCCTCGGATATTATCTCGCCGGAATGTCGTGATCAAATGTATTCTTCTTATGACCTGCAAGTTTTGAACCAGTTAGAGCTGCCGTTTACCCTGCAGGCGTGGCAACGTACGAAGGGGTGCAATCGGCTTGCACGTGCATAGCTCATGCACCACAGAGTTTAGCTCAACCAAATGTGCATTATTTTGGAGGCCTTGCCTGGGACTACCATTGAACCGATTTTGAGGTTGATAGCTTAAAATTTCTTTGAGCCAGAGGACCTCACGTCAAAACGGTTTTCCGACCCCAGCACGTGCAGCCTGCACCCCTCGCAGACGGTGACCCCCCTGGAAACTGGTTCAAGGTGTTACCGATGTGTCCCGCCAGTATGGCTTTGCCCGTGACCTCGGATTGACCTGTAGCCTTGACAAAAAATTTCGTGTCACCGAAACTTTGAAGCGGAATAGCATGTGCCACGAAGCACCGAGCGAACCGAGGCAGGGTTGTATACGACTCAATCAATAGCAATCAATTCAATCACGACAAATTTGGGAAACCAATCAAATCAATCAAGTCAGAGCAGTTTTCGGGAATTGATTCAATCGACTCAAACGCGACAATGAAAGGAATCAATCAACTCAATCAAACGACTCAAACCAACACATACATTAGGTTTTTTGCCCCACCAACTTGGAAAAGTGTCCATAGCAGTCTGGTGTACCTACCTACCTACCTTCCTACCTACCCACAGAAGAAACATAAAAATATTGTCATTTAAAATTATAAATTGCCATGCCATTCAAAGTTTCTATGTAATAAGGATGGATACCTAGTGATGGACAGGTGGATCATGATATTGAGGTTCAATGGGTAGAATTGGAGCAGAAGTTTCATTTAATGGGTGCAAAATAACCCAGTAGTTGACTCGCCCCTTAACCCAAACCACCACCTTTCACCTAAAGGTTGTCAATTTAATTTTGGCCATATTCCAACTCCATTTACACTAAATATCAGATATTTCGGTTGAAAGTTGGCTGCTCGGATTTTGGCAGTGTTCGTGATTTGGACAATTTACCCTACACCACGTCTATTTTAATGGATAATATGCATCAATAACATATTAACCATAGGGAAATAGAAATAAATATCTTACCTGCATGTGACGGTTTCAGTTAGACAGAGACTGACGGGCAGCCTGAAAAATCTTTCCACACAATGTGCATTTGAGGCGTGGGATGTTGTCAGATTGGGAAGGAAGAGATTTGAAGTATTTAGCGGTCCACGACTCTGGACGTGGCATGTCAATGTTAGGTACCTATGTGAAGAATTCAAAACATTTAATTGCAATACAATTTGTAACTGTTAGGACTGGGGGATAAGGATGAGGATTAAAAATATATAAATATATTTAAAAGGAAATGGAGAGGACAGGGACTCTGGAACCACAGGATAAGATAAGGACAAAGGAAGTAGGAACAAATAAAATTAAAACGCGAAAACGGCACGGTGCGACTGTGAATAAAAGAAAACGTTTTGCCAATAAGTATGCTAAGCTTTTATAAATCCTTATTCTACGTGTTTTGATTTTTTTGTAAGATTACGTCATTGATTATCATGTACTATGGTAGATCATCATAAAATAAATCGGTTGTACAACACCAATTTCGTTTTAATTATTATTTCATTTGAAATAAAACCACTTAATAATATACGGTAAAATATTTTAAGAAAAATGAAATATATTAAATATGTTATGCTTAGGCTCTCTCAGGAGAAAAGGATCAACAAACGTTCTGCTGCAATTTAAACAATGCAGCAAATTAGCTATTAATTGGCATACGTAAACGTAATTAGCGAGACGAAAACGGCGCTTTTGTTTCAGTTATTTTTGTAGGGGTTTCAGATATTTATAGAGTTCGGTGGGTTGTTTCTGAGGAGATGTGGAGATGTGAATTATTAATTAATCACACTTTATTAGTATATAGGGCCTTGCACTTTATCATCTGGATTAAAAAACAAACGTTTCCTGCTGAGTGCAGAAAGGTAGGTAGGTGCATCGCCAGGCTCTATCACCAGGATTGGAGCAGTTATGAGTTATTGCAGTTGAAAGTCAAAGTTGGCTGTTCATGTTTAGGCCCTGTTCTTTATTTTGCCATCTACCCCATATTGCACTTGTGATGACAATTGACAAGCAGTTTTCAGTGTAGTTTTGTGATCTTTGATGTCATCAGTTGGTGTCATTATTTTTCATCAACTAAAACTTATTTGAACTTTCCATTCAATCGACTCAATCATACGAGTCACTCTAATTTTCGGGAATCAAATCAGTCAACCAGTCGCTAAAGTCAAACGAGTCAGTCAACCAGTCATCTCGAAAAGTCAATCGACTCAATCCAATCAACTCAAAATATGCGTTGAAACAAATCAATCAATTCAATCGACTTGATTGGTATACAACCCTGAACCGAGGCCAGCACCAAAAGTTTACCTCGCCGGAGACGAATCAAACGGTCCCACTTTCGTCCCGATCGGTCCACCCATTTTAACTCCAGGTCCAAAAAAGCTTGGACAAACTCACTCACATACTCACTCACTGACAAACAGGTTCAGCCGAACTTTTTTTCAGCGACCCACCAATGGGAATTTCCGGATGCAAAAGCATGCTATCGCATGCTTTTGATCCTCCAATTCTGGATAAGCAGTGTGTTGGTCGCCGTGCTCCTGCGAGCCGGGTGGCCGCCGCCCTGTGCCGCATTACACCGGTGTAAGGCGGCACAGTCTACCGGGCCAGTGGGCGGGCGGAAACCAGAGCACCGCGCCCGCTCCGAAAAACGACCCGCCCGGCACGCTCCGGACTGAGTGCCCGGCGTGCTGATTTGTTCCGTATTTTTAGTTTTATACACATACTATCTTTAGATCATTTCAAATAATGTGAAAATGGAGTGGCTGAACCGGCGGCCGATGCCAGCCGATAATGCTGCTTTCCGGATGACTTAAAATTCAAAATTAACCCTACCAGTAGCGGCGGAACACCTTCAATTAAGGGGGGGGGGGACACTGCCGACTTTTGGTCCCATTCTTTCCATGCAACACCCATAGGGCTAATGTTAAAATGCCAAAATCAAAGGGGGGCACGGTGCCCCGGTGCCCTCCCCGTTCCGCCGCCTATGAACCCTACTGCCCGTTCGGTTCTCTGATTCATGCAGTATGTGCCTACTCTAACCAGCGGAAACAGAACATCCTCTCCGCCATCGAAGGGCGACTCGAACCAGATATTGCCTCTGGGAACCCGGTGTGCCAGCATCCGATCTACATGACTTGCTCGGGCCTTCATAATGCCTTGTCGGCCATCAACATCTCGTCACGAAAGAAAACACCGTTTCCAACCTAAGACTTTGACGTATATTTTCCATTACGATACACCCACCATCCGTTTCGCACAACACAGACAGCGGCCGGCACACTCGACTCGATATATTGGCCGCTCCTCTCCAACTGGGGTCCGTTTCCCACACCAGCGCAGTCAGAGCAGAGGTCAGGTCAGATCCGACTCCTCTCCGCCCCTCACAACAATCAACCAGCGGCGGGGACCAACGATAAGCAGTCGCGTCACGTTATATTTGAGCATATCAAACACGCGTCTAGAGCTATAGCGGTCAGTGGGCGCTGGCCTCGACTGTGGCGGCCGTGCTGTGCGGAGCGGCACGGTAACGCGACACGGACTGACAGCGGCCGCCGGCACAGAGCGGCTCGGACGGCGGCGGCGGCGGCGGCACCGCGCAACAAGGACTGGTGGGCGCGTCAGACGGCCGAGGGGCGGCGCGCAGCGCGCGGCCAGTACCATTCACGGACAGAAGAGGCATGTTACACGAGCCCGCGGCGACACATACACTGACTGCGCGGCCCCCGTCCATACATACAAGCTGGGAAACGCGGTGTCCACTAGGCGATAATTTGAGGACTAACATGAAAGACACACATGCCACGGTGACCAGCGGCGGCGGCGGCGGCGGCGGCGGCGGCGGTGCGAGCAGCGGACGTGGCGGCGGCGGCGTCTGCGGCTGCCGGAGGTCAGTCGACCAGCGGCGCCGTCAGCAGACACGGCAGGGACTTTCTGAGCGCCTGCTGCGGCTGCGGCGCCGGCGGCGCGCGGCCGTGCACCAGCAGCAGCTCCGAGGAGCGCGCCCGCGGCGCCCCCGCCTTCCCAGGCACGCGGCGCTCGACGCCGGCCTCCACCGGCGGCAGGTCGGCCGCCGCCGCCGCTGAGGACACGGTGGCCACGTGCGGGGCGGCCAGCTCGGCGCGCACGGCGGCCGCCCGGGAGCGCCGGGGGCGCCGGCCGGCCGGCCACCGGGCCCCGCCGGCCGTCGGCGGCGGCGGCCCCTCGTCGATCCAGCGCACCGACAGCTCGTCGTCGCCGCGCGCGCTGCTGCGGGTCGAGGCCGTGTCGTCGGCGCAGCTGCCCTGTGGAGCAGGGAAGGTGGGACAGAGTCAGTACTCACTACTCACATCACCGGGATAAGACGGGGGACAGGACTGCGAGCCGACCTGCTCCTCGTTCTTCGCCGGTAACTGGACCGAGTAGGTGGCGCCGAGGAAAGCAGGGACAGCGACAAGGAGGCGGTACACGTCTGTCTAAAAGTCAGCCTGAAAATGCGGTTAGAAATGGAAGCATGGTGTACTACGCTGATATAGCTGATTTGTAACTATTTCGGCTCTGTTGACGCAGACGAAATAAAACGAGACTGCATATGCTGAGTTTCAACATAATGACGACGATGGTTTAGTATATGCTAATATGCTGATCAAGTAAAGAATTTGATATAAGCATGTCGCATGCGATGCTGGACTATCGTTTACGAAATATCGTTATATAACCTGATCATCTGCCAGTACTCGATCTGATCAGAGTCCCTTTACTCTGCCACATCTAAGTAGCATATGCCGATCGGGGTATGGGAATGGAATGTTGTTTATATGTTGAACACATACACATGCCTGACCTAAATCTCTGGCAGTTTTTCTCGCTAAATTCTGTATTTCCTTCCATTTTTCATGTTAAACATCGACATGTCTCTCAAACAATTTGGTTAGCCAAACCATAAAGCACAATACGGCCGTTTTTACCTAATGGAGACCTCAAGATACAGCCGATCGGATCTCCTTGGGGAGGGATCGAATGTCATTATGTGCCATCTGTTCGACCACGCTGCCTAATGAGTGGCATTGTTTGCATCCCTCGAAATCCTCCGTGGCCACATCCCGCCGAGCTGATGACATTAGAAAACGCCATTAGCGGCAGAACCCCTACGCAAGTAGCATGGCAAACAGACGTCGCCCGTCAAAATACCGTCAGGGGGCATGTTTTGTGCCGGGGATTAAGGCCGGCCATGGCGGGGACTTTGTGAATCCAGCCACCCGTCACGCTGCCAAGACATCTGAAAAGGCCAGTCGCTGCGCTGAAGAACCGTCAAACACAATTTATGCGACATTGAAGTCAGTTATGTCAGATAAAAACGTATGTCCATTGGTAAGAATTACATAACTACTGATCACATAATCCACGAAGCGTATGCCACAGCCGCTCATCTCAACAATTCCAACAGCAATCTGTGTTTCCTCCTTCCTTTGCCAACGTACTCGATATGTGTAGCCTGCTCTCAACAATCTTATTCAAGCCGATAAATCATATGAACCAGGGTTTTCAGGACGTCCAGGCTATACGCGAACTCTGACGAAGCCCGTGTGCAAGCGCTCACGATGATAACCACTGCAAAATGAAATGATCACCCTGCCAGCTATTCCACTTAATCCATTAACCTCTGAGCACTCGACTTCCCAACGGTAGTTGCACGTTCCGCGTGCCAATCCGTCATCGCTATGCGTCTCGTTCGCCTAGTTCCAAATTCTCATTCGAGCGTCGCGGCCGGCGCGTCCGGCCCGCGCGGCCGCTGAGGGCTCGGCAGACGTCGTTCCGGGCCGTCACTGTGGGACACTCGCTAACACCAGGCTACCGCGTTACCCGCCACAGGGTCCACCGCCGGCGGAACACTCAGTGAGGGGAGGAGGTGAGGCCGCAGACGGTGATCCGTTCCAACCTCGGAATTCCAGCCCCGACCCTGACCCTCCCAGGAAGCCATCTTCCTCGATCATCAGTTCCAGGAGATATGCGATATCGACTCGAGGAGCGGATACGCCGATCGACTCGACTAGAACACTCGTCGCCAAATAGCCCGTCGTCATTATTTGCATACCAGAAAAGTGCGGAGTCCCAGGGACCGAGGAGCGCGGCGGTCAGATGGGAGCGGGTGCACAGGTAGAGCGACGGGGGTCGTAACGGGCGGACTGCCAGAGGACGGGAGGTGCTAACGGGTTCTCCGTCACCCGCGGGGAGACCGGAGAGCACGGAGGGGTGCAGATTGACCAGACTGGCCGTATCTCATCAGTAACGGTGCCGCCGCCGGGGACCGGTCAGCTCTGAGAGCCCCCCCCCCCCCCCTCCCGCCCCCTCTGCGGTCACCGCCGCGGCCAAGGTCAGACACGACGTCCAGGTTCCACCGTCCGCCGCCAGGTGGCCACCCTCCGGAGCGGGGGTGGACGGGGAGGGAGGGGCGTCACTTTCACTGCAGTTCGGCCGGCCGGCGTTTGAAGCACGTCCGTCGCTAGTCTCGGCGGCTGCTCTGCCGCTGCCGTACCGGGAACACACGCTGTTTATCGGCATATTCGCCTACCCACAGCGGGTACCCACACAGGGAGCGAGGCAGTTCGTACCAGGCCCGGCGGACCCCCGGGGTCAAGGGCAGTCGGCACGGGGCGGACCTGCACCACACACCACCACCGCCCCCACAAACACCTGCTGTGTGGGTATCCACAGCGGCAGTAGAGCTCAGCTCAGACGAGCATGTTTCTAGCAACTGACCAGCAGCATCCGTCAGTAGGCGGCGATACTCTCAGTGACCTATGTAGCAGCGGTCAGCTCTGTAGAACAGCTGAACAGGGGGTTTTGCCCGGCATCAGGAGCGACGCAGTGGAAACGGGAAAAGAGCAGACACCGATACAAATGGTATTATTTAAAAGACCTGTCGTCATTCTTGTGAAGCTGTCAACATTGGCAAACCATCAACGACTTGCTAGTGTTTCAGGTAAACGATTACACTTATGGCAAGTTGTCACGCCTTGTTCGTCCGGTCTTAGAGACGTTACCCAATTTTTGGAAAGAAATCGTCCTTGGATGCCCTCTAAATATTCAGTAACTCAGTTACATGACGGTCCGAAGTACAACGTTACATAGGAGCTAATCGGGCACCGTCAATAGGTAAAAAAAAAAAAAAAAAAAATGAGAGTCCAATTTATCGATCAGAATTATTAGCAAGCATCACATCGTGCATTTTTGATGCACTTTTACATACCGTTGCTTTATCGGTATAGGAAAAACTATGCACCATACCCGGGCATCACGTTAGCGACGACTATCTGGGACATCGCTCATGATTCTAAGCATCTGAAATAACGAAGCCGTCCCAAAAACGAATTTTGCGGTTTGTGGCTAGGACGTCTTAACGTTACGCGGCTTAACTCGCTGCAAGGACATCGACTAGCTCTGAGGCTGGCAGCTTTGAGGCTGGTAACTCTGAGGCTGGTATAAAGCGTAGTCACCCCTCAAACCACGGCCAAGAAGTAAATACGTATCCTTACAGAAATTCCGCCATACGTTGAAGTTGACGCATTGGAGTGTGAAGCGAACCATCATATAACATAAATGTCATTCTTGGTGTCAATTCACGCGCGAGGGAATTAGCTCGATCGAATGTAATATCACTCACATGCGCTTAGAAAGCACTACACAAAGAATGCACACACTACAAGTGTGCATTCCTATTACAGTATCGAGGACCACACACAGATGCTTCAAACGCGCGCTAATCCGAGATGAATAGAACTGAAATGCCGTTGGAATGGAACTAATACGAGCGAACACGTAGGTACTTATCTGGATAAAAGGAAGGTAAAAAGTCGTTAATACACCCCGCTTGTCACCAAAAAGTTACCTTAACCACAGTAAAACAAATTCCTTACTAATTACTCGACTCCTTCGATATGTATGTACACTATTGTTTAGATGTAAGAAAATACAGTGAATTTTGCCGACCATAGCACACAGCCGCTAACCGGGTTCAGAAGTGGCCAATACCCTAAATTTCGACAAATTTTAAAGCGTGATTTTCTCACATTTTCTGGTCGTAAATTGATCAGACTGTATAAAATATCATCCAGAAAAAATATTACTCATTCTGGCACAGATTGATGGGCTCCCAAAGTACACCGTTTTGTTTTGCTCCGTGAGACCGAACTTGTGCTGCGATTTTCATGTAAATGTTGACGAGTCTCCTGTCATATTCTTTGCTTGAAAATGCGTAAGTAAGATATCAGCTGAAAGGGGAAAATGTGCGGAATCCATTGGTAACAAAAGTGCGTCTAAAAAACTTCCCACTCAGTTATTGTAAGCTAATTGTTGCACACTTGCACAAAGTAGAAGGACTTGAGGATTTCAATATTTACATAGGCCTACCAAAAAACGCACAGCGTGCTTCACATCGAGACAACGTCCATAACATATACCGTACAATTGTGATTCATTTGCTGAAAAAATTAGGTCGGCATCACACTGCCGGCAAAAGTTATTGCAGTTCTAGTGACGCTAGGTCGCCGCCCGGCCGACCCCGGTCAGGTCGGCCGGGCCAAGGCCGGGCGGCGGCCGTGCAGCTGACGTCCGTGCGGTTCGGCAGCTGACCAATCAGCATCAGCTGCGAGAGAGGAGCGCGGTCCGTCTTTGGTCCGTCTAATCGCCCCCGGCAGTTGCTTGTGCGGGGGGGGGGGGTGCTCGACGCTCGTGTCGATTGCATTTGTTGGTTGTCGATTGTTGATTGACTTGTGGGTATACTTTCTGGTGGCCAATAAATGTACGTCGTCTTAACTAAATGTAGTCTGATCAAATTCAAGAAAGCAAAAAGACATCCAGCCAACAGAACATCGTAAGAATGTCCGATATGGTTGATAACATTCAGTGGCGGATCTAGGGGGGGGGGGGGCAAAATGGGCATTTGCCCCCCCCCCAAACGGCATAATTTTAACAATACGCCTATGGACGAGGCATGGAAAGAATCGATAAATTGTTATGGTTTGCCCCCCCCAAAAAAAAAAACTCTGATCTGGATCCGCCTCTGATAACATTCAGAGTTTTGGGGAGCAGCCATCGACCAGAATGAACCTTATTGGCTTTTGTATGTAACATTTGCATTGCTTTTGGAAAGTTTCAGTCAGATATCTTCAGAAATGGCAATGTTATCGGCTTTTGCATTTTACCGTAGTCGGTTAATCACAATTTTCGATATTGCAAAGGCAATTTCAGTACGTTCTTGACATCGAAAACCAAAACGAATAGCATCATCGTGTTCCAGAGCTCAAATTGCATCCGATACACATCTTTTTTGTTGAGAATGTTCAACTTCAAAATTTGACCTCTTTGACCTCGCCGTGACCTGACCTTCATTTTTCGAATGGAAATAGTATTTATATACACTGTGGGAAATAGTTTCGAATCGGACGACCCAGATGACATCATTTTTAGATGCTTTTGTCGAAATGAACCATTAAAGATGTGTCGCATGACCTTAAAAATGTATACATTTCCTTCCATGACCTTTTCCATGACCTTTTGTGACCCATGACCTTTCCATGACCTTTTGTGACAAAGTTAGGTTTCGTTTGTCAGTTATTCCTATCAGAAGCCGTTTGAACTTTTAGTATTGAACGAGTAGTTTCGAAGACAGCAGGGAAGCTATGCAGAATCCCCTCCCGAGTCACCCACGTTATGGGATATACCTGTCATCCGCGGATAGCAAGCAAAAATATTTTTTTTACGGCAATAATGTATCAGCATGGATGCTCATACGTTCCCATATGTGACCTTACGGTTGACTTCACATACAATAAAAATTCCTTGTCAAAATGTCAACTGGTTAACGAGTTATCGCATTTTGGCCACTTCCGAACTCAAATAGCGGCTGTGTGCGCCCGGACGCCGCGCGGCGGCACCCACCCGCCCACTGCGGCACCCGACCGCCCGGACAAAAACCTCTGTAGCGCCGGTCAGCCCTGTGCTAGCGCCTTAATTCTTTCACGATGCGACTCAGAAATGATTAGGGAAGGCTATGGTATGGTGGACTAACGGGCACACACTGTGTTAAGTGCTGTAGGTGAAACGAAAGCATTTTTTTTCTTAGTAAAAAACTGCGATTGCAACATGATGATAAATAGTCAGATTACCGCCAAAGCGAATGAGATACGGCTTTTTGTGACCCGGCATTAGAAGCAGAAGGTTTTGGGGATCATTCTCATGCATTTTTTTTCAATTTGTACGAAATGAACGCAAACCAGCGGCGTTTGAACTTGCGAGTGTCTGACCGTCATTTTACGACCTAGAAAATGTCACGACTTCTGACGATTATACACGAGGCCGGTTTTGACAAAAACATGAAAACCATGTGATTTCAGATGCCCCAAACATTTGTCTACTCGGCCATATCGCAATTAACTCGATTTGGTAAACTTGACTTTTGGGTATTTATGGCCACTCGTGAACCCCATTTGCATCACTGTGCATAGCAACGATGGTTTACGACTCACATTTTTCAAGCAGGAGAAAAAACTAGTCGATTTTCATTGTTACGAAGGCACCGTAGAGAATGTCTAGCGATTCATGATAATGAGCTTGAAGATTAAAACAGCAATCTCATGAGTTTCAAGAAGCCAATATCAGACGTGGCGCCCCGCCGATCACACCCTAATACAGCTCCATCACAGACGTGGCGCCCCGCCGATCACACCCTGATACAGCTCCATCACAGACGTGGCGCCCCGCCGATCACACCCTGATACAGCTCCATCACAGACGTGGCGCCCCGCCGATCACACCCTGATACAGCTCCATCACAGACGTGGAGCCCCGCCGATCACACCCTGATACAGCTCCATCACAGACGTGGCGCCCCACCGATCACACCCTGATACAGCTCCATCACAGACGTGGCGCCCCGCCGATCACACCCTGATACAGCTCCATCACAGACGTGGCGCACCGCCGATCACATCCTGATACAGCTCCATCACAGACGTGGCGCCCCGCCGATCACACCCTGATACAGCTCCATCACAGACGTGGCGCCCCGCCGATCACACCCTGATACAGCTCCATCACAGACGTGGCGCCCCGCCGATCACACCCTGATACAGCTCCATCACAGACGTGGCGCCCCGCCGATCACACCCTAATACAGCTCCATCACAGACGTGGCGCCCCGCCGATCACACCCTGATACAGCTCCATCACAGACGTGGCGCCCCGCCGATCACACCCTGATACAGCTCCATCACAGACGTGGCGCCCCGCCGATCACACCCTGATACAGCTCCATCACAGACGTGGCGCCCCGCCGATCACATCCTGATACAGCTCCATCACAGACGTGGCGCCCCGCCTATCACATCCTGATACAGCTCCAGCCTAGTGCTAACAGACATGACACCCGTCAATCACGGCGTCAGCGGCGCCGTCGAGGCGTCAGTGGCTCGACCACCCGGCCGGGCCCGCTGCGCCGACCGGTCCGGCCGCATTCAGGGCACACTTCGCGCACCTCCGGCCACAAACAACGCTTTAGTGGCGCGCCAGCGTGAAATACCAGCGATCACACGCCGAATAGCGATGCCAATCAACTTATCTCGAGGTGAAGATGGATGCTATGCTAAAGATGATTGCACATCAAAATAGAATAAGATTCCGATTGTTCAAAACACTCGTTTGCGCCTTGATAGCGCAAGTCAAATCATCTGTGTTTGAGTGGTCGTCGAGCCAGGGTGGCAGAGTCAGCCGGCGGCGGCAGAATGTACCAGTTGAGGGATGGGGGGGGGGGGGGGGGAGTCAGCCTGCAGCAGCCGGCAGAGGGTAGCTAGTTACTGTCTTGAAATCGCCCAACACTGCGATTGGCTCTTCTAATCTCGAGATCATTTGGACCCTGATCCGACCTGACAAAGCCAAACGGATTATTCTCGGTTCGTTATATAGACATCCCACTAATACGGCCCGACAGGTGTCTGATGATCTTGATGATTTGGAAAATCAGTTGCAGTGCATTATGTCAGTGCATGACTGCCCCATTGTAGTAGCTGGTGATTTAAACATAAACATGCTAGGTACGAGTGTCAGCACTGGCTACCAGAAATTGATGCAGTTGTCACAGTCTTACGATCTACATTTTTGCAACCGGACCTATCCCACATACCGACCTGCCGGCTCATTGTTAGATATCATGATCACAAATCAGAGAGACCTTGTCCAGCGTTGCGGTGTCACTGTTTGTCACTTTAGCCCGCACGATTTCACGAGAGCTCTGCTGAGAGTATCGAAAGACAAAAATCAAATCAAAGTAGTGACATCCCGGTGCCTGAATAAACTCGACTTTGGCAGCTTTGTCCACCTGCTAGCCGGTGCTGACTGGTCCACGGTTTATCTAAGTGCAACTTCATCCGACAAGTGGGACTCGTTCTTGAGGATATATACGACCATCTTAAATGTTGTCGCTCCCGTCCGGCGAATCAAAATACGTAATCAATCCGCCCCACCAGTCTCAGCTGACACTCGTTCACTGATGGCACAACGCCGCGCCGCTTTAGCACGTGGCGAGCGTGATGAGTACAAGGCCCTGAACAGACTGACGCGGGCGGCCATCAGACGAGACTGTCGCGAGCATATCAGAGGGGAAATTGACAAAGCGGGACATTCGGGCATGTGGCGCTGTGTCAAGTCGATAGTTGGCTGTAAAGCTGCCACGTCGGTCACCCCTAACATTCATCCCGATACGTTAAACAACTACTTTGTGAATGTAGGGCCATTGACTGCAGCCAGCGTGCCCAGTCATAGTACCTCTCTTCCAACGAGATTGCCCAGAGTCATGACATGTTCTTTCAAGGTGCATCCTGTGTCGTTGGATGAACTCATGGCAGCCATGGTAGCCATGAATCCGACGACGTCCAGTGGATTAGATGATGTCAGTATTCGGTTATTGCAGAGATCTTTTGGAGGCATTGGCTTCCCATTACTTGACGTCATCAATAGTAGCCTCATGAGTGGGACAGTGCCTAACGCCTGGAAACACGCTCTGGTCACGGCTCTACCAAAGACCGGTGATTTGAACGATCCTTCCAAATTTAGACCCATCTCTGTGGTGCCTGCAATTGCAAAGATAGTTGAAAGAATTGTCCACTCTCAACTTAGTTCATATTTTAGCCAACACGATTTATTCTCACATGCACAGCATGGCTATCGAATGCATTTTTCCACTGAGACAGCGCTCACCGTCATCATAGATAAGATCCTCATGGCCATGGACGCCGGTGATATCGCATTGTTAGTTCTGATCGATTTGTCCAAATGTTTCGATGTTGTTGATCATCAGCTGCTCTTATCCAAACTCAAAATGTATAACGTAGACACCACATGGTTTGAAAGCTATCTTTGTAAACATACACAACAGGTTCAGATTAAGCATCCTTCCGGACACACTGTTCGCTCTCGCAGCCTCCCCAATGAGATGGGCGTTTTCCAGGGCACTGCTCTGGGGCCACTCTTGTTTTCAATTTTTTCGAACGATCTGGCGTTGTATTCAGGGGACGCTATGGTAGTACAATATGCCGATGACACGCAAATCTTAGTGACCGGAAAGAAAAACAAGCTACAGCAACTTGTGACAACCATGGAGAACACCTTATCGGTCGTGCTTGATTGGTTCACTAGCCACTCCATGAAAGTAAACACAGCTAAAACACAACTGATTGTATTCGGTACGAAGGCTATGCTGCGTCATGTGCCTCCTGTTAGCATTAAGTTCGGCTCAGCTGTCATTACTGAGAGTCCCACAGTAAAGAACCTTGGCGTGGTGATGGATAGACACCTTACCTTCGAACCGCACGTCGATCAGCTTGTAGCGAGGTCAACAGGTATACTGATCGCCCTGTCTCATGCCAAACATGTACTTCCCAAAGAGACGTTGGTTCGTATCGTCAGTGCACTTGTGCTCTCCTCTATCAGATATTGCATCGCACTGTATGGCACTTGCGGTGTAACGCAGCTCCACCGAGTGCAAAAGTTGATCAATTTTTGTGCGCGGATTGTGAGCGGAAGGAGGAAGTACGATCACATATCTGATGTCGTAAAGGACCTTTGTTGGCTTAGGGCTGATCAACTGGTCTGCTATCACACTCTCTGCCTGCTGAAGAGAGTCATGTTCACGGGTCAGCCAGGTGATATAGCCGCGATGCTGACTACTGCTGACCATGGCTATGATACGAGACAATCTCACCAGCTAAGGCGCTCACATGCTGTAAGCACCTCAGGAGTCCGCCGATTTAGTTTTAGAGCAGCTGATTTGTACAACCACCTCCCACCCGATGTACGTAATGCCCAGCATATCTATCAGTTCAAGCGCCGTCTTAAAGATTTTCTTCTAGACGATGATATGATGTGAGGCGATGATACGGATGTGTCTGGTTGGCCGATTGACCTCTGACCCTAGTGGTGGTGATGTTGTGTGTGTGTGTGTGTGTGTGTGTGTGTGTGTGTTTTTTCATGTCATCTTTTATATTATCTCGTTTTATGTCCCACCTTTTTATTCACAAGACGTGTAACTTTTAAACAGCCACTGTAAAGTGGAAAGTTGCTAAATACATGAATTGAATTGAATTGAATTGTAGCTTGCAGCAGCCGGAGGGGGGCGGCCTACACTAGCCGGCGAGGTATCCCGTACCAGCCGGCGGGAGCGGGGGCGGAGGCGACTGACTCCGGCCGGCGGGTGCAGCTGACTCCTACTCCGGCCGGCGGGGGCGGCCAACTCCGGCTGGCGGGGGCGGAGGCTGACTCCTCTCGGCGGGGGCGGCCGAGTGGCAGCCGGCGCGCGCGGAGCACGCCCGGCCCCGGTGGCGGCCGCCGTACCAGTCACGGGCGGCGTGGCACGCTCCCAGCCCAGCACCAGCCAATCGGCCGGTCGGCCGGCGCTGACGCAACTGCGGCCACGGCCGGCAGCCATGCATTCATCCGGATTGTCATTTTTCACTGCAGAATCTGGCGAGAAGCCGGCCGGCTCGGCCTTGGCTGCGGCTGATCCGCCGCGCACCAGCTCGCGGCCGCCCTAAGCTCGGAGGCCGGCCGGCCGGGCGGGCGGGCGGTTCGGCAGCACGCTGACGGCCGGCCGCGCGGCGCTATAATCTGACCGGGCCGAGCGACCCGTCCGCGGCCGGCACTCAGCCCAAAGGTCGCGCCACACCGCGCTAATCCGGCCGCGCCGAAAGGGCCGCGAAATTGGCCAAACAGCCGGCTGTGGGGTCGTGATGTCACGGCGGGGTACCGACCGACGGTCACGGCCGTGGACCCCGTGAAAACGGCGGGGTAGGAGCCCCGGCCGGGCGGCCACCGCCGGCACGGCAGGGCATACCAGCTGGCAACATCAACAGAAAGTCCCTCCATTGCGAGTCCATCAACAATACCTCCGACCGCTAACAGTGCCTGCATCTAGAAACAGCGAACACAGATCAGAATCTCACGGAATACGCCTGATGGCAGGAGATTATGACGATCATCCAGTTTCGTGGCGCATCGGCAATTCGAATTATTTTGCACCCATATTGTCTGATGACAACCATGCATTCCCAACAAAGTTTGCTACTTTACTGGCATTGATCTGCAATGCGTCCTCAATCGATACAGAACAACATAATAACGAGCACTTAGGCGACAACGCAAACCCATTTGCGCACCCGTATATTTCCATCTGAGATCAATGCGGGTGCCGTTGTATGCATGCGTGGCTGCTGCGGCCGCTATTCACCACACAGGGCGGACGCGGTAACAGCTGCGGGTTACGACCGAGACAGAATTTACGCTCCAGCTGCACACTGGAGCTAGTTCGCGGCGTGTGCGGCTGTCCACCGAGAGAAAAACAGGCGTCCCGTCAGGCGGTGACGGTGCCTGCCGCCCCGACACGGCCCGCCCCGCGAGGCGCCGCGTGCGCCACAGTGCACCGGCAGCAGCAGCACTTCAAGCTGTGTGACTTTCTTTGAAAAGGCATGTCTCTGATCGTTGCGAAGGGTATTCGGAAAGGGATGTGATTGTTTGAGAAACTCTCTGAAAGTGGTATTGGTCGATGCATGTAAATATTCCTACAGGTATATCGACGGAATGTAAGATGTGCTTGAAAAGTTGCACCCGCTAGGACATCGCGGCGTTCCTGCTATCATGCTGACGTACGCAGTGTTGATGTATTTACGCGAAGTGCTATGCATATCATGCTGAACAAAGGGAAATATACCTCGACCAAATTTGGACTTTTTATCTCCACAAACGCAGTTATTCAAAAATTTCCGAACACCAGACATTCGAGCCGCACCCAGTTCGTTGGGGCCGATCGCTCATCTGCGGGACCAGCGCCGACAATGCCGAGCCGGCCGCGACCGCCCCCGTACCGGCACACCGCGACACTATCGCATTCTCTCACGACTTCCGTCGGAGTCCGCAGTCGCGGTATTTCGGACAAAAAGGACGCTTCACGTCCATCAGAGGCATGCGCCTCAGAGTGGAGCCGCTGCGGGCACAATGGAGAGACAAAGGCATCTCAATGGGACACGGCGCATGGGGCCTGGTGGTCAGGGTATGCCAGATATCAGACGGCTTGAAACTAGTTGGCCTCGGCACTGTTACGGGCGGAAATGCAGATCCGCCGTATTTCCTACATCTCCTTAAGGCCAAGGATCTTCACACTTCGACAGCCTTATGAAAGCAATTCTGGAATAAATCGCAAGAAATGCAAAACTACAATTTACTACATGGCCGGAGCGACTCATCGCACTGAGATCAAGTATGAGCTTTTCTGCCTGATGCCTCATAACGCAGCTGCGAGAACACAAATTTCCGCCGTAAAACATCCGTGGGGAGGCCGACCGGACGCGGGAGATACCAACTGACCATCGAACAGGAGCCGACTACGCAAACACACTGGCTTCAGCCATAGCAAACAGCGGCTAAACGACATTTAACCGCAAAGCTGCAATCGAGGCAGCAGTAAAATCCATCGATTACTCATGTTTTTCGTAAGTAAAACGTCAGTACGTGTCAGCGGTAATGTCGGCAGAAATGCGCCGATAACAGCGGCCGCTGCGTGTAATCGCATTACGCGCACGGACCATCACTCACAGGAAAGACGATGTTTACAATTTCACTTGCTACTTGCTTGAGCAAGATTGGTAGTTTCACTTTTTCTGAGGCCTGTATTGGCGAACCACCAATAGCTGACGTTTTCCAAATCCCATTGCGTGTTTGGCAGGACTGAATGAAAATAACCAGTAGGAGCGTAACATTAAAGCTCGTCAAGTACCGTATAGTCATTGATGGGATGACGACATTTCTCACATATGATCAGTCGAAAACGCTGCAGCATCCAATGCATTTGGACAAACAAAGTCCACGCATGCGCGAAGACCTCCATCGCGTGGCTCTATGGCGACTTCTAAGACGCCAACGCGCTCATTTGGGCAAGAGATCAGGTGTACAAAACTCAAAACCGAGGCACATCTAGTAATAATCAAATAGGATGCAGTGACCCCTTTGGTGTTGTATTGTGGTTCTATCCCGCGATTTCAGGAAACGGGTGCTATCTTCGAAAATCGACATTGCTTTGCAGGTAAATCCGGAGGAAATATGCAGCAGTAAATAGCAGCAAAATTGCTGGAATGAAGGGCAACGTTCACCACAAAGGAGTCTCTGAAGCAGCTCGATTATAACCCAAATCACCATGATAACAGCCCTGTGGAGCTGCAAACCTCCATGAACGGCAGTTCACTCGGACATTGTGTGCATTATACCAATCCGCCATCTGTCTGGTTACCCAGCATTTCAATTCGTAACCTTCATCAATTCAATCCGACTCCAAGTGGCCCGGTTTATTAAATTATCAATTTCACGCCGCCGCTCCCCGCTACTTTGATCCTTCACTTCCCTGTGGCAAAAACGCACGGATGATCCTCTATTTCCCTCTAACAAAAACCTGTGTTTTGAATAACGGCGACTCTGTCAAACCGCGCCTCCCAGCACGTTTCTCAAAGCCACACATTCACAACAACCCCTGCCCGGCATTAATGCCAATATTAGCATTTATTAACCCATCGTCAAGTACTTAAACTGCAGATCATGCGCTGGGATGAGGATAAAAACACCAGGAAATTGTCAAAGGCCATACGTAAGCGCGTCAGTTCCACGGAACATTTAACCAAAGGCTGACTGTGCTGGCCATTCATCAGGAATGCCAGGCATTAGCCCAGCTCCCAGTACACCGGGCTGAGAGGGCCCCGGGGCGGCGGCATATGTAAATGGCCAGTCCCAGCCGGTGCCAGCTCACTAATCTGTGAGGTGCCATGGCCGCGGCGGTAGTTTCCCTTTAAGCGCGCGGAGGATGAAGCCGACTGGGACAGGGTAGGAGCAGCTGGGCTCGAGGACGAAACCTACTGGGGACAGGGTAGGAGCAGCTGGGCTCGAGGACGGGGTCCGGGTCGGGACTCTCCGAGTCTCGTGCCTGACGCCATCACCCACGCCGGTGTCACGATATAGTATCTGTCCGCTGGACGGAGCCGGGGCGGACTTCACTATCCACTAGCCCCATTCCCCTCATGTGTCCGCACAGTCAGCATTTACCACTGACCCCTCCGTTCCCCTTCTCTCTTCCCTCATCCCTGGTCCTCACCACTCGTCACCGGCCGTCCAAAGAACACATTCCGACCATCAAAGAGCATCCCTACCTTCCCTCTGACCGGTCGGGTCAGCTGGCCAGCTGCCCGCGGTCATATCATGATGTCGAGGTGAACCGAATCTCTCGGTTGAAACCTGTACACCACTGCATGAGAAAGATCCAGGGATAATTGGAAAACCCGCTGAGATCGCACCATCCTCCCAGTCGTCCGGCCCCCGCCACCTCGGTCTTATCGCACAGCGATCGCCGGCAGAACAGGCTGGTCCAGCCAGACCACAGGACGCTGAGTGATCTCAGCTCCTCAGTTCCAACCGAACCAAGCCGGTGAAAGAGATAGAGCCCGGCCAAGTCGAGCGAACATAAGCCGAGCCGATCAGTGCCAAATGGAGGCACGCCGCGCGGCCGGGCGTCGAATGGAGCCGCGCCGTACCAGTCGGTCCGTCACCGAGCCGGACGGACGGGCGGAGGAATCTCAGAGGATCATCCTGCGTGCGAGATGGCGCCCGCCCGTCACATACCGAGGGCGGCACAACACGCGCGCACGCGCCGCACCTGGAATGCAGCCGGACCGAGCCGGCCGATCGCAGATTGATCATCGCTGGTCGGCCGCTGCCTCTCACAGAGCGCGCAAATAAGTCCGAGAGGCGGCCGGGTGGCCGGCAGACTGCCACGCCCGTCTGTTTTGACCGGTTCGCCGCATACGTCGCGGTGACATGTCACAAATCACGCGCGTGACGCTGCGCGACTGCAGGACTCGGAGCGACGCCGAGACGGGCGGGTGCAGGGTATGAGGAGCCTCGATCTCCGGCCGTCAGATTACGGGAGCGGCTGAACGCGTCCGTACGGCGCCGCCGAGCAACCGAAAAGAGCGAGAGCCGGCGCCAAGGTCAGCTGACGACCCGGATCGTCCGCTAAAGCCGCCGCGACCTCGGAAGGTAGGGGTCAGGTCCTGAGTGGCCGGCGGACAGCGGTCGGATGGTGCCTGGAGGTCTCAGCTGCGGACAGTGCGCTGATGGGGAAATTATGTGTGTTCGCCAGTGATGATTACTAGGGGGCACTGCGCGTGACTAGAATATTTATCGGTGGCTCTGGTTTGTCTGTGTCAAACGGTTTATGTAAAAAAAAAAAAACTAAAAAAGTAGTGTTTCGCTAAGCAGGTAGACAAAGCCGAGTTATCGAGAAAATAATGTATAACTAGTATGTTCAGCTAGTAACAAATATCGCTTAAAATGCACGAATCCGAGGGATGTCAGTGTCACTGTCTCCCTCACCGAGGCTTGTCTGATGCGTTTTCTGTCAGGGTCAGCTCGAACGTGAAACTGAAAGGAACAACTCAAATCCCCGAGGTCAGTTAAACTGACTTGAACGCATGCCTTGCCATCTGGATCGAGACCATACGTCTAGATCGTCCTTCATCTGGTACACAGCATTATTATCCATGCCTGAGATGCTCTCAGTATCCTTCACCGGAGGCCAGTGAATGCCAACCTTCCACAAATTCTTACGGTCCTGTGCACCGCCCGTTTTGTAAGAGCGCTCATGTCCACCCACGGCTGTGAGCCGGTCGCAGCGGCCTTCTGCAGGCCAAATCCGCCGGTGCCGACCTTGCGGACGGGCGCGCTGCGGTTGGGTGAAAGTACATCACCCCGCGCTGCTGCACCGGGCGCCGACAGACACATGTCGCCGGAGATGAGCCCTGGATGGGAGGGACGGCGGGCCGGAGGGAGCCCTCCCCAGGCTGGGAGGAACGGCGGGCCGGGACTTCTCCCCAGGCTGGGAGGGACGGCGGGCCGGACAACTCCCCAGGCTGGGAGGGACGGCGGGCCGGAGGGAGCCCTCCCTAGGAGCCCTCCCCAGGCTGGGAGGGACGGCGGGCCGGACAACTCCCCAGGCTGGGAGGGCCGGCGGGCCGGAGGGAGCCCTCCCCAGGCTGGGAGAGACGACGGGCGGCCGGAGCCCTCCCCCGTCCACCCCCGTGAGCGATGGACACAGATGCCTGCGGGAGCAGACAGCTCCCTAACGGAGAAAATGGACGGGGTGCAGAAAACGCTACCCAGCGCAAACTGTTCCTAAGTGTGACCATTCAAAACTGCCTACTCCATCCAACTGGGTTTCACACCCAAAACAATCTGCCTTCTCAGGATATCATACAACTGCAAGGCAGTTTTCCAACGGAAAAAATGGCTCAGGTGGCAGCGCTCTCAGTAAAATCAGCGGCCGGTTCTATTCAGTTTTGAGCGGCCCGGTAGGCCGGTCAGATGAGCACGCAGGTCTGCACAGAACGGTACGTAAGCACAATATGATAAATTGAACGTCAGATGCTCAAATTGTTTGATGGCTGTTTTGGCTACATCATTTGGTAAAGAAACAAACAGCGGATAATACATAACTGAATGTGGGATGGGATTCCAGACTCTCTACCGCTTCTGCTCGTTGGTAAAGTCGTAGTAGGAGTTACGCAAGCACAGTGTACTGGTCGATATTGCTGGCACGGATACTGCACGCAGAACATATAATTGACGGCTGCGAATAGAGTAAGAGATGCATTTGTAGATAAACTTGTTTATCCATGTGCCAATTGACCAGGAACGGCACAAATCCAGTGTAACATCCTTACACTCCTGTGTATTTCTTCCGACCTGGATCGACTGCATGGAGTCGCTCAAGGGTCCTTCGCCAAGCGGGAGTCAGGAGGCGGCCCTGATCGCCACTCTTAGCAGACGCTGCCACTCCCTGCGAGAGGAACCCTCTCCTCTCTCTCGCAGTCCTGCCCACCTGTCTGTCGAGGGTGGCGCGCCTCTCCCCGCAAGAGGCCCCCTCTCTCCCTCCCCGTCTGCCTGCCCAGGGTGGAGGGCCTCTCCCCGCGAGAGGAACGTTCTCCTCTCTCTCTCTCTCTCTCTCTCTCTCTCTCTCTCTCTCTCTCTCTCTCTCTCTCTCTCTCTCTCTCTCTCTCTCTCTCTCCCTGTCCTACCCACCTGTCTGTCGAGCGTGGCGCGCCTTCCAAATCGCCGGCCGGCCGCCAGCGCAGCCGTCTCGTCCCCGGAAAAACTCGAGCCGGGCGACACCGAGCGGCCGCCGTGCTCGGCCGTCGACAGCTGCGACAGCGTGTCTGACATCTGGCGGAGAAAACGACAAGCTCAGGTTCGCCGTACGCACACCGCGCGCCAATGTCCGACGGAGCTAGGAGGGTCCGATGGCGTAGTTACCGTTCAGAAATGCGATCATTTACTTTGTTTCGCAAAAGCCAGGTGAAGTAATATGAATTATCCAAATTATACCAAACAATTATATCAGATTTAAACACTGATCCATTTTATATTTATACGAAACTGTTACACAATATAGATAAAAGTTGTTTTACAGGGGTTCATAATAGGGTGTAATCACATTTTCTTCCAGTTGAACCATAACCTGCGATGCGCTGACCTGAAAAACAGAGCAGCAACATTGTCACACGACATGAAAATATAAAAAAGATGTAGGTAGATGCAACAAATCGATCCTCGTAAGCATTGGGTCACACAGTATGTTCAAATGATTATAAATGGACCCACAGCAAATGACTCCCTCTCCCTTTGCCTAATGACTGACCTCTTACTCAGTGACTGCACATCCGTCCCCCCTGCTCCGTCCCTTTTTCCCACCTTGTAGCTGACGATGCTGCCAGCCAGAGCACGCGTGCTGGCGCCGGGCTGGTCGTCCAGCAGGGAAGTGGTGCCCACAGAGCGCTCTGAGCGCGCGTCAGCAGCCAGGGAGCCGGCCTCGCCCAGGGAGCGCTCCGAGCGGGCGTCACTGCAGAAACTGAGCCGCTTCCCGGTGCCGGCCTCCATCCGGCAGGTGCTGAACAACAGAGAGGGCAGAGAACAGTCAGAAGCTCAGCAGCCCACCCCGCCGGCCTCCACCCGGCAGCTGCTGGACACTGGACAGAACGGGTCAGGGAGGGGAGGGCTGATAACACAGAGACTCAGCCGCTTCCCGGTGCCGGCCTCCATCCGAGAATTGAGCGAACAACAGCGGGGAAGAGATGAGATCGGATATAATCCACATTGGTCGGCGGTTCTATCTCAGCCAATATCAGAGTCTGTCCTTTGGCAGACATCGCCTTCTTTCGGTGCTTAATTATCAGCACGCTCAGTAAGTAGCGCAGTAACATAATGTTCAAGCTCAATCCAACAAACACGTGAACCAAACACAACGTACAAGGAGCCCGCAGGAGTGACTGCATCTTACTTATTTTATCCTTCACTCTCAGAATACTACTTACGAGCCTGAGAATCCTTCCCTGTCCTGCTCTTACCTGTTGGCGCCGCCGCTGTAGACTCTCGGCGTCAGACCCCCCCCCCCCCCCTCTCTCTTTGTTCCGCAGCTATCCTCACCTGGTGGCGCCGCCGCTGTAGACGCTCGGCGTCAGGCTGTCGGGCGCCACGGCTGTGACGCTCGCCGACTCGCGGTCACTCTCGCCGGGTCCGGTAATGGCGCGGTCCAGCTGAGAGCTGGACGCCCACAGGCCGAACCCCTCGCCGATGGAGGGGTACGGCGTGCCGGGACGGTGCGAGAGCGTGTCGCTGCTGCCGGCGTCTGCCGGAGGGGGACGGGGCATGAGTGAGGCGGGCAATGGCGGTTCGTAAGGAGGGTAGCCGTAAATGGAACGGCATTAACATCAAATAACGATGCATTCCGCCACGTCATCGTAGCTTTTTTCACCAGCCCGAGGTCGACAACGACCTGCGTGCCTACCGCATTGAATTCGATGGCAGTCTGCATGCATCCACCCCTGGAAACTGCCATCTCCGAATGTAGAAGCCGATATCCCTTGCCCCACATTCAAACTGATATTGCGCGGAAAGTGAAATAAAACTACAACACAATCATCCTGGAAACCTCAACCTACGAAGTCCTCCCCGGCCCCCACACAGGTTCCTCAGCCACCCCATCCTCCCTCTCAACGATCTGTCACACGGCCGCTCCCAGATTCCCACCCTCCCTCAGTCTCCCCGCCCTCCCCTCTCACCGGTCTGTCGCGCGCCGGCGGCCAGGTCCAGCGCGTCGTTCTCGTCGTCGAACTCGAATCGGACGCCCTGCGGCGTGGTGGAGAGTCCGCAGCCGCCGGCGCGGCACAGCGAGAACGGTACGACGCCGTAGATGTAGGCAAGCAGGATGGGCACGCCGATACTGACTGCCATCAGCGACAGCGCCGGCGACGTCAGAGCCTGAGGAAGATCAGAGGGGGCGGGTTAGCGCCTAGGGTGAGATCGGAGGGGTTCAGTGTCCGGGGCAACACATCAGCGGGAAGTGTCAGCTCAGCGCCTGGGGCAGATCGGAGGAGGATGTGTTAGCTCAGCGCCACAGAGGGGGAGGGGGCCGGGGCAGCGCCTGATAGATACACGTAAAGCAGTAGCGTCAGCTCATCCTGCAAGGACACAAAGGAGGTGGTTCAAGTCACGTATCAGTGACATAGGGACAACGGTGGCTCAGCCTCAGCTTGTGGAAGCTGGGCTGAGTTTTCGTTCAGCGTTCGGCGTAGGGACCGCGCGAATGCTTGGAATACTAATGGCGGCGGACAAAAGACCTCCAACCAAAAGGAACGGTGTGCTCTGAAGACTGCTGTAGGCTTTCAGAACTGTCGCGAACTATTGAAGGGCCGAAACCCGACCCAGAACGGCGGCATCACGGGCGTTTTTTTTTCGGGTGCCGCTGGCCCCTCTCAGTACAGCAGCTGATCCGCCAATATCGGCACTCAGCGGCTCTGCGTTCAGTCTAAGCGGCTCTACGTTCAGTCTCAGCGGCTCTACGTTCAGTCTCAGCGGCTCTGCGTTCAGTCTCAGCGGCTCTGCGTTCAGTCTCAGCCGCTCGGCGTTCAGTCTCAGTGGCTCTGCGTTCAGTCTCAGTGGCTCTGCGAATTCAGTCTCAGTGACTCTGCGTTCAGTCTCAGTGGCTCAGCGTTCAGTCTCAGTGGCTCTGCGTTCAGCCTCAGCGGCTCTGCGTTCAGTCTCAGTGGCTCTGCGTTCAGTCTCAGTGGCTTTGCGTTCAGTCTCAGTGGCTCTGCGTGCTGACGTGGATCCCCGACCCCACTCCAGAATAGCCTATTTACTTCGCTGAGTGGCTGTGACATCAGCGTGCGGTCAAATTCCACTGTTAATTAGTACACTAAATGGGATCTGAAAACAGCTGAACACACTTCTAACAGAGAATGCCAATTACTAGCAATGTGCACAGCCACTAGCGTTACTTTTCCAGTCGCACTTCCACAGCCGACACACAACAGGGGTACAGGTTAGACATCGCACAAAGCCGCCATACGTTCAAATGTCTTCATTTTGATAGAAAACATGCTAGCAGACACGTTGGTGTAGAGGAAAATACCTCCAATAAGCTAGCCTATGTTAGCCAAAGGCAGTCGTGATTTGCCGATGATGCACTTCCGAGGAGCGTTCGAGACCAAATGCGAGCCTTTGGCAAAAACGAGCACGGAGAAACGGACATCTGAGCTGCGCTAGTTAGTGTGGATAGCGCGTCCCTCCGAGATGTAACCATTCACCGGTAACATGATACCAGTCATCATCGATTGATATGTCCGGTGGATGATGGATAATGACCGTCAGTATCCCGACGATCGGTGGCCGGTGGATGGTTGGATGTCGGTTTGTGGTGGATGGTCGGTGACACTCGATGGTTGGTGAATAATCGGTCACAGGACGGGCCACCTGCCGTCGTGGTACCGCCATGAGGCGCCATGGCCCCGCTGTGGTCCCTCCTTGGTCTCGTGTGATATTGTGTTCGGCGTGCGTCGCCATGGTCTCTCCGTGGTCCCGCCGTGGTCTCTCTGTGGTCCCTCCGTGGTCCGTCTGAGGTCCTGTTCGGCGTGCGCCGCCGTGGTCCCGGCGTTCCGCAGGTCGATAGCCGGGCCGTGCTCGGCCGCCGTACCTGTCCCCGCCACCGTCTCCGGCGACCGCCGCGCCGACCGACCGACCGACCGACCGACCGAGCGGCGGGACGTCGGCGGAGCAGGCCAGGGAGCGACCCCGGCGCAGGGACCCTCCACCACCGACACAGCACGGGACCGACCTCTGCCAACGGCACTCAGGTGAGACCACGACCGGCACGTTAGCAGCAAATTGCATCGAATACTTTAAAGACCTTAAAGATATATTTCATATTTTCATGTGCGTTGCCTCCCACAGCTAACCCAGGCAAAAGGCTGCCGCGTTGTTGACCACAAAACGTTCATAAGTGTCCGTTAATATTTACTAAACGATGTTAACTAGACTGTAAAGTCATATTTAACCCAGGTACATTAATGATAATAATCGTTTCGCGGACTGACTCTGGGTATAAAGAAGTTATTATTTCCCTGTACTTCGACCTTTATTGACAGGTCTTCAAAGGGGCAATGCGATTCAAAAAACAAGCAATAATCATGCTATACCGCCATCCACGAAATTCTCAAAATGATCGATGCTAAAACACGTGACACAACTTACAGACAGTTCGTACTCCAGTAGGTCTACTTTTTTAAAACACTATCCCATATAGGGCTAAGGGAGAACTTTCCGACACCCTGATTCAGTGATGGGTTGCATAATCGAATCTCGATGGCCTCCCTTACGACACGGCGAGACCATGCTGGCTCGACCGCCAGCGTGCTAGCCTGACCTGGGTCAAATGGTTGGCGACACTGGAGCCAGTGTTCAGCTAAAGGGGATGTATCTGACCTCCCATGCTTTATGGCTGCTACGTGTTCTTTAAGTCGCGTGCTTTTAGGACGCCCGGTCTCGCCAACATACGTGGCACCACAATCACAAGTAGTCTTGTAAATTCGCCCCACCAAATTCGGTTAGGATATAGCTCGAAGCCAACACTCAGGCACAAACTAGTTAAAGCCAAGGACGTACCACCAAAGGATCTGCAAAAAGGTGTCATTTACAAGACTACTTGTGATTGTGGTGCCACGTATGTTGGCGAGACCGGGCGTCCTAAAAGCACGCGACTTAAAGAACACGTAGCAGCCATAAAGCATGGGAGGTCAGATACATCCCCTTTAGCTGAACACTGGCTCCAGTGTCGCCAACCATTTGACCCAGGTCAGGCTAGCACGCTGGCGGTCGAGCCAGCATGGTCTCGCCGTGTCGTAAGGGAGGCCATCGAGATTCGATTATGCAACCCATCACTGAATCAGGGTGTCGGAAAGTTCTCCCTTAGCCCTATATGGGATAGTGTTTTAAAAAAGTAGACCTACTGGAGTACGAACTGTCTGTAAGTTGTGTCACGTGTTTTAGCATCGATCATTTTGAGAATTTCGTGGATGGCGGTATAGCATGATTATTGCTTGTTTTTTGAATCGCATTGCCCCTTTGAAGACCTGTCAATAAAGGTCGAAGTACAGGGAAATAATAACTTCTTTATACCCAGAGTCAGTCCGCGAAACGATTATTATCGATGTTAACTAGCGCTGGAAATTAATCAACAAAATTAGTAAAGCAGATGTCGAGTCAATACCACACAATAAAGAACTCTCACAGATTCTTTTGCAGCCACGGTGATCACAGAAAAGTCGTCAGCGCGTTCGACCATACAGATACTCTATTGGTTTGCGTCCAGCTGAGGCGCTAAGCGAGCAGCCGACAGTCGGCTGTAGTGTTAGGGCGTCAGTACGCTGAGCATTCGGCTCCATCTGTTGTAACTAGACAAATGGTGGTAGCAGAAACATTTCTATTGTGTATCATTTTTCCCGGCTTAAACATAATAACAGATGGAGAGGAAAAACGGCAGAGAAAACGTCGCATCCGCAGTGTGCCTGATGTCTTATCTCGCCCATTTCCGATCGGTGTACGGAGCAGCGCCAGTGACTACTGAGCAACTGAGCGGCTCTTCCAGCACTTTAACTCTCAGTCTTATCCGTCTTACTTTTGACCATACCATCACCTAATTGATCCCGGGGAATAATTAGATCACCACCCATCGCCCTTGCATCTTCCTCAAATAATGTCCTCCCCCCGAAACGCTGTCCGCCGTTTTACCTTCCCCGCTTGCTGTTTCTCCCCACCACGTCGTGTCCGTTGTCTGATCAGACCGGCTGTTGCAGGTCTGACCGTCCCGGGGCGGCTGATGGCCCAGCCTGCCCCGGCGGCGGCGGCGCGGGTCAGGTCGGCCCGGGGCGGTCTCAGCAGCGACCTGTACCGGCGCCAGCTCATCTGGGCTGAGCGGATTGAGCAGGAGGCGCGCGCGAGCCGCCGATGGCAGCACCACTGGGGAGACCTGGTGAGCGGGCCCGCCCTGAGAGCCAAGAGCTGCCCTCCGGCGCGCCAGGAGTCCTCAGAGAGAGCCGGTCGGAAAAACAGGCAGAAGAGGAGTGGTGCCGAGCAGAGCAGGACGACTGGTGACGGACAGAGGAGAACTGATGACGGACAGCGGAAGAGGACTGGTGACGGACGCCGATCAGAGACTAGCCCGTCGCCGTCGCGGCCTCCGCCGGCACCCCGGACCAGCGCCGGCGTCATCGGGTGGAACGTGATGCCCGGACAGCGACTGGAACCGTTCGACAAACGCTACAGGAAGAGACGCGTCATCACCTGACCGGCGAACAATGTACCGAAAACAATCATCAATTGAATTATGGCCTGGTATCCAAGCCAGCGACTGGAGCTGTCCACGATCAGCGCAAGAAGCGACAGTTCAGCACACACTCCGCACAGCTTCAGGCCCGTCTTCATCTATAACGATCTTATGTGATTCTGACTGATTCCGTACCAGAGCTTGCCATTTAATAAAAATCTGTAACAAAACTTCACTGAGTTCAATCTGTCAGCTCCATTCATCGCCCTTATTCCGGATGACCAGTGGCGCGTAAACATAGACAGTCTATCTGATATAGATTGCACGTCCGCGCCGGTCCTCCCCGTCCGGCCAGGTCGGCCTTACCGGGTCTAATTCTGGCCGCGGCACGCGGCGCTGACCACCTCTCGGGCCCGCCGTCTGACACGGCTCCGGCAGTAGATTTAGCGCCGCCGGCCGTGATTTAATTGACATTCACCGGAGCCACGCTCCTGCTGCGCGAGACGACCCCAAGGGGTCGGTAAATTTAGCAGCCGGACTTCGGAGGCATACAGGCGCGCTCCGAAAGGTTAGGGGACTTGGGATAAATGAGATGCAGACCTGCTCTCTAAGGGTTGTCGGTGAAAGGTCGCGGCTAAGCAGCATGAACGTTGAGCAATGTGCTTCGAAATAAAATGCATCGGCGCGGCTGTACGACGGACATTTGAATTTTATTAGGTTAGAATATGAACAGGCGCGAAAGACCGGAGGATGACGAGACTTGGAGTTCGTTTTCGTTGTTTGGCATGAGTGAACCGAAGGCACCATCCCACCCAGCCCAACGTGCGACAGATGACCATCGACCGGTAACCCTTTCATCTTCTCTCCCTCACGCTGCCGAAACTTCGACACGAAGTCGCCACATCCCAAACTCGTAGCCTGCAGCGCACCCATAAACTGTATCGAACCGATACGCTGCAGCATATTTACGTCTGGACAACGAGTTGCGTTGGAGAGGCCGGAAATAGTGGCGATTTCAGGACCGCAATAATGGACCGTCATTGGAATAATTCTTTTTTAAAACGTGCGTTGTTTTTAGCCGAAATTTAGTTCTTACTATAAAATATTTTTTATTAGATTTTGGCCGAGAATGAATACCATCAGAGCTAAGTTTTTACTTTTATTGTATTTTGTCCAGAAGCATATAGTGCTGTTTTATTGCAGTTTTTGCGCGTTTGTTACAAAATATGAAGCAAACCTGCAAAAAAGTTCCAAGGTGAAGATGATGTATATCGCAAAATATCATATTGACCTCAAGTTCATCCGTTCCTTCCATGATTGACTAGACAGATTTACACATTTCAATTTTATCTTGGATCAAAGGTGTTCGTGTGATCAGTGCCAACTGCCAGAGGTTAACTAGAAAGGAAGCTTGAGCTATGATAATTGCTCTTGTCCATGTCCATGTCCCTCCACTAAGAAGAAGAAGTTATTAAATATTTTGCTTTGTGTATTCCAAGAGGAGAGAGAAGTGGGAACTATTTTCTTTGTGCCTTCATGTCGAATTGAAGATGGATCATTAAATTTTCAAGGCGTTGATCAACCAAGCATTTAATCTTTCTCGTACATAAGCAGTGGCTAAGAAGAAAAAGTTAATCATACCTGAAGTTTAGTCATCTTACTTCAACTCAAACTTTGCAGCAAGATCCCCAAGGACAGAGGATATATTGTATACCTATAGTGTAAATCAAAGCATTTTTTGGCTTAAGTTATTTGTTGTGTGCTCGGAGTGAGGCTATGGGCGTTTTGTTGTATGTTTATGCGGAGATTGAATATAACTGTGACCCTGTGATTGTTTGTATATTTACTACAGTCAAACAGCATATTCAAATAACATACTCACCTAGCTCATAGCTGTACCCCCGCAGGATTTGTACTTGTTGATGTCTCAAGCATGAACAAAGCACTAGACTAGCTTAGTTATCATTTCCCACATTTTTCTGAGCATCTAACATGGCATACAGCAGTGCAGAGCAGCTTCAGAGAAGAAACACTTAAAATGCACAGACTCACAACCAGGGCTGCGGAGTCGATGGATTTTCGGCGACTCCGACTCCGACTCCGACTCCGGCTTTCAAAAACCAGCTCCGACTCAGACTCCGACTCCGGGCAGAGTTGTCGACTCCGACCGACTCCAACTCCCGACTCCGACTCCGCAGACCTAGCAGGGCTGCGGAGTCGACAGATTTTCGGTGACTCCGACTCCGACTCCGGCTCGGGTTTCTAAAATCGACTCCGACTCCGACTCCGACTCCGGTCACAACTGTCGACTCCGACCGACTCCGACTCCGCAGCCCTGCTCACAACAGCCACCCATGAGCCAGTTCCTCATTTGGCTGTTTCCCTGGATGTGGTTTGGCAAGGTGAGCTAACTGTTATCAAGTTGAAGGTTAGCAGGTAAGATTGAGTTAGGGTGAGTACCTAGTACCTATAACTGGGTGCTAATGCTATGCAGGTCTTGGGTAAGTTGCAAATAAGTGTGATGATTGAGGTTAGGTCAGGTTAGTCAGGTATGAATTGATCAGGTCACATTTTTATGGACACTTGGCAAATTAAAAAAAACTAACATGACCTAATATTAGCTAACCCAACTAAACCTACATAACTACTAAACTATAGGTACTGAGCACCTACCTACTTGTGCCTACATCTCATACCAAGTCAAAATAAAGTTCCTTTCTGGAAGATTACCCTGGCAGTACTTTTTATCCCAGCCCTGTGAAGAAAACTAATACTTCTCAAGTTCTGAGTCCCTTCTGGCCATCCACAGAAAGAAATGCTGACAGCTTTGCTTTTGTATATTAGACCAATAATCACCATCACGGAACACATGATATGATCACATCGTTGCATGGATTGTAACATTGACAATTTTACTTAAATCCTTTTTCAAGAAATGCAAAGTAATGATGAACATCAAATTAAACATTATAAAGCTGATTTAGTGATCCAAGCTTTCTCTCCCAGTAGCAATAGAATGATCGCATGTTTCATTTGCCAGACACTGAGTTGCACATTACCATCTGGATAGCAAAGTAAAGCTGCCCGGGTTTGTTTATTCTAGATTTTTTCACTTGGCAGTTAGCACTCATTGATCTTGCTGCTGTAGCCTGTAAGTAATATTTCAATATGCATACCAATACATCAATACGCGTTCAACAGCCAACATTTTCTGGCTTGATACTGCGCGTGTTCTTCAGTATTGATCTCCTGCAATATTATAGCTTGTTTTCGGCCAATAAGCTCTTTTAATTTTACTTTTTCTTGCTGATAAGTGAGCCAGATCAACTTGCGTTTATCAACCAACATTTCCTAACTTCAACCTGATATTACTCAGGACTCACAACTCAGGACTCTTAGCCTCCTGTATACATCAACTTGGGATTGTTTTCAGTCAACATGCTTCTTTAGTATGATATAATTCAGTCACAAGAGATTCAAAACTTACAACAAAACGACATACAAGACTCAAGAGTTCGAAAACCACCAGATAAGCTTAAAAAAGGCCTTGGAACGGAGCAGAACGGAGCCAAGTGGCGCTTCATTTGTTTGTTTACAATAATTGTAGTGCTGATGTATTATTTTAGGACTCTAGCGGTCGGCTCATAAAAACTGAAACATTTTCACAAAATCTGTAAGGCAATTAATATTTCTCTGAAAGAACTTAAATATTCAAAAGCCAAACACCATGAAATACAGTAATCAGAACGAAAAAGTAACCCGAAAATCCAGCCTAATAACCGGCTCCTAAAACTGCGGCAAAATCAGCACTTTTCCCCGCAACTCGTTGTCCAGACGTAAATATGCTACGCTGCAACGCCACCGTAACTTGCCGGCAAAGAGTCGTCAAACGACGAGCGCCAGATTTAGCAGCGATCGCCGCCGCTGCGCCGGGATCGCCGCCGGTTTACTACCTTTACTACCGTACCATAATGCGCGCGTCGCGCCGCTGGTGATCAAAGCGTGACGTATGGCGCATAAACGAATTGGGCCAGGCCGTTTGGTCCCGCCTGGCGAAAAGTCGAACCCTCGCGCCAGGCACGTGCCGCTTTTAAACACGTCCTGATTGGCCTTTACTGAGGGAATCGTGAATCTCTGCCGGCGCCATGAACTGTCTGGGGCCACGGCGAGGGACCCGTGGAACTCTGCGGCTCGCTGTGGAGTGGTTACGGGTCAGTCCGAGCTGTAGAGAGCGGCGCTGGACGTGCCGCGAACTGGTGGTTCGCCGTGGAGTGGTCAATAGTCACTGGTCACTGGTTAGCCTTAGTGGCGGATACCGGCGTCGGCCATACCGCAGCCAAGGACATAGACCTGCGGCGGGCCGTGGAGTGACCACTGGTCAGTCAGTCCGAGAGCGGCGCCGGCCGCAGCGCGGTCCGTCGGGAGCCGCGGCCGACGAGATCAATACACGCTGCCGCCGGCAACGACACGGTCACTCGGCGGCCGCCGTGATTGCCAGTCGGCTCCGGAGCGGACGGATTGCGCCGCCGGCCAGCCGCCAGTGGCCGCTGAACGGGCTGTAATCCACCCAGGATCGCCAGATCCACGGCGAACTCGACTCAGCAGATGGCCACTCTAAGAGCGTTTTGATGGGCCAAGTTTGGGGCACTCGACCGTGCATGACTCCTGAAAGATGCAGACGTAAAATATTTAACGGCCTTTCTACGGTTAACGACTCGCTGTCAGGAAGATGACGGCCGTAGAGGGACCGAGCAGTGTCTGGGCGACTTGGCGGCGCCCGAGATACGTCCAACAACTCACCAAAACTTAACACACAATCACCGCGACTTTCCAAGTCGTACTACAAAAACAGAACACCGCCAAACTCCCGCAATCAGAAATCTGCCGCGCGTTTCCCGAACGCTTTCGAAGCGGACTCGGCGATGTGTTGTGGAACGCCTTGGTAACTTCCAAACCGCACAATAGGATTTCGTCGATCCTTTTTGTCTGGGGAAGTTTAGCGAAGCCCGAATAACAGCGATAGAAGCCTCAATTCTGCGCGAGAGCAATGACCGATCCACTTGAAACAATAGTGCGCAACAGGGCACAATAATGTAAATTATGACACTGAAACAATCATACTAGGACAGCTCACAACATCCCAATGTGGCAGTTAACTGTAAAAAGGAATATGTGATGTGTTGTTTCTAAGTTTGCACCAGTTGAGCACAAAGCCATAATGTCGTGAGAACGGATCTACTCAGAACCGATCCTATTACAAGATTCATTCATCCACCATTCATTCGTCCATTCCGTAAATGAAGCGATATGAACATCAAACACACAGTGGTGCCTACGTGAAGGCCCACTCCCGGCCCAGGTTCGAGTAACTCTCGCATCCAGTCCATGAGATTATAAACGACTAAACGAGGATAGTCTGCGGTTGATGGGCACAGCCGCAGCAGCAGCCAGCTCCGTCAATGAGCAAACAGACAGTGATCCGATGAACTATACAATGCTGCAACTGATTGGGATATCCCTACTGGAAAATGGAAATGAGGACTACTCAGAAGCCTCGCTCAGCGCCAGCTCTGTCGTCATCACTTTATGCATTCAAACTGCTCAAAAGTCCACTCATGCTACAAACTGATGGATTGACGGACATCGTTCCGACTTCTGCAACGAGTCAACCCATCACGCCGCAGCTCACAGCTCGCCCACAGCCCGAGACCCCTCGGGCGGACTTCGGACGGAGGGGAGACACGGTGCGGTCACTGCTGTCACCACTGCACGGGTGCCGGTCGGCCGCCGCTGTGTCCGCTCTGCTCCTGACACGGCAGCAGCCGCCGGTCACACACGGCTGCAGCCGGACCGGGGCGGGGGCGGGGGCGGGGGCGGGGCGTCAGTGTGCCAGCCGCGCCCCGGCCTCACACACCCGTCCACCATCGATCCGCCGGCACGGCACTCTGACCAGGTGAGTCCGACTCTGTCCGGAGTAGGTGAGCCTGAGGAGACGCACACCTGTCCCGTTCTGAGGAGATACTCGTACTCTGACTAGGCTTCGTGAGCTCAGGTATATAGGACACAGGTCAGTGATACGTGTAAACGAGACATTCTGGCACTTGGTCTTAAAATTGCAAGGCTTTCCTGATTTGGCGTGATAGCTAAAAAAGAAGGAATGATAAATGTCATATGAATGTTTCAATCCTCCAACTTGTCATCATTGTCCACCCGGTGGTCTCGGTTTGGCGGTGGCCAACGTATCTTGTCTATCAAGGTCACATTGAGCGGTGCAGCACCTATCGGCCGTGACTGCAGATCGGTAGCGTCTGCATATCGGCAGCGGCTGCGGATCGGCAGCGCCGACCGTTCACATCCCGTCGGAGACAGCTGCAGAGCAGATAGCGGACGGACGGCACAGTTCACATTATCCACCCAGAGCAACAGACCCGCAACCCAGAAAAACCTACCGGATCTCGCCACCCGTTCTCTCAGCTTACCTTACCCCAATCTCCCAAAATCCCAGGACCCAAATCTGCAAGCCAGAGCCCGCCATCTCTCATCCCCGGTTCTTCTGGCAGTCAGCTTCCCATCACCCGGTTATCGCGCGTCCTTGACCTTCGCTACCACCAAAAAACCTGGAGCAACCGGGAGCCAGCGGCTGCTCTACCCTGCTGCAGCTCGGCCGGCCAGTCTCTGACGGCCGCGTCCGCTCAGCTCCCTCCGTCTTCATTCATCATCGGGGGCTGACAGCGGAGCATATACGGCGGTGGACAGGATGTGGGCAGAGCAGCAGCGAGGTCAATACGCACTCCCGACCGAACCCCGTCAGAATCCCTGACCGGACCCAAAGCAAACCCGTATAATCACACCGACCCGACAAGCCACAAAATTACCACCAGCCGCAATGAATGGCTATAATAACGACCAGCCACAATGGACTGCCAGAACGTCGGTGACAGCTGGAACTGTCACATACGGCACGGCTGCAAAAAGTCACAAAAACTGTCGGTGGGATGTTGATCCCCGCCGGCTGGAGCCTTGTGGCGTCAATTGGAGGAATGAGTTTCAATTGGTGACTCACAGGGAAGGGACCGTCGAGGGGACCTGGGTCGGGTGACCCGCTCCGAGTCATCCAGTGCTTGCGCCTCGCTCTGGCCCAGCTGTGCACAACTTGAGCGTTACCTCTATGCAGCCCAGTCCGCTCCTGCAGCTCGCCTCCTCCTGTCACCCCAGCCCCGCGCAGCTCGGTCCACCCCCTCTACCCCCGGCCCGGGCCCAGCACGGCGGGCCGGCCGCTCGTGATGAGCTGCGCTCGGCATTAGCCACTTCCGGCGTGCCAGCCGCGCCGGAAGTGGACGTCTTCCGGTCGGCGGCCGGCCGGGCCCGCCAATGCCAGCGCCGGCCTATAGAGCGGCCCCAATAGTGATGGAGATCGTCCAATTCGCCTTACAGGGTTTAGTGCTGTCGGTGGCAGATAGAGAGACATAATTACGAACCATCGATTTTCCGCTAGAAAAGATACTGAGAATACGCGGCTTTTCGCCAAGTGCTGCAACTTTTTAAAGACACAGTTTCGCAGAAAAACACAAGCATCTTGACAATATGGCGAAAAAAAATCGCTGGGAAAGAAAATAATAGCCGTTTTTCATCACCAACAATTTTGGCGGCGTTATCCAAAACATTATCCAAAACAAGCCAAAACAACTCGCATCCGTTCAAGTGCGTGCGATCTATCATTCACAGTGGATGTCATTAGTTTGAAGATGAGACTAACGCTCATACAGTGTTGAAATACCGGTTCAGTTACATAGTTACACTGAAAATGCTTTATTTCTCATCTTATCGATGTAACCAATCCAATATTTAAATTCGCAGCCTCATTCGGTGGCAGGGCATATTTTAACAAATTTTTACTGCGTCCCAAAGTTGAGCAGAGGGCACGTGCTACGACTAAGGGCACAGGGCAAGGAACAGAGTAGGGCACTGAGGAGGGCAGAAAGTAGGGCACAGCAGGTTACAGGGCATGGCACAGGACATTTTAGAGGGAATGAAGGTTACAGGGCATGGCACAGGACATTTTAGAGGGAAGGGTACAGGTCATGGCACACAGCAGGGCACAGGTCAGGGAACCGGACAGGGCACAGGGCAGGGACGCAGCGGGTCAAATCGGCAGGGGCTACGTCCCAAGGTGAGGGGGCTGCGTCCCGGAATGGGACGCAGTAAGTGCCTTAAGATATGCCCTGTTCGGTGGAAACCAAATGCCATGTCATATCCAACTCCATCAAGCTGTTCCCGTTTAGTTGAGCGGCGTCTCTGCAGCCGTGGGGGCGCGGTTGCGGCCACACCGGCCATTGACCGCGTCGCGCGGGGCGTCACGGAGAGGTGCGGCGCGTCACGGTTGGCGGCGGGTGTGACGGCACCGCCCGTGACGCCGGCCGCGACCGGTGAGCGCCCCTGTTCCGTCCGTGATAAGCATGAATACAGAGCTTCTCCCAAGCGGCTCAGACTGGAGGGCACCGGCTCCTACCAGTCAGACACAGAGCGCACGGCCGCCAACCGGCCAGCTCAGGCGACGGGGCGGATAATTCGCCGCCGCGCGGCACCTGGTGTCCCGTTAGCCGGGGACGACACCGGTCGACTGTTGCTCGTCCCCACCCGTCGCCCATTAGCGCTCGTCGAGGAGAGACACCTATTAGTGCCGCCAGTGTGCCGAGCCGAGCGGCGACGCCGGCGGCCGCGCCGAGCCCTCCGGCGGCGGTGCGGGGTCCGCGGCAGTCGGTCCGTCGCCGTCGGAGCAGACGGAGGCAGAGCGTGGTCGGCGGTGAGACGTACACAACACAGTCGGTGATCGACGACAGGAGAGCGGAGAGGCCGAGCACTGAGTGTGTGGGAGTTGCAGTGGCGGAGAGTACTGAAGAAGGGACCAGAGACGTACAGGAAGTGGGGAGTCTGTTCGCCTAAGGACGGGTCTGGGGATCAACTGTCGTAGTCTTCACAGTCCTGCAGTGTAAGTGATGAAGGGTGCTGTAGTTCATTACAATTTACAACGTGTCCCTTTGGAATGTCTATCCATTTCTGACGTAAACACGTTCGTAAAACAACAGCTTTTAAGCTCGAACATAGTCATATCTTCAATTACTTCGCGCTGGGTTTCTGCTGGGCTTGAGTGGCATTACACCAATCCCTTGTTGTTTCCACAGATATTGAGGGGAGCCGCAGCACATCCTCTGGGAGACCCTCGTGCCCAACTGGGACAATACCGACCCAAGTCGCGTCGGTGCCGCCGTCAGTCCCGCACAGATCGGCGCCATGTCCGGCGAGGAGGGCATCACCCAGGCCTGGCTGCAGACGGTGCTGGTCGGCTACCTGCAGAAGGAGCGCGGAGCCGCCGCCGCCAGCGAGGCCGACCCGCCCGACATCGACGACTACGAGATCACCGCGCTGGACGAACGAGACAGCGCGCTCAGCGACCTGCTCGCCATCAAGGTGCGCTTCCACGGCGGCGGCGGCGCCAAGGCCGGCAGCGGCAGCCAGACGGCTCGGCTGGTGGCCAAGCTGCTGCCGCAGGACGCCGTCAGCCGGGCGACCGTGCAGGAGGCCGGCTTCGACCGGCGCGAGATCGGCGTCTACAGCCGCCTGCTGCCAGACGTAACCGCCTTCCAGCGCCGCTGTCTAGGCTCGGCACTGCCCCCGCTGGCCCCTGTCTGCTACCATGCCGAGCACAAGCCGGACTGCGAGAGCATCCTCGTGCTGGAGGACCTGCGGGCCAGCGGCTTCAGCGTCACCGACTTCTCCGCGTGTCTGACAGAGGAGCGCGCGCGGCTGGCGCTGACGCAGGTGGCGCGTCTTCACGCCACCACGTTCGCGATGCGGGTGCGTGACGGCGTGGACCTCCTGACCAAGTACGACTTCCTGTTACGGCCGCAAGAGGCAGCCGCGCTCTACGACCACTTCCTGGGCCGCGGCCTGCCGCACCTTATCGACTTCCTGAAGGGCCTCCAGCGCGCCGACCTCGCCGGCGTCATCGCGCGGCTCAAGACGTACGTCACAGAGAACACGGCGCTCTTCCACAGCCTGGTCACGGCCAAGAGTCACCTCTCGGCCGTGACACACAGCGACTTTTGGTGCAACAACCTGCTGTTCCGCGACGCTCCGTCCGGCGGCGCGGCTGGCGGCGCCGACGCCGGCGCGCAGTGCCGCGTCATCGACTTTCAGCTGGCGCAGGTGAGCACGCCGACCAACGACGTGGCGCTGCTGCTGCTGTCCTCGCTGTCGGCCGAGGTGCGCAGGGAGCGGACCGGCGCGTTACTGCGCCACTACTGGGACCAGCTGACTGCCACTGCGCGACGGTTCGGCGTCTGCCTGGAGACCGAGTACGAGTACTCGCTGGAGCGACTCGAACAGGACTACCGGCGCAGTCGGAAGCTGGCGCTGCTCCTCTGCGCCGGCTCCGTGGACGTGACGCAGAGCTGCCGTCGCCGCGAGGAGCGGCTTGTGGCCCTCCTCACAGACATGTTCGCCGAGGGAGTTTTCTAGCCGCCGCCCGCCCGACGCGTCTGGTGTCATGCTGCTGTGGTTACATGTGTCACATAAAGCTTTTGAGTAGCCTCGGGACCTCCTTCTCAAGAATGACGCTCGTGTTCTCGAACTGACCACACAACCAGTAGTGGCGAACGTTCTCGTCAAACATCCAACAGATTTGTGTACGCCGGTTCTCTTCACGTCTTCGGAAGGCGTGCAATGCGCATGGACGTACCAAATACGTGCGCATACGACCCGCCTCGTGGAACGAAACCATCAGGCTGCGGTGCACGGTCGCTTTGACAAGCTTACCGAGATCAACCAAAGATGCAGTGCTAGTCTGTGTGGAAGTGGGAGTGTGGGGCTTGCTCGCGCCGACGACAATAACAGGCAGAGTCAACAGGTTCACCTTGTTGGCCCATCGAGTCCATGACATCGAGCAAAGACATTCCAGTGATGCTAGCGGAGTCGTTCGGTTATTTATTTTGCTACGCAGCGTAGGCCACATCAAAGCAGAAGTTTGTCCACAAAGACGAGGATTGCCTCCTTCCACTGGCGATATAAAAGATCTATGGGCAACCATAAACTGAATGGGTCGCTAGTGTTGAGCGAAACACGAGTGAAGTCGTAATAAAGCCAGCCCGAGTGGCGGGCCTTCCCACCACACTGAGACGCACAGTATCGCTGTCGGGAGGGACCAGTGATGATTTGATGGAGAGCGGGACCGACAGGACGTTTTCACGGACCAGCGCATCTGTCAGAGCGAGTGACACTGAGATGTGACACGGCACTCGAGGTGTCCGCGGCCGACACGGCGTGACCGGGGAAGCGCCGGAGGGGACGGACGCGCTGGAGCAGAACTGACGGTTATCCGCCGAACCTCGTGAGCGAGCGACGCTAGTCGTGAGCGGGCGGAGTGCCGAGCCGTGAACGGTGATCGAACTCAGCGTGACATAGCGGTGGGGCAGTGTCTTCACCGCAGTGAGGCGATCACATCCGGTCTTCGAAACCAGCTCCAGCGGTTTTCTGGCAAATGGTAGTGTCGTCAGGACATGGACAAGCCCTGACTGGCCACATGTGCTGGCCAGAATCCACGCAGTTTCGTTGGGCCGTGGCAGCGTTGCACTTCATGTCAGGACAATACGTGCACCATATCTATGTTGCTAACAGACCGATAATCTATTACCCGCAGAGTTTGCCCATTTTTATATCGTCCACCGATGAGTGATGATTCCTCTCTGTGTTCAGTGTTCTCATTTTAGATGATTGTATTCTCATTTTGTATTTATTTTATGAAAACGTCTTGCAGGCTTTGTCCATAAATAAAACAAACACCTACAGCGGGTACTCTTCTTTCAATGCGGCTCCTTCAGGGCGTTATCATATAGCCCGCCCACTCTCCAGAGTCGATCGAATGTGTACGCGGTGAGATGCCGTCTAGCGGTCTGCCTCAGAGCCGCCAGCCTCTGAACCAGCTCCCAGGACTCCCTGCGTCCCGAGGAGCCGCGGCAGGCCTCAGAGCCGTCAGCCCATGGACCAGGACTCCCTGCGTTCCGAGGAGCCGCGGCAGGCCTCAGAGCCGCCAGCCTCTGGACTAGGACTCCCTTCGTCCCGAGGAGCCGCGGCAGGCCTCAGAGCCGCCAGCCTCTGGACCAGGACTCCCTGCGTCCCGAGGAGCCGCGGCAGGCCTCAGAGCCGTCAGCCTCTGGACCAGGACTCCCTGCGTCCCGAGGAGCCGCGGCAGGCCTCAGAGCCGTCAGCCCCTGTACCAGGACTCCCTGCGTCCCGAGGAGCCGCGGCAGGCCTCAGAGCCGCCAGCCTCTGGACCAGGCCTCCCTGCGTCCCGAGGAGCCGCGGCAGGCCTCAGAGCCGCCAGCCTCTGGACCAGGACTCTCTGCGTCCCGAGGAGCCGCGATCCGGCAGGCCTCAGAGCCGCCAGCCTCTGGACCAGGACTCCCTGCGTCCCGAGGAGCCGCGGCAGGCCTCAGAGCCGTCAGCCTCTGGACCAGGACTCCCTGCGTCCCGAGGAGCCGCGGCAGGCCTCAGAGCCGTCAGCCCATGGACCAGGACTCCCTGCGTCCCGAGGAGCCACGGTCCGGCAGGTCGACCGGAGCCGGACGCTATATGAACGGTCGACCGTCAACAAAGAGGGATCGCCGTCGGCGGCGGAGGGGAGGGCAGAGACCGTAAGTGCGCTGGGTTGGGAGGATAGTGCGAGACAAAGAGAGAGGCGCGCGGGCCGAAGACGGTGAATAGAAAATTGACGGGGAGACGAAAACGGGTTGGCAAGCATAGCACAGATGCGAGGTAAAACGGCAATGGTTCAAACATAAATTGCCGCGTTCTTCGGAAAGCTCTCGTCACCCGAAGTCCATTGTTTTCGGCATTTCTGAGATACCTACAAACTAATCAGCCTTTAGCTTTAACGACCATCTAATCCGTGCAGAAGTGAAAACCGGAGCGTGCAACAGTTCGGTGGCCACCGGTTGCTGCTGGCGGTTCAGCCGGCCCCCTGAGGGCGATCCTTACCGCTGGAGTTTTCTGCCCACCCGTGCCCCATCTCTGACCTCGACCCGACCGGTCAATCGTTGTCGGCGGCTATTTTAACCTCGACGGCCTCTAGAGGTCGGACCGATATCGAGCCGCCATCCAACTAGGGCGCAACAATACAGACGCCGAGCCCGTGCGGGCCAATATTGAAATATGGATCACCAGGCCAGCCGGCCGGCGACAATTTCAACAAAGCGGTGAGAGCAACAGCAGGAACCTAAATTCAGACCAGAAACGTAGTTATTATGATAAATTGTTAATAACACACAGATCGGATCTACAGCTGCCTTCGGTTAAAATAACGATGTGTTTTTCAGCCGGCACAACCCCGTCACGCAACAGCCGTGGTCACGGATTTTAAGGATGGCGACAGGGTACTCTGGTGTGAAATTCGCATCCGGTGTTTGATTACGTTTGGGTTCTCACTGCCCCGGTCTGCAGCTCATCAGCGTTCACTGCATTTTAGCTTAACAACTAAACAAAACAGGGAACTTATCCTGAACAGCTAGGATATAGTAAAAGCCAAGCCCTAAAAGGACTGTGAAAAGTGAAAACTAGCATCAGTCGTGACGACAGCTAGACCACCACTCCATGGCCCATGCAGTTTCTCGTCCACAGTGCAAACCAGCGCTGTGGACAGCTACCAGCATGCCACCCAGCTCTTGTTTTCTTGTTCAGCTCAGCTCAACACTCACCCCTCTCCTGATATGTCTCTCAGCTATCGCTTCTCTCCCCAATGTGAAGTCCCTTCCCCAAGGCTCGCCTCTCGGCCCTTACGTCCCTATCTCCAGGCCCGCCCGTAGCCCTTTCGTCTGCATCTCTCAGCTCTTCCGTCCCATCCCTCAGGTGGTCACCGAATGACCTCGACCCATCCGCTCAGCGGTCTGTGGGCTATCTGTGGGCCGGCTGGCCGTCTGACGGTCTGCCTGTCGGCCGATCTGACCGGCAGCCCGTCTATCGGCGCGCTCACATCGCGGCCGGATCAATCACCGGTCACTTCCGACCGACCGACCGACCGACCGAGGCCCCATCCGAGCGGCACCCGACCACCACCCACTGCTCGGAGAGCTTCTACAGACAGACCAGTCTCACATCTGAGCTGAGAGGAACGCAGCCCGCAGCTCACACGAGCCGCGCGCGCTGGCAAGAAACCAGTACCGCCAAGCACGTCTGTTAAATCGATGCGTGTCGCCATGACTGGCGGCGGTAGCCGTGGTTATCAGTAACAAGCGGACGCGCCCGTCTGGTTACCACGATCCATCGATTGGTGCCGAAAGGAGACACCGGACAGTACAAACACAAACCCACTGACCAGTCCCAAAAACGGTCCGCTCGACCAACTGACCAGAGAAGACCCAGTGAGCTGACCAAAATACACTGGGCGCAACAAACTCCCTTATCAGTGGATTATCAGTGGATGTCCCTATGACAATGTATGAAATGTACCTAATTTGTGCAGAAAATCGTGTAGCGATTCTTTGGGCAGCCGTAGGTGTGTCGCAATCTGTTCGACTAAGGCTTCAAACCAGCACCGCCACACCTCTGCAAATCAAGCCGACGATCACCACCGTTCAGCTTTGTTTATCATGTCCCGAGTGGGGTAGGGTAGGCAAGAGGCACACCTCCGATAATCGATAGGCCGGCCAGATTAGACGGCCCCGCTCGACCGGGCCGCCTCCGCCCACGGTCACTGTTGGTGCTGTCACCCCGGTCCATCACCATTTGTCACCCTGGGAGGTGCTGGGACTGATTGCGGCCAACAGCATCACTAGTCACCATCACCGCGTCACCAATACAGACCATCACCAGCACTACCTGTCAACATTACCGTGTGTCACCAGTCGTGACCAGTAAGAAGCTATACATTTTGTGCAGAGTCCATTCACCAAGGTTTACAAACATGTGTAACATTATTTGTTCCAGCCAACGAAGCTATAAATAATCCCGTCTTTTTCGTCATTCTTGCAATCAATTGTTCCACTTACAGCCTGACCAGCCCTGGTCGTCAAAGACGACTCAGCCAAGGTAGCTGCCAAAGGTCAAACAAACGCCCGGGTGGAGCAGCTCGCACGTACCGCAGTCGCCGACCTCAACGGACGCCAGTCCACGCACCGTCGCGCAGGAGAGACAGAGACAGAGACACAGCGAAAACGAGAGCGAGAGCGAGAGCGAGAGCGAGAGCGAGAGAGAGAGAGAGAGAGAGAGAGAGAGAGAGAGAGAGAGAGAGAGAGAGAGAGAGAGAGAGAGAGAGAGAGAGAGAGAGAGAGAGAGAGAGAGAGAGAGAGAGAGAGAGAGAGATGACGTAACCCTTGTGCGGCGCAGGACGTCACACAAGCGGCAGTCTCCTGCTCAGCAACCCCCCCCCCCCCCTCCCTCCGACACCTGCCACAGGTATCGTCAGCGGCCGGCCGGCGCGGATTGTACGAGACGCCGCCGGTGGACGACGGGACCGACGGGACCGACGATCGATGGCCGATTCTGCGCCGCGTCGCCCCGTCACCGCCGCCGGCGGCGGCTCGGGGCGGCCGGGTAGTACGCCGCGCCGCTCGGGATCCGTCCCAGGAGAGATCGATGGCACACGGACACACGCGCGCATGGACACGCCGGCCGGCCGGTGGAGATGGACAATCAACGGGCATGGTGACAGAGACGAAGGTGTGCGAGGAGCCGCTAGAAGAAGACTCCGGATTTTGGAGCCCGGAGGTCTGGACGTTTGTCCCGTCCAGTGACCTGTGTCGAAATACTCAACATCACACATGCTTATGATGATTTACAGATCACTTGCTGCCATGATGATAGCCAACAAGCAGGTCTTTCATTCGACGAGACAAATAAGAATAAACATATCCTGGGATCAGTGAGTCTTATCATCAAAACTCTCGTCAGCATTATAACATCTTAACCTTTACCGCAAATAACCATAATGATAGCATCATCCAACTTATACCACGAAACCATCAAACTGAGCTGGAGATTAACGACCCACAGTATACGATGTTCGCTGGCCATAAAGGTCAACAAGCAGGAAACGACTATGCAGGATATATGCTAAAACATAAACTTTCAGGCTTCGAAACGGCCCACAACGTTCGGAGCCTATAGGGCGGCGAAAGAGTAGAGCCAAACATCGGCACGAGATGAGTGTGAGCTTTATAGTACTCTAACGAATCGTGCACGATTGGATCCTTGAATCAGCATGCTTCGAGTTCAAATTCAACATCAAAGCACCAGACCCTGTCCTCGAAATTTGAACTGCATCCGTCTCAGGGAACGTTAACGATACGGCACGTCAATAGTCGATAACGGCTAAGCCGTCTGTTTCGCTTCAGTCAACAATGGGACAGACGGACGTTCTAGCTCGATCGCGTGCCGATTCTGCACCGCCATCCGGTTTATTCCATTCATTTCAAAATGCCACCTGCTTGGTTGCCCGTACAAAATGAATCTAGCAATGCAACTGACTGAAACGGTCCAGCAGAAGTGCACTTAAAATAGCAATACTTAGTTATTCCGACTCCACTCTTTTCATGACCTCCACTAACTTCCTCTAACCCTACCTCATACCACATTGCATTCTACTTCATTCCATTCATCCTAGCCGCGCTGCGAGTACAGTCGATGGAAGCTCCCTTCCCATCGTTTCCGCACCATAGCATCGTCCCGCACTGACAGCACACCAGTCAGTCAGTCCACAAATAGGCCAGCGTGGCGGCGATCAGCTCCGATCATTATCATTGTCGCTCTAAGTACCTTCGGTAGTCAGCAGTATCTCACGCAAGGCGAAGACGCACGCAGCCGGTCAGGACCGGTTCTGAGAGCTGGGTCAGTGCTGGATTAATCTGTTCGGTCGATGTGAGATCCAGTTCAGTCGCCAGTCAGTCCCGCGGGTCAGTTCAGTCGCCAGTCAGTCCCGTGGGTCAGTTCAGTTGCCAGTGCAGTCCGTCGCCATTTAACCCTCGCCCGCACATGGGGGGGGGGGGTGGTTGCCACCCCCCCCCCCCAGGTAGTCTTTCTGCTCTGCACTCAACATTTTTAGAGCTAGAAGGCTGATTTTTCGTATAGCTGCTCCTCTATCCTTTCTTGATGTCCACTGAAAATTTCAAGTTTCTGTGGTTTTTGGTTTCGGAGATATGACCTTGTTTTTCAGGTCATGTCATGACCCAAATGGCCAATTCTCAACATCTTGCGTTGGCTATGGGCCTTGTGAGCTTTCAACACCTTGATTTCGGCCTTTTATGCCAATCCTACCTCCCACCTATTATGAAACATGTTGTTCGACGATGTACAGAGGTCAAGGTCAGGGTCAAGGTCAACCTAGGTCATCTGAGATAATTGCGTTTTAGGCAAGCTGAATTTACTTTTTTTGAAATTTTTTGACTACATTTTTGGTAAAAGCTTCTCAGATCATGATTTCATGTAATATGGACACATAAACAATCGGTGCACACATCAGTATACACACAGACACACACAGACATACAAACACATATTATTGACCTTGACCTAACTTGACCTGAGATGACCTCAGCAGCAAAAACCTGGTCGGGTAGTGTGACAAAGAGGTTCTAGCTGGCTTGGCACCAGAAAACGGCACCGTCATCGGTATATGACAAGCAGCGCGCTTGATATCCAACGGTGACCTAAAACAGCAACATTTTTTAGTTTGACCTGACCTGGAAGGTCAATGACTGACCTGAGAAGGTAAAACTGTGTATCGTTGGATTTGTCTCTTCCCAAAGAACCTTTTTGGTCTTTACCGCTAAGCTCTATCTCCAACAGGAACGAAATGGCGCGGGGGGTGGCAACCACCCCCCCCCCCCATGTGCGTTCTAGGATGGGAAAATGGCATGTGCGGGCGAGGGTTAAACGTCTTGTGAGTGTTGGCTCAGACGGCAATTCATTTAGTGCCGTCAGCCGCAGCGGCCCCACTCTGCTGTAATAGGACGGCTGTCGGTGGCAGCCGAGGTAATACCGGCAGAGCGACGGGGGAGGCTGTCACTGCCGCTGCCGCACCACCGTCCAGTCCAAACGACCTGGGGAGGCTGCCGCTACCACACCACCGTCCATTCTAAACCACCGGGGAAGGCTGCCTCCCTCATCAGTCAGCATACATAGTTTCGCCCAGTCGGAAATAACTGCCGGAGGGCTGCAGCCGAACGCACGGAACACCTGTTGCCTATGGATTTCACCTCCTCTTCGTCCACCGCAGTCCTCTACCAAGCTCGCTGAGGTCTAGAGGTCTGAGGTCTCTGAGGTCTTATCTAGACCTCGGCTGAGGTCTAGATAAGACCAGCCACGCTGTGCCACCATGATAAGTAACACCCCCCTCTCCCCCCACCCGTCACACACACATACTCGCAGTGACCGGAGCCCCTCCGCTGACCCCGGGTCACCCCCGCCAGCCGCGGGCCACACTCACCGCCAGAAGCACGCCACCTCCGATGAACGCGTTACGCCGGTGCTTGTTGCCCGACCGGTAGCGCACGTAGAGCTTCTTTCCGACCCAGACCGGGATGCCTGTGAACGGAGGCGACGGTTAACACCAGACACACTCGCGATTATGCGTGAACGCGCTAGTGTGTGCGACTTTGGGTGTGACCAGATTAGTGCGATTGTGCAGTATTTAACGGTGGAAATGGACCTCACCTGGTAGGTGTATGAAAAAAGCATGAGCGATAAGGTATGATTGTCTAGAAGTGACAGCGTCAGATAACCACAACAAATATTTCTGTTACGGGGACATTGATGTTAAAAAGTACGGGCCAGATACGGTTCCGGTTAAAAGCAATCAACACTTCAAGTTGACATGGTGAGCATTGGGGTTTAATCCCTAGAACGCATTGGTCAGCACTCAGCAGTCACTACATCAGCGTCCACTTATATTCATCAGTGCCAATTAGCTCCACATTTCTAAGCAGCATTCGTGGTACCAACTACCATGCAATCCCAACTTCCACACTTTTTCACCCCAACCGCCCACCGACAAAACATTTCATCGAAACAATTATTTTCCACAGTCGCAGGACCGGCGGGAACAAAGCCTGCAGTACCGACAAAGGCCGGAGTCGGACAAACAAAGACTGCTGCTGGCGGTCGGACTGTCTGTTTGTGTTCGCCGAGCGTGAGTACGGGGTCAGCTGGGCGGCCGGCCGGTCGTGACCTGGGCGACCGGCGGGTCGTGACCCCGGCGACCGGCCGGTCTCCCACAATTACACCACTTAGCGCCGGCGGCGGCCCCGGCACGGCACGACAGCCGACGACGGGACAGGACGAATGGACGGAGGGACAGAATATGGTCAGGGAAGGACAGGCGGACGGAACAGGCGGGGGCCGGATGGATGGACGGATGGACGGACATTGGTCGCGAAGACGGAAGGATTCGGCTCGGTCATATAGGTACAGCCCTCATCGCTTGACTAGCGTGATGTTAGGGATAAGGGAGCTTTAGAGACCCCAAACTTTATCGCTAATCCATACCAAAAGACCGATCAATTACGGTCATCCTCTCCCAAACGCCGTAATGTGTTTCTCTGACGCCGTCTGTTCTTTCAGCCACAGTCTGATAGGCGTTTTGACCCTCAAACAAACGGGTTGTTTGTGTCTTATCCACCCAACGGGCGGCTCAGATCGTCAGCTACTTTTTCGCTCAGGGCTCGACGTCTGTCTGGGCCTCTGGCCGTCAGTCTGAATTTCCTAACGCAACTGCGACCCTCTCCATCCACTAGAAAATCTGACTTTGAAGCAGACTAATCAGCTGAGTGTTATAACTTGTCTATCTTCACCCCTCCCCCAAACATACCACCACCAACGCCCATCAATCACAGCCTTCTCCGATTGCACTTCTTTCCATTCAATTCAACTGCCAGCCAGCTGTCTTAAGTTCTGTCCCTGCTTTCCTCACTATGCCTAGCGAGTGATCCCCTAAATCCCTAGTCAGCCACACTACAAAGCCCCTAACTAATTGGTGTGCGATTGTGTGCGAATATATCAGATTGCGTGCATGCATGCGTCCACATCCCTTCAATGTGAGTCTGTGGGCGAACGCATCCCTGCGTGCGTCCCCACCTACCGATGATCATGGCGGGCACGGCGATCCCGGCCAGCAGAGCGACGCCCACCGGGGCGCCCACCAGCGTGCCCAGCTGCCAGAGGATCTTCTTCTTCCGGCTCCACGGCTTCTTGCCCCAGAACGTGCAGCCGGACGGACTGGCGGGCAGACGGGTCGGCTCCGGTCAGGGTCAGTTCAGGGCGGGGCAGGTCAAGGCAAGTCCCGGCCAGTGAGTCACGGCAGGGGGATGTGTGTGACCGTCCTTGAGACATCAACAGAAAGGTCATTCCACTGCATTGGACATGACAAGCGTCAAAAATCGCTATCATTCGTCCCATGAGAAGTGATGCTATCCCTCCATTGCACCCCCATGACACCTCTGGCTCACTCCCCTCCACCCCATCCTTCCCCTCCCTCCCCTCCCGGGGGCCTGGCGTCACCGGCGCCCACCTGAGGTAGTGCAGGTCCGAGATCTCCTGCATGCAGAGCCAGCAGAACTCCGCGCCGCACAGACCGCACGTCATGTGGTTACACGAACCGTCGTCCATCTTCACAATCACTATCCGACAGCGCGGACAGTTCTTGATGTTGTCGCCTGCCGGACGGCGGGAAGGGACAGTCAGGGCGGGGACAGGCGAAGGGCATGGTGTGCTCAGTGGCATATAAATATAACATCATGACGACTGCCGTAGTCATGAATACTTCACCCACTTCAGGAGCTCTCATTCTAGGTCTTATGACACGCTAATTTGCCTCCTTTTCGGACCGCATCTCCAAAGGCACCCATTACGCCCTGTGGTCTGCCCCGTGCTGTGATCCCGGTCCCTTTCCTTTCCTCTAATCTGTCCTATGATGTGAACGTGGCTCCCACTCGGCCATCTCCCCCGCCTCTGCCCGTCCGTGCCGCTTACCGGGCTGATGGACGGCTGTGCTACCAGCCAGTCCAACCTTTCCCCTCGATATGGCCTGTATGGGTATATGACTCCTCTGCAGCTCGCCTGTGCATTGTGCAAGTCTGTAACTCCAATCCGCACCCCGCCCTCTAAACTCACCCGCATCCGTACCACTCAACTGTGAGCTGATAGGACGCTATTCTCCGGACCAGGGTTGGGTAAAAGCCGGCTTAAATTGAATTTATACCAGCCAGTGGTTTAAACCGGTTTAAACCGGTTAAAACCGGCTTAAACCGGTTTAAACCGGCTTAAATTAATAAAAACCACCTTCAGTCCAAACATCTACTATAACTTATCCTGTGGGTCGGTGTACTCGTTGGTGACTGACTGTACAGGATGCAGGAAGTCAGTACCGTGTAATTTGGTATTATGTCGACATTTTGGCATGTGATTATGTTGATAATCTGGTCAGTAGGTAACTAAGCTAAGAAACAAAGTAAGTATAGGGCATAAGCACATTCTAGTCTTAACATTCGGTTTACCAGTTGAAAGTCTCACTTTATCTTACATGTATGTATTCTGACCAATCGTCTGGGGCCTCGGCCAGTAACACTAGAAAAACACAAAATTATTATTTATCATGGTATCACCCTTTGTATGATTACCTGGATTTTCATTTAAATTGCACAGGAAATAATTGTAACAACTCATCATTTGTAAATCTTTTGGAATGTTCCTATGGTTTGTGTTTTTGTTTCCAGGTAGTGCATGTTGTTTTCTTGGCATAAAGGTGTCCCTAATCACACTTGGTATTGTTTTTTCATGAACTTTGAAGCCTATAATGGTGGCCCAATTCATTTGCTTAGTGTCACTGACTGCTTAAGCAACAGACATCTCCCTCGTAAATAGGTAATGTTCTGTATAAATATTTTATATTTGTGTAAACGGTAGCACATTACAACTTAGCATGTATAATAATTGAAAGGTGTGGATAGAAAATCTGAAGGGAAGAAGCAGTATAACCCAAGTGATGTTACGACAAGTTAACGTAAGTGGCATTTATTATGTTGGTGCACACTGGTTTAAACCAGGGTGGCTTAAATTAGTTTATGCCAGCCGGTTTAATCCATGGATTAAACCGGTTTAAACCGGCTGCTGGCATAAATTTGCCAACCCTGCTCCGGACCCCACTCCCCGCGCTCTGTCCTGTGCGTGTATGTGACCCCTCGACTCTGTCCTGTGTGTGCGAGTCTGTGACCCCGGTCCCTGCTCTCAGCTCCCCGTCTTTACCGCTGAGCGAGCTGGTGGGCGACTGCTGCCCGCCGGCGGCGCTCGGTCGGAACTGCGCCAGCCGCTCGGAACGCGCCGCGTCACACGTCTGGTTCGGGTGCCACTCGGCCTGGCAGTGGTAACAGAACGAGGCGCTGCAGCCAGGCCGGCCGCACTCGAGGCGCGGGCAGCTGGCGCAGCCGGCCGCGATCACCGCGTACCTGCGGCACGGGAGGGTCAGAGCAGGTCAGATGGGATCACAACGGGTCAGAGGGCAGATCGAGTCAGAAGTCAGACGGAGAGTGACACGAAATCTGCAGGAGTCAGGTAGCAAGTATATGAGGTTGTATTGTGCAACAAGTGGTATGAATCAGATGAGGTCTAATAAAGACAGGTAGGGTCACAATGGATTAGTCATGAGATGGGGGCATGGGGATACAAAAAGCCGTCAGCTATGTCGGCTAAGTTAGTAAGAACAATAATGGAAGGAGGGCGCCGTGGTTGGGGGCGGGGTACGTTACGTACCCGCAGTCGGGCGCCGGACACCAGCGGGCGTCGGCGTCCGTGGCCAGCGCCCGGCGCACCATGAACTCGTCGTACTTGTTCATCAGCGCCGGGTCCTCCACAATGTGTTTAATGTCTGTCAAAGGAAGGAGAGGGTAGTTAGTGCGCCGGGTCCATCACAATGTGTTTGATATCTGCCGTGGAGGGGGGGGGGTATAAGCTAAATATCCTATCACGGCTATCACAGTTATCGAATTCGTTAGCACGTATCAATTCAGATCAGAGCTCAGAGTATCAGCGATAAACAAATTCTAGAGATCAATTTGCACTGAATGAAGGAACGATAACAAGTTGGGGATGGACAACAAAGAAGCCACATAAATATATTATCAGCAGAATGATAACTATCTGTCAGTAGCTTGGTCAATATCGCTAGCACAGAAAGCAGCCCACTGCAGTTGAGTGTAACGTGCACCCGATTGGGGTAAATGTATCAACTCAATATCCGCTCAGATTGATGAGACGGGGCTTGGCTGGGACGGCTTTGCAGAAGTCTTCAGGGTGAAAGGCAGCTCTCAGAAAGTTAAACATTAAACGATTTCGGTCGAAAGTCGGCTACAGTCGGGTATTCAGCAACAGCAGCCGAGCAACAAGACTTGCTACGCTGTCGTATACCAGAACTAAATACGAAACTCCACGCAAAATAAACACCAAAACGATATCAACAGAAACAAAACCCCACCACAGTACGCTCTTCAGTCAACCAGTTCTCATTCACGCAAACCCATCATCAATCCATCACCCGGCTCGAGTTTGTACGTCCGAAACTCCGCATCGATTTATCATCAGTGAGTGGCGCAGCCCGACATCTGCGCAGTACGCCCCCTCTCCCCTCCCCTCTCACCGGTGGGGTGCAGAGGCTCGCTGCACTGCGGGCACATGATGCGCACCCGCGACTCCATGATCTCAATGGTCAGGTACTGTTTGAGACAGGCGCGGCAGCTCTTGTGCGAGCAGTAGGTGAGCCGCGGGAAACTGGAGGCCGGCAGGGTGTCCAGACACACCGGGCACTCGATCATGACGTCCTCGCCGATCTGCCGGGGGAGGGAGGGGTCAGAGGGTCAGGAGAGGAGGTCATAGGCACAATAGGCCAGTTCGTGCCCGGACATACCGAAGGACATTACTAAACCTTTCGCAATGAGCTGCCAGGAAGACAGAGACCGTGTAAGAAGTCAACAAACACTTAGAAAGATAACAATAAACTCACCAGTCAACACATCACGTTCACATTGACTAATAACAATCACGAGGGAACAGTTACTCATGACATGTCACGGCCGAGAGTCCGCCGTTGATATACGTTTCTGCAGAGAGCTACATGCTGATGAATTCGTCATACAACCCCACACTGACGGCTGCGGCGCAGTGCACCTGCGACGAATCACGGCCCGCGCTTTTGATGACTACACTATCTATACACCTGTGACGAGAAAAACGCCAGACCGTCGTATTACCGTCGTCAGTCGCGCAATACTCGGCTAGGAACACGGAGAACGGTCGGCTGGAGGCAGGGACCTGTGCAAGCAGGAAAGTCGTTTCCGCGACACGAGCTGTACCGCTTTTGTTATTACGTATGACTCCCAGTAACTGACTATAGATTCACTGGCACCGCTAATAAATTGACGACTTCATCGAGCCCAGGGCGTCCCAGTCATTGGCGCTGGAAACCCCACAATAACTGACCGCTTCCATGGCGCTCAGGTGCGAGGGGCCCGCCACGGCCAGACTCTCCAGGGAGACGACCCGTTCTGGGCCACCTGAGGGCACAGACACACAGTAAACTGTCACAACACGGGGCGACAACGGACAGTTTGGGAAGGGGGGGGGGGGTATAATCGTAGGTCGGGGGCGGTGGCAAAACACACAAAATGGTTTAAAAGCTTGTTTATACGACGAAACACCACGTCCTAGTTTACGCAAAAATATATAACCACAAAGACAATGCAATCGTACGTCAAAACCATACGAGAACTGATTGCTCCACTGAGATAAACAAAAACATGAGAAGACGTACGTTTGTTATAGTCATGTGATGGCTGTAAAACGTAAATAGCAGAAGGCCATCTACCTTCTGAATATCGCCCGGTGAGCTGGGCCACGCGTGATTTTGCAATCGCAATTTGAAAATGAAAACAAATACAATGCTCACCACAGCCCAGTCTCACTGAGTTACAGTGGCCCAGTCTCCCAGCTCACTGTTGCCCAGTCCCACCAGCTGTTACCCAGCACCCTATCTCACTGTTACCCAGTACCAACACGGACCACCGTTTCCCAGTCCCAATAACTCGCCACGACCCGTTCCCAGAGTATCACCTCACCGTTACCGTCCCCCAGCTTACCGTTGCCGCTGGACCTGGACGCCGAGCGGGCAGAGCGGCGCTTCCTCGGAGACCCAAACAGCAGCCGCTGCAGGGAGAACCGCGGCAGGGCGCGCCGCTTGCGGGACGGCGGCTCGCCAGAGCGCGCCATGTCCAGCGGATTGTGCATGCCACCTGCAGACGTGGGACGTAGGGGTGGGGTGAGAGACGAGTGAGAGATCAGCTGGGGCGGGTACAGTGGTGAGAGTCAGGTGGTGAAAGTCAGGTGGTAGGGTGAGAGGTCTAGAGTGAGGTTAGAACTCAGTCCCCAAGACCCAGCTGGACAGGTGAGGCGAAAGTGAGCAGACAGGGTGAGCCCAGTGATTCTTATAACAATCAGGAGGACAATGCAGGGTTGTGCCAGCTTACATGTAGCCTTACTGTATGCTGATTAGTGTTTATGGAGTGCTAGCTCAATTGGGACTTTGCTCCCTGCTCACATCCCACATTTATTGTGAGCCTAAGGAGCAAGCTGAAGACATGTCTTTCCCTAAAAGTCCTGCAGTCAAGTCCAGTCCTTTATTGTTAACACAATTTATTCAGTATTATGAATTTCTAGCAGGGATGCGGAGCCGGAGCCGGAGCCGGAGCCGGAGCCGCCGGAGCCGGCATATTTTGCCCGGAGCCGGAGCCGGAGCCGGAGCCGTGAAACAATATAGCCCGGAGCCGGAGCCGGAGCCGCCAAAAAAAGGGGCGACTCCGGCTCCTTTTCTTAAGAGGAAACAATTATTTACCTAGTTCGGTTTGACAGCAGAAGGCGTAAAACAATGTGGTATTCAAAATAGCCTTGTTATACAAATACAGAAGCAACGTGTACCAATCCCATCGCGTTTTTTCTTCCACCCGTATTTAATTGATCGCATAGGGGATGTACTGAGTAGAAGCCAGAGCCGGAGCCGCCGGAGCCGGAGCCGCCGGAGCCGGATCATTTTACTCGGAGCCGGAGCCGGAGCCGCCATGACATTTCACCCGGAGCCGGAGCCGGAGCCGATTTTTTTCTCCGGAGCCGGAGCCGGAGCCGGACCCGTCTGAAATTTCCACGGCTCCGCATCCCTGATTTCTAGCTATGTGATATACAAAATCAAAGCTAAAACATAGTTGTGTTAGCAGCATGAATTTAAGCTTCTTTAATGAGATAGGGTGTTCATTAACTCCAATAAGATTCAAGCAAGCTACTGAGCAGCACACATTTCCCTATTTTCCATGTTGACTGAGGAACTGGAGCTGAAATGGGCTTTGCATGTTCTGTTGATAACAACAGTAACTAGATGTCATATTCTTGTCTTTGAAATGGCATTTCTTCCTCCATATGTAATTGATGACAGAAATTTGGTGAAATAAATAGATTTACCAGACACGACCTGCACCAGCCACAGACTGCAGACATGGTGACCAGACCAGCACCTATCTAAGTAGTCAGTTAACATCAATCACAAAATAATACTACACTGACCTTGAACAGTGCAGCTGGCCCAATTCCATCAAAACCCTGGCTAGGGGGCAGCATCTAATTAGGTAAGCAAATTTACATTTATTGCATATGATCCTGCAAACAATAACCCCAAACTGCAAAAAGGTCATGAAGGGATAAAGTGAGCAGTGCTGGCTGTCAGCAAAGTCTGAAATATACTGAAACATGAATGATGGATTTGATAAAGCATTTTACTACAAATATGTTCCATCACAGTATGGTCTTCAACAGAATGGGTCAGGGTGGACAAGAATGAGAAAATTGAGCATTAGTAGAGCAGATGTCACATGAAGGTGTTCTAGCCAAGGAGAGGCACTGCCAGTGTGGCTAAATTCATTTTACGTTAGGGGGAGGATGTAGAAAAAAATGGCCGGAAAGGATGTCGTTATTTTCATAAAATTTGACTTCGACCCTTTTTAAGCACTGTTTTATACATGTCACGAGAAAATGATGTAGAAACTGAACATTGAGGGCATTCTGATATTCGGGATGATAAATGAAGTTTTTAAGTCGGGTCATATATTTTATCATTTTGGTTATTCGAATGGTTGTCTTGTCGTGTTGTCAGAGTTTGCGAGGTTTGTGTTTCTCTTGCTCCCAGACGTTTGGGTTCGAGGTTGTTATTATAAGTCGTGACTGCCGTGTGGATGTTTTTATTTATATTTTTAGGATGTCATTATGCTTTTCATTATGGGTGGATTTCCCCGCAACATTACGATTTTGGACACACTGGGCACTGCAGGTTTTAGGTTGTAGGTTTGTGAGGTAGGTTGTAGGTTGGGTATATGTGTAGATGAAATATGGCTGATAAGTTGGCACATTGTAGGTTGGTACCTAGGTTGTAGGTTGAAGATTGGGTAAAAGTATACATTAAGTCCGAGTGACTGTTAAAAGATAAAGTTTTCATATTCTTACATTATTTGACATCCTGAATCCAAAAATGATACTTATATCAGGGTATATTGAATTAGGGGGTAGGACCAAGTTTAGTAGGCATGATCTCAGCAATTATCTTCTTTTATATGGCGGTTTTCATTATCACAATATTATTTTTGATATCATGAAGTTTGTATATCTCGGTTTTACAAAAAATAGTAGAGCAACAAAGATAAATTTCGCGAAAAAATAATTTTAGTTGGAAACATCCATTCTGGTATGCAAAATTCAGTATGAAGCCCAGTATGGTGACCGTCTAGTGTGCTTCCAAGGCTGAGTACCTGATATCAATAGGAGTTGTTTACTATTTTGCCTTACGTTGCTAGGTGGTTGCTAGGGAGCTAAGGATACTCTCTTGCGTGATCATTTGCACTTATTTTTCCTCATTATATTGACATGTTGCTGTTTCTGAGACCTAACTCATGCTAAGAAAAAAAGCAGTTTTCTTAAAATGTGTATTTAAGTGCCGTAGTATTAACACAGCTCTGCAATTCTGCTTAAATATCTGCAAAATCCTGACTTCCCGGAAAGTTGTTGGTGGTGATGGGGATCGAGCCCGTCGATGAAAAGTAAGTCAATATTCAAAGGCTTCAAAACGTTATTTCTTGTTGTTCTGTGAAAAAGCAATGCAAAGACCGATGATAGTGCCAGTGTTGAGCTTTCCAATGAAGCATTGTAGTTAGTAGTAAGGTTATTATCACCTAAAATATCTTCCATCAAATATTAGAATTCTGCCGTTGTCTTGCTGTAGAACAGGGTTACTTTCAGTCTCTTGGGAACACGATTTGCCGGTCTCAGATAAAAAAACACTTCAAAAAGCAGTAATGGACAATGAAATTTCCCACCTAATAGCATCTCGGGTTTTTATATATCCTGTCTTGACTTTTCATAAATCAGACGTAAAAATGGCCAATTTCGTCAGACTCCGAATTTTTGCCATTGGGTCTAATGTAAAGCATGGCTACTTTCAGTCTCTTGGGAACACGATTTCTGTACCTCAGATTGAAAAACACTTCGAAAGTCGCAGATAGTAGACGATTTAATTTACAAGATAGCATCTCGCTTTTTTCTGTATCTGGTCATGTATCTTCATAAAACCCTCTCAAATATAGTCAATTTAGCATTAAAGTCTATGGATTTAGAAGAATTTTCATATCCGACTAGATTTGGGCTACCATGTCTGTTGACCGGGGGCCGACTTATATGTCCTGGAAATAAAAGAAAAACATAATCAAACCGGACCTAACCTTACCTATTTACCTACCAACCTACAACCTACAAACCTACAACCTAACAACCTAAAACCTACAAACCTACCAACCTAAAACCTAAAACCTACAAACCTACAACCTAACCTAAACCTAAAATTCTTGCTGTTACATATTTGTATCAACAGCGTCACAATTGTCCACTCGGACCTAATATATACTAATACCGAACCTAATATATACTAATACCGAAGATTGTAGGTTTTAGGTTGGTAGGTTGAATGTTAGTTATTATTTGCAGGTTGTAGGTTGGTGGGTTCAATGTTGTAGGTCAGAAGGTAGGGTAAGGTCAGGTTTGATTATGTTTTTATCTTCACCGTACAGGTGAGTCCAAGTTTCGCAGATCAAAGTGAGCATTCCAAATAATGCAAATTATTAGAAAGTCGATCCAACTTGATGTGATTATGGCTAAAGCAAAAATCAGAGGACTAAAATTGGACTGCTCCAAAGTAATTTCAAATTTTATTTGATCCAGAAAAAGGCGCATAAATAGAAAAACATGCGAACTCACCACAATGAATTAGAGAATACAAGGCTGGAACGAATATTTCGTAACTTCTATGATTTCCACATATTTCTAGCTATGAAGGAACATTATAGATTAATGTAATTGCCAATATAAAGGCTGTTAAGCCGTTCAAAGTACAAAAACAGCAATCAATTTCCACTTCACGCCCCACACACACACAAAAGACGCAAAAATATAACGCAATCTTTGAGCAAGGTTACACTTTTTCAAGTCTGACTGCTTTGCTCAGCACGTGATACAGGATGACGTCATTGGACCATTTTGCAATCGAGTTCGCGTAGGAGTTCTATAGCCTTGGTCGCGTGCTCCCCACTGTCCTATCTTTTGAAGCGAAATTTTGAATTTTCAGTAACTGCATTACCCTGACCAGGAGCGGATAATAGTGCCGAGTTGGGGTAGCACGAGCTTTCCCAATTCGCACGCCGGCTTGGCTTCGGAGCCGCAACAGACGGCGGAGGTCAAGGTCACCGCGGTTATATGGCCTTGGTCACCGCTAGGGCGGCGGGAGATTTACTGCGCCTGTGCTACCCCAACTCGGCACGTTTGTCCACCCCTGACCCTGACCATGCTGCTTATAGAACCGTGATCGTTTAAAGTGCTCACTTGTCTCCCACACAATCACAATGAATTTTTCCCCACGTGAATAATTTCCCCCGGGCCCGTGCCCCGTTAGGTCATTTTTTTATTTTGACTGCAAATCACTCTTTTTCGCATTGACAAGCTTTTGAATGTCTGTGTTATGCTCAAGATTATTTCCGTAATGAAGGAAATTGTTTCATCCTAGCAGTTTCTGAAACTTGACATAGGACATCATAGTAGGTAGGTTTGGCTACTTTTTGCCACACCGACATCCCGGGAAAACTCCACCCATTTTTGCACATTGCTTACATTATGTTTTCCAGTACTGAGTACATAGCGGTGTGACACAGTGAACATGTTACGCATTCAATGTCTATCCTTACAAGAATACGCATCGCGGGCATCACTGGTTCTACCACCCTCATATTTGATGACGTCATCTCCCCAAAATACAGAGCACAGTGCACCGGTCATCCTGTTTGTATTATAGCATTTGACATACAATCAATTACACTTGGCCGGTGGCTGGGCGGTCCGCAGCTGTGCACGGCCCCACACCCGTCTCAGCTAAGCAGTCTTGGCGGACATACGCGCGCGCCTCGCTCTCACATATCGTACACATCCTCCAGCGCCAGCTGCGGCTTGTCCATGCCGAGCTCCTCCGGGGTCGGGATGCCCAGCTCGTTGAGCGTGGGGCCCACCTCCTGCGGACGGACGGGAGGGCAGTCACGTCAGACCCGGACGGACGGCAGGGCAGTCAGGTCAGACCCGCCGGACGGGAGGGCAGTCAGGTCAGACCCGGCCGGACCGGAGGGCAGTCAGGTCAGACCCGGCCGGCGGAAGTCAGCGACAACAGTCATCGGTTACGTACGGGATACACCAGAGGCTAATAATCGCCTTTGGGAAACTGGGGGTCCAGGACGTAGTCAGCACGGATTATTAGCTGTTGGCGTTTTTAATGAGATTATTTCAGAAGTCGGAACCATTGATGAGCCATTGATAACGGACTGACTTGTTGCGCCTGTCCTGCCCCTATTGCCCAAACGGAAAATTGTGGTTAGACGAATTATGGTTAGAAGACAAAGTTCAGAATCGAGCATTTCATGTGCCCACAGAACTAGACACAGCCTTCCCGGCCTCATCTGACACGGTTGGGTAATCGGTATAGGGGCGACCACTGGCTCTGACCGCAGACGACCAGTGGCGCCACCAGTCGGCTCACGTGACGCGAGCTCACAACGAGCAAAATCGAGATTGGCAAATAAGTCCTAATCTGATGAGTCATCATCGCTGGCGGCCATCCAACGAGTGATGTAACGGACTGACGAGTGCAGCCGGAAAACCAAGACACAGCCAAGGAACAGGTGCGAAATGGTGACGGTGTATACAACTGAAAGGAAAGGGTTGCCTACTTCCTGGCGCGCCGCTGAAAATGCCGACAACGCATACGCACATTTGATAAATAACCCATTCTGGCTACAACAGGTGATTCAAGGTTACCATAAATCGTTGATATAATGAAAGGTTGTCATCCGATCTCTGCTTAAATCATAATATCTGCTTTAACATATCTGCTTCGCATGACAAGACTATATTTGTTGGTTTGGTCATGGTGATGTAATAAATTCTTCGAGATGCCCTGAGCGGAAAACATGCCTGACAAAACGCCTACTTTGCCTGCGTTCGGCATCCGGAAGATATTGCCACTCGGATATTCTCGGCTGGAAAATTGTTGGTGACACCGTATGTTCGGTATGTCTCGTTGAGGGGAGAATCATCCGCGGAACAATATCCCCTCAACTGAGCGTTCGGCATCACGGATGTCATCCCCAGACGGTCACAGCAAATTGACTTACTTTGATTTTCGAGCTTACAAACACCCAGCGTTATTTGTGATATTGTATCATGCACAATCTGTCATCATGTCTCACAATTTACCTTTAAAAATCAAGAGTAAAAACCATTCGATCACCACTATAAAAAATACCGCCCACCATTAACGGGGAAAACATCCAGCCGACCATGGTCTGAGCATGGATGAAGTAGTACCATGGTAGTAGGTAATCCATGGTCTGAGGATTCTCCCCAGCGAGGAATAATCATCGGGGAGAATTTTTTGTTGTCGCGATACCGAACGTGATCCCCGATAATTCTCGCTGATCCCGGATAATTATCCCTGATTATACGGATGCCGAACGCACGCTTTGACATGCGATAGAATATAGGTTTATGAATAATATATCGAATATGCGTATGAAAACGCAAATGACTAAACACAGCTACAAACCGGCAAATCGTTGAACCTGTTGCATCGTCATCAGCTCACCTGCAGCACGTAGGGGTAGATCTCCTTGACCCTATTGCCGCACTTAAAGTGGACAATCTCCATGAAGCGGACGGCCATGGCGATGTCGTTGAGCCGGCGGCACGCGTGCAAACACGCCTTGATGATGTCCGGCTCCGGCACGGCGTCAGTGCCGGCCAGGTCGTTGATGTGCTGCCGGTCAGGTCAGGTCAGGTCAGGTCACCAGATGAGGAGTTATTCACGATACCTTGCAAAGCACGCCATCACAACTCCGCCATTGCAAGTTTGAAGCACATAACCCCGTGGTCCGCTAAGCTGGTTGCCAACGTAATCTTACCTTGCTCAGCCACCAGTGGTCGATGTCCTTGCTCTCGAAGTACTGGACATATCTGGCGGTCAGCTGCTCATCCGACTCCGCCACCTTCGACATGTGACGACATCCCGCAACTGAAACCAAAGCCCTGGTATCAGTCCACGCCACCTTCGACATGTGGCGGCATACCGCAACTGAAACCAACGCAACAACACAACGAACACTTTACGAGGGACAGAACACGTTACTTTCAATAGAGCGTCGACAAGTTCGGTCATCACAAGAGTCACAAAGTCCGCGTCTGATCATCTGCGAGCTGAACTCTGGGAGTCGGGACAGACATGTTCAATTAAATTCACTACTTCACAGGTTCCTGCAACTTGGCATTGTATGTCGGGTTTTATATACTACGTTGTTTATCTCCGTATGAAGATGGACACATTGTTTCCCACAGGTCACCTTAAGTTTATGGTCTGGGTGTGAGCTAATGGACAGGCAGGCACCTGTCGCCTGACTCGGTAATAGAGATCGGGACAGGGAAACAGCAGTCTTATGGCCCGTGTTAGAGGGCCAGCCAAAACCAAGGAGGGCCATGCAGCAGCATACTACTATGCTATGCAGTATGCATCATGCGGGGCTTCCCGAAACTCAATGGGGGGAAGGGGAGTACAGAAAGTGCGCCGGTCATTTTGCGCCCTCGCAGGGTCGAATTGAGACAAGTAAGTCGGATAAGGCATTACTGTGCCCAGAATAAGTTGCAAAATCGAATGCATTTAACACGACCCCCTAGTCCGGCTTCCTGGCCTGATAAAACTTGGTTGATTGATTGGGCAAAACAAAGCTAATTGCATGCACGTGTAAAAAACTCGAGAGAATGCACGAATGAGACAAAGCCTAACGCCTGGAAACACGCCTTGGTCACGACTCTGCAAGGACCGGTGATTTGAATCAGTGGCGCAGCCAGGGGGGGGGGGGGGTCAGAGGGTCAGCTGACCCCCCAACATTTCTGTCAGGGGCCCGCTCTGTGAGAGAGAGAGAGAGAGAGAGAGAGAGAGAGAGAGAGAGAGGAGAGAGAGAGAGAGAGAGAGAGAGAGAGAGAGAGAGAGAGAGAGAGAGAGAGAGAGAGAGAGAGAGAGAGAGAGAGAGAGAGAGAGAGAGAGAGGAGAGAGAGAGAGAGAGAGAGAGAGAGAGAGAGAGAGAGAGAGAGAGAGAGAGAGAGAGAGAGAGAGAGAGAGAGAGAGAGAGAGAGAGAGAGAGAGAGAGAGAGAGAGAGAGAGAGAGAGAGAGAGAGAGAGAGAGAGAGAGAGAGAGAGAGAGAGAGAGAGAGAGAGAGAGAGAGAGAGAGAGAGAGAGAGAGAGAGAGAGAGAGAGAGAGAGAGAGAGAGAGAGAGAGAGAGAGAGAGAGAGAGAGAGAGAGAGAGAGAGAGAGAGAGAGAGAGAGAGAGAGAGAGAGAGAGAGAGAGAGAGAGAGGAGAGAGAGAGAGAGAGAGAGAGAGAGAGAGAGAGAGAGAGAGAGAGAGAGAGAGAGAGAGAGAGAGAGAGAGAGAGAGAGGAGAGAGAGAGAGAGAGAGAGGAGAGAGAGAGAGAGAGAGAGAGAGAGAGAGAGAGAGAGAGAGAGAGAGACCTACTGGGTGCCCGGATAGATGGGGCCCGGGCCCCCGAGTAGATGGAGCCCGGGCCCCCGGGAGAACGGGGCCCGGACGCGAGTTTCCTAAGTGTGGAACTATTCATACCGTCGCCCGTTCGAGTGACGTCATCACTCGGCGCTGGCGGCTAGGTGCATGGATTGGCGGGTCCTTAAGTTGGCGAAGAGGCGGAGCCAGTTATCCTGCGTAAATATTTAGTCAGTCTTAATTTTAGCGAGTTCCCTAGCTAGAGAAAAAGTAACTTGTTCTACGTGAATATATAACCGGTGTTATTTCAGTTATCGTTCGTGCATTCGCCCACCTTGGAAGCATATCTCCTACGAGGTGCTTGAGTTTTGACGGCGTGGTTTGTGCAATGTGCCCTGCGTTTCGCTTCAGCATTGAGCAAATGTCTTCAGTATTACGGCTGGTGATACTGCCTATCGGCGTTGAATGATGTTTGACACCAATAGGACATAAATTAGCAGGTAGTGCGAATTTATTATTAGCAGATTTATTAGCGATCTTATTAGCAGATTTATTAGCGGATTTATTATTTATTTTATTAGCAGGTAGTGCGGAACTATAGTGCGGATAGTGAGTGACGCCATCTGGACCGATGCTGGAGATGGTAGCGCCACCTGCCGCCACTTAACTGCTCGCTACTTGTAACAGTGCCTGGCTGGTGCTTTGTGTTGATTGTTTGAAGTGTACTGCGTAGTGTAGTACCTTATGACACATAATATAAGGTCATTTTGCAAAATGTGAGGAGCATGGACGAATTAATTTGTGAGACATTGACGCCTTAGTAATACATAATTGTTCCCAACACAAGCTATATGTATTAGATTTCAATGTATTGCTCAACTTCCCATAATAACACCAGGGGCGCTAGTGCCGCGCGCCGCTAGCCTATAATCGTGCAGCGATTGGTCGGCCGACTGTGAGCCATGACGTCACAGCCTGTAACGTCATCTCGGCGAAGCTTGCGCCAATCATAGACCTTAGGCATGGGTAGTTCCACACTTAGGAAACTCGCGGCCCGGACCCCGGGTGAACGGAGCCCGGGCCCCCGGGTGGACGGAGCCCGGGCCCCCGGGTGGACGGGGCCCGGGCCCCCGGGTGAATGGGGTACGGGTCCCTGGGAAAACGGGACCCGGGCCCTCGGGTGGACGGGGCCCGGCCCCCTGTGGACGGGCCCCGGAGCCCCGGGTGGACGTGGCCCGGAGCGGAGCCCCGGGTGAACGGAGCCCGGCCCCCGGGTGGATGGAGCCCGCTGGGTGACCCGCTTGCTCCGCAACGCGGATAACGAGCATTTACGATCGGTGGGCGTTTGGTTGGTCCTGTGTCCGTGGGTTATGTATCCATTTCGGTCGATTGCTTTTTGAAGGCTAACATTTTGGTTTGGGAAAAATATTCATCGCATCGAGGTGCACGTGTCAGATAAGCATGCGTTCTACTATAGATTAGAACATGTCAAGTGTATTTCATAACATAGGTTGACGTAGGTTATTGAAAATGAAAGCCATCGATGAATTGCCATGGAGAGGTTTCAAACAATTATATTTTTAAGAATACTGTTGCTCGTCTTGAAAAAGCGATGATTGGATCTTGGACAAAATTGAATGTTCTTTCCAACGATGCAACTTTCAATTGTCAAAAGTATCAGGCTATACAGCAATTAAGCAAGTGGCACATCATGGACAAATACTATTTTCTCCAGCGATTTTTTCCACCTTTTTATCAATTAGCTTTCATATTTTTCCCAAGAGAGACGGTACATTTCTCTTGCCAACAGGTGTTGTTTGAATTCGCCCCGTCTGACAGTGACAGTCACCCAAAAATATGTAGTATAAGGACCAAAATCAGGGTTGTTACGAGCAAAAACCCAACCCGCTGGGTTTTTGGGTTTTTGGGTGGGTAATTGAAAGCAAAAACCCAGGGTGGGTTTTTGCCTTAACTTTGAATTGTTTCGATCACCACAATCACTTCTACATTTCAGTATTTCATGCTTTGGGCCTAATTCAATGTTTAATTTATGCTAGCATCTTATAGTGTGTTACAGAGACGCTGAATCAATGCCTGTTATAAGTAAAAACCCAACCTGGTGGGTTTTTGGGTTTCTAAGCTGCTTTTTATATTTAGAATGGGAACTGAAGCAAGCAACTAATAGGAAACAATAGTAAAATGTTTCGTTGTCCATGTGCACCAGTACGTGGACTGGATGAGGTCGATCACTCCTCTGGATTGGCGGGAATCTGCAATTATGTGGTGTGGTGTCAGCGCTGCTCTCGGCGGAGGCTGCCGGGCGCGCCTCGTGTTATAGACGCCCTGCAACATAAGGCGCGAGATGCAGCGGGCCGCCGGCTAGGCTGGGGCAGGGGGGGGGACAAAGTTTAGTTCATACCAGTCTGGCTGCTCCCGTACCTACGTCGCCAAACCAAGAGAACACCCGAGGGCATTTACGTGCTGAAGATCGGGAACATCCGCGATATTCAAGAACGCCTGTGGCCTGATCTGCGCATAGCTTCGTGGAAATCAAAACTGGACACCGATACATTCATCAATGTCTCCTGTAGCGATTTCCGTGTCCAAAATATGCATAAGTAGTCAAAATTTCGGATGGCAGGGCAAGAAAGGCGACTCTGAAACTCGGTTAACAAGAGCGTTTATACTGTGGTTTCGGCGGCATTATCACTTTTACGCATCCGTGCGCTCCCTCCCAGCGCGGCGAAAGTGCGACCGACGAAGAGGTTGCTAGGCAACGGTATTTGCTTGGGCTGTTCTATGAACTCAGGTTTCTATAGCAACCCCGTAACAAACCAATGAATCTGAACAGGTCTCCATGGCAACCACGGTACAAACATTGATATAGAACACGTCTGGTAAAATTAGTTGCAACTATCTTTAGCCACCGTGGTTGCAACGATCATAGGGCCTAATGAAACATCACAGCTAAAACAACCAAAGTGTGAACAAAAATATCAAAAAGCCTCCAGTAATATCAAAAACCCGCAAAAAAAAACACGAAAACCCACCAAAAACACCAAAAACCCACCAAAAACCCATGAAAACCCCTGGGTTTTTGCAAAAACCCAGGGTTTTTGGGTTTTTCACCAAAAACCCTGGGTTTTTAACAACCCTGACCAAAATCCGTCCGAAACGTCAATTTTTCAAGCAAAAGTGACCTCACGAGTGCGCGTGGCGCGTGCCACTCCCTGCATCGCACATCATTTGATAGCCCGTTCGATTCTCTACACGATACCGTGTTTCACGTGCCGATCAGGCCCACGGTTACCGAGATATTGCATGGGGACCAGACCCGTGTCAGGCAAATTTAGCCATTTTCACCCGATTTTGCAAGCCGACTTATATGTACTTGTAAAGTCTATGACGCGAATTTACACTTAAGAGCACGCGCCACAATGTCCCAAAATTTGTCTATTTGGGTGGGAAACGACATCCAAATGAAATTCATTTTCCACTCTCACCACCATTTTTAAGAACAATTTTCCACTCCCAAGTCCCAACCAAGAAAACATAGATTTTTTACCTATAGAAAGACAGTTGTGTGGATGCCCAGTTAGCATCAAACATTCTACACCCTAGAATAAAATGCATGCTTTTTGTCATTTCTCACTCCTTTTTGATCTAATCGAATCAGCAGTTTTCCACTCTCTCCCCTCTTTTTGGTGGGTAATTTTCCCCTCTGACACCCAAGACAAAACTCAATTTTGGGACACTGACGCGCCATGTGCTCACCATCGCTCGATCGAAGTGATAGATTATGGACACTTCATTATGACAAATTTAAAGCCACCAGGGGCGATAGCCGCATTTGCTTCGTGTTTGGTGCAAATCGGTAAGTCCCAACATATGCACAACATTTTCTATATTTGGGTATGATTACATCACCAGCGTATCCATTTTTGGAAAATACGTACCCATATATGGAAAATCCTTCCAAAATTAGAAGGCTTCCAAAAATGGAGGGCTTCCAAAAATAGAAGATGGAACATAACCACAGTTTCCCCGTCTAGCTCGTTACCCTACTGTACAGCCAGACTGCAAAGTATGGCAATTTCGACGAGATCTCGTCGGTGCGGGCTCGTTCAGCTGGTGCGGATTTTGGAGTGGTGCGGTGCGGATCGACCTGGTGCGGTGCGGATTTGGCTTGGACCTTGGTGTGGTGCGGACTTCGCTTGGTCTTCTTATCCGGCCGGGTTCCCTCGTTGATGTAGGGCGTTCTTTGGAAAGCCCTACAAATGCGTGCCAGCCACGGTGACGCACGGTGACGGACCAAGGTTTTAAATTCACTCTACGAACTAACAATTGCGGCAGAACAAATCCATTCTCACCTCAGGAATTATCATGATGACCAAGGCCATCTATAGAATGATGACGACGTCATTAGAACGAAGACTGGTTGCGGTGGTTGCGAGCAGCTGGTTTGAATTGCCAATCAGCACGCTACTTTGGAATGACGTCATTGGTTTTATTTATATGAAAGTTTGTTGGGGCAATTTGATCAAGGCTCGTGAAATTCACCCGTGACATTTAGCATGTAGAAGGCCCACAGAGGGGGAGAAATTCCGAATGTCACGTGACCCAATATGCCCTCCGGCACCGTTTTCGCCGGCATCCATCTATTTGCTCTATTTCAGTAGGTGGAACTATGGTCATGAGTACCCAAATATAGGAACGTTCCCATTTTTGGGAACGGAGTTCCCAAATATGGGAACGGGCGTTCCCATTTATGAGAACGGAAGGTAATTTTTCGGCCGTTCGCCCACTAAAACTCATTAGTGCATCACGTCTCAAAAAAGTGCACGCTAATTTGAGTATCTACTAAGTCTCTATAAAATTATCTTTAATCTGACCGTTGAACAAGGAAATTGACCGTCGAATGATATTTTTAATGATTTTTTGAAATGACGGAATGGTGAAAACATGGGTTATACTACATTTAACTTGCAATTTTAAGGAAAATGAAGCGTTTTTTACATTTTGAGGTCAAGTATGATAATTTTCGCCTGGTTATGAAGTTTCATACTAGCGACACCAGATGCTGATATATGCAAGCGAACGCGCGAACAGTCCCGGGGTAATATTGTTGACATTTGGTGTCGGGGCGGACGACCGCGAAGAACGTGCGTGATTTTACCGAACTACTGTTGTAAACTCAGTTTCAGTGGTTTAAAATTATTCAGCTGTATTTTATCATCCCGGAAAGACATATTTTATTTGGATGTTAGCTGTTTAGCGTTGTTTTATAAGGAGCGTCATGAGCGTGGTTTTTGTCTTCCGTGTTTCTAAGCATGATCGTTTTGGGGGAATTTCTCTTATATAGGTCGCTCTGTGTGACTTATTTATAATTTTTATGCTGATTTCAATCATTCCTCGTGCCCATCCTACCAGGCCTTTTGCCACTTACACTCATCAAGAAAGGAAAAAACTAGATTTTCATTGGGACTAGGTGTTTTGAGGGTGTAACATATTCAGCGTTCCCATTTTTGGATACTTTCTTGTGCTCGTCAACTATCGGTGATAAACAGACAGGTGCTTGACATGTCTCCACCCTCGGCGCGGACGGTGGATATAGGTATGGAAGACCTTGTTGAACATCGCTGAGCGTTGTGAATTACGTAATCCTGCAGAGGGGGGCGTGCCCGCTGCGAGATCGACGGAAATAAAAGCGCAGAAGACCGGGCGAAACATGCGACGGTCTTGCCGGAAAGGTCATCTGATGATTGTTGCGTTAACAATAATTTGCGGCGTTGGACGTGATGCTTGTTAATGAAAAGAGCCCCTGAAAGGCGTCGGTGAAATCGTTACCAATTTTGGGTACACCGTTCCCATAATAAGGAACGCTTGCAGCGCCAGTGTACGAGAGCGTTCCCAAATTTGGGCTCGCGGCCCGGATGATGGACTGCTTTAGAAATAGGGAAACGATTTGAAACTACGGTGGGCCTTACAATATCAAACTCTTTCCCAACAATATTGAGACAAATATCAGGCGGTTCACAATCATTTTATATTTTTTGGACGTCATTTAACGGTTCTTTTTCTTGTTTTAAATAATGCCTACATGGCGTTCCCATATTTGGGTTTATCGTTCCCAAAAATGGGAACGAAAATGCGTTCCCGAAAATGGGTACGCTCGACCATAGTTCCGCCTACTGATTTCAAACTTCTGGTACAAGTGCGGTACCGATGGTACCTGCGCGGTCCCATGGTGAGTGTTGCTCAAGTGGTTAGTGAAACTGGAAATGGACGGGAAATAATTATGGTGAGATGAATAAAGTCCCTTGCATTATAATTGCCTGTGGGTTCAGTGCGGATTTTTTGGGCGCTTGGCCCGCTTTAGTGCGGATTTTCCGGCTCAGTTTGAAGGGTTGGTGCGGATTTTGAACTTGGGCCGGTGCGCCTCGTCGAGCTGCGTGTCATACTTTGCAGTCTAGCTGTACAGCACTCAGCAGCATCCAGGTTTGCTTGAAGAGCTAGCGCGTCCTTTTGGTCACAGATGGCCTGATAGAGCCACATTTTAATTTATTTATTTTTTAGCACATTTTAATTTATTTATTCTTAGTTTATTCTGGTTGAAAACAGCTATACAAAGCTTTGTTCAGACAAGAATTTGTACTAGAAAGCAGCTTGAGACAAATTCAAAGACGGTGATTTAACTATTTCCACATACCAAGCAGCCTTTAAACGATACGTACCTGATGCACTTTGGGGTGCTACTTGCAAAAAACCTGCCCTTCCGGCGACAAGCGCCCTAGAAAATGCGTTTCTGATCATTTTTTAGCAAAATTTTGACGGAGATAAAACCGGCGAGTTGCTGCGCCGAGAAAGACCCCAAAAAGTGCACAGCGCTGCCGTTTCTTTATAAAATAGTGTGAATTTCATGATCAGTTTCGTTTTGGAAATCTACATGTGCTTCAACAAAGATGGATTTTTGCTATCAATTTTTATTTTTGTTCGAATTTCGGAAATTAATTATAGCAGAAAGTTGCAAATCAACTTGCCAAATCAATGTTATCTAAATAAATAACATTTTAAGCTAATCTACAATTAGCCCAATTAGCCTTCTCGGCATATTTTTCATCTTTGTTTCTGCTGATTCTTTTCAAAATTGCAGAAAAGAAAAGAAAGTCACTCTCAAGCATGTCTCAACATAAAAATATGTTGTTGTTCAAAGACCTTGAAAAATAACCAATCAAAACAGAGGCATGCATGACATCATAATCCCAAATTCGAGTAAGCAAAAACCAGAAACCCTATCCTTAGACATTTCCTTTTGTTATGATTCTATCCATCCCCCTGCCCCCTCCCAGTGTTTTTATATACCTTGCCCCCTCCTTGGCCCCCTCCAACAAAACATACCGTGCAACAAAACAAAAGCTTGTTGATGTCCGTCGCAACTCGCAAGGGATCCGCTGATCCGAATTGTTCGTTGTGCCTATTTGCATGATTGATTCTGATCAGTTGGGCAAACTAGGCGGCGGGAATCAAAATATGGAGGCATCAAAATATTGATTCTAGTGGGCGGAGCTTTGACCATATATGGGCATAGAATCAATATTTTGATTCAATTTGGGACATTCCCACCTTCAGACGACCCGTTACGGCGGAAATAACCCCCATGACGGCGAGATTTTTTGACAAGTCAATACAAAAAACTTCCCCGCTTCAATTTTTCGCTGCATGGCTATCAGCCGTTTGTCGCGCGTACCTTTACGAATGGCATAAAGATTTCGCCGCCATAATTCAACAAAAACGTGCTGTTAAAACTTGCTCTGTTTATCATTAACGACGAGCCTATGTAATTTTTTCATAATTTTGTCTAAAAGAAAATAAAAAATGCGTTATTTAGTTGTATAATTCATTTATAAGAAATATTCTTTTTCTTTGTATCTAGCCACGATTTCCGGTTCCCGCCATTTCGCGCCGGCGTCGTGGGTGTTTAGATGCAACGTAGTGCTCCCGGTTGTATTTTGTTTAAGCGACCTTTTCTGAAGTGTAAGTAACAATGGATCATATTTTAAGATACTTTGAAGTGTGTTTTTCAATTTCAGGCATGTGATCTTAACGTTTCTTACCGAAAACTCGTTTTAAGAGATGGTTTTAGGAACATGGCGCGGTAGCGACGTCAGCGGCGCGGGACGCCTTCTCACTCTTCTATTGTCTTTTTAAGCTATTTTTTTTTGAAAATGATGTCTGAGGTGTAGTATTTCAGTGAAATATGATGTCCTTTAAAAGTTACGGTACAAATTAGTTACAAGAAGCCTAATGTTTTGTCTCACATGATAGAATTGTTGGGTGGACTCAAGGTGGACTCATGAAATGGGGGCAGTGCATGTCCAGTATTTTACATAATTTGGATGTTTTAGCCTCTGATTGTGTCTCACTCACCCAATTGTTGCTACAACTTTAATTTGTAGCATTTTAATTTTTAAGGGCAACTAGGTTATTGACTTGTTCCGAGTTAAGATTGAAAGGTCGTAGTGCATGTTCGTGTTTGCCTTATCTTAATAGTAGGTATGTATGCTTGGCTTGTAATTGCTTCGCCCAATTTTGCTACATATTTAATGATGCTTATTTTAAGTGTAACAAAAGCAAGTTGCTGAATGGTGTAAGCCATATTTACATTATGCGTGATCTTCAAGAAAATTACGTGTAATGTACGTCAGTCCAGGGAATGCTGGATAGTTAATTTTCAGGATTTTCAGGAATTTATATAACTGCATGAGATGACAGTTGTTGGCGCACCTGGTGGCGTTCAGTGGAAATTTAAGTGACATTAAGTATTTAATTTTTTATTGAATATATTCTAAAATTAATAGTTGCTGAACAAGTAGATTAATAACACATATAGTTTCCTAATTTATTGTCCACAAATGTCCTAATTATTGTGTTCTGTTGTTTGCTGCAGGTCAACCAAGGATCAAACACTGGTCATTGCGGGGATCGGCTTCAGAGGGTCAAGGATGGCGTCTTGAATCGCTGTTCAGTCGACAGGCAACTGTATGACAACGCCATCCCTGTCAACCAGAGCGTCGACCGAAGTAGGGCGGCGTTCGCGGACCTGGCCGCACCCGACCAACCGGTGGAGTACCTGACTCGGGCTGGGTGGAGACTACCTACATCACGACCTTTTGAACTTTGATCTCGTGGCGAGAAACAATTTGACGTAAGGAAGTGTGTATGTGGCTGGCGGGGCCGAGTGTGAAATGCGCCACGTGTTTATCCTGCCGGATGACGACAGCGTCACCAACCTGTCAAAGAACGAGCTGGTGCAGCGCGTGATGACTGCTATCTCGTCCCTAGGACCCGAGTAGAAAAACGTGCGCATAGCCCAAATGAAGCGAACCAAAACACAGACAGGACTGATAGCTTTTCGGTCGAGAATGTTCTGAAGATGCTGATCAGTAGACCAATTGGTGACCGTTTTCGGTGGTAATATGGGATCTTGTGGTGTTCCAAAGCGACCTGCTTTGGGTGTGGACATAAGTGGCTCAACCTGACAGGATTGATGTTTTAGGTAGCCGTGCTAATCATAAACCCTATATTGAGTGTATCTGTACCAATTTTGTTTTGATGTATTTGATTCGAAACCGAAAATTGCTCTTTGTAATTAGGCAACATCGAGACGTTGAGGTCATTCTCCAGACGTTTATTTGTTTTTTCTTACCTGTCCACGGTATGTCTTATTGGTTAGGTCTCAGTTTCAAATATTATTAACTGCATGTTTTGCAAATACGTAACCATATTGAATAAGAGACGTGTCCTAAAAGTGAGTATTGCTTTGCATGGGATGTGAGCATCAACGACAGGGCTTTGTGATGGCAAATGTGTGGCAATTGCAGGGATCGTTGTGAAATGTGTTATGAATATCATCATCGTATTATTTGCGAATGCAAATACATCCGTGTATCATATTTTCATTCAAATTGTGCAATTTGTGCAACGGGCTTGAGTATATTGTTCGGCGAAATATCTCTTACTGTAGGTACTCCACAGAAATGGGACGTGATACAGATGCGTAGAAACACATTCATGAACACGTGAAAGACGATAAGTTAACTTTTTTTACTCAAAATCAATGTTACAAAGCAGGGATGTGGAGCCGTGAAAATGTCAGACGGCTTCGGCTCCGGAGGAAAAAATCGGCTCCAGCTCCGGCTCCGGCTCCGAGTAAAATGGTCAGGCTTCGGTTCCGGCTCCGACTCAATACAACCCCTATACGAAGGTCAGCACGGCTCCCTTAACGCATTCCCTCGAAGGCTTGCAGCTTTGAGCAGGGAGCCAGGGTGAGTGCTGAAAATCCCTGGTCTACCGTGGGAATAAGGTCTAGAAAAAAATTACGCGATCCTGTGCTGATAATATCTTCATGAATTTACTGAATTTGCATTATTTGCACACAAGAAACATTCCATAAATCAATTTGAAGAGTGAGGTACGTCTGCAGAAAGTCAGTTCGCAGAATCAATATATTGATAAACCAGCTGATTTCAGAATCAAAATAATGATTAGCCAGCTGTTTGCGGAATCAAACTATTGATTCTCGCCGGGATTAGCCGCCGTGATGAATCAATATCTTGATTATTTTCAAGACGCTTTCCTAAACTAACCAAAGAGGTTAGGGCTATTGTTTCGTGCCTGGCGGGTAGCTTCAACATTGCTCTTCATTTTGTGAAGAAACTATCTTGAAATTGTAGCCGGCTGCTGAAGAATTGACGTTTCTGTGATGGTCTGCACGTATGCCCATATATGGTCAAAGCTCCGCCCACTAGAATCAATATTTTGATGCCTCCATATTTTGATTTCCGCCGCCTAGTTTGCCCAACTGTGATCACAGATTCTGCAAATTCAAGGCAAGGCTTGTAGGATTTTATGCATCGCAATTTTGATTTTGCATCATAATCTGTACTTTGTTGTCTTAACTTTGTTGTCTCTTCATCTCCCAAAGTTTTTCATAAGGTTCCTTACAAATTTGGAAATGGGGAAGAAAATGTATGAATAATTTAGTCTGATTGACTACCGTAAAATGGGGTGTTAAGGGACAGTTTTGAGGTGTTTTGTTATATAACTCAAGAAGGGTTGGAGATAGAAACATCAAATTGTCAGCATTTTATGTGGAATTTGGTGCTTTACGTGCCTGCCACATTAAAGTTTTTAAGATTTATACCTGCATATTATTTTTTATTATTTTTCATCACTGTCCCTTAGCACCCCAATGTGGGGTGTTAAGGGACACCTATATTATTCCAAGAAATGGTCATCAAATGCCCACAATTGGGGTGTGGAAGGGCACACAATTTAATTATTGAAATGTTTTGCATATTCTGTCACAAAACAAGTCAGGTTCATTCACCACTAATGGCCTTTTTAGCTAATTACGTGCAATGCAGTTTACGCTTGTGGAAAATGTGCTAATTATAAGGTAAACAGAACCAAAAAGTAATCTTCTGTCATCAATAAAAACCCATGTTGAAGCTTGTCACTTGTCATTATGTTGCCCTCTTTGTTTTAGCCTTTTTATGATGACATTACATTTACTTACATCAGTCTCCATTGACCCATCATTGTAAAAGAGAGTGTTGAGATGTTTTGTTACATAACTTAAGATGTGTTAGAGATAAAAGCATGAACTTGCCAGCATTTTATGTGGAATTCGGTGTTTTCCATGCCTACTTGATTAAATTATATTTAGATTTTATTTTTTATTTTTTCTTCCTTGTTCCTTAGCACCCCACATCCACCTCAAAATATGCATGTATCCGGAAAAGAGGAAGAGGATGATGAATGAATGGGTGGATTTGCACAAGTTTTTCAGGAAACATGTGCAATACATGTGACAATACACCTATGCATTCATTTTCCCTGTACACCCACTAGTTTATGTGGTACACACAGAGTTTTGGAGATGTTTCAATTTTGTGAAAATGTAGCATGATTTTCAAATCCATTTTTGAACCAAATCACTTGCATGAAAAACCATGCCATTTTCTCCTATGGTCAAGAGCAAAACAGTGTCAACTACCACACTGAAGTTTTTATTGAACCTTCTCAAATTAGGAAGTTAATATGACTCAAAGTTTTTTCCCATGCAACTGTCCCTTAACACCCCACTGTCCCTTAACACCCCATTTTACAGTATATTTGATGTTATTTGTAAATATTGCTTTTGCCTCTTCCAGTTCAGAGAGTAGCAGCGGTTATTACCAGTCGGGGAAACTGTGGTAAAATCTGCCATTTTTAGCAGTCTGCTATTTTTAGCAGAAATCTGCTAAAAATGGGTACGGACCTGCTAAAAATGGGTACGCACGTGACGTCATCGTACCCAAATATAGCAGATTTGGGTACGGACCCATAGAAAAACAGATTTGCGCACTACTTGAAGCAAATGCGCATCAAATGCCTGGCAGATTCATGATGAGAATAGTGCTGAGAGTGTCCTCTTCTATTTTCTATCAGATCCGACTATTTTTTAATAAGATATTGCCATTGGAAGATGAATGCTCTGAAATTTCCTAGAAATTGGTCATTGTTTTAGGTATTTTATGTTTCTTCTATTAAGAATAGACAGAAAATAATGTTGAAAACAAAATCTAGCAAAAAAATACATAAGGTTGAGATTCATTACTAGAACAGGCCATCACTATAACAAACACAATTTGGCATGATTGGTTGACACACATGTTATCAAGGTCATACCATTGAAGGGGTAAATAGCTATGTAGGCATATTTTAATTGTTAATTTAGCCGTTTATGTGGTTTTTTAAGATGACCCTGGCCACAGTGTTTCTTATAATGGTAAATTTGGCACATAGCATTGCCTGGTTTTGTTCAAACAGCAGCTTATACCCTGCTGGATTTTGGCACGACTTTTCAACCTTAATGGTTAGGATGTCATTTTAGTGGTTTAATAATCCATTTTGGTTAAAAATGTTACCTCCATCTTATTCTCCAGACTTTAAAGTGTATGTAATGACCAGCTATTTTGAATGAAGACAATTCTTTTTTGGGAAATGAGTAGAAGTTTGGCACAGCCTAGCAGTCAAACACGTCAGGCTGCAGGCTGGTGGTCAATTATTTACTATTTTTTTCACATGTTTTGTTCCTCAAGATGACTATTATTTTCAAAAATCAACATCAAATTGCCAAACCTTAAAAACATTGGTGTGGGTGTGTGTTTATTTGTTGATCATTATCATTGCATACTGATTGCTTGACCAGATGAATATTGAATGTTGCATGGTGTGAGTCTACCACAGATCTTACAAGGGCCATATGGGTAATCGGGCTTCACGGTTTAAGAACCTGATGTTATTTCTGTATGTGTCCTCCTTCCTTGACCCTTGCCCCGGGTGGACGTGTTTTGGAGAGCTCTGGGTTTGCGTGACATTTTTCAAGCTGAAGCTTCAAGTTTTTGGAAGTGGATTCAAGACTGCTTAAGAAATAATATTTCTGTGTTTACCAATATTAGAAGACAGACAACATCTCTAAATTTTGGTAAATCATATTGAGCTTTTCAAATTACCCGTGAGGTGCGCGGTGCGCGCATGAATCGGCGCGCAGCCATGCCAAGTAGTGGCAAGCCATTACTGTCTCAAGAGCGCCAAAAACAGAGAAGTGGATCTGAAGGAAGTCCAGTGGTGATGCCAAGGCAGCAAAACAAAAGGAATTTGAAATCTAAACCAAAGCTGGGGACAGGTAACGTCCAGGCCGGTAACGTGGCCAACACCCCACCTGCTGCCCCTGGAGCCGAGGTAAGCCAAAATGCTGACTCTGATGCCAGCCAGGGTGTTGTCAACTGTGATGCCACCATAGTTCAGGGAGATAAGGATGGAGTAGGGAGCAAGAAGTTAGACCCCAAGGCGATCACAGCTGGGGAGCCATCAATTTTTGATGATACCTCAGAGAGCGAACCTGAATCCGAGGGCACATCACTCAATGTTCAGCCAAGTAAATTACGCAAGAAGCTCGGAGATGTACACAAGCTTGCAGATGAAGTTTACAGACCCTTTGGTCCTCGTTCTAGGGCAGGGAGCACTGCTGACAGTGATGCTTCTTTCTGCAAGGGGGGCCCTACCAAGGAGTGTGGGGCAGTGGTAGGTGACAGAGAGGAGGCCCTTCAGTGTGACAGGTGTGACCAGTGGTTTCACTGCGCTTGCCAGGGGGTACCATCAGCCACATACAGAGTTGCTGGTTTGCACAAGGCCCTGTCTTGGCTGTGCTCATACTGTAAACCATTAATCCGCAGCCCCTCCAGTTGCTGCAAAACTGTGAAGGAGAAACTGAGGGAACTCGAGACAGCCATCCAAACGCAGCTGGATACACTGATGAACGTGCAGGAGTCTCACACAGAGAGACTGATCCAGGTAGCCAAGGAACACTCCGAAACACTTGAGAAAACACTGCAGCTCCATATGCAGGCACTGAAACAAACAAGCACCAAACAGGTCCAGATCCTGACGGAGCAGACCAACCTGAACAAAGCCATAGTGAGCAATCACAAGCTGCTAACCAAGGAACAAGAAAAACAGAAAGCTACATATGCAGACATTGTCAAAAGTCAGTGCCAGGAAGTCAAGAGGTCGCTTGAAATTACAATGGAGAAGCTCCCAAGCAGCTCTAAGCACAGTGGGCCCTCAGGGGCAACCAAGGAGGTTGCCAGCTTCCTGGATGCATTCATGGACAAGGAGAGGCGCAAGTGCAATATTGTGGTGCACAACCTCAGAGAGGCCGAGGGGGACACTCATGATGACAGGATGGCAGCTGACAGGGCTAGACTGGCAGCTTTGTTTAGAGAAACTCTCAGGCTGAAGGTCAGTATCACTAACTCATTCAGGGCTGGCAAATTCAACCCAGACAGGCCCAGACTTCTTATTGCCACTGTGGACTCTGAAGCGACCAAGTGGGAGATCATCAAGCTGGCGCCACAGCTGAGAAACAGCCCAGGATTTTCCAACATCTATGTAAACCCGGACAGAACAAAGGAAGAAAGGGAGCAGGGGAAAAAACTGCGGCAGGAGCTGGCCACCAGGAGAGCAAATGGTGAAGAAAACCTGGTGATTAGAAGGGGAAAGATCATCCCACTCGCTGGCCACCCTGCAGGTGCCACCCCTAGCCAGGGTCTGGTGGGCCCCGGGTCTCCTCTGCCGGCGGACGTTGGAAACCGGCGCGAGCTGGCGGACGGCGGTGCTGAAAACCGGCATGTACCGGCGGACAACGGTGCTGAAAACCGGCGTGTGCGGCGTGTGCCGGCGGGCGGCGGTGCCGGGAGCCGGCGTGCGCCGGCGGACGACGGTGCTGGAAACCGGCGTGTGCCGGCGGACAGTGATGCTGGCGGCCGGCGTGTGCCGTCGGAGAGCGATGCTGGCAGCCGGCGTGTGCCGGCGGACAGCGATGATGGCGGCCGGCGTGTGCCGGCGGGCGGCGGCGCTGGGGACCGGCCTGTGCCGGCGGACGGCGGCGCTGGGGACCGGCGTGTGCTAGCTGACGGCGAAACCGCTGCCACCGACGGCGATCGGCAAACGCAAGGGATATGACAATCACGTGGGAAACGAGCACTGTCGATCCTGTACACCAACGCCGACCAGTATTTAAACAAGCGTGATGATCTTTGTGCGCGGATAGCTGGGACGGAGCCTGACATCATGCTCATCGCAGAAGTTTTACCCAAAGTCCAGGTCTCCGCGGTGTCTGCTGTACGCCTTGCCATTCCTGGTTACAAAGTTTATTTAAGTTTCATTCCTGATGTTCTATGTTTAAGTACTGTAAGGCCCCGTGGCATCTGCATTTATGTTCGCGACTCCTTGCCCTGTTCCGAAGTTAAGTTTCTTGCCAGTCCTTTCCGCGAACAACTGTGGGTGAACATCCGTCTGGCAGGCAGCGACATTCTGTTGATTGGGTGCATATATAGGAGCCCATCCAGCCCACTGGAATCAACCAGCCAGCTGAGCCATCTGTTGGATCTCGTCGCCGCCTCACGACCTTCACACCTGCTGATTACCGGCGACTTCAACGCTCCCGACATCGACTGGGCGGCTGAGGTATCAAGGGCACCAACTGGGCATTGGTCGCACGAGCTTCTAGAACTCTTTAGGGACCACTACCTCACTCAACACGTGCTGTCCCCAACGAGATACCGCCCCGGACAGACGCCGCACGTCCTGGACCTCGTGCTGACCAACGAGGAAGGCATGGTCCTCGACCTCCGCAGCCATCCGCCACTCGGCAGTAGCGACCACGTCGTCCTGACGTTCACCCTGCGGTGTTACGCTGAAGTCGAGCAAGTGACAACACTGAAACCGGCACTCCACCGCGGCGACTATGGGGCGATGGTCCAAATGGCGCGAGAGGCGACCTGGCCTGTCTCTGATGGCTGCACTGTTGACCAACACTACCGAGCGTTTCAAGAAGTCCTGGACGGCATCTGCGAGCGCGGCATCCCTAGGCAGCACCCAGGTGGCAGGAAGCGAAACCTGTACATGACGCGCGAGGCCCTGACGCTGCAGAACCGTAAGAAGAGAATGTGGAAGAGATACCTACTAACCCAAGATACCCTGGACTACTGCCGATTCTCTCGAACCAGGAACCAGTTGAAGGGACTGGTTAGACGTCTCCGCAGGAATTTTGAGCGGCAACTGGTGGAGAACCTGCCGGAAAACCCGAAGGCATTTTGGCGTTATGTGCACTCCCGCCTGACCACCAGAACAAGAGTGGACGACCTCGTCACTGAGAATGGGGATATGGCGTGCACGGACGCAGCTAAAGCCAGGGCTCTGGCGGAAGCTTACAGCAGTGTGTACTGCTGGGATGAAGACCCGGCTGACGTTCCAGCAATGAATCCCCAGTATGGAGGCCCAACGTTGGAGGAGCTGCGGGTGACGCCGGGGCAAGTGGAGGGTAAACTCCGCGACCTACGCCCGGCAGCATCACCAGGCCCTGACGCAGTCCATCCTAGGGTGTTGCGCGAGCTGGCTGCCCCCCTGTGTGGTCCCTTGACAGACCTCTTCAACCACTCCTTGGCAGACGGAAGAGTCCCAAGAGATTGGAAGCTAGGTCAAGTTGTCCCCATTTACAAAAAGGGACCTCGTAGCGATCCTTCCAATTACCGTCCCGTCAGCCTGACGTCCGTGACGGCGAAAGTGTTGGAGTCGCTCGTGCGTGACGCCCTGTTCGAGCACATGACAGTGACAGGCCAGCTAACTGAATGCCAGCACGGGTTCCGCCCGGGGCGCTCCTGCGCAACGCAGCTTCTCAGCACACTGGAGGAGTGGACTTGGCTGATGGAGGAGGGCGAGCCGGTTGACGTCGCCTACTTGGACTTCCGACGCGCCTTCGATTCAGTGCCTCACCTGCGTCTTCTCCAGAAGCTCCACGACATGGGCGTTAGGGGACGCCTCCTCGAGTGGCTTCGCTCTTTCCTGACAGAGAGAAAGCAAAGGGTCACTGTCAACGGCAGCTTCTCGGACTGGGTCGCAGTCGGCAGCGGCATCCCGCAGGGCACAGTTTTGGGACCAGTGCTCTTCATCGCTTTTGTCAATGACCTACCTGGCTGCGTAGAGAGCGCATGCAAGCTCTTCGCCGATGACACGAAGGTGTACGTCGGAGCGGGCACCGAGATCGGCCGCAGAAGGCTCCAGCAGGATTTGGACGCCCTGGCGGCCTGGTCTCGGAAGTGGAAGCTGCCGTTCAACCCATCCAAGTGCACAGTGCTTCACCTGGGCAGCCAAAACGTGCGGGCGAAGTACACGATCGAAGGTGCTGCATTGAAGACTGTTGACACGGAAAGAGACTTGGGGGTCCAGATGGACAGACTGCTTAAATTCAGGGAGCAGGCGGCGACCGCCATTGGCAAGGCCAACAGAACTCTCGGCCTGATCAAGCACAGCTTCGTCCACATCGATTCCAAGACACTTCCTCTGCTGTATAAGACAATGGTTCGCCCGCACCTAGAGTACTGCAATCAAGTATGGGGCCCGTTCAACACGACCGACGTGAGGCTGGTGGAGCGGGTTCAGCGACGGGCTACGCGCCTTGTCCCTGGACTTCGGCATCTGCCTTACGAAGAACGACTGAAGAGTCTTAAACTTCCCTCCCTCCAGTACCGCCGTCGACGCGGAGATATGATCACGATGTTCAACATCATGCATGGACGCTCCGGCCTGGACAAGGACGACTTCTTCTCGCCCGCCCCAAGTACACGCACCCGCGGCCACCGACTCAAGGTGGCCAAGAAGCCAGCGGTCAGCCGCGTCCGGCGCAACCACTTCGCCACCCGGGTTGTGTCGGACTGGAACGCCCTACCAGAAGAAGTTGTCTGCTCGCCATCGACAAATGTTTTCAAGAACCGGCTGGACAAACACTGGATGAACTATGCCTTCATCGCTCCACAATAGATAAGACTGTTAATGCTACCCGAGCTCTTTACGACGGATCCACCGGGCAATCCTAGTGCCTTCAATGATCCCCAAATATCAGGTATCAGGTATCAGGTATCAGGTGTCTGCATGCTTTTGCCTGTTTGAAATGCATACTGTCTCAGTCTTGCCTGGACGTGCTAGGACTTAGTAAACTTTGATATGTGGGGTTCATGATCAAACGTATTGCAGTAATCAGACTGTTTTCAAGAAGCCTTCCACACTTTTGAATGCTGTAAAAAGCTCTCTCTCCCTCACTCTCTCTCTCTGTCTCTGTCTCTGTCTCTGTCTCTGTCTCTGTCTCTGTCTCTGTCTGTCTCTGTTTCTGTTTCTGTTTCTGTTTCTGTCTCTGTTTCAGCCTGGTCAACTGTGCCATTGCCTTAAGATGGTGCTGCTAGGCAACAGTGTACTGCCTCCTCTGGTGGATGGAGTGGGCGTGGGGTGCCAAAGCTCAGTTATACATGTACATTTCACCATTAATTAATAGATACATAGATATATCTTCTATTTTTAGCAGATGCAGCTGCTAAAAATAGCAGTTTTAATAATATTTGGGGCTTCCTGAATCAGCAAGATTTACAGCATTGTTCCATAAAGTTTTTAGGCAATTGATAGGTTCATTTGAAAATGTGAGAATTGTAGTATAGAAATTGCATGCAAAATAGTGTGTTTCTGAGTGAAAGATGAATGTTTGACCAGTTTTCAAACAGTACTTTTTACCGTACCCATTTTTAGCAGATTCGTACCCATTTTTAGCAGAATTCTGCTAAAAATAGCAGACTGCTAAAAATGGCAGATTTTACCATAGTTTCCCCGACTGTTACAGGCACCAAGAGCCAAAATGATGGAGGAGGTGGGTGGGGAGCCATGTCCTTCCCACCTGGGGCCGTCAGCAGTTGCAGAGGACCATGAGCTCACCGAGCCGACACCATCACTGGCTGACTGCAGCCCGCTCAAGAGCCTGGGGCCGACCCTGCACAGCCTGCTGTTGGCAGACACCCACCTGCCGGCCAAACGGAGTGAGCTGGGCCTAACTGACGTCCATTACCTAGAGCCTCTTCCACTGGCTACTGTTGCTGCCCCGGTGGCTCCCGAGCCTACTGCCCAGCAGGCTCCTGCTGGTTGCTCGGTCATCATGGGCTACCTGAGTAAGCCTGACGAGCCAGGTGGACAGTCGCAGATGTCGGTCTCCACAGACACTGAGGACCCGGACGACCCCGCCGCACTGCCGCCGGCGCTGCCCGACCTCTCGCAGACCTGTCTGGTGTGCGGAGTGACGGCGGAGCGCGGGCGGGCGCGGTGTCTGCGGACGGCCGAGCCGCTGCCGGCCAGCGGCTCGGCCTACCTGTCGTTCGTCGGCGCGCTGCTGTCGGCCGAACTGGAGCCGGGCGCGCTGGACCGTCTGGAGGTGATCTGTCCCGACTGCCATGACCTGCTGGTCACCATCGACGACCTCGAGCAGCGCGTCGCCGCCATGAAGAACAGCGTGCGCAGCCAGTTCCGCGAGTGGTGGCGCGCCGCGGCGGACGACGCTGCCGGCGCCGGCCCGGAGCTGCGCCGCCGCGGCCGGCGCGCCGCCGCCGCCGGAGCCGGCCGCCGCCCGGGGCCGCAGCCGGACGTGAGGGGCACGGTGACGGAGGCCGACCCGGCGGCGGATGACGAGTTCCGACCCAGCAAACGGCGCAAGGTCAGGAACGCGGCATGTAGGGGTCGGGGCTGGAAGAGGGCATGGTGAGCTGCATCAGGGCCACCGCAGCAAGCCCCCAAAATAAATCGTTCAAGTTCCACATAATTGCAAAGCCGGACATGGTCCGTCCCAGTGATTCATAATTTGACTTGAACTACGTGCAGTAGCTCCCACTATCTGCAACTGCATACCATCCGCGGCGGATATTGAGTGCTGGGGAAAGCCAAAACCGATCTCTGACCATCGAGAATGCTGCTACTTGCTCCTTCCTTTGACACAAAGTTTGAAATCGACAAGCTTACCGATTGTAACTGGATCATTAAAAAGTTCATATAAAACAGCTAATTCTATTGTTATTGATTGCATTTCCATTTCCTAGGTACATATCAAACTTGTTATAATATTACGGCCTGAACTCTGAGAAAAACATGAGTGCTTACACTAACCCCTCACCGCAGAACGCTCCCAAGTCCGGTGCGCGGCGCGCCAAGTCCGGTATGGCGAGCGAGAGGAAGATCGCGAAGTCCAAGAACCTGGTGTGCACGCGGTGTCCGTTCTACACGTTCGACCGTGACGCGCTGCGGGCGCACATCGCCTCCGTGCACGCCGGCGAGAAGGTGCACAGCTGCGAGGTCTGTCACAAACGGTTCACCTACGAGGACTCGCTGAAACGGCACATGAACCAACACCAGCACTTCATCAAGGAGTTCCGCTGTCAGGTGAGGCTGCTTGTTTTGAGTTTAACCACGACTAGCCGTTGCTTGGACTATTGTCGGACCGAGACGGTGCATCTGCCAGTTAGTGAGCTGTCCTCGACCTTTGGGATAATAGTCGATAGCTTCGGGAGTCAAGCTTGATGTTTGTGCGGAAAGGGAGGGACGAGGAATTGGACAGTGTCTTCGTTCTGGGTTCGTAACTTGATGTTCGGTTCAAGATTCTTTCAGATGCCTACTAGGTCTGCACCTGTTCTGTTTCGGTCAATGAGGTATCGAGATGTTGTTGCCGTTCTATCGGCGTATTGTGTCAGTTCTTCCCAGCTATTCACAATGGTCAGCCCAGCCAGGAATGAGACTGTTAAGAACCCTGTGGGCTCGCTGACCTCCCAATGCTCGATCAGGCAACATTCTTGTCCGTTTAAATGGCTAACGAGCTGTCCAGCTCTGGCTGATTATTTTCTCCATTCCGTCTCTGGCAGCCGTGCGGTGAGCAGTTTGTGAATCGGTCGGAACTGCTGCTGCACCGTCAGCTGTACCTGCACGGCGCGCAGGGCTCCCCGCCGCCGCCGGAGGAGCCCGCCGCCGCCGAGGCCGACTGCGCGCTCCAGTTCGCCTGTCCCGACTGCGGCCTGGTGCACACGCTGCGTGACTCGGAGCAGCAGCCCCGGCCGCCGGCCTGCCAGTGCGGCCGACAGATGGACATCGCCTCCGTGCTGCGGCTCTTCCCGAACGGCGGCGGCAACGGCGCCTGCCTGGCGTGCCATCAGTCGTGCGACGGCCCCGACGCGATGGAGAGGCACCTGGCGGAGGTGCATGGAGCCGGTGAGTCGCCGCCCGGCCGCCGCGGCGCCACGGGGATGCCAATCGGCTCGCTCACAGTGGGATCAGCACTCAGCAGCGATCGGTGCTTAGGCGATTTTCTTGACCAATAAATCAAGGACTACACGGATAGGGTACCCGATTGGAGGGGTTGTCAGAACCTATGCATTTGCGCTACTCTCTCCGTTAATCACAGGCTTAGTCTCTGTCAAAGTATTAAAACTTAAATTCCTTAAAAAATGCAACAAATGCTGGTGCCCATAGACCACCCAGGAACCATGTCGGTTGTCTCGCCACCTCCATGCGACGCTCATGACGCCCCTCCCCCTCCCCCTTTCCGCCCAGGTGACGTGGTGTGCTCGCTGTGTGGCAGCCGTTTCGCGCACCTGGACCATTTCCAGCTGCACGCGCTGTTCCACTCCACACTGGAGGAGTTTGCGTGCGAGCAGTGCCCGTTCCGCACGTACAGTCCGGCGCGCTTTGCCAGCCACCGGCACGAGCCGGCGCCGGCCGCCGAGCGACCCGTCAGCGACGAGGCGATCGTGGCGGCGGTGCGCAACAACCCGCCGGGCCGGCGCGGCCGACCGCGCAAGGACGCGCCGCCCGAGCCGCCGGCCTTCCACCGGTGCCCGATCTGCAGCAAGGAGCTGTCGTCGCTGACCAACCTCAAGAACCACATGGTGCTCCATTCGGACGTGCACGAGCACAAGTGTCCGGTCTGCGGACGCAGGTGGGTGGGGACTGGAGGGAGGGGGGGGGGGGGGGCACGTGGAGTGAGGGGACCGAATGGGGTAGGTGGGGAGAGGAAGAGGGGAACAATGTCATGTGTTGTGATGTAGGTGTGTTGTGTTGGGTGTGTTGGAGGTTCATGTGTCTTGGGGCTCCTTTAACGGTTGAATTAATAGTTCGACCTTTTAACTAATTCATCAATCACTTATTGGTCAAACAATGCCATCGTTTCCAGATGATGACTTCACTTGGATGACGTTGAATCAGACGTCGTGCAGACTCGACGACATGCTTTTAAAGTCTTTTACCACATGCCGAGATATCCCTTTAACATTAGCACGTGCATTTGGGAAATGGCTTCGGCCCGCCTCGGCTAATGTTGAAGGTATTTGGGAAACGATTCGGCCCTAGGGCTTTTTGATTTTCCCAGACAAAATTTTACTGAATATTCTGAGTGGAAGAACCAATTTCAAAGAAGATATTTACGGATTGTGTGTTCACTAACAGAAACAGCAAAAGTAAGTGACTGCGTGTGTACTTACTTTTGCTGTCAACGGAATTCAACTAAACAAGGTTATCGTTCCAATGCCAATGTATTTATTGCTGCAGAACATGGTCGGAATAATCATTATTTCTACATAATGCACGCAAAAAAACGAACAATTTAAATGCGTGAAGCATCTTAACGTGCCACAATGAAACATTTAATATTAATATAACGAGGCTTGAAATGATCTCACGCATGTCAAAGTGTTTTTATTTTAGGCAAAATAAATATCTAAAACAGTAAAACAAGCTTTCGGCATTACGCCATCATCAAGTTTGAATAAATTAACATGTTTTTGATTTTCAAAAGCTAGAGCACAATCATATTGTTCCAGGCATCCTCATAGCAGCTCACTTTTTTAAACGTATTGCAATACGTTGCAAATAGTGTGGTACATTGCACATGGCAAGTAAATAATGTACAACAATGTATCATTACGTACGCTACAACATGACATGCACACAATATATCATAGGTACAACAAGGTCAATAAATCTCATCTCAACATCAGCCGCATACATCATCAACACCCGGTTGCAGTAAACATTGACATTATAATCATATTGAAAAACATTGCCGCTGTTCTTAGCTCGATTCCAGTCAACCAGTCGTGAGTCGGGCAAGTCAGTTCGGTGCATGTGTACGTGTGCGTGTGCGTGGTAGAGTAAACATGTGAAACAAAGGGTAGAGATAAGTGAGTGAGTGTATAAGTTTGTGAGAGAGTGAGTGAGTGAGAGAGTGAGTGTGTGAGTGAGTGAGGGGTGAGTGAATGAGAGAGAAGTGTGTGTGTGTGTGTGTGTGTGTGTGTGTGTGTGTGTGTGTGTGTGTGTGTGTGCGTGTGTGTGTGTGTGTGTGTGTGTGTGTGGGGGTGTGTGTGTGTGTGTGTGTGTGTGTGTGTGTGTGTGTTTCACACTTTCGGATCTTCGCACACTGCTGAGTCATGTTCTTACTAACAATTTCGTGCGCTTCGGATCTAAAATATTCAAGCAAACGTCAGGGATCGCGATGGGAAACAGGATAGCCCCTCCCGTGGCGATCACCTTTATGCATATACTAGAGACTGGATTTATGTCGAGCTTGGAATTTGCCCCTGTCCTTTACTTACGCTACATTGACGATATTGTCGGGGTCTGGACACATGGGATTGATCGCCTGAACCATTTTTTCAACTGTATTAATGCTTACAACCGATCCATAAGCTTCACAATGGAGTCTACATTCAGCACCGGTCAACTTCCTTTCTTAGATACCCTCATAACAGTATACCCCACCGGTGAGTACACCACGGAATTATACTTTAAACCGATGGCAGCCCCGATCATTCTCCACTTTACGTCCGCCCACCCCATTAGTACCAAGAAGGCCGTTCTCAATTCCCAGATCAAGCGAGCGATAAGGGTGTCATCTGACGACCGAACGAGGGATCGCAGCGTAAAGCGGGTAAAACTTCTGTTTGAGCAGAACGGGTACCCAACAGCCATGTTAGACACGAGCATAAAGAATAACCTTCGCAAGCGTAGTGAACGTAAAACTCGGCGCAACAAAGAAAACGAGATATTCATGCGGCTTCCCTATTTAGACGAAAACGTCGTTAGAAGAGTCAATGGTGTTTTGAGAAGATCTAAAACTAATATCAAAGTAGCCTGGATTAGTGGTCCCACAATAGGAAACAAACTTATCTCTTCCGCCTTCTCTAAACCGCCCTGCCCAGCCGGGACTAAGCACTGTCACACCTGTGAGAGTGGGCTGAAGGGTAAGTGTACTAAGAAAAACATAGTCTATAAAATTACCTGTAGCCTCTGTGAAAGAAACGGACGAACTGAATTTTATATCGGAGAAAGCATCCGCCCTGTACGTTATCGATTCAACGAGCACCTAAGTGACGCTCGCCTGAGAAAACCAGACACCCCACTAGGTGAACATATTGCTGATTCGCACTTTAACGCAAGTAGCACTGAAATCAACTCCGCCTTCACTATTGATATAATCGGTTGGGGACGGGATTCTGCTGAACTAAAAATCACTGAATCCATCAAAATTAGAGACCTAAGGCCCACATTAAACATGATGAAAAGCTCATGGCCCCTCGCTCGTAAACCATAGGTCATAACACACACACACACACACACACACACACACACACACACACACACACACACACACACACACACACACACACACACACACACGCACACACACACACACACACACACACACACACACACACACACACACACACACACACTTCTCTCTCATTCACTCACCCCTCACTCACTCACACACTCACTCTCTCACTCACTCACTCTCTCACAAACTTATACACTCACTCACTTATCTCTACCCTTTGTTTCACATGTTTACTCTACCACGCACACGCACACGTACACATGCACCGAACTGACTTGCCCGACTCACGACTGGTTGACTGGAATCGAGCTAAGAACAGCGGCAATGTTTTTCAATATGATTATAATGTCAATGTTTACTGCAACCGGGTGTTGATGATGTATGCGGCTGATGTTGAGATGAGATTTATTGACCTTGTTGTACCTATGATATATTGTGTGCATGTCATGTTGTAGCGTACGTAATGATACATTGTTGTACATTATTTACTTGCCATGTGCAATGTACCACACTATTTGCAACGTATTGCAATACGTTTAAAAAAGTGAGCTGCTATGAGGATGCCTGGAACAATATGATTGTGCTCTAGCTTTTGAAAATCAAAAACATGTTAATTTATTCAAACTTGATGATGGCGTAATGCCGAAAGCTTGTTTTACTGTTTTAGATATTTATTTTGCCTAAAATAAAAACACTTTGACATGCGTGAGATCATTTCAAGCCTCGTTATATTAATAATAATCATGTCATCCATCCTCGCCCACATAGAAACATTTAATATTGTTCCAGCTGGGATCCAAGACGCGTTTGATTCAGCGTTTCACCCAATTTTTAGTTTTCCTCACGGTTTCCTCACTCCTGCTGGACTCCATATCTTTATTCTAACTTCTGGCGTTTCACCATCTTCATCCTCAGCTTTTTCAAACCCTAAATAAGGGGGAATTAGGAATTTCATCTTTCATACTCAACGGCCAGCGCCACCCAATAATGAAAAACACAAAAAATAATCGCGGTGACTATAAATATGAACATAATATTAATAGAATATTAACACCATATTAAGAATATTGTATATAATACCAAAATGATATGATATTAACTGCTGCGCCGGTACGGCATGTGGTAAATCTCTTCCCAACCTTGGGCTGTGAAAATGCAGTTTTATTCACCTCGGTTTTTTGCTACGGACCTCGTGCCTACCGGCACTCGGTCCTCCGCACAAAAACCTCGGTGAATAAAACGCATTTTCCCAGCCCCGGTCGGGAATATATATTGTCGGTCTCTTGTCAAACTGTCTGAAACATTTTCGTCTGATCAACTTATGTCCAGAATGCCTCTGGATGATCGAGATATTTGCAATGACTCAAACACATTGAAACTGTGTCAAACACACTGAAACAAACACACTGATACTGATTTGTTTCGGGCCTGGTTTTAAAGTTTTGTGCGACGTTTGCTGCAGATCAGCGACTATCATACACTTCAGTTACTGTCAGAAAACTAGAAGCGTTTGTGTTCTTTCTGCAGGTTCAAGCTGCGAAAATACCTCAACACGCACCTGACGCTGCACACTGGCGTGCGGCAGTTCAAATGTACTGTATGTGGAAAAGACTTCAATCAGAAGTGTGAACTCAACCGGCACATGCGCTACCACAACGGTGAGTCGCCGACGAGCGCTAGTTAGGTGGGTGTGCCTCCCGGGTATTGCCGAATCATGCAACTGCGGTGGCCTCACACGGGTGTATTTCAGTTATCCGGCGGGGTTTCCGCTCGGCGGAGTGAGACGGCGCCGGCCGCCACGTGTGGGCCGTATTTTCCATATATCCACCGCGGTGGGCGGCTGCCTGATTGCGCCGGACCGAGAAATCTGCTTTGGTGCGCGTCGGCGTTTCGAGATGGACCCCTGATAGGCGACATTTATATCGAAACTTCTCGTCCCGAGCGGCGTCAAAGATGAACGTTTCGCATTTGCCTGAGTTTGGCGGCGCTTTGTTAAATTACTCAAAGTTCGCTTCTTAAAATCCATCGTAAAGCCTCTTAGTCAAAGTCTGAGGAAATGTTCATCGTCTTAGATCGCCTTAGCTGATTTTACGTCTGGCAATTTGGTGCGGCGTTCTCTAAGCTGGGGCTGTCTGGTGAAGTTAGCAGCGCTGGTCGTCATCTTTGTGGGGTGCCAGGTGCAGTAGCGCGTGGCGCCGGCACTGTGTCCGGGAAGAGCCGTGCCAGACCCGTCCAGTGGGGTCTGGGTTCTGTGCGAGTACCCGAGAGGAGTTTTGAAAGTCGGGCATGTCAGTGTGTTCCTAACCCCAGATACGTGACCTTTGTTCGCCAGGAGACATGACGCACGTCTGTGAGTTCTGCGGCAAAAGGTTCAGGGAGGCCAACGGACTCAAATTCCACCTCCAGGTTAGTGGTCAGTAGTGAAGGTATTGTCATTACTTACCGAATGCTTACCAGTTTTTCTTGATGACTGTGATTAAGCTCTAAATTTGCCATCGATGGATATGTGTCGTGAATTTAGTGTTAGCGCTCCGATTAAAGACGGCACACAACGCACATACTTCAAAACATTTAATGCCACCACTTGCCACTGGCTGAACTTGACTTTCTTCACTGTTCCATGGCGTGCCTGCGTTTTCAGACGCACACCGGGGAGCGACCGTTCTCGTGTGACCAGTGCGGGAAGGCGCTGCGGAGCGCCTCCAAGCTGCGGGTCCACCAGCGCACCCACACTGGCGAGAAACCGTACAAATGTGAGTGGACCGGGCTGCGTCAGACTGACAGAGTAGGACTGACAAACTGAATCACAGACTGACTGAGACTGAGTCAGACTGACACCCACACCGTGCAAATGTGAGTGGACCGGGCCTAGTGTGTCAGACTGACGTGTGAGACTGAGACTGAGTCAGATTGTCAAATTCGCAGACTGACAGACAAGCCTGGACGCCGTGCGGCCGGACAGGGCCACAAGTGACATCCGGGTCGAGTGATTTCCCCACTGATGAACCAGGAATTGATATAGATTCTTATCATTGTGCAAATTCCGCATGATCGGTTTGCGTTCCTAAACGGTGGCTCAAGATGGTCGAATTTCATCTCGCATATAATCGTCTCAGTGACCGTAACCTCCATGATCCGTGTATCTCGAAATCCGGTCTAAATTTACACTGTGATGCGTCTGTCTGTCATGCGGAGCGGTCGTCGCGGTCCGGACCGCCGTCGGTGGACGGGGTCTGGTCCGGCCCGAGCGCCGCTCCGTTACGATGGGAACGGCCGGCCGGTGTGGAGGGCTGGCCGGCCGGCGGACGGGCCTATATGCCGTGCCGGTGACCCGTGTGCCCACTCCGACCGGCCGTGGTGCCGTGTGGACGGTCGGGTGGATAGGGGACTGTGAGCAGACTGAGAGGGAGACGTGTCCACTTTGGACAGTGATGGGGGAGGTGGGATGTGTTTGAAACAAACTCGACGGAGGGCGGAGCTTTGACGCGTCATGACGACATCTAACCGAGCATTTCAAAGCTATCGTAGTCACGACCAGGGTCGTGAATATGCAGCGAATGATGGGCTGATGATGTGCCTCTGATCCGGGTTACCTTTGGTGGGTTACCTGCCGCCCGCCCGCCCGTTGCTCCGCCCTCGCGGCACGAGGTTAAATCGGACCGGGATCGAACGGCGCACGCCCTCGCAGAGTACAGAGACCACCGGTCTGCCACACCACCCGCTCCGGCTCACCGCAACGGGCCCTCTGCCGGCCGGCCGGCGGCCCTGCAACTTTAACGACGCCTATCGACTGACGGGCTGGCCGCCAGGACGCGTACAAGTTACTCGCGGCGCGCCGAGCGGGCCAGATTGGTCGGACTCTGTCGGCGCCCAGAGCTCACGCGGAGACTTAATCTTCGTTAGTCCGAGCTAATAGTGCCGCGGCCGCCGAGTTCACACGGCAGGCGCTGACGTTAGCGGACCGCTGTGTGGGGAAGGATTTTAACGAGTTTGGACGCTTATGGAATGCGCCTCAGCGAAATTATAATGAATAGGAACATATTTCGAGATGGGGTCATGGACATAAGTGTCATCCCGTCATGCGAAGCTAGCGGGCTGCAAATTCCAGATTTATTACTTTGTGGATTTTGTTCTCTTCTCAGGTTAATTGACAAGTCCCTGGTGTTAAACCACGCACGCAGCATGACACTTTGATTCTTTGCTTTGCAATTATGAAAGAGTTACGCGCGGCGCCTCGTACTTAATCGATGTATTCTTCAAACATTAATATCAGATAAGTTTCGTTCCACTGTGTCACCGTTCATCACTACCCCATTGTTTTATTACGCCGGGCCGGGCCTGTACCCTCGGAGTTTGTTTTATTCTCGGCTGGCGCTGCCTAGGGTTCGTTACGACATGCCGGTGGGCGTTTTAATCTGGTTATTGACTCCCGGCTGGAGGGGCCCTGTCCGTCCCAATTGTACGGCCGGAGCGGCAGACAGCGCCGGAGGTGGTCTCCGATATATCTCCGGTCGGGACGGGATAGGTACTGACGTTACGACGGCGCTAACCTGTGACCACTCTAACATCAAACGATTCTATAGTCAGGGCTGACAAAGCGTTGTGCGAAATTCTTGATGCGAATTTGATATGCATCTCGTAGATCCCGTGTGGTTTATCATGATCACACGAGTTACGTGACTTGACTTTTTAAGTGACGATATTTTGCGTCCTGCCGTATCATCCGCATTCCGCATCCCGCAATGTTGTGTCTTTATGTTGTATTGACTATAGTTGTTTTTTTTTTCTAAGCTCGACTCTCTCTGTAAACGTTTCTTTGAACACTGCACGATAATTTTTGTAATGGTAAGAATTGCACGATAATTGCTCGCTGCCTTACTGAGAAAATTGGGTGGCGCACATTAATTTCACAGACGGTCAACTTGTATCAAAATTATTTCTTCCTGGCTCCTACCTCCCACACTAGCTCGTAGTTGCCTATATTTACAACTCCACGGGTATAGACGACTTGTTAAGAATGATGTTTGCAGTGAGGGTCGAGCTTAAAAAACCATCGTTGGTTACCCGATGACCAAACACTTTATCCCGCTTCCAGGTGAATACTGCGGTAAGGATTTCGCCTACAAGTACAACTTTGACTGTCACCTGAGGCTGCACACGGGGGACCGGCGCTTCAGGTGGGTTCCGGTCAGGACGGGTCCGTTTGACCTCACCTGACCCCCCCCCCCCCCCCGGCGTCGGTCGGGGTGCGGTCGGCCGTCTCATTATACCCGCTCGTTTATCGCTGGCGGGGTTGTGCGGCGCCGGGCAGTGTCAGGACTAACGAGGGCCTGACGGACGGCCTCACCGGCGCCGGCGCCCGCTCAGACCGCGGCGGACCCGAGGTGGACGGTTTGTGGGCGCTTTGTGGACACGGGTGGACCGGTGGCGGAAAGCGGTGAATATTGGTGAACCCATGGTGGACCTATTTAAAACTATAACAAACTTCTTGAATTTGCGAGGTGTGACTGTCTTCTGAACGAAGATGAATAGCTAGTATACTCCATTTGCGATTTTATTGAGACTTTTCCATCCCATTTGTAATGTTTATCGCCCTGTAGGTAATTCAGAACTCGCTGTCTTCCTCCTCCCGTTGCCGTTATGGATTGGGGAGGCGGTCGGCGAAAAACTGAGATTTATTCATGCGTTTTTGATATCGGATAGAATCATCCAAACATTTATTTCTGTTGAAAGCAGTTCTGAATAGTTAATTGGATGTCGGCGAACTTTATGATATAGCGGTTTATTTGGGAGTTATTAAGCCGAACTTGTGGTAAATGGACTCCTTGCCATCGAATTAAGCTCCATTTGATTTGGTTCGCCGAGGGAATTCCGCTCCGATATTTTCCAGACTTCTATGGCATTGTGAGCCGCCCACGCGGAATATTTTGATTGGAAGTGGCATCGCACACGCCCCCGCTGAGTGGCACTGCAGTACTGCACGGCCGACTTGTTAGGGCGCTTTGTGCGGAGGTTTATGGCTTTTTGCTTCGTCTTTTTATCCGCTCTTGCTCATTAGAGTTTTCTCATAACTACCGTATTTGTTCTTTCAACGAGGACGGCTCTCTGACCCGTCTATATGTCGTCTTTGAAGATGTTTCGTCTCCGGACGATCAGCCGAGTCTCGCTGCTCCCGGGGCGCATTATCCCTGGCACGCGCCACTGCACCGGCGCCGAATCTCCGGCTCAAATTGTTGGGTATTTCTGCCACTTGTGCCGCCGGGAGCGATCCATCAGCTCGGCTTCAGCCGCTTCACAAACGTGTTCTTTCGGCGGTGAACCGAAGCTTTGGCGAGATTCCGCCATAAATTGGCGGAATCTTTCCGTCTCCAGTGGCTTCTGAGCCATTTTGATGGATGATCGCTTTGTCCCGCGGCGAGTCCCGAGTCGTCCCTCCAGCAGAGAGTTGACAGATATCGATGGATCTCGCTCTGAAGGAGCTTGACCTTTCATCAGCTGAGCTGCCGGCAACTAGTCGCCGGACAGGTCAGCCATCCGTTCACACGGCCGTGACAGCGGCACCCTCGTCCCCGGGATTCTCATGTAATGATCGTACGTTGGCCGCTCATCTGGGCACCGATCAACTGGAGTGAGCCCGTGCACACGCTCCCGCCTCCTCTACACGCTGGTGAGACAGGATGAGCGCCAGGCGAGGGAGAGGCTGAGTGTGGTAGGTGCCGGGAGAGAAAAGGGTTGATTGGGGATCAGAGGGTGGCATGCCGGGCTGGAGAAGAGAGGGGCTGTACCGTGTTCGCTGTGTGGAGCATGGTCCGAGTGCCGAGTGCGACCCTTTCCGCATAGCGGAGAGAGAAAAAGAGATGAAAGATAAGAATCATATCAATGAGAGGAGAGGAGAGAAGGGGAAAGGTAAACGAGACTGGACGTTCGCCGTACTCATGCTGTTATCAAGTACTCGAACTGAGTTTTTGCGATCCTGCAGCGTATCTCCCCCTGGCCCGTTCCCAATAAGTTGCGGCTGTGATGTCCAGACCCCGCTTTTCCACCTATCAGTGGAGTGGCCACTGAGCGTCCTGCCGGCACGCCCGACTGGGGTGACGCGCCTCCGTGCCGCGGGTGGTAGCTAACCGCCCACGTGTTCCGCCAGCCACTATCGGCACGATATGAGGCTCAGTCTCACGGGCACACAGGGCGGCAGCCGCAGCCGACGGGAAACCACCCGAGAGAGAGACCGACCGCCTCACGAAACACAGAACTGCTTCCAGATGATGTTAAAGTATTAACGGGGAGGCTGAAGAGCTTTTCTAGAACTCCATTGCACTTACTTTTGAATCAGGCGTTATGTGAAGTGACGGCCTAAATCTGGTGTTTTCCGTATCATGCTACCCAAATGGCCATTAGTGGTATATTGCTATTGGATACACGGCAACGCTTTTCTTACTTATTTCTAAGTATTGGACGCGGCACACATTTTATTTTTATTCTAAAATTAATGCGATCTTATATTACGAGATGTGATCGTTAAAAAAACTGAAAATACAAACAAATAGATACATTTGATGCTAAGCGTGGTAACAAGGAGACAGCCCGTTTTGACATCACTTATTTCCACACTTTATTTTGTTTTACGTTATTCGTGGTCACGTTGCGGACGGTTTTTAGCCCCGGCCGCTCACCGGCCGTAACCCTCCATAACTTCGCCCCCTGACCCGCCATGTCCTTTGTGGCCCCGCCCCTGACCGGCTGTCCCCGCCCTCGGCGCGCCCTCTGTGGCCCCGGCCCTGACCGGCTGTCCCCGCCCGCGGCGCATGTCTGTCCGCAGGTGTTCGGTATGCCAGACCGGGTTTGAGCGACGCGACAAACTGAAGGCCCACGAGCAGTCGTGCTCGCGGCGAATGGCGGCGGCCGCGGCGGCTGCTGCGGAGGCGGCGGGGGCGGGGGCGGCCGCCCACCCGCCGCCGCCGCCGCCCCCGCCGCCCCCGCCGGCCAGCGAGCCGCACCCGTACCCGTGGTCCATGGAGGCGCTGGAGCCGCACTGACCGGCCGAGCGGGGGTCGTCCTGCGGCGCTGTGTCGGTGCGCTAGCTACCTCTGCGGCGTACTGACTGCCGGCCGGGTCCGACCGTCACTCCCAGAGATCACCTGCGGCATTGTTCGCCGGACAGCACAGGGCTGGGTGACGCCGCTACCCCAAACACATACCGCTCGAAGGAAGGGCTTATGTTTGTGGCAGTTCGGTGATGACTTTATACAGGCCACCGGGCTGGGTGTGATGTGTGTAGTGTGCTACGCTGTTCTCATGACCATATTTCCATATTAGGACTGTCGGTAGTTGAACTGAGTGACATTGAAAGGATTGGGGACTACCTGGGCTGTGAGCTTGCATTCGTAGTGATCATTTGTTGTTACATGGTCAACTGAAGTGCTGAATGCATCGTCTATCTATGGAGCGTATCACAACTAACTAATCGTGTCCGATCAATGATTTTTTCTCTGCATCTCTATCAGGTATTATATTGTCGATGCATATGAGCCGACCGTGATCCATGACTCAGCCATTTATGGCAGCTTTTTCTGTGCATGTACCCATGATTGTATCGTTTCCTGTGGGCTACTTATTCCGTGTGTATCACCGTACCCACGAGACCTCTCAGTATGGCGCATGTTTATCCGTTAGCCTCAGCACGACAGCGGAACACGCCGGGCTCAGGCCTCAGTGTACGTACCGCTGTGAGCCGATCTCGCAGCCTCAGACTGTATTCTATCACATTTCCGTCCGCCAAACCGCCGTCACGGGGCTCATCGGCCCTCGTCTAACCGTACGTTCGTACCTCACGCACGAGTCGGTGGCCGTCGCCAGCCAGCTGCCCCACTGTTGGTCCAACCCGTGTGTGACGCCAGCCCAGCCCAGCCCACGGATACTGACGGGCCAGTGGGGTGCACCGGAAGGCGCTGATTGGTAATCGGATATCACCGGCCCGGCCCGACCGCCTTGTTCGGTATCACCTGTCTGATATTGACGCGCTGTCTATGATACCTGACGTGGTTTGTATGACCGTCTTGTTGGAACGTCGCTGGTCGCTGTGGTGTGTCTGAAGTATCTTTCCGCGGCTTGGCACTGATATCTATGCGTCTAACGGGCGGTGGTGGGTCCATGCTACCTCTCCCTGACCTCATTGGATGTCGTGTGGCGGCGCTGTTACCTGGTGGGAAGAGGGATGGAGACATACGGGGGGCAGAGTGGGAGACATCAGGGGCGGGTGGGTTGGGTTGGGAAGAGAGCTGGTGACCTGGTGAACAGAGTGTTCCGCGCTGTGGTGTGACGGACTGCAGTTAGTGACCGCTGTTGCGACTGGGTTGGAGGTGGAGGGGGGGGGGGGCAGACGGTCTGTGGCTCTCCATAGCGGCGCTCTAGCACCGGGCCATTGGACACTACGAGGGGGGGGGGACGACAAGTGGTCCCATCTGAAGCCCGCTATACAAGAACCGGCCAAGGGCTACTGAGCTAAATTACAGCTGGTCTGTTGATATGGGTCGCGGATGGTGTAGTTGTCCGATTATTCCGTATTTGATCATGTATTGTTGATGGCTACTGCCGATGTGCATGGCTCAATGAATGCAGCCATAAATTGGCCGATGTCCGTGAAGTGAAGTGCTGTCTACACAGTGAGGCGGCGCTCTCCGTCCTGGCCCCCATCCCGTACGCGGTAGGTACTGCCGCCACTGGGGCCACTGAGAGCACTAATGGGCCGGCCGTCGCCACCTGGGCGGCCTACCGGCTGAAAGCAAAGTTTTAATGCGCGCCGAATGCCGGCTGTTGTAATTTGTTCTCCTGTTTGCGGATTGTGCGCTGAAAGTCGGTGAAATGTATTTATATGTGCCCAAAGTTCCTGCCGCGGAGTTGCCGCCACGTTTTGTAATAAACTCATCGGACGGTGTCTGTGTTTTCCAGCGGAGGCTGGGAGCCGGCAGGGCGGACAAGTTGGGATGCTCTGCGGGGCCCGTATTATCCGCGGCCGGCCGCCGCCGTCTGCGCCATTTAGATGTGACATCTGGCCAGCTCTCGGCCATTATCTAAATTGATTTGATTCTTGGGCTTATTTCCGTTTACTGCGTGAAAAGTTGGCTGGTCGAGTGATGAAAAACACCAGAGCGGCGCCGTAATTGAATTGGATATAACTCATTTCTGCTATCTGATAGATTGGAGCATCTCGAGCAGAAAAATGTCGGCTGAGTCGCGCCACCAATCGTCGACGATGCGGCAAAGTTGGCGCCGCAACTACCAACAACCAGCTACCGGAGCTGGTTGGCTGATGGCAGGCGTGTGTGTTGTCTGGCAGTGGCGTGATCTATGGCGTGACATAGACACCAGCGACAGAACTCTGATGCGACTTGAGACGAGAGCCCAGAGATGACGGTGCAGAGTTGGGAAACTTTTGTTTTGGAGAGGATGCTTCAGCATTCTGACACGCTTCCTGCTTTTGACTTCTAGCTGCAAGCTTTTTTATCTTATTTTTTGGCTTTAGTCCGAGCGGACATTCGTGGCTCACGGCCTGAACGTCCGATGGTATGAATGTCACTGAGGTGGTTGACGTATGAATTAATCGGTTCCCCCTGTGTTTGGTTGTTATCACGAGCGATCCACACACAATTCACAGCGCGCTTAACGCTTAACCCCTTGGTGTATAATGCGTTCCCCCGCGGTAGGGTGCACCAATCCGCCATTGTTCCAGCCTGCTCGCCGAGAAGCCTGCTCGCCCTCTCTCTCTCTCTCTCTCTCGAGCCCGGCATTTGGCGCACATTTGCATCTTGTCTCCGGCGCTGGGAACAATGTGTGCACCGGTCCGTGGGCGCCGGGCGCTAATGTTTTCCAGTGGTCGCGCTCGCATGCCGCTTTAACTGGGCGCCTCTGATGGGCGGAGAGCGGTCCGCAGTGACCCGGCCCGTCAGGGGACGCCGCGTAACGCGCTCACCATGCCCGCCATAATATAGACGGGCACGAGCCACGACAGGTCGGCATCGACACCATTAGCAGCTCAACGCGACGGCACTGACAGGCTTACGTGATTTGATTTATTTATTTTTACTTTTTATTTTTCCGATATTTGTATCATGATTTTTTTTTAAAGAAATAGGCGTAGCCAGTTTTTCGCATGGGCGTTTCCCGGGTATAGAACGAAGAACTACGGCCCTTCTATCGCCCGATCGGGAAATTCTGGTCTAATACCAAAATTTAGGTCAGGCATTCAACAGTCAGCACACATGACACAGGGATAAGCCGCACACGGTCCACCCCATCTTAACATTTTATCTCGTTTGCGTCGCGACCGCTGCCAATGATGATGTGATGCGGGACGTCGGCAAAAGAAAGAGCTACATATACCTAAGCAAATTACTGAATGCGCTTGCCTGTTTTCTGCGGCGCTGGAGTTATTTCGTTGAGGCCATTTGCCGAAAATAATTAATAGGTTAAATTTGGCCATCAATAGCCTCTGGTGACTTGCTTTTTGATCTGGCCTGGCTTAAATATGAGTGAGTTAATTTAAGTAATTTAATTTTAGTAATTTTAGATAATTCTCAGTAATGTGTTACGCTCTTTCGAGCGCCGCATTCGCATACGGCGTGTCATGCATCGCCTATAACAAGTCGAATTATACGAGGGGTGTTTAACCCGTCTCCCCCTCCCCGGCCCGGCAAAAGTGCCGCCGAGTGGTTACCGGTCCGGCGCTGTGTAAAAGCCGTTGCAAAAGACATAGGTACAGGTCTCGCAGGTTTTAGCGGTAGATTTTGCACCTAGAAAATTTCAATTTAGTGTACTTCAGGCTATATCTTTGTCGTCTTAAGCTTTTAACCCTCGCCCGCACATGGGAGGGGGGTTGCCACCCCCCCCCCCCAAGTAGTTTTTCTGCTCTGCACTCAACATTTTTAGAGCTAGAAGCCTGATTTTTGTATAGCTGCTCCTCTATTTTTTCTTGATGTCCACTGAAAATTTAAAGCTTCTGTGGTTTTTGGTTTCAGAGATATGACCTTGTTTTTTCAGGTCATGTCATGACCCAAATGACCAATTCTCAACATCTTGCGTTGGCTATGGGCCTTGTGAGCTTTTGCCTTTTGACACCTTGATTTCGGCCTTTTTTTGCCAGTCTTACCTCCCACCTATCATGGAACATGCTGTTTGACGATGTACAGATGTCAAGGTCAGGGTCAAGGTCAACCTAGGTCATCTAAAATAATTGCGTTTTAGGCAATCTGAATGTACTTTTCGGGAAGTTTTTTGACTGCATTTTTGGTAAAAGCTTCTTAGATCATGATTTCATGTAATATGGACACATAAACAATCGGTGCACACATCAGTATACACACAGACACACACAGACATACAAACACATATCATTGACCTTGACCTAACTTGACCTGAAATGACCTCAGCAGCAAAAACCTGGTCGAGTAGTGTGACAAAGAGGCAGACATGTGCATGGATCCGAGAAAATGGATCTGGGATCTGATCCCACGGATCCTGATCTCGGATCCGTCGGGATCATAGATCCAGCTCTGTAATTTATCGAGAGATCCATAAGGATCACAGATCCGCGTCTCATTTTTTGCTTGAGATCCAGCGAGATCATAGATCCTCACTTATTTTTTGTTAACACATATATCCCAAAACAAGCACTTGTTTCAACTCACAAACGTTCTGTTTTAGTGATTTTATGTGATCGCACGTCATAATCCATAGTTTTGTGTCACTTATTGGCATAGAAACCCTTTAAAACATGGTTTCAAATGTGGTGCATGGTGGGATCCACTCAGATCATAGATCCATGTTCTTAATTTATCGTCAGATCATATGAGATCATAGATACAAGATGTATTTTTCACGCCGGATCCGGTGGGATCATAGATCCCAACCTGTACTTTGCTTCGAGATCCACTGAGATCATAGATCCATCACTCGGATCCATGCACATGTCTGCAAAGAGGGTCTAACCGCGGTATATGATAAGCAGCGCACTTGATATCCAACGGTGACCCAAAACAGCAACATTTTTAGTTTGACCTGACCTGGAAGGTCAATGACTGACCTGAGAAGGTAAAACTGGGTATCATTGGATTTGTCTCTTCCCAAAGAATCTTTTTGGTCCTACCGCGAAGCTCTTTCTCCAACAGGAACGAAATGGCGCGGGGGGTGGCAACCCCCCCCCCCATGTGCGTTCTAGGATGGGAAAATGGCATGTGCGGGCGAGGGTTAAGAGTTGAAGATGCGTCATGCGATTGACTTGTTGGTTCACAAGCCAGCCATGATCATGTAAAATGGCTTCATCGTAGATCGATTAGTTTCTGAGATATAACCGGAAATGTAAAAGTGCAAAACCTACCGCTTAATCTCGCGAGAGCGGTACGTATCGGAGTCTGACGTTAGCACCAGGTGCTGAAGCGTTGCCTGTCACATATCATCTTGACCTCATCCGATTAGTAGACCGGTGATTGACTGGGTCCGATTAGACCAGACGCTGCCACTTGCCGGGCTGATATGACCTGATCAGGCAAACCTCACAAGCACCACGCAGTGTTGTTGACTGTTGAGTGGCAAAGTGACACGGTTATGAATGACAGAGTTAACCCGGCAGTTGCTGGGGTATTTCGCCACCCACCGTTTGCTGGGGGGGGGGGGGTTAAACGCCCCCAGCCGATAACTCGAGAACCAATAGGCGCAGCGAAACGCACGAGGCGGCAAACGAAAGAACGCGACGAGACGCTTCAGATGAGTACTTTAAAGTTGAATTTTGAGGTCACAGGTCGGATCAAGGTCAGGTCAAACACCTGAAATCGGGCTTTCAGTAGCATGGACTTCAGGACTTCGCAATGGGCGCCTCTCGTCATAAACTCTGTCAAAACGGTGCACAATCCATCATATAAGACCTACAAGAGTGTCAGCTCCATGTAGGGGTCAGTCAAGCATAGGTCAGGGTCAAGGTCAGGTCAACCGGGTAGGCAAATATCCTCGAAAATCAAAACTGATATTCGCAGCCTGTGACGCATGTTTTATGGGTAATTTGGGGCGTAGAACACGATGGTGACATTCATTTTATCATATATGTACGTGTTTGGCTCAAAAAGTTCAATTTAAGAAATGCATGTATCATGGTCGTGAAGTAGTCACGAGAAATTGCCAAGATTCAGTTCAAGATTTTGGAAAATGCGGAACGATAATCAATAATCGAAGATAGCCATTTGATTGTTCACGGTATTGGCAGTCTAATGGCGTTTACGGCATGTCTGTATGTCTATTCTGTGATTTTATATGATTTTTTGAACATATGCCGTTTTTGGTCGAAAACTCAGAAATCATGACGTCACTAAAACCTCGATATCTCAAAAATTTTCTGACCGATTTTTTTGAAACTTTGTCACAATACACTTCAATCAATTCCCTACAGGTACCCAAAATTTGGCGCGCCTGCGGCGCGCCGTTTTTATGCTATGGCCCGGCGAAAAAAGTGGGGGCGTTTAACGCCCCCCCCCCCCAGCAACTCGCGGGTTAAGTGTTGGCGCGGATATCGCCTATTGGGTAAGTTCGTTATGAAAGTAAAATTCTTGTAGGAGCTCCATTTGATATCGACCTGAACAATTTTTGCGCCTTCCGTCACCTTACGTTGGTTGCAGATATATTTTAGCATAGCTACTAGCATACCTACTACATAAATTCGGCCCGGCCCGGACCCTGGCCGCAGTCCGGGAGGAGCTGCACTGCCCCGTGTGTCTGGAGCTGCTCCGGAGAGCCACCACCCTGGGCTGCGGCCACACCTTCTGCAGTGGCTGTCTGCAGAAACACCGCGATGCTTCCTGCAGCGGGCATGTGTGCCCGCTGTGCCGCAGACTGATCACAGCGGAGGTGATATCAGTCACTATTGAAAACGTCATCCGTAAAATGGATGCCGAGAGAAGCGATATCGAGACTGGTGGATAAACTTTCGTGCAGTGACATTGCTAATACGATACCACCGTTGTAGATAATCAAGTGCTTCCAGTGACCCCAAGTGAATGGATAATCAAATGTCTTGTTGTGCACTATCATGAACACACTCTTATGCCACCCATGGTTTGTTTTAGGATAAAATGCTTGATATAAACCTGGGATTGCGCATTATTTCTGTGATAGAATCTGAATAGTCTTTCAGTGGTGGCATGTCAAGTCTCCCTGGCATGGATGCATTGTTCGATTTGATGGGCGACACTTTCAGGGCAGTGCCAGGGGGCGGAACTCATTGACATAAGAGGGGATGGGATACCGCTTGAGACCGATTTTCACTCGTACATACATCAAGGGAGAGGAATGAATAAAGTCGCTCAGTCGTTTTATCTACTTCTTTCGCTTGGTTAGCTTATATGTGTTCGTTAGTCATTGTTTTATGCTCTCATACCAGATAGAGCGAATTGCACGAACTTATCTCTCGTTTGTATAATTATCCACGTTAGCTTCCAAATTACGGGCGCCCTGTTCAGTCGGCGGCGCTGACTGACCGTGGCTCCGCTGCACAGTGCAGCAGCCCCATTTTCCGGCCAGCCAATGGTCGGAAAAGTCGTGTCCGACCGCGCTGTCATTTCGCGAACATAATTTCTGGGCGACGGCCGTCTCCGTTTGATGCTGATGAGACCTAGACGCGCCAGTCATGAATAGCAAGCAGGCGAACCGAGAGCTCGCCGCGACCGACTGTGTCTCAGTTTCCGCGTCATTACCCGGCGCCAGATTCAATTCGGGATAATTTTTGTCGGACAGCGCTGTCGGTCGTTCGGCGCCCGCTGACTGCGGCCAACCCCCCCCCCCCCTCCCTCCAACTGGAGCCACCCCCTCCCATCGGTCTACAGAGTCCCAGGATGGCTAGTTACCGGCACTGGGATCGCAACTAATCTGACTTTCAGATGGCCCGATGGAAGCGGGCCGACCATGACTTCATTTCGCGCATGGAAATCGGTTCCGATTGTCCGCGATCTGCCGCCAGTGCGCCGGCCAGCCTATAAGTAGGTCGTATTTCGACCGTTGAAGAACTCGCTACGGTTCCACTCGAACTGCCTTAGCGCTGAAAGAGAGCGAATCAGTGCCAATGGCCGTGGCATTGTGGAGCTTGTTGGACTGAGCTGAGATCTGATGTGTCCGGCACTCGCTGCTGCGAGTGACCGACCAACCCAGAGTTGAGCTCTTGGAAAACGGACTGGATGCTGATAGCAAACTGGCTTTTATATGTAGTAACCAGTTACAGAGTATGCACCAATGGAGGTATGGGAAATGGATGAAAAGTGGATTAACAAAGGGAGTCAAAATATCATTCTAGGGTTGGTATGTTCAACGAGACGTTAACGAGGATTCAATGAAAGCTCTTGATGAAAGATTTTCTGAAGGCTATGCAGTATGCAATGAAAGCTGTACCTACAACAATCAGCAATAATTTTTTGAAGAGCACGTTGTTGAGCAGGCTGTTTTGAACTGCTATAGTACTGACCAATGACCATGCTATGGCTTTATTTATTCGCAGTATCGGCTCGATCAGCGTCTCGCTGTTGTGTTGTGCGTGTGTCTTACACTTACGATCCCTGTTCACTTACTTAATACCGAGCTAAGATGTAGTGACTCATCATTAGTCATGTGAGTAGAAGGCTCGCCAAGCGTGTGCACCCAGCTGAGTAGTCACACCGCTCGCCGGCATTGTGCGCGCCGTTTGTCGATCGTTACAGCTCGAGGGACTGCCGGAAGAGGCGGTCCTCCTTCCACCCCGTCCATTTCCGGCGGGCTCTGATGACTTCCTGTGGCGGCAGACCACCCGTCCGTGAGAGCACCTTGGTGACGGGCCAGTGGCGGCGCCTCCCCACCCCACCCCCGGTCCTCCGGGGACAGTTCCGCTATCAGTCCGGACCGGCCACTTGCCACGCCGCAATCGGGCCAATCTGCTGACGTCGCTTCAAACAGCTCGGCGGCGCTCAGTTCTCCGCTCCTCGCCGTCTGAGTCCATCACCTTTTATCGCCCGCGGCCTTTTATCGGAGCCCTCACCGCCGACGCGCTGCGGCGGCCTTTTGACGGGGTGGCGGCGGAGGCGATGGTCTCGCTCGCGCTGACTGGCCGATGGGGGTGACAGAGTGGCGACACTTGTCGACTGGAGTGACGCCGTGTCACACCCCGTCGGTCGACTGTCCCGGGACTCGGCACTGCGCCACCGAATGACGGGAGGGTGAGCGGGATGAGGAAATCCGACTCTGGGTGTCACCAACCTAAAGGATGATGTTGATGGGAATGCACGATGGCGATTGTCAGACTCAGGAAGTTATAATGTTGTTTGTTATTCTGGTAACTTTGCTGAACTTCTGCTTTTATTTGAGTTGCCTTGTCATATATTTTTGTACGGTGATGTGTAATAGCATGTACATACATAAATGGTAAGGCTATAGGATGAGTGATTTATCGTCAATCACAGCGAAGAGGAACACAATCTGTTGTTTGTCCGCTGATGGGTGATTGAGTTATTGCACCGACTGGTTACATCCGGGAATCAATCGCCATCGGGGCCTGACTCAATAATCAGTACAGTGTGCCACTGCGCCAGTAACTCGATCCGGACCAGCGCGGTGGAAGTCGGCAGACGGGCAGTCATTGGCCCGTCATAAGCCGGAGTGGTGGCAGGCGCCCTGATCAGTAGTCACGCATAGACCTGTCAGATGAGCCCGCACACGCCAGTCCAGTGCCACCGACCCGCTGACACGCTGCCGGCGGTCGTCAGGTCCTCCCGCGGCGCCGTCTCGCCGCCGCCCGGATCGGTCGCCCGTCCCGCAGGCACCGATCAGTTTAGCCGCGCGCCGTGCTTCTGGCCTCGTTGTTGCTGCCGGGTCGCCTCGTTCGCTCGTTATTGTGTTACAATATGGCGGCGGCCGGGTCCTGATTTGATTGCCTGAGGGCCGCGCGTGCCGCATACCGAGCTGTCTCGGCTCCTTCCCGGACAGCGCGGCAGTGTGGCGCCCCTCTCCGACTGGGGGGAGGAGGAGGGCAGGTGGGGCCGGCGGGCCATTCCGACCTCAGGTGGAGGTAACTCGGTAACACAGAGCTGGGCTCAGTCTGGTGACGGTGAGGGTAGATACAGGGCAACCAAGGACAATCAAACTGTTCACGCGTCAGATTGGCATGATTATATGAGAGCGACTGATAAGTGTTACACCCTAAAATCAATGATAAGGGATATGAGGCTGCACGATAGCGCCTAGCGGATTGTTCGTATTTAGTGCACAAAAAGACGATGCATGTCTTGCAATGATCATTGTAAGCACTGTTCTGTACATACCTGAGCATGCTATGCATATGCCGCATTGCTCAAACTAACCAAATAATTTCATGTTTTATGAACTAAATTGCTGTAAAGAAAATGATTAAAAATAGCTAACTTTTCAATATCCTAATATGCAGCTTATCATTCATATTGTGCATGCATTTTTGATGAAATATTAGGCAGAGGCGACAAATAAGCTAAACCTCTCGTCTCTGATACTCGATCTCCCGACTCTCTGCAATGATGAACTTCAACTGCCGAGATGCTGAATGTCATTCTCCCAAGCAGCGCCTGAGGCGTCTTCTGGAAACGGAATATGCCTTCGTAACTCTGTTTTATTGCACGACAATTTCATTTCCACCATTACTCTGGGGCCATATTCGCGACGGCTCAAATCTAAGGAGCGGCATCTCTCCATCTCTCCCCCCTCTCTCTCTCCCTCTCTTTCTCTCTCTCTCTCTCTCTCTCTCTCTCTCTCTCTCTCTCTCTCTCTCTCTCTCCCCTCTGTCTGTCTGTCTGTCTGTCTGTCTGTCTGTCTCTCTCTCTCTCTCTCTCTCTCTCTCTCTCTCTCTCTCTCCCCTCTGTCTGTCTGTCTGTCTCTCTCTCTCTCCTCTCCTCTCCTCCTCCTCTCTCTCTCTCTCTCTCTCTCTCTCTCTCTCTCTCTCTCTCTCTCTCTCTCTCTCTCCCTCGGGCTGGGTTTCCGCGCGGACGGTGGAGGTCTGACCGGTCACCTCCGTCCGCCAAACCGGCAGTCCATCTCCGGTGCAGTGAGAATAATTAAGGTGAGATAGTTCACAGGTCAGGGCCAACGATTTGTCCTGGAGTCGGCCGGATGGCAGCAGTATGGCGACTCGCATGTCCATTATTAATCATTAGAATATAAGATCTGTAGGTACCTACTGCTGTTTATCTACATAAAGAAGACAAGAGCCACCACATGCCCTCACGAATGGCTGAGAAGGCATCAGTGGCCATGCAAGCATCGATATTACTCACCTCGCGGCACATTATCATATCCAGCGATTTAGTTTTATTTATTGATTTCATTACATGGTTTCGGCAGCCGATGTCCATAATACGCTGCAGAGCGTGTCGTGAGAAATTTCAGCGATTAGCCCACGGCCGTCGTGGCTCAGTGTGTGCCGGCGGCGGAGTCGGCCCTAGTGCACGGTACACCGCCCGCCAGTTATTGGCCGGGGAGTAGCGGCGGCGCGGCCCTCACACTCCACTGAGTCCCTGTCAATAGTGTTTTATTTTCCGGCCCCACCGCCGCGAAATTCACTTGGAACCAATTGTTGCGGTGTTTTGAATGTTTCACTAGCCTACAAAAGGGCGAATCTCACCACACTTGATGTTGAGGCGTAAATCAATTGTCCCGAACATTCAATGTACGCTTAAACGCGCCACGAAACCCATAATCACGGTTGCGATTAAATATGGTGGCACCTAACTATGGCATGCCATTGAAAATCGATTTTCATTGTTATGAAAAATGATATTACAAATAATAAGGAGATAGTGAAGATCGAGAGCATAAGGGAGTGAGAGGCAGAAAGAGAGAGAGAGAGAGAGAGAGAGAGAGAGAGAGAGAGAGAGGGGGGAGAGGGAGAGAGAGGGAGAGGGAGAGAGAGAGAGGGAGAAAGAGAGGGTGGGAGACAGACCGGTGGAAGCTCTGTCAAGCACTCGACGGGCGTCCTCTCGGCGTAAGGTAGTAGGTACTGCCCGGAGGACACCTGTCGCCCGGCAGTCCCGTCTCCAGTCCCGCGCAGCCCTCGTCCCAGGAGGCGCCGGCTCGGCTGGACAGGCGTGTGCGCCGTAATTGCATCTGGTGGTAATGTGTCGCCCAGGGCGGCAGTGTCTCCCCGCCGGCATCTCCCCGCCGCTCTCCGACCGCTCCCCGACCGCTCCCTGCCAGTCTCCGACCGCTCCCTGCCGACCTCCTCTACTGGCGTCATGCGGGGCGCAGCGGACGGGCGGAGACGCCGAGGAGTGACTCTTCTTCTGGGTCACTGAGAGAGTGGGCTGACAGATAAGGGACTATGTCAGCCAGCAGCAGGGCCAGAGAATGTTGCTTGCATATGGTTGGTAATAACAGCCCAAAAACATACAACTAAATAAAAGATTGCTGCACGACTCAAGGTTGTACTTTTTGCATAACAGAGAAACATTTTATGGGAATAACAATTGATTAATTTTAGCAATGCATGTATGCGATCCCTGGTTTTATTCGGCTGTCTAATACCTTGCTGTGGCTCCCACTGGGCTGCTATTTACAGCATTGTGTGCAGTGGCACACATGAAGCCAAGCTCCATACAGTCGCCTTCGTATTGCCTGGGACAATAATGCAGCAGTTAAAGCTGCCGTCTTTGGGCCGCGTGTGACCGCGGGTGACCATTGTGTCGCCACTGGACACAGGCACAATGTCGGCCTCATTATCGGAGTGTGCACCTCGCGCCGACACAGAGGCGGCGCCTCCTGAGGCTGGCAGCGGCGTGAGATGTCTGGCAGCGCCGCGCAGTGGCGTCACGACTTTAGATGGTGTCAAGGACGGGACCTGTGACGGGCTGTAATGAGGCCAGACAGTGACAGGCTGTACAATGTCAATATAAGTAAGCCTAACAGGGAAATTGATCAAGATCAACGTCACATGTTTATGAAGACTATTTGGGTACTTTTCCTTTCAGTTAGTTATTTCGTATAGGTTCACAGCTGACTGCACCAGGTAAGTATTTTAAAATCCTAATTTTTGTTTTGCTGCTCAGTGCTCACATTAGCTATTAATCTCGTCAATGACGGGTGTAAAGCCGACAAGTTTGTTGAAAAGGCCGCTAGAAACGTTCCTTATTTGCCCGTGCGGTCAGCTTTATCCGACAGAGACCACCCCACCTGAACGGGGACAGGGGCGGTAACAGATAGGAGTACACCAACCGTGCCGCAATTAGGCGTTGGACGTTACGCTGCCGTAATATCCGGCATTCGCCCAACTGTGGTTGTTATTAGGCGGCCGCGATGCGTGCGTTATTAAATTGTGAGCTTCCCAGAAGCATGGAAAATGGATGGGGCGCTTCGGCTTATTCTCGGCTGTATGCAGAGGCCGGGGCCAGCTGACGGGCGGCGCGGCGGCCAGCCCGCGCCGGATCGCTGCCACGGACGACACGGCGGCTGGCAACAAAGGGATATAGCTGATAGGAGGGAGCTCCAGTCGGCATACCGAGGGTGACGCTGTATTTCAATATCATTTGTCTCTGCGGAAGCGTCTTTGTCTTTTGGCGTGGTAATATTTTCTGCCTATGTCCAGATCCTGCATTGACTGCCGCACAGTAACGTGGATGTCGCAACCGCAGCAATCAGTAACACTAATATCATGTCTCGCAGTCACCGCAGTCACCGCAGCTGACCTATCGCGGCTCGCTCTTTAATCAGAACTGTCAGCGCACCTTGGTTTCCTGGGTCTGTCGGCCCGGCCCTTCCCCGTGCTGCACCTGGGATAGGTCATTAGACTGGGGCCTAATCTGGCTAACCGGAGGCCGCAACTCTGATTTCTCATTAGGGTCATTAGGGCCGGAAGGCGGTCTCAAAGTAGCTCCACGTAGTTTGAGAAGTCACGCAGTTGGGGTTTCGAACAACATCGAGACAGGAACGAGAAGCTGGGTTCATCGTTGCAACGCTGATAGATGGTAAGCGATGGGGTAGGGAAGTGAAAAGTCAAGCATTTTTTAAGATTCTATACAATGGACACAAAACAAAGGTCTAAAACTTAAATCATGGCTTTTTATGAATTTAGTCCGAATCTTTTGAATGGAGAGATTACCAAGGACAGAACCCCGCTGAGCAGAGCTTGTTGCGTTGGCCCTGTCCTCTACCTTCCGATCGCGCAATTCCAGTTATATGGCAGAATTTAAGTAGAGTCCATAGTTTAACGTGCGCACATAGTCGCGCACGGCCGGTCCTCTCACTGACTCACTGTCTAAATTATGGCTTTATATATATATTGAAGGTGTCGTCTTTGGATCTCAAGCAGCCCACCGAACTTTCGAGGATAGGCATAATAGCATTTTATTTTGATAAGGCGCAATAACTTGAGCAGTATTTACAGAGTATTGATGTGAGTCCCTCTTCGTACAGCTATGTAGACGAATTTATAGTTTCCTGCCGCAGCGCATCACATAAGGCCCGTGATGCGTCCATCCTTCCCCCGCGCCACCCTCGCCCCTTCCACGCCACTAGCGCCGCGATCCGTCAGCGGCATTCGCGCCGCGCGCCACTTCTCATCTGCTGGTTCATTTGAGCGGCCGTGTCAACAGAATGGTGGGCGGCGGCGGCTCCCGTCGGCCATCAGACACCCTCTCAGACACGTAATTTGTGTACCCTGACCGCGCACAGACTCTTGCTGCACCACTGCCGGATGATACTGAGTCTGACTCCACGGTGAGTCACATTGACCGTGACGCGCCGCATTCGTCTCCACGGCGCCTCCGTCATTTGTCCAGACGCTGCGCTGCATACGTCGTCACTCCGTCGCTCCTTTGTTTGATGGACGCAACTGCTAAGCCGTGTGCGGGATTAGCGAGGCTGTGCTGAGGGGTAAGGTAAAGTCGGGGGCGCCTTACTGTCACAGACTGATGGCTAGCGCTGCAGAACTTGGTCCCGCTGCCTTCACTCGCGGTCTATGGTGGCTGATTAAGCTGTGAATCGGTCGACAAACTCGATCATAAAGCTGTAGACATATTTGCGAGCAAGCAGCTGAAAGTGTATTATTACCTAAATACCTACGCTTTTTTCAAAGATCGTCCTTTGGCTCGGTATTCTTATAAATTGAGAATCATCAAGTATTCAGCTAAGTAACTTTCCTGCTCAATTTTACCAAGAACATTTACTCGCTTTCAAATATTTGAAAAATGACGTGTTTATAATAAGTTTCTTCTCTTCGGCTTTCCAAAGGTTATGCCCTAATATTTGTGCACTAAGATAAAGAAAGCGTTCATCCAGAGGTGCTCAGATTTAAAACTGACAGGGATCAGTTTTTTCCGAGAGGTGCATGTTTTTATCCAGGTGAGGCAGCCACACGACCCTAATTTCCTTACACAACTCAGCGAACATGCCAGCCGGCTCACTCCCAGCTCTGCGGCGCAGTATGGTTTCAGGCGCTCAACACCAACGCCATCTAGGTGACGGAGCAGAACTATCGGCCAGGCTCAAACGATACGACCATATACCTGCTGTGTTATCGCAGACTAAGTCAAAACCATACCGGTCGCGATGTTTTCGCGTGGTTCACTAATAGTGTTATAGGTCAAGAATATCGGAATGCTTGCTTTTCTTCATTAATGCACTTAAATTTTAATGAACAGCACGATACCACAGCATACATTTTAAAATGACCGCTTTTTCCCAGTTATAACTATTGCCGTGAATGCTAAAAATTATGAAATTTAAATTGGCTATTTTCTCTGGGCTATGCATACCTAAGTAGTCGTTGTATTTGTGCTGAGTTTTCTATTCGATTACGTTTTTCTCCTGTTTGTTTACTTTTTCTATAAAGCTAAGTTTTTTCAGGTATTTTTAGATACCATCATTCATTTTACTTTATCTAAAAATACATACACCTTTGTTTGTGAGACAAAACATCATTTACTTTCCCAATTTCGAGCACTTCAGACTAAATGTCTTTCGAGGCACACAGTACGATGAATAAGCGATTCAGCTGACAGGCAGCATACAGCTACACACCATAACTTTGATGCCAAGCATCACAAAGAAGCAAAACAAAATCGCCAAACAGCGAACATTTATGTTGAGTTTAAGAAACGTCGTAGGTTCCTATTCTGGCATGGAAGAATAACGTGTTCGTTTCTTTATGTAAGTATGATTTTATGCAGCAAAACATTTCGCAAATACAAACTATATTTATTATTTACACATGTTTTTCATACATTAGAAGCATATTTTGGTTACATTGACGGCCAAATTAGAATCCATACAGCCAAACAGTGAACGTGTTTCCAGAAACCAACCAGCCTATTCGGTGATGCTTGATGCTGAAAGAGCGTTCAGTATGCCTCAGCCCTCCACTGGACGCCGTCGCTGACATTTTGTTTGAGTCCGCCTTCGCAGCTAGAACAAATGATCCAGCAACAGCGGGAAACCGGATATGTTGACAGAACCAGAAAACAAACTGAGAGAAACTCATTGTCGTAGAAACGTGTTCCAAGGCAGCATACAACTTCGAAATGGGATATCAGCGACCGTTTCTTTAGCTGTACTGACTGGAGAACAATTCTAAAAAAAAAAGAAAATGCAAGAGGTGGTGATGTTTGCATAGCATTCAGAAGTAGGTATACACTGCTTACCGTGCACTTTAAAAACAACCATTTGAAGCCTTTGAAGCAAAATGAAACTCCATTTACAGAAAGTACCCCAGGCCTTGCCGTTAAATTACAGAACACATTTAATGCTTGTAGTAAATGAGAATAATTTGGTACAATGTTTCAGTGCTCACTCACAAAACTAGCAATCAGTCAAGTTTTGTCACAGACGATTACCTGCATCGCTATATGCATAAACATGTTGCCGAGTCGGCAGTTTCCATCCCTCGGGCTCCCTCACCCGGTGATTGCAAACCGGCAGTATCGGAGCCCACAGTCCTCCCTCTCAGCTATCGGATCATCACGGGGAGAGGAGAGAGAGTGAAGAGAGAGGGAGAGAGAGAGAGAGAGAGAGAGAGAGGGAAAGAGAGAGAGAGAGAGAGAGAGAGAGAGAGAGAGAAAGAAAGAGAGAGAGAGAGAGAGAGAAAGAGAGAGAGAGAGAGAGAGAGAGAGAGAGAGAGGAGGGGGAGAGAGGAGGAGCGATGGACGCCAGCTCCGCCAGCCGGCGGCAAGTTGCGCGCCGTTCCCCGACCACACCATCAATCATAAATTCCCCTCCAACTAACCAGATCTGCTGAATATTGGATCGGACTGTGCGTGTGCAGATAAACAAACTCATCCTTCCGTCCGTGGCCACCCGACCGACCGGGCTCGTCCGATCGGGCGGCGGCGAGACGGGGCATTACTGGGACTCAGTACACTGACAGGACAGTAGGGATTAGATGGGAGATACATAGGACCAGTGATTCTGAACGACATGTTAGATCATATAGTGATTAGGACAGGATCAGTTGTGGTAAGAGGAAGTACAAAAGGCGTATATGACATTTATTTACGCTCGTCAGCGTCATACCACACTTACCATTGGAACAAGCACATACTAGCAAGTGCATGCATGTAATTCAGTTTAGACGGTGCGTGTCAAACCCATCATCAATCAACCCGTATGTAACAGCAAAGCTAAACACACCCTCCTAGCTATTAGAGTGCTTGTTAAGATAAGCAGGTTTGCGCCATGTTTCTTTTGAAGAATTCATCTCAAACTATGTCTATGTATTCCGGACAGTGACGCTGAAGCCACGTGCCGCAGCGCATCCCGGCCACAGCGTCCGGCCAGCACTGCTCGGCGAGAACGGCCCGCAGCGGCGGTGGTAACTTCTGCCAGCCGGCCGTCCAATCCGTCACAACTTGTTGTCAGCCTGCATGAAACATGATCCAACGTCTTACCACTCCCCAAACAAATTATGATTGTAATCAGGAGAAGACTTTCGACAGCGGTGCATAAGTTCGCAGCAGCAGGAAGCTGCTTGAGTGACGGCGCCGCAGTAGACTCGTCAATATTCGAGCCCCGAATTGGAGTTATTACCTGCTGTCGGCCTGCACCGCCAAATGTCAAACTCTGTAGCAGCTCGTGTGAATCTGTAGTGACGTTTGGATCGAACGTTCTGGGGTGTCACACCTTTTTATTTCTACATATAGACAATGACCGTCGTTCTTTCGGTTCGTGATTGAAATGCATGCAACACATGTCGTGCCACATTGTTTTGCATAAGACATTTAAGCAATTAGGCAACAATATCGGTAACTATTTCATCTCGTCCGTCATAAATTAAAGATTACTTTATTACACCTACCAACTCCTAAGCACAAGTAATCTTTAAGACTTCTTGAATCCGCTTAAACTTTACCGTCTTGCTTTAAATAACATGACCACTTTTGGCGGCTGATCGTCGTATTTTTTTTTCCAGCAGCGCAGAGGAAGGGTTGCAGGGTAGGTCAGCTGGGGGGGGGGGGGGGGGTGTCAGCCGAGGGGGGGCACACATGACGTACGGGGCCGGCAGCGTGTCGGCCTCCGAAACGACGGCAGACCTATCAGACGCGAGCAAACAGATCTATTTGTTAGAGAAACGGCTGGCAAATATCGGATCGAGCCGATGCGGCGATTCCGGCGCGCGCCCTCCGATCGCGGCGAATCCGGCGTGTGCTCCCCGACCTCGGCCAATCCGAGACGGGGAGTCGGAGTGGACCACGGACGGCGAGAAACACGCGCCTCCGCCTGAGCTGACCGGCGTCGAAAGGAGCGGCTTAAACTGTGCAGAACGAGGCGCTTGAACATAAGTCACAATGGCGGTAAATAAAAAATAAAAAATAAACCTGTGGCTCATCTTTGGGTAGGGTTAGCTCACGAAATGTAAAGTTAGACGCTCAGCTAATAATCCCGTTTTGATAGCACCACCAGTTTGGTGTGCTACGTATCTTTCTCTTTTGACAGTGATCTCACTTTTTCTACCGATGTGAGGCTGGCAGTCGGCTGAACGGTTAGGATACGTAGGACGAGATTCGATAGCCGTGGTCACGTCTGTAGGAAGCCGTGGGGAGCCAGACCAATTTCGGCTCCGAGACGAAGAGCTGGGACACTGGGGACCAATTGATACAAAGACAGGAATCTGGCCACGTATCGACCACACTTCGATTCCAAAATTACGTGTTTGACGCGTGGGTAAGAGTTGAACGTGCGAATGCTTCAGGCTGATAAACTCACTGAAGTGAATTGGAAGGTGGCCCTTCTTGTGGACGAATGGCGTCACAGGAAAATTTAACGTTGTTAAACACATCTCTCTTGGCAATTCAATAAATACGACAATAAACTTCGTGACCTTTTGTCAACGCCGGCTCGAATAAATTGAGCTCCTGTCTCGGCGACGGATGAGGCGCTCCAGCTCCGTTTATCACGGTTCATAGGCCCGGGAAACGTGGAAATGAACGGGTGAGGCGCGCGGACTAAGCTGACGAGTATCTGCCGTCTCCATAGACGGCGCGACGACGTCCGTGTCACCCTCTGACACGCATAGTCCAGATGACACGGCCCTATGCAATGAGCGGAATGGGCGCTCAGCGCTGCGAGCCGTCTCTGCTGCACTTCAAAAATAGCCACTTCGAACGGAGCAGCGTCTTCTCAGATGGGATTGAATCAACTGCACCGGCAAAGCGAAGCGCGATGAAAGAATGAAAACAGGGGAAGAGAGAAAGAGAGAGAGAGAGAGAGAGAGAGAGAGAGAGAGAGAGAGAGAGAGAGAGAGAGAGAGAGAGAGGGAGAGAGAGACGATGGAAAGAGTAAGAAAATGTCTGAGCAAGAGCAGGAAACGGTCGTCTTATCAAAACAATATTGTAAATGTTGATGCGAAATCAAACGGATCGAGAATGCAGTTTGATTTGCAGAATCACATCTCTCATACCACGGACTGATTTCGATGAATATGCATTGCTGAAAATCATTGTTGCTTTGCAAGTCAAATGCGAGAGACTCCACCGCTTACGATTACCAATGAGCCCGATTGAAATTTCCAATACTTAAGAAATGTTGGAAATTGCACGTAGTAGGTACTGAGAAGCGCAATCGTATTCCGAAATGCATTTGGAAAAGGTTTGGGCGTAATAACTCAATCAGCCTACATACACCAGTCAATAAGTCATTCTTCTTTAAAATCAGTGCATTAGCCTAGTGTTCAAATCTATCAATGTGCTTAATGCTTTCATCCTAAAAATATCTTTGATTTTCTAATTGAGCGACTTAATTGTTATTTTTTATTGTTTAGACGCTTTAGAAAATCCGACGCATGTCTCAGTTCCTACAGTTAATTCTTTACTGGCTTCCAATTAACTAAATCCTTACCTCGTTAGAGTTTTATTGTGCGGCCAGAGCACAGCTGCACTAGCATCTCCATCTACTGATCTATCTGATTGGTCATAAGTCATAACATCTGAAAGTCCGTGCTGATCGGAATGTGACAAATCAAATTTATTGCTAACAGTAACGTGTCAGTCAAATATGATGACATTCAGCTTCGGGGCTTCATTATTTGATTCTCCAAATCGAGGCCATTTTCATGTCATTTAATCATATAGAGACAGACGGATTTCAGCAGAAGCGCCGGTCGCAGGTTCGTCCAAGTGCCGGACCTATCCAAAACGGTCGCTTCATCAGTTCAGTCGTAGCCGAAATCGTGTGGTCACAGATGCAGATAATGGACAAGCTAGCTCTGTGATCGCCCAGATATGCCGTCAATCTGAATTCTACCTTCGCCGGCAGCGGGGCGTTTCTGATTGAAGCAAGTTATAAACTGACTCAGCGAGGCTTCTGAGGCTTAAAGTTCCTCACTTTATGGATGTCCTTTGTGAGCTCTACCTCACAATGGCCAGCTCTAATCTGAAACGGACCATCATTTCCACTCCTCTCCACCCCCGTCTCTCTCTCTCTCTCTCAACCTATTCGCTCTCTCCTGTTACCTCTGGCCTCCCTCTCCAATATCTCCTCCCTCGGTCTCCCCTCCCCCACTCCCTCCCTCCCTCTGTCCGTGTGACAGCCGTCAGATCAGGCCGTCGTGTTGGTCGCCCGGTTGGCAGCACCAATCAGCAGCGGTATGAGTGCCGCTGTCAGTCCGTGACAGCTCGAGGGGCGCCGGAGAGTCCGTCAGTCGCCGGCAGGGCCGCGCAGTCGGCTCCCGACCGGCCACGTGCCCAGATTAATGTCACTTTGCGACGACTAATTCAACGGCATATGGCAGCGACGTCGCCGAGCGCCGGCCGATCGGTGATGGAGCGAGGCAATTAGAGGCCGGACAGCGTCGCAAAGGTGGCGGCGGGGGCGACGGGGTGCCGAGCTGGCCCTGATCGAGGGATGGAGACAGACTGTGGGGTGAAGGAACGGCACGATAAGTCTATCAGAAGTCAAGAGTAGCACTTGAAAATGATTCGCAAAAAAAACGAAGCATTGCCTTTTTAGAAACCATGCTGCCGGCGAAAATAGTAAAGGCTTGAATAAAGTCAATGACATGTGTCATGGATGTAGGAGTTAGAACAAAAGTGGAAGTCGCTAACTGACGGCAGTTCCATAACTGGTCGCGGCACCTCCTCTGAAAAGACAGGGGTGCTGACTGGCTCAGTTGGCAAGGTGACGACGGAGTGCCGAGTGAGGGACGCGGAAGAGTTCCCTGGCATCTGAGATTGACAACCTGGGAAGGCAGATCAGGAGAGAGCGGCCTCGCCCCGCATCGAACGAGAAAGTTGGAATGGTATCAGCGGATTAAATGTGGAGTGGGGAACGCCGAACCATCTGAGGGCTCGATGTATAAGAGCGAGTCTGTCTTAAATTTATTGGGTGCTTCTTTGCTTTGCTAAAAATGGTGCATTTTTTGTTTGTGATTAAAACGATGAGGTTAACACCCTAATTACAAGTTGGAATTGGATAAAGAAGAGGCTTATTGGCCTCAGCATTGCTTATTTGAGCGCGCAATTTAACGTCGCTTATGCATATATTCAATGAATAGTGCAAAGCCCGGTTGAGAACCAGTGAAATGCCTGTTTGTTTAGGTAAACATTGAGCGTATAATAGCTGTTAAGTGACCCATTCAGACATGTGCAGTGTGCACATGTTGCCGGTTTTCCGTCGCAGGCCTTACATTACAAAGGAGCTAGGCTACTCATATGTAAGTACTACTTACGAGAAGGTACATGTGCTATATGCGTAGAATATTGCTAGGGTTTGGGATATGGAACAACTTTCATCAGAAAAAGATAATTTCAAATATCGCGCTTCAAAAAGTTCAAGAGTGTAAGCTGCACCAGGGTAATGCCCGTGTGCCGTGGTCAAACTGACTCCAGTCCGAGTGAACACGTCGCCGGCAATGGACAGCTGAGTTGATGTTTTCTTTGTGTGTTAGTCGGTACCACCAGCAGCTGATTTTGTAGGCGGGTTTGTGGCTTGCCGGAAATATATTGTCCAATTTAAAGTCAAGCCCCCAAGTTAACGCATTATTTCAATGGGTTGTTTTTATCCCGTTGTCCAATTCTTGGGTCTAAAGCAAGCAATAAATTGAAACAGACATTTTCGGGTTGAGACGAAGAAACATAAATCTGTCAACCGCGACACCAAGCATTAAGCAAACAGATTGTCGCTTAGATCGAACGCATATAAAATCCTACTTAGCCGTGATGAGTACACACGCAGTGAGAAAGCAGCTCTCAACTCTTGCCTGGCTGCACACAGTGCACAGCTCAATTTTTTTCCAATGCCTCTGAGTGGGATATAGTTGGTACACCTCGCCTAGATTTGCAACATCGGCGTTATACTTGCAACAGCTGTTCGGCCCGCCGTGACTTATTTTGTAACTTTACATAATTCGTTAATTTCTCGGAAGGCATAATGTAATCAAGCAATTGCTTTTTATATCCGTTCGAAAATATTAAAGCATAGCAACCGCAACAAAACACGAAGCTGCATCAATAATTTCCCACAAACGTCTCCTCTGGTTTGCAGACCATGACCGGTGGTCTGACTGTGCTCTTCAGTCTACGTCACCTCCTATCTGAAAGTCCGGCCTTTGACCGTCACACACCCACTGCCCTCCGTGTCGGTGTAATCAGGACCTCTGACCCGCTGACCATTGGGGCAGTGCAGCCACCGGCCGCGTATGGCTGCCTTCCCGGGCCTCGGAGCAGCCTGTTTACCATCGGCCGCCGTCGGGCCGGCCGCACTCCAAAGGCCCGATGAGCCGCGGCGGGCCGGGGACGCGCCACTGCCGACTTCATTCGGGTCTCATTTCGCCGGGAGCCGGTACAAGAGGCATGTCAGCAGTAATCACCTGGCTAGCGGCAGCTAAATCCGGCGCTCCGGGGGCGAATTACGGGCTGGCGCGGCGCCGGGAGAGCGGGGAGCAGCTCTCTTATCAGGACGGCTTTCACCTCCATCCACACACTGTAAGTAATCAGACCTTCATTAATCTCGGGCGCAAATTAAACTTCTTTAATTGAAACATTTCCCTCGTTAATCTTCAAGCTCCGTCACCGATTTATGAGATTCAGCTTTATAGCGCTCGGGAATTGGACAAGAATATTTTTGCACCCAAAGATTTAGACCAACTGCTTAAATGGAAATCCACACATTTTGACAGGTTTTAGGGAGATTATGCCTAAGCAGACTTGGTGGCGCTTTCAGTTCCGCGAGTGTTTTCGTAACTCAATTTAGATACCAGGGAAGGACATCATGTTGTTCGCAGCGCGCTAATAGTGGCCGCATTGTTCCGTCTGCCGTCCTTTCAGCCGTCATCTTCCGAGCCCCCTCGGCGTCCTCTCACGGCCCCGGTCCGCCTTCGGAGCCGCTCGCCGCCGGCGTGTGTATCTTGTTTGTACTGCTGTCGTGCCCAGCGCGCGGCTTTCACCGGCCATCGGGCGGCAGCGGCCCTCTCCGCTGAGGGGCGCCGACCGAACTGCAGTCGAGAGCGGCCGGCGCGGCGGTGGCGCGGCGCGGCCGCCGGCCCCTGCTCGAATTACTCCGCACGAGCGGCCTCCCCGCCCCCTCCCCCCCGCACCGAGCGACAGCAGACAACACGGCCACCGGTTTGACGATTAGGGCAGCTGCGGGCGAAAATAGCGGCCGCCGCGGGCCCATCGGTCGCAAACAAGCAACTTCCGAGTCCGGCCGAGCGGAGGCTGCTTAGCAGGGATAGCACGGTACGCATTTGGAGCGAATCTGGACAATCGCGATGCGGGCGCTTTAAAAAAGAAAACACACACGGCTGGTGACTGGACACGATTCGGGTTGTAACACGTTACTATAATATGATGCACAAACTAATGTACAAAAGCTGTGTTGGATGAAAACAGATCTAGTTCTGCTCACCATACACTTTTTTTGTATTGCTCTGCTGGTAGAAAAGACCATTGCTTGTGAAGTTGTGACCATTGCTTTTTCAGTTTCAGCTTTAGCAGCGGGCAGCGTTTTTGAAATATGGCTCGTCCTCGCGTCTATCACATTGTTTTGCCTCTGTCTGCGTCCCAAGTTTAACTTATCGTGGCTTTTGATCGCAATTCGTCCAGCCGGACGCTGTTTTTGTGGGGCCTTTCGAGTTTCGAGTCTTTGATCCGGGGACAGATTTTGCCCGTAGATAATTGACCCTTAATTGAACTGTCGAGCTTTTTCAGTGGCTTCACCGGAGCAAAAGATCGCGATCCTCTTGCAGCAAATACGATATTGTAGTGAGGCCGAGGGAAACGTGATCCAGGTGCTTTGATACCCATGTCGAATAAAGGCATGCGGAAATACACAGAATATCACAGAAAGTGGTTCATTATTTCAAACTGTCACTACAAGCAAAGTTATGCATGTTCCACTAATTACGTGTGCTTCGTTTAGTTGAGTGTGGGACTGTGAACTGACCATAATCGTGATCATTCAATAGCTACATATATTATTGTTGTTGTTAACTCGCACAGGCAATTTACATTTGATTGCTTGATTGAAACAGCCACGGGTATCTTTATCGGAAAGTGAACATCACAGGCCATTGTCAAAAGATCGGCGACGGAAAATTCAGAAAGCGTTGTGGAAGGGCCACTGACCCGCACACAGAGAAACAAATCTGACGACCGCCTCTGACTGCATAAACGCTCGCCCTCCTGCTTTGCTCTCGTAGCTGCATTGGTTAGCAGGACGAAATGAGACAAAATTCAATAAAGAAGACACAATTTTCTGAAGCGGATCCCAGTATTTCATTGGAATTGCTCCTGAATGTGATTTCAGTGCGACAACTCCGCCACCAAATGGCCGGTTTAGCCGCCAGCTGCCTGCCTTAGCAGGGAGCAGCCCACGCAGAGACACCGAGCGAGTTAGGAAACACGACACATAGTCCTGTTTGTTCCAACTAAACTCCACATACCTCAGCAGGGCCGCTGAGTTTTTACATCTGCTATGAATAGCAAAGGTTGCGTATGAATTCAATATTTATGATTGGCTCCGACTTACATATTTTTAAATAATCGTTACCTGAACAGTTGGGTCTCAAACTTTCCATTCATTAGCTTGTTTTCCCCTTTCTTTTTTTCTGACAAAAAAAACACACCCGATAAGTTCTGTCAACCTATGATTTAAACTTCTGCAATTTCTATGGAATCTGGGCTGCTGCCTACCAGTATAGAGAGGAGGCAACTTGCAAAATAGCGATGTTCACATGGTGTTTCTTTCTGGGTTGACGACCCTTTCCGACCGACTGTGAGATAGACTATCGCAGTGCCTTCTGAGCGCCGGCGTGTGGCAGACTGAACCGCAGTGCTCCTATAGCGCCTGGGTGATAGACTGTACCGCAGTACTCCAATAGCGCCTGTATGTTAGACTGTACCGCAATGCGCCTACAACCAATGTATGACAGACTGCTACACTGGGCGCCTGTGCAATAGACTGTACTGCAATTCTCCTCTCAGTGCTATACTGAGAGCTTGTGTGATTATTCGTGACAGGAAAGACGATAAAAAGTAGAGACGTGTACACGACACTAACAACGACGAAAGCAAGCGATAAAGGCTCATGCAGCTGTTAGTGCACTGCTTGTCACATTCACTGTTATGTTGACCTTTTAAATGCTCATGTTGAAGTGAACCATTCGTCAACAGTAAATGTGACTGAGGCTTTGACGAGGGCACCCTGTGACTGAAGTGTCTGGCATTTTAGAATTAATCTATCGCAACGTTTGCTCGGACACGTTAACCCATCTGCTAGCATTCCAATGGAATTGGAATCCATTCCCAATCGTTTACAGTATAAATTTATCCATTCACGAGTCTATTAGCTCCTATAAGCGCATTTCACTAAATATTATGTTCTTATCCTGCGCAATGCATATTACTTGCTCATATGAGTGTAAAACAATGCTCACTTCCCGGTACTGTTCATTTGTATTGCGTGCTTGATCACACCATATTATTTTGTCGAGCTGTTATCATCACTGACCAGTCACTCCCAGCTCTGTCGGCGGCCTGGGAGCGTATTCACACATACATGACTGCCCTATTGATCTGCCGGCCTCCTCGCACACAGAGAGGGGATCTCAGGCCGCGCTACCCCTCTCGGCCGCTCTCCTCCCGCGGCAGTGCGGGGATCATAGCTGCCCCTCCCGAGATGGGGTGGAGCTGCACCGATCCGCCCGTCGCCGAGGGCTAGTCCGGCGGCCTCTCAGACATCGGTACTGAGTCGCCCGCACCGGTGACCGTGCTAGGGACGGTAGGTCTGAGACGGTCAACGGTCTGCCGACGAAGTTCCGGGAATGCAGCGGGATTTTTCAGCGAAATGTGGCGGGATTTTTCAGCGACAGGAAGTTTGGTATGTGTTGCGGGCATGTGTGATAAAGTTCGCCAGGTCGTTTGACATGGCGGCTCTCGGCGCGAGGTGCCGCCGCACTGGCACTGGATACAGCGGCGCAATGACGCCCATGCTGCAATAATACCAAGCAGACAGATGACAGAACTGTTGACTGAAGTCCGCGGTGTCTCGGATAAATTTCTCCAAGGTCATGTCAGAAAGGATCACGAGCAACGAAATGACAGTGAATATGAAGGACAGGATTTGAAGTTTTTGAATCGAATATCAATTGCATGTTCGGTAAATACAGAAAAGCCTAACAAATGGCCTTTGAAATGTGAAATGATGTGTTTGAAAATAGTTTCAAAGAAATATGTAATATGTTGCACTGTGTTCAAAAGAAAGGCTTTGTATGCTCTTCGTTTGATCTCACTGTAAGGCCAGTTGAAAAATTATGTATGCTGTTTAATAACAGCACGGAATTTCGCTACAGCATTCCTTTTACACGATAGCTATTCAGGTATGTACCTACGTTTACAGAAGTACCGATAGAGACTTTTTAATTTTTAGAAGTGCTCTGACCCTGTTGACCTTTCGTGCAGCAATAATGATTAGAGATTGCTCCTAAATTGATACAAAACTGAGGAGCGTTTTTGTCGCAGTTCTGAGACGCGTGCTTTTCTCATAAGCGGAGGACTGCATCAATCAAATCGACCGGTCCAGCCTGGAGCTCGCTCCACCTGCCAGATAAGAGGCATCGATGTGGGGCTTAAAGCGGCGCCGGGGACTTTGCCGGCGGCCGCGGATCAGAAGTCGATGCTTTGCCAGTGTGCTCGATACAATACCGGTGGCACGGACGGCCTGCTGGACGACGGAGCATTAGGCGAGATGCGAGGGAGGCTTAGTCTGAGAGTGCTGACTGCCCCAGGGGGCGAGCAGATGATACGCTACTGCGACAAGGAATTGAGACGGCAGTAAAAACTAATGTATCTGGATGAGCGAGTGAATATGTGCAGCAAACCATCCCGTATTTATATTCATTGTGTGTACCCAAAGACGATGTATTAGATGATATTATTGAGTAATATTGGTACAGGTTTAGGTACGAGTATAGGCCTAAACCGTATAGGTATAGTTATCTACATTTGATAGCTTCGTGTCCCAATGCTATGTTAATTTCGGAGCTATTGAGCAGCACAATGCATATCGTCCTCCAACCTCGTTTTTTTTTTGTTGAGTAGTTGTTTTTTAGATCACGTCTGACCGCGGTGCCGGTGGTATGTGCGCTGACCGGTGTCCTGTCCTCTCATCCCCCGCGGCCGGCCGCTGATGGATGACGACCATTGTAAGGCGACCGTCGGGCGGGGACGGTCGGCCGGCCGGCCCGGCGGCCCGCCACGGTGACATACAGTATTCAGCAGCGGCCCTCCTCCGGCGCCGCCCGGCAATCACCAACACTTTGCATGAGAGACAGCCATCGGGCGGGCCCGCAGCGACCGGAGAGGAAGGCGGAGGGAGGGAGGATAGCAGAGATTTGCAGAGACGCCGGGTCACTGATGTGGCGGCGGGGCAGTGACTAGCTGCGGGAATCGAGGAATAGCGAGAAGCGTAGAGAAGCAGGGATGATATAAATCATTGTGGGACATCAGGAACCACTTGATTTTTTTTTGCATATAGTCTACAGGAAATCCCGATCAATAAACAAAGTCAGATAATTAATGACAAAGTCAGACACATTCATCTTCCGATTCCTCCACTAATAGCCAGCCTTGCAAAGATTGAACTTATCTTGCCAAACTGAGCTTTCGCACCTCTTCTTTCTCTCCGTTACACACCATCTAATTTGCTATCTTTTTAACGGCATACTCTCCGAACCATCGTGCAGCCGAGGTCGGCTCCGCAGACAAATTGTCCGAAGGCCGCGCGGAAGCCGAGCAGAGCCGACGCTCGCTCGTCGTGGCACACCCGACTGCCGCCGTCACTCGACGAGAAATGATTGAGTTTTGAAGGTCAGTCGAGTGAAATATGATCAAAAACGATAAAGGAGAGCATTGAAAGCCAGATTGCCGTGAAATATGTGTACCTATGGTATTCGCACCTTTTGATGGATGACTGTTAAATTATGCTGGAGCACAGTTTCTCTGAGAGACAATCGTTTGACGCTGTAGTGGCCCTCGCATTGTGTCATATCCGTAGTATTCTATATAGGTGCAAAACTGAACACTACAACAACTAGCAACAACGCGGCCGTCAAGTTAAAAAAGCAACAAACCTTTTACCAGCGCAGTGTCTGTCTTGGTCGCTTGTCGATGCACGTACAAAAAGTTATCTCACTCAATCAGCACGACTCCAGCGATTATCGGACGACTTCCAACCATTTCCGAAGCACCACAAGAAAATGCCCACCAATCAAGATCCCCCATGATTGGACCAATCGATCATCGAGGCCAATAGGATATCTGACGTGCATTTACTGCCTGAGGGAGGAGGTGAGATAATTCTCACTGAAGGGGTGCTTTGCGTAGCTGGGAGCGGGGAGTGGTTGTTCGCACCAGCGGACCGCGGAACTGTTGACGCCCTCGCCGCTTTTCTCGGCTGGTGCCTTGGGACTGCAGCGACTGCAGCATAGGCAGCGGATTTGGCATCCGGACAGAAATGAGGTCTCAGATGGTTGCTCTGTCCTGGAAGATTTGATAGATTCAATGCTGGGAATAAAATGGTAAATTCCATCTGAAATTTGATGTGCATTATTATATGTAGTTGCCCTTCGCTGGGAGATTCGTGATTCCCCGCCAGTAAAAGGCATTATTTTTGCATGCTAAACTATGATAATCTGTCCTCAGTTATGAGCATGACCAATTTGCTTAAATCATTTAGGCAGCTCTTTCTGATGTAAAAGAAGCATTATGTTCAGTTTCACCTGAAATATATCGCATTCCTCAGCCGCGGCTATCCATTTAATTTATCTCGCGCTATTTCCTTTACGAGTAATTACCTATCCGAAGCCAATCTCATCCTTGCCGCTGACCCTGGCCGTCTAAATGAGAAACAGATAGAATTTCCTCCATCCAACACCAATGCTGATATGAAACTAAACTGCCCTCGCTATCCCCGTGTTTTAAAACGGTAGCGTTTCACCAATATTACAGCCTGATCGGACCTTCCTTATATCTGGGCGATAACTGTGGACAGTTCACCCCGTTGCAAGCGGAAATTGGCAGTAAAAGGCCTAGCATACGCCCGCACGGTTCGGAATGTTATTCATGTGCGTACATTCTGAAACAGGGTGACATTTAAGTCGAAAACCCGGGTACTTTGGCCCTAATAATTGCTTTCAGTGGGTGTACCTACACTGTGAAGCCTCTTCTTGATATTAAAACGGTGAAATTGCTTATGAGGTTATGTTACGTAGCCTTTTATTCTGCTTTAACAATTTTCGATACTTGCAAATTCTAAAAATGTTTTGATGTGAGCTGAAGAGATTTACGTGACTCGCAACCATTTCACAAGTGTTTTACATCTTATAGTCTAAATTACTAACTCTTACCTTTGATCTGAGAACTCATTTTTTTCTGAGTAGGTACTATATAGTTTTGCCTAATGCTGAAGAATGGAAGATCATACGCTTAATTATGCTCGACGTCACCAAAAATGTTATTTGTCTTGTTTTTCAAGTTGTCAGTATTCATTCTGCATTACGCAGGCGAAACGTTTTTTTTTTCTTTGAATAGTCAATTCCTTGCGTGCTTTCTGCGATATTGCATATTTTTTATCCTATTCCAAGTAACAACCAAATACATGCATGTAAATAATTACTAGAAAATGCAGGAACTGCTCAAATTACGTGGGCAGAGTTATATGTCATTTTTTCCTAAAGAATTGTTGACCAGTTAACATGTCTATTTGCTCTTATAATTAAAATGTAAAGTACGTATAAATAACACGAGGCGTAGGTATATAGATTTCCACATGTAACGGCGACAGCGCAATAGCTCCAAAACACCCACACTCTGTCCGCACTGGGACATCAAGCACGGCCCGTCTCCCGTCTGTGGTCGTCGCCGGCGGTCCCTGCTGCAGGTGGGAGCCGGTATTACGATAAGACCCCACACACCTGTCCCGGGAGCCCGTAATGGACCCGGCCGGCGGCAGCACGCACCGCGCCCGGACACATCGGCGCGGCACGACACCAAGGTAAATATATGGACATCTATAATACACACACCCTGCGTGGGAAATGAGGGTAGAAAAGTGAGTGTCAGCCGTCGAGAGTTCAACACAAACAGGTGACTTTACATTGAATACGGAAGGCGTGAAATGTCATGTTATAGTTTGCAAATGTCAACATCCATAGGTCAAGAATGTAACATCCACTACCAGCAATCGGGCTGAACTGTTGCTATCAAGGCCATGTTGCTACATTTTACTGAAGGGTTGGAATTTCACCGCATTTACCCCATGTCTGCCATCTGTTATTCAAATATCTAATATTTTGTCTTTCTTGAAAATGATCTTGCATCATCAGTCAGTTGCACTTGTGCTCCGGGTTTAAATAACCGTAATCCAATACCAGACACTTGTTTCACAATCTGCATCAATCCACGCATAGCTATATTCTTGCATACAGTAGCTGCGAAATGCAGATATTTTCATCACGAGTGGAGTTCCCTCCTGTACTCACCCATCCAGCCTCCCGCACTGAAATCCGGCGTCTGACATCTGACGTCCAAATCCCGTCCTCGAGCTTCGGTGGTTCATTGACCGGCTCTGTGTCAGAAAATCACGTCTCAGCTCAGCAGAGCAGCCCCCTCCCTCCCCTCCCCTCTCCACCGGGGCGCGTATCATCCCTCATCTAATCATGCCCTGTATCTCCGCAATTAAAGTGCGCTGCGCCGCTGCCGGCCGGGTCGCCGCCGCCGTCCGGAACCGCTCGGCGCGGGCGCAGCGTCGGGCCGGCGATGTTCCGGGGAACGTCGGGTCCGACGGGCGTCCGTCGGTGTCGGCAGTCGTCGCGGCGCCGCGACCGAGAAGACCGGGACGAGCGGAACGGTCGGGAGCACCGGGAGAGACGCAGCAGGGACGAAACAGGTGAGGAGGAAGAACGGTGGGAGAGTGGAGAGCGAGGGAAGTAGGGGTCAGTTTGATTATTAGAAAAGGCGCGAGCCGTCGGTCTCGGACTGAGAGGTAAACATAGTGACTGATGAAATGAGATGCTGGGTGCATGCATCGGATAGCGCCGAGTGAGTTGTTGCTTTGATGTGTCTCTCGTTTGATGTGAAATGAAAGGACAGGTCGCTGGGTGACGCTTTGGTCGCTGCTTTGATACATTCTGGATGTACAACAATGCAGAAGTACAAATAAATAAAGATGAGCTGAGGCGCAGCTTCCTTGCATATCACAGGATAAAGTACTAACGTCAGGTTATTTGTGCGCAATGATAAAGAGAAAAATAATTTGCATGCCTGGTCTTCGCAAGCTTTAATATGCACGAGCCATTGTGAGTTGTAAAATAGCTAGTCCGCTCAAAGCGTTTCACCATTTATGCGCACAGAAAATGTTCTGTGACGGCAGTACAAATGGTCTAAGTTGTCTTTTTGTGTGTAGTTGCAGCCTGCAGCGAAGCCCTCAGCAACAGCTTCCAATACTGCTGTGAAAGGCATTGCAGAGGCGTCGTTTGGTCAACTCGTGTTTTGTGCGAGGCCGATGCCTTTATGATAGGGCCTACAAAGAAAACTGCGGCTAAATTTATCGAAGCTCTTTGGATCAATCGAGATGTTCGCTGGCAGATATAGTTGCTAAGGTGAATAAACCTGTAATATCGTTATTCGCCACAGCTCAGTCGACTATCCGTGACCGTATCCCCGGGGCCATCGCTGACTACCGCTGCCTTAAATCAGTAGAGACGTGAGAAGCGACTGAGTTAACAACTCAAAAACTTCCTTTTGGTGAACAATGCTTGTTCAGTCCGATGTTTGGAGTTTAATTGAGATTATGACAAGTCAGGTTTCTGTGAATGGGTATTGGGTGTTGGCCGGCGTTGACGGCGCGAAATACCGCAGCGAACGGTCGCTGGGTGGTGTAAATTGTCCCGGGACGGTGGACGGGCACTAAGTGTGAATTAGTGCCAGTGGGTGGCACGGCTTTCCGATACTGTTCGATGGAGGGCTGCAGGTGCAGGTGCGCAGCAGTCACTGAGTCTCTGTAGCGGCCCTGTCCCGTCTCGCCCCTCCCCGGCCGGTGATCGGTGATCAATGGTCTCGCATGGTCCCGCCAAACACGGCACAGTTCACGGCGGTCCGACCGTGTGAGCAGGTCTGGTGGGCTTGTGTTCTATCACAAAGTGTTGTGTCTTTTAGCAGTAAAAAATACGTTTACATTTATATTGAAAAAACTGATGAGCAATAAATACAAAAGCTGAACATACATACTCAAAATGAAAACCACAGTGGACCACTATAACCACCAATGCATAAAATCATGATCATCCAATTGCTTTACTATCCACAATACAAACTCCACCTCGCTGACGCAGAACTTCCTCTGCCAGCCATACTGAAACGCATTTAGTGGACAGGTATCAGCGAGATTAAAAGCAGTTCCCATGTAAAGACTTCCCAGGCTCTAATTTGGGCCACTAAAAGCTGTCACTGAGAAAGTCGCCCAGCATACCTGCACCCCTATGATAGCGAGCCACGAGACTTATGCGACGAGTTGGAATAGTCGAATATGTGGATTTTCGAGCAAAAGGTTTTGTTCGTTCGATATTTGGCTGATACATTATGAAGTACTTATGCTTCGTTAAACTATAATGCGGTCAAAAATGAGTCAAACATCAAAGAAATATGCCCGGATAGGATAATGTCTGCATGGTAAGGCGGCACAGACCGGCGCTGTCACAGGACCTGAGCAGGTGACAGGATGGCGTGTGATTTTGTGTCACATCCGTGACATCCCTTAGTCATAGTACACGGCAGAATGTGGACACTCAACAGTCGCACCCCCAACTTCAAAAACCGGCGTCACTCGTCATGTTCTAGCCATCGGACAGCGCGGTCAAATTGAGAGGCCAGTGACCACCCTCGGCCCTTGTCTGGGTTCCCCTGTCACCTATTCACATTTCACCCGTCATAAGATATTCACCTGTTACGAGACGCACACGCCACGACTGATGCAATGACCGCGGTTCCTCGCAGTCCAGAAGTGGACGGTCGGTCACTTTTCGAGCCGGATTCATTCCAGCTCCTTTGAAACGCCCTTCTCTGAAGTGACCTGGCAGTCTGCGGGCTACAATGCTTCATAGAAACGATTTGTGACGTGACACAAAAGCTGGACAAGCGACGGCGAGCGGAAGGTTTCAGTTTCAGTTCATGAAATGAACGTTGGTAAGCCTAGTCTCATGCATGTCTGCATGTTTCAGGAGGGTTTGGTATTACATGTATTGTGTTTTGTGTACCCTTACAGAGAGCAGATTCATTAATAAATTGTCGGCAGTGTACTGCAACTCCGAAATTAGATGAATGAGTTTGCAAACCAAGGTTAAAAGAGCAGAAGGCAGACAATGCTCAGTTTCTATCTCTTCTTATGCTTCCTTTCAGTCGTTGAATGACCTGACAAGTGTTGACATGAAAATGCAGAGTTCCTTTCATCCATGGTTCCGTGTTACAAATTATCGCCGGTGTGCGCAATTTAATGCTCATTTGCCGGAATAGTCTAAAGTCGGGCTGAATTACAGCGGGGATCGATGAACTTCTCATGAAGTTGGCCGTTGGATGACGCGCTGGACTCCAAGTAGGATCAGATTAATGTCCTTCCAAGACGGCCCAAATGATTCTCATCACTTATTTAGCTCACATACCACATACTGCGCATTTGTTGTGCGGTGCTCTGAGCTCTCACCGGTTGTAGTTATAAATGGACAAGTATTGTATCGAGAGTACATGAACCTCCAGGCTCCACGAATCAAACTATTAAAACAGTTACATTATATCAAACTATAATGTAACTGTTTTAATAGTTTGATTCGTGGAGCCTGGAGGTTTATGTACTCTCGATACAACTCTCACCGGTTGTATTATGCGTAATACATGCCAGGATATTTCTTGATTATTTACACAATGATGCGAACGGAATCTAACTTTTGGAATTTTTAGACGTAAGAATAAAAAAGAAGCACACCGTGTGATTTTATCGTGCCAAAAGGACATGGGTCGCGTCGTATTTCCACATGATTCTAGTCGTGGTTCAAGGCCAGCAACTCAAAGATTAAAGGGACCCTCCCACCTTCAAAAAAGTTAATGAACTGGCACGAAAGTGATGTCGCTCGGTTCAGAAAGAGCGAAAACGAATATCTACCAAATTTCATCGAAAAATATTCACCGGTTTTCAAGATATTAGACTTTTACTTTTGTTTACTTTTTGGGATCTCCGCTGTTCCTAGCGACTTTATTTGAAAGTGCGGCATTTGTTGCGCGCAAAGCAGCATATACCACCGCGTGCTACCAAACGTTTTAGTAAAAGATTTAAAAATCGTTAGATCTCCGCTGACGTCACAAATTCTAAGGGGGCATACCAATGCACTAGCCCCTTAGAATCCGAAAACTGCAAGTTTGAAATTCCATATCTCCGAATTAAAGCATTTGCCGATATTGTGAGTGCCCAAACCGGTAGGGGAAGTTGGGGGAACGCCGAAGACTTTTTTTCTGACGCCCGTAGCACGCAAGGTAGACAACATACGCTATTCTTGTTGGCGTCATTCGAGAGGCCAGTCTTTTGCCTTTCAAACATACCAGGCGCATTTGATGAATTCGCATACCGTTAAGCGCACAAACTAAAAATATCAAAGAAGTGACTTTTTCGGCGTTGCCCCGGACTGCGGGGAAAGCCGAAAATGGGAGAAATGATCTACGGGGAATGCCGACATTGATGTTTTGCCATTTTATCTCAAACTTTATCCAGAATTCATCAAAGCTGACACACGTTTCAAGAGCTTGAGGACGCGGTGCACACTGGAAGCTATAATTGTGTGATATAATAAGAAAATGCCAGGTAAATCATTCCTTATAGGTAACAGGCCGTTGTGTCTGTTGAAAGTGTAATTTGTGTGACTAAAAATACGCGTTGCTATTCTACAGCAGTAAAGTCCACGTAGCGTGCTTTTAACACGTGCGTAGTCGCACGTTTTCGGCATTACCCCAGCCAGCCATACTTTCATTTGCAGGCCCATAACTTTTCAACGTGCTGTATAAATTTCAAATAGGCAGCACACTTATGCAAAGACATGCTAAAGATTACTTGACCGAATTGGCCAGACAAACGGTAGCATAATGAGTAAAAAATGCAGCTTCAAAGGCGCATGTAGTACAAGGGAAACGTACCTTGAAAACGCTCTTGGCGCCCTCACAGTCGAAGTATTCCGAATGACGACTCGTAACAAACATGCGATAATTGTAGTCACTTAAGCCTCAGAGCATCACTGACAGGTGGCATCCATGTCTTACGGTTTTCGAAATGTCTCGAATTTCGGCTTTGCCCCAACTCCGGCATTGCCCCAACTTCCCCTATTTGCAGGCCATGGCCACCAATTTGGCTATCTCAACTCAAAACTAATGTTAAGGTGGGAGTGTCCCTTTAACATAACAGGGTGAGACACACCGAAAGAAAGTTATATCGTTGAAATTTTGTGAAGTGGCGATTATACTCCTCAGACGGCTTTCTGTTCAAATAACTTCTGCCTTATTCAGGTAGTCCAGCCTGGTCTAATGATCTGGGTATGGCGGTGCCCAGCAAGGAAGAGGCGTGAATCTCTACATATATACCCTGCGTGAATCAGGGTCAGCATATGGTGGGCTCTAGGCTCTAGCACAATTTCCTTATGATCGGTTTGACACGTGGACCTGCTACAGTTTATCCCGCCCACCTAGCTGTATGGTGATGAGGGCGACATGGTGTTTGTCTTCATCTGTTTGAAGACATTGGAAGACAGCTCGAGGCTGGCAACTAGCGGACATTTTGCTGGAATAGTTAGGATAGGTCAGCTGTAACTCACCTGAAATATGTTGGGTTTTATCTTCGAATTCTTTTGCGAACCTGGGGCGACGGGAAGTCAGATGGTGATTGGTGACCCTGTGATGCCACTCAAGAACCGCACTTAGCGTATAAGCGTATATCAAAGCCATGACTACCCATCCACATTTAGGACCGTTTTATCTGGAGTTTCGGTCTGTTTCTGTGATACAATATTTCAATTAATGGCGCAATGCAATGACGTTATATGTAGTATCAGCCATCAATCAGTAGCAGACAAGTTTTCGAATTCGCCACTGCAGCCTGACCTGTATGGGGGTGCGCGCTGCCGCTCTGTCGCTGCTGAGCCAGCCAATCACGGCTCTCCGTCCGGTCACCGCCTGGGGCAGTGAGTGACCTTGAGCCACGCCGGCGGGCTGCTGTGCCGCAGGGCAAGCGTCAAGCTGACTTCCGAGGCCCAAACACGCTTGGCCCTGTTGATTTCAGTTTTGATCGAAGGAGTGGAATTGAGGTGAGCGGGAAATCCGTTGCCTGTCAACAGTCGGACGACGAATGGAAACCAGCTTCGACGAAGCGTAGAACTCTAAGCTTTATGCTTTATGCAGCAAAGTAAAATCACTCAGCTCTGTGCATCATGCTTGAAAATGAAATACAATTGAAAACAAGCATTCATATCTATTCTCCCTCTTGTGCCGACAGCTTTGTGGCCCTTATCAGCGTGGTTTATGCCCGGCGCGTCGCTCGTGGCGGTGTATTTGCAGAGCCCCCGCCCCGCCGGAGCAGTTGTCGGCTGTCGGCAGCGACTCGGTGGCGTGTCGCCGACCCGGTGCCACCAACTGATTAGCCTCATTATGAAATTATGCCGCCAGAATTAGTTGGAATGAACCTGTGTTGACACGGAGCAGCTGTTCGGCCTCGCTGAGCAGAGCGGCGACACAGACCGCCACTCGCCGGCAATTGAATTTGGTCGGGTTGGCCACCCCTGGCCCTGCTCGGGTCTGCCACCCCTGCCTCGGCCGGGCTGGGTGGGCCTCTCACACAGATGGTGCTCCACACGGCTCCCCAGAGCCTGAGGCACCGCCGAACGCGGCCCGCGACTCGCACGAGCCAAAGGTCATAGCGGTTTCCAATGTGAGCTGCCGATTCCAATCAGACATAGGTTTGCACGCCGTAATGGTTTGTATCTTGCATTTATAGGGCGTATTTGCTGTTTTTACTTGATTCGCCTGACTAATGGGGAGATGCTGGTCACGTTTTATTGATAACCTGACATGCTGGAGGGTAGCCCATAAGTAGAAAATAACGAGGTTTTATTTAGGTCTGCTCTTTGGCATATGGCTTCGCAACAGTCTTGTTATAACAGTCCTGTATTAGAAATGAAAGAATGTGTTAACTGGAACAGAACTGCTTGAAACAGATTGAATGGTGTGAAACGTTTTTTTTAGCATGATTATGATTATAATGGAAACATATTATGATGCTAGAAATTGACCTTATGATACTTTTTGGACTTATTTTAATGTCATTTCATTGTATCATGAGAATAAGGTCATTTCCTAACATCATAATATTCATAATTATGCTCAAACTAGCCGTAGCTCACCTTCAAATAATGAAAATCAGATGGAATAGTAATCTTTTGCTCATAACTAAAGTAAGCTAAAAACAAATCCAAAATATTTTTTTCGGTGCTGGACCTTCTTCAGTGGAATGTGGAATTCCACTGAAGAAGGAAAAGTGGAATTCCACTGAAGAAGGTCCAGCACCGAAAATATATTTTGGATTTGTTTTTAGCTTACTTTAGTTATGAGTTAAAGGTTACCAATCAATCTGATTTCCATTGCTTGAAACAGATTGAAATTTCAGCCTTTTTATCTAAAACATGTTTCGCTGCAGCTGATCTCTACATATGATAACATTTCAATAAGATTTTCATCAATATTCTGTCACGAATAAGATGCTATGAATTAATCACCGAATTACTATTTTCAAGAACACAAACTAATTAAAAATAAAAACAATATGGACTTGTGTTTGGCTGGCGCTCATTGTCTTTGGAAATGGTTTTCTGTGACGGGGAGCCGGGCTGGGTACGGGGGGCGTCATCTGCAATCTGGCCGACCGCCAGGTGTGCGATCCGCAGCCCAGGTGTGACAGTGAGACATCGATCACTCAGATACAGCTCCGATAGCACCCGATCCATACCAGAACTGTAGAGCTGGTCAGTGGTCAGGCGAGACGCGCGATAGGTGGAACAGAAACGGCGACCGAGGGGATGATAGATGGAGGCTGCTCTGGAAAATTAACTTAACCCGCGCGGGGCTGGGGTCTCCAGCCGAACGCGCGGGGCTGGGGGGGGGGGGTAAATTTTACCCCCCTGTTATCTCCCGAACTAATGGTCCGATTTGGAAAATTCAAACGCCAATCGAAAGCTCTCATCACGAACTACTAAAAACATGTACTTAATTTAAAGTTTGAGGTCAAGGTCAAGGTCAGGTCAAGGGTACAAATTGGGGCATTCCACGTCAAATCGAACAAAAATCGGCTGTTTTGCACCTTACCATCAGCGATTTCATTATAAATTTGTGAGCGAGTTCCTGTGTCGCCCCGAACATTACATTGATGTTTTTTGCACATTCTGACCACAGGTCTTCTAAATGTTTTAGAGTGGGCTATTCATAAGTTTTGAAGAAAATGGCACATATGCAAACGTATGTTAGCACGCGCAGTGGAGGGGGAAGAGTGAATTTCGCCCCACCCCTCCTGTTTTTCGCCAATATCTCATAGTATTAATGCGAAATTAATTATAGCTACCTGTCCAAAATTGAATTGCACGTCTCATCGTGCAAGCAAGAAGAAAATCGGTTCACAACTGGTCTAGTAATAGCGGTGTAAAGTGAACATCCTGTCGCCGCGGCGACGCGGCGACTCGGCAGCCGGCGCCGACCGCTAGCCGCCGCCTGAATTGTAGACTGTGCCGGGACGGAACGGAACGGTTCCGTCTTTACATCGCGCTCCTTACCGCTGATTACGTTCGATTCGCGTCAAATTTTGTGAGAAGACTAAGAAATATACAGCCAATCTTATGGTGTAAGAATTTTGAAAATCGGTTGGTAAACAATTGAAATATGAACGTGTAAACACAAAATTGTGATTGCTGCGTTTCCCGCGTCGGCCGATCCCTCCTCAGCCGGCGACATGTTACTCTTAGCAGGTCTCTAACTGCCATATTTATTATTGGATTAACTAGAAATTCCCCATACATACTCAAAAATGTATATTCTTTCGTATAGTGAAGATAAAAAGACGTGAAGATATCGTTGCGTGATAATGTTTTCGTTGAATTTTTGGCTTCATGATGCATTTCCACACGGCTCAAAATTCACCGCAAAATACCGTTTGCCTGAGACACTTTTACTATGGAACTTGAATACTTGACTACGATGACTATGTATTTCCATTCTCGCAGAGTTTGGGATATCACTAATCAGCAATCATTCATTTCAGAAAGTGTACACAAGCAAGCATGTCTTGACTCTGTCTTTCAAGGTCACGCGCGTTTGCGTGATGTTGATGCATGAAAACGGCGTTTGCCGCGAGAGTTATGAATGGCCCACTCCAATTTTTTCACAGATGGTTAGGAACATTGTGACGGACATAATATGTAAAAATTACCCGAATCGAAGGTGACGTGTTTTTTGCTATTTAAATTTTTCTGTTTTAATTCAAGGTCAAATGCATTTCAAGGTCACTTCAATTTAACTTTATAATTAAAAATCAAAGCCTTATCAATTGCATACAAGACCCTGTTAATATCATTTTGATAACAGAAAATTAACCAGAGTTATAGACCTTTAAAAAATTGATGTGTGGCATTTTTGGCTATATTCGATGACCTATATCTCAGCGATACTTTATCAAATTTCGAAAATATTATACGTAACTCAGTTTTGAACCATGCCCAGTCTGCCTACAAATTTTCAGAAAAATCGAAGGGGATGACGGATTTCGGTGTTTGATTTGACGTGGAATGCCCCAATTGCAAGTTTCTACAGTATCGGCCTTGCACCGTAGTTGCCGAAGAATGGAGTCATGGACTGAGACTAATCGCCCAAAACGTGTTCTTAGGCTACCAAGGCAATATTCGTTGCATACAATATCATTCAGAGGTCAAGGTCAAGGTCAGGTCAGGTCAGGTCAGGTCACCAAAAAACAAAATATAGAAAAGGGCATGTGCGACACATGTTTTATGGGTCATTTTACTCATAGAATTCAATAGGCACACTCAATAAGTGATATGGACCACCTCTGGATGAATTTCAGGTCGAGGTCAGGTCAAAGTCAGGTCAAGTGAGGTCAAATTTTGAAGTTGGTTGTTAAGGCCTAAAAAGGTATCTATCTGATGCAGTTTTTCACGGCGAATCGAATGGTGCTATTTTTGTTTCCGTACGAGGTCTAGAACTTCCAAAAAAGTCATTTTTCAAAAAAATTGTGTGTCGTGACGTCATAAAATTTTGAATAACTCCCACATTTTTGAACCGATTCTTCTAAAATTTGGTATGTAGGTGCACATAGACCACTTCTCTGACATATATTCCGGTTTTTTCGATAGACTCAAAATTTTGGATTTTATAATGATTTTCCAAAAAAAGTCAGTTTTTTGAAAAAAATTAGGCCAAAATTCAAAATTTTCAAAAAACCGAGATAGCCATTTGATAGACAAAGTAAAATTACGTATAACATTTTTGTTACGTCTTGATTCCTTTAAAAATGAAGATGTTAGCGGCGTTTGAACTTTTGCCGTTTTTGAGGCGAAAATGGCGAACATGACGTCACTAAAACGTCAATTTCTCAAAAATTTTCCGACGGATTTCGCCCAGATTTTCAGGAAACGTGTCAAATTGATGCAAGAAAAGGTACTGAAAGTTTGGCGGCGCTGCGCGCCGCCGTTTTTTGGATATCGCAAAAATTCGCGAGGGGGGGTAAAATTTACCCCCCCCCCAGCCCCGCGCGGGTTAATGGCCGTAATTCTATTAGGGTGCTGATATCAGTCAATGGTAGTCCAAAAGCCAATATTAAAGAAATTTATAAGAACAGCCGTTTCAATTATTTGCCATTCTATGAAGGAAGTTTCAAGATATTGCAAATAAGCCTGCCGTGCCATTTCGTGCTACACCTACGCTCACTGTTCGTTAGGTCATATCGCGCCGCGGACTTCCACATGGTCAATTTAGTTGATAAGAGCCAATGCCATTCAAGGAAATATTTCAGCGTTAATCGTTGCATTAATGCTGCCAATTGAACTCCAAAATTAGCGCCATGTGTCATTAGATTAGCAATGACGGAGCTCATTGCTGGCTCCTTTAGATCTCGGCTCGCAAGGAAACGGAATGTATTGCTTCGTCATTCGTGCATGTGAGAAATAAATAATTCTCATCTTTTGATTTGAAAATATGTAGGTACCTAGGTACTGATTCGCTCTGAAAGCAGGTACCTAATAGCAAAACTTTCACATCTTTCCAACTGATATACACAGCTGCATGACTAACTGGAATGATTTTTCTGACAAAATCCTTATTCTACTCCTTTTCTCTCATTGTCCTTCCTCATCCTCCTTATTTCCCTCTCCTTCTCCTCATATAGGGGAAATTCAAGAATCATCAGCAACACTCAACATGCCCACATGGCCGACGCGCCCTGCGCCTCACTCCTTGCCACATATCATGGTGACCTCAGCCACACTGTCGGGTGACATCTCAGCCCAAATGACGTACGCGGAAGGTCAGGACCGCCGCCGGCGAGCGGCCACCGCGTCCATTTGGGACACGAATCTGGCCATGATCCGTGGCCGTCCTCGGCGACAGAATGTCAATCGCCGCCGGGCCGGGCTGCTGATGGATCCGCGGCCCGCACGTGCAGCGGCTCATTGCAGCGGGCGCGGCCGGCGGCGGCGGCACCAATCTTCCGACACGAGCACATCTCTCCGTGGGATGATGTGATGAGTGCGGAGTCTCTGTCCGACCTGCCAGTAGCTCATGGAGACGGCTCTGACGTGCTGATAGAGCCGCCGGGAGGCAGCCAGCGGGGTGGCGTGGGGAGCCGACTGGGGCGAATAATATGTATGGTATACTGCATACTGCATAGGATGAAACAAGTAGGTATGTTGCTGCTTCCCTCGTCCATTTGGAGGAAAGCCTTGACGTGTGGCATCGAGCTGTGCCGAACGCCCATCTCGCCACCTCTATCCATGATTTACTTACTTTTATTAATAATTCCCAATTTCAGTGTAGGAAGGGGCTGGTGACGACTTACAACCATCAGACAACGTCGTAGTGTGCTTAAAATGGTGTCGACAATGACACAACAAAGACAGTGGCGTCCGTTCTTTTTATGAAATGGGAAAAGTTGTTAAGTTGCAGAAGATATGAGTCGAAGTTGTGTTGACTTTTGTATCTGTTTATGAGATCAAGAATCATATCAGCTACACTATGATATGAGAGATTGAGACCTAGTAGCGACAGCGGCAGTACCGTCCACGGCTCTGAGTCTGGAGAGCCGGTATCGGAGTCGACTGAGTCTGGATCGTTATTGCCCCGGAGGAGTCGGGTCCCGATTTATTGAGCCGCGCCGCGGGTCTCTGGCCCGTCTCCCTCCGTCACGTGCAGCGGCCGGCGTCGTAAAACGGTCCCATACCACCCGTGTGACGCTCCGTATTCCCTTTGTTGCAGATCCAGGCGGACTGTTAAGACCGGAGGAAGTCAGAACACCGACCGCCGGACTGCGACCGAGGCGAGGCGCGTAACGCAGCACCGTCGGCGATGGAGTCGGACGGGCGGCGAAAAACGGCGTCGCCTGCGCCGCGCCGGGCGGCCGACTGACGGAGCGGCCGCAGGCACGTCGGGCCCGTTTTTCGTGGCGATGTCGGCCGGGTCATTAGGGGCCGAGTCGGCGCCGACTGCGGATCGGCCCGCCGGCTAGCCGACGAGAGGTGACGTCATGGTTCGGCGGTGGAGGCCGCTGCTGGCGGCGCTGCTCGTGGCGGTGGTGGGGGCGGGAACTGAGCGGGCTGACAATGCCACCGGCTGTGTCTGGACGGCCCGGCCGCCGGCCGTCACCTGCCACTGGCGGCACGTGGCCGGTGAGGACGCCGTGGTCCCCGAGGAGGGACACCGGCTGGCCGGCCAGGTGTCCTCTGTGACCGTCTCCTGCAGTCGGCGGCACTTCTTCCACAGCCAGCTCGGAGCGGGCGCGTTCGCCGGGCTGGAGGGCGTGCGGCACCTGAAGGTGCTCCACTGCAAGCTAGATGAGCTGGCCAGAGAGCCTCTGGCGCCGCTGTCCGACCTCCGAGAGCTCACCGTCAGAACGGGCAACTCCGACTGGGGATCACGACAGCTGCGGGTGCCTCCGCGGGCCCTCGCCGGCCTGCGGCAGCTGCGCAAACTCGACCTCAGCTTCAACGGCATGCAGAAACTGGAAGTGGACTCGCTGTGTGGCGCTCCGAATCTTCATCGCGTCATCCTGGCGCATAATTCGCTGGAAGTGTGTCAGATCGGGCTGTCAGGCTGCCCCAGCAAAGTCCACCACCTCGATCTATCGCACAATCAGCTCGGCGACATCCCCTCGGGCTGCCTCTCCGGGCTGCGTCACCTGCGCTCCCTGCGACTCAGCCACAACCGGATCCGGGCTCTGGGAGCTGCGGCGTTCGAGGCGCTGCCGCAGCTGCGGGCCGCCATGATCGAGTCGAACCAGGTGAGGCACGTCGCCGAGACCGCCTTCTCACAGAACACTGAGCTGCGCCGACTCGAGCTGCAGGACAACGAGATCGAGCGGCTCGGCGCGACCACGCTGCGCAGCCTGCGGCACCTGACGCTGCTCAACATGTCGCATAACGCTCTCGGCACGGACAACGGCTCGGTGTCTCTGCGTGGCGCGCTGCGGCTCACCGTCCTCGACTTATCCCACAACTCCCTACCCGAGCTCCCGGAGCTGGATGGACTCTTCAGTCTGCAGGCCCTCAACCTCTCCAACAACCGGATCTCCTCCGTCAGCGGCGAGCAACTCGAGCAGCTGGTCAACCTCGGCACACTGGATCTGAGCGCCAACTGGGTGCAGCGTCTGCCGACGCTGGCGCTCCGAGGACTGGCGCAGCTCACACTCGCACAGAATCAGATCCAGACGGTGGCTCCGGCGGCGCTTGTGGGCTGCGCGGCGCTGCGCAGTCTGGACCTGACCGACAACCTGCTGCAGACCATGCCGTCCACGGTGTATCAGCTGAGGTATCTGGAGGAGCTGAAAATTGCCGGTAACAGGCTGGAGAGAATCATTCCGCGGTACGAAGCAAGGGGCAGGGGTGGACTAACGCGGCTCCTTACGTTGGATCTATCCAGAAACAACATAACCACGATACAAAGCACCGACCTACTGCCCATGTGGAACGTTCGCTGGCTCGATCTCGGAGACAACAACATCTCTAGCGTTGCAGTGGGAACTTTCCAGAAACTAGGTGCGATCTCGATGCTGCGGTTAGCAGGAAATCACATCAGAGAGGTCGGCCAGCTGTTCATGGCGATGAAAACGCTACATCATCTGGATCTATCTCGTAATCAAATCACTTACTTTGACCTCGGAATGATTCCTCGAACTTTGCGTTACCTTGATTTAGGTTTCAATAATCTGCCAACGCTGAATAACACCTTCAACGTTGAAAATATTATCGAGTTAGAAGTTCTGAACCTGACAAACAACGCCATAAACGAACTAGCAGCTGGTGTCGTGCCGGCCCGCCTAGAACGGCTAATACTCAGTCACAATAACATTTCAAAGATAGCCAGCGACGTTTTCAACAATCGGACCGGCCTGAAGTTGGTAGACCTCAGCTGGAACAAACTCCGTGCTCTGAATGACTTCCCGTTCAAGAACCGGTCCCTGAAACTGGGTGGAAATCCCCTGATGTGCGACTGCACGATGGAATGGCTACTGACCGGTTCAACGAACATCATCGATCGCCATCAGATCACCTGTGAAGTAGCCGACAGCCGGTGGCGGGGTCCCCGTTCGCTGGCCGCCATGTCCCGGTCCATGTTCTTGTGTCAGTACGAGACGCATTGCTTTGCGCTGTGCTTCTGCTGCGAGTTTGACGCGTGCGACTGCGAGATGGCGTGTCCCGAGGGCTGCTCCTGCTTCAATGACCACCTCTGGAGTGTCAACAGAGTCGACTGCTCCCACCAGAACCACTCTCAGATCCCGCAGCCGATGCCGATGGACGCCACGGATGTCTTTTTGGACGGTAATGCCATTGCCTCGCTGGGAAACCACGTTCTAATCGGACGCAAATTCATGCAGAGGCTGTACCTGAACAACTCAGACATCGACGCTGTCGACAACAAAACCTTCAACGGACTAACTGGACTGCAGGAGCTGCATCTACAGCACAACCGCATCCACACGCTGGTCGGGTACGAGTTTGAAGACCTCTCTAGTCTGCGTCTCCTCTACCTGCACCACAACCAAATCGCCTGGCTCAACGCCAGCGTGTTCCAGCCTCTTCAGCAGCTTCAGGAGCTGACCCTGCACCACAATCAGCTGACTGAGCTCGATCACTGGCCGTTCCTGTCCAACCAGGCGCTGTCGCTGCTCACGCTCTCTGAGAACCCCTGGAGCTGCGGCTGCAGTCATCTGCGCCAGCTGGGAGACTGGCTACGCGCGGCTGCCGACCGGGTCCCCGACGCGACTGCGGTGACCTGCTATGACCCAGTGGTGTCCGCGGTCGGTCCTCCGCTCCTGGAGGGGCCCCAGGAAGACTGCCGCCGCCTGCCGACGGCGGTGCTCTCCCAGCGCAGAGACGTGTACGTGTCTCTTTCCCTGTTTGCCGTCCTCTCCGCCAGCGCGCTCCTCCTGTTGGCGGCGTGTGTGTTCCTGTTCAGACGTCAGATTCGGTACCTCCTGTTCACCGAGCTGAACGTGCGGCTCGGCGAGGCCGACGACGGCGAGGGCAGCATGTTCGATGTGTTCGTCAGTCACGGCAGCAAGGACACGCAGCTGGCCAGTCAGCTGGTGGCCGAGTTGGAGACGGGCCACCCGCCGTACCGCTGCTGCGTGCTGCACCGGGATGTGCCACCGCAGCCGGCCGCCATTCGGCGCGCGGCCGCCGCCAGCCGCCGCGTGCTGCTCGTCGTCACACAGAACTTCCTCGACAACGAGTGGTGCCACTTCGCCTTCAAGTCGGCGCACACGGAGGCGGCGGTGAGCGGCCGGCGGAGGCTGGTGGTCGTGTGTGACGGTGGTCTGCCGGACGCCGACACCGACCAGGAGATGACCCTGCTGCTGCGCACACACCCGGTGGTCAGGTGGGGCGAGAAGCGCTTCTGGCAGGCGCTGCGCTACCGCCTGCCCCGGCCTCGCGGCGCCCCGCCTGCCGAGCCGTGGTGGCGCCGGTGGCGGCTGTCGCGGGCCGGAGCCGACTCCAGTCTGACACGGTCTGTCAGCTCGTCAGTGCTCTGCGAGCCCGTGGAGGGCGTCGAGACACTCGATCACCCCGAGAAGGGCTCCGCCGCCGAGACGAGCGCTCTCGTCCCCGCCAAAACGCCCGTCTCCAGCCAGGTACCGAGTCTGTACGTGGAAAAGTACGATAACTCGCGCGTCTACTACACAATAGACTTCCACGAGCGCTCGTCAGGGGACGAATCCGTCCCGCCGGCCGCGCGACATGCCACGCTGCACACCTATCAGAACAGTGACGGGGGCGGCTCGCCGCGAGCTTTCGATGCCTCGCCGCGGCAGTGTCTGTCCGGCGGCGGTGGGCCGCTCGTGTGGCTGGATAGGCCGGACGATGGCCGCGTCCCAGAGGCAGTGTACGATGATGTGGCGGGCGAGGGGGCGCGACCCGAGCCGGACGCGCCCGGGTACGTGCCGGCCAGCTGGGTGTTTTACTCTGTCCGCCGACCGTCCGGCAGCCGCAGAAACAGGCACTCCGGCCAGACGTATCTCGTCTAGAGGGTGGCACTACCCACATACCTGGTGTTTCGTCCATGCGTCCAGTTATTGAGGAATGCGCTCGTGTATGTATTGATGCCAATATGGTCGGTCGCGTCCACGTGTTATTTGCTGTGTAAATGCTACGTGACGATCTCATGATGATCTCAGCTGTCCCGAGTATTACAATTTATTTCTAGTTTGTGTAGATAATAAATACATTTTTATGATATGAATACGTGCATTCATGGGGGTTTTATCTATCTAGCGGTGGCGATTGCAATCACATTATTTGATAGCGTCACGCAATATGAGGGACATTCGAGGCACACTTGCACCTAACAGCTAACAGCAACGTAAATAGGCACCAATCTGGTCACAGTCAGGTATCAGATAAGTGACTGACGCGCCTGCATTCCCACATTTCTCAGCAACTGCCCACTGCCCAGTGCATCTCCCAGCCGTGGAGCCCGATCTCCCGTCTCACAACTGAACTGGTATGCTGCACCGCAGGACACAGAACCCTGCGTCGGTATACTGTGCCGCATTACAAGCGCTCGCCCGGCAGACATCAGCTGCGTCGCATCGCGTCGTAGCGACGACCAGCCACCAAGCAGTTGCCATTATCTGTCAGGTACGCTGAATGGTCAAAAAGACATAGGTATGTACTCTCCAAAGATTGAAACCAAATACGATATATCATTTAGCGCGGAAGTTGACAGCGTCTCGCAAATGACAATATGAAGTCAACGTAAAATAATTAGTAAGTTAACTATGTCTCCTCTCATCTCTTTCTTCCCTTAGGCTTCTCTCTCCCTCTCCGTCTCTTTCTCTCGCGATCTCTTTCTCTCCATCTCTATTTCCCTCTTTTTTTCTCTCTCTCTCTCACTCTCATCCTCTCTCTCCCTCACTCTCCTTATCGTGCGATGCTATCGTTGGCGTGTGAGGCACCCGCCCTTCCCAGTTCTATTTCTTCTCTCCCCTTATTCGCTCCTCTTTCCCACCTACACATCCTCCTTCCCTTGCGTGCCTTTCTGGCTACCCCAACTTGACACGTGGCTGACTATTTGCTCGGAGAAAACACACCCTCCTGTGCCATCTAGAAGCACTCATCATTATGTGTCGGCACAAAGGGAGGCATCGACCATCGGTCCAGTTAGCACAGGCACGCGCGGGGCCCTCTCGGCTGGCATGCACGCTCCGAGTGCCTCATGAATAGAGCAATCTGGGGAGTCGATGGTTTACCAAACAGCCCGCGCAGAGACTGTCTGAGAAGGCAGCGGCAGCGGCGGCGGTCCGGCGGCGGCCGTCGTTTCGCGCGACACGCACGAGCTAGCAGACATTGGCAGGCCCGCCGGATTAGGGACCATTCCGGCGATATTGACAATCGCGCCACACCGAGCGGAAAATTTCTAATGGAAGTTAGCTGGCAAGAGGCGCATTCTAGAAAAGGTTGGGAATTTGAGCGGGCCTGTTGAACGCACGGTACGGCGGCTCACTACTGAAATTGCTGATGGCTGCGGAACGCCAGCGGCTGACTTTTATGGCTGCCGGGAAATCCTATTTGGAGCCGACGCTCCTGGACTGGAACACTTAATGACGGATTTACGATATCGAAACATGTGCTCGAGAGAATTATGGGTCCTAATTGACAAACTCTCCTTATGGCTAAGTGTTTCTAGCCGAATTGCTGTCTGCCTGAATTCCGAACAATATGCAATTACCAATCAAATTTTGTGGTGCGCTTGTAAATTAGTCTTGCTGAATGCAGAATAAGAATACCAATGCTGCCTTGAATTTGAGGAGCGTTTTATACACCTCGTTAAAAACACTGAACAGAGCTCGCTGCATTTATCATAAGTTTGTCATAATAAGAAATGTTTTATTTACTTCACCCACCGTTATTTACCTGACCTGTCAGCCTTCGACAGTGATACTCCGATGGTCTGTCACAGTCGGTGGTCCGTTATCCGTGCACCTGACGACGTGGTCCATCCCGCAGATCAAACGGAGGGCCCATATAGCCATATCGCGCATCAAACGGCCACAGTATCACCGAACAGTACATCAGCCGATAGTGTTCAGAAGATAACGGCCATTTGCCTGATGGGTATCTGCAGCAACATCTATCATAGCGCCACACCACTCAAATCAATATTTATCACCGCATAACCGCGCCCCTTTAACCGACAGAGCCTGTTTAGGTTCCCGGAAATGTCAGTTTGATAAACTGCCAGTCACGGAATACCTCCATTCTACAAATATGATGACTTCGTGAACTGTGACTATTGAGAAGTCCCCAGGCCGTGACCGGCCGGACCTGACCTGGCACCGGTGACCTAGACGGAGGGTCCCCACCCGGGACACCCTGGGAGGGCCGGGTAGCCGGTCGGGTGGATCACAAACAAAGCAGGTCCATCCGGCCCCTGCCTGACAGTGGTCCAGAGCCGGCGCTTGGCCACCGGGACGGGTCCATGGGTCTGGGACCGGAGAGACATCCATGGCGGTGGGAGAGATGGGTGGCGCCGCGCTGGTGGGTTTCCGCTTCCGAGTTATGGTGTTTGAAGGTTCTTAGAGGACTGATTTCATGAATGACACCGCCGCGAGTACGTGCATTTCCTATTCCACATTTGACTAGCTGGAAAACTAAATAACTCGTAAATTAAAACTTTTAGGATCAACTTCAAGCTCATTGTTCACGCGTAAGAATGAGCAAATAATGGTGTCGAGCAATTCTCATGTAAACGAGATAGGTATTTATTCTCTAGATCGCCACGACCCAAGTACTCTGTTGAAACTAACTGAATAGGCTAATTCGAAATTAACATCTCTTGTAAGCGAAATACAACTACCATGATTAATAGAAGGATGAAGTGGATGAAGTTTGCTGGACAGAAAACGTTTACATTCTAGTCGGAGGAAAAAGCTCTAATGCAAATACAAAGTTCCTGAGTGTCTAAGCAGAATTATGCAGGTGCTATTTTAATTCAAATTGGATCCGTTTGTAGCTAAGTGAGAAGTTTTAAGATACGGTCGAGAGAGCTGAGTGTTAACAACGAGATTTTTTGCAAGTGTTGATTAAGCCAACATCCACGGCGAGAATAAATCGCACCAAAGTTTGAACGCATAGGTATTCTCACCATAGGTGGAAGAACAGGGGGGAGGGCCATAACATTTTTCCAGTCATTTTTTAAACAGTAAAATCTTTATTTTGGATTTCAATACAAAACTAAGAGCAGGAAATGGTTCAGCAAGGTGAGGTGAGCACAAAACTGCAACGAATTCCTTCATGGGGTTATTAGTGCTCCCACAAAGTGACATTGAAGCTCTACGCCTATGATTCTTACTGTTGTAGAATAAGGAAGCAAAATGGGTTAAGGTGGGGAATAGATCGATGAAGCTCATTTTATTGTATCGCCCGCACCGTATATGAATTGAATTATGACTTAATTTTATTTATTTATTTATTTATTTTTCTTTTCATCGGACAATCACAAAAATGTGGGCATTACGACGGAAACCAAGAGACCGAGAGAGAGAAAGAGAGAGAGAGAGAGAGAGAGAGAGAGAGAGAGAGAGAGAGAGAGAGAGAGAGAGAGAGAAAGAGAGAGAGAGAGAGAGAAAGAGAGAGAGAGAGAGAGAAAGAGAGAGAGAGAGCGGGAGAGAGAGAGAGAGAGAGTGAGAGAGAGAGAGAGAGAGTGAGAGAGAGAGAGAGAGAGAGAGAGAGAGAGAGAGAGAGAGAGAGAGAGAGAGAGAGAGAGAGAGAGAGAGAGAGAGAGAGAGAGAGAGAGAGAGAGAGAGAGAGAGAGAAAAGACACAGCTGCTCACAACTGGCACAGGTAATTCCACAACATTAACATATGCAATCCACACTTAACCACGATTTCTTCATATCCTGCCACATAGCTACTTATGAACGGTAATTATATTACTTAAAGCTCGTAACATGCCATGTGAGCCAAATCTCCATGTCACCTGTATTCCACATTTCGAATTCCAATCAGCGTCTTCATGATTTTTAAGACGGCATGGAGTTTCTGGACAGCCGATACAAAGTCACTACCGACTAACTTAAACATCTCAAGAGGTCAACTGCTCACGGCCCTCGGAGCATCTCTCGCGCTGTCTCTGAGATAATCCATCTCTCGGGGGCTTATTTTCGGTTTGGGCCGATAGCGCTGGGCGTCGGTGACAGCTCCAGGAGATTTACCGAGCTGGGTGCGCTGGCAGCGACCGGCCGGCAGACACTCCGCTCCGTGGCCCGAGCTGGTGCCGAGCCAGCTCCCTCCGGTAAATCATACACACCCTCTTATCCGACGGCTGCCGAATAGGCCCTCATATGCCGACGGCAGCCGACCAGCGCGTAAAAACCAGCTTATATCAAGCGAGAGAAGTATGCGGAATTAGGGAAGCTCAAACAGCTCCCCGCGTGTCGAAAGGCTGCGCGAGAGAAAAGCTCGAGGTGAAAAATGAGTGCAGCTTCCTTTGAAGTCGCGGATGGCTCTAGAATCGTATTTTGTTCTGTTTCAGCGCGAATTTCTCGGAGCTTTATGCTAGCTCGCTTTTGAAGTGAGAGATGTTATGCTGTGGAGGGGAAAATCCGACAAGATAGCATTTCCGGCCTGCTTAGTTAAGCGGGGTTTGTCGAAGTGTCACTTGCTGCAGACTAATGTGTTTTGTAAATACCTTTTCTTGTAAATGATCATCATGGAACAGTCTAACAAGACGCCCACCTATATACATTATTTAGCCTGTTCCATGCAACCTTGCTCCAGTCCAGCCTTTGCGACTGCGCCCTGTACTTGTTCTCCCGGGCAGGGTCACATGGTCTTCACGCCAAATGCCCCGGGGCGAAACGATCGGTCTCACTGCTCGCCCAGCCAAGCGAAAATGGCCCGATGGCTTAGACCAGATCCAACAGAAACATTTCACAGTTGTGTGCAATTACAAAGTGACTACCCTATCGTCTTTTTTACAACATAAAAACAACACCTGAGTCCTGAAATGAATGCAAACTACCACATTTTCAACTGAATTTGCTGTTAGGAATTGTTGATTGTTGCTGCCTTCCTTGAAGAGAAGAGAAAAATAAATGCCTAAAAAGTAATAATAATGCTTTCTCGTAAAATGTTTAGCTTAAATTGCAACGCTTTGGCTTTTGATCCAGTGACGTAGCAAATCACACATGTATCTGCATTCTGAAAGAAGTGGAATTTAGTGCCTCTTTACCGCTACTGAACAGGACAAAACTTCTTCGCCGACAAAAGAAACGTTTGATCCCGGAATACAATTGCACTGGAAAAAGAAGTTTTAGTGTAAAACAACCCTCTTTTGAACTGAAAACAATTTTCCTTTAGATAATTTGTTTATTTGGTTAACTATTTTTATACAATTGGAGCACTTTTCAGTCTCGAAGTGTTACCAGCTGCTTATATTCATTGGTATATACTTATTATTATCATTACACCTATTATTACTTGCCGTAATGTCGCAAAACAGGTCTTATATGCTCTCGATATCATTTTTTCTTCTTTTCAGGTGCCACTATAACATCACGTAGAGAAGCATTGGCGTGGTTGCTTACGACGTTGACATCAAAAGAGCATTATATCATTGCCACCTTCTGATGTGCAGTGATACCCAGCGCTGCTGTTCCAAACCACACCTTCCCGCACCCCTCAGCGCTACCACGGCATAACGAGGTGTGTCGACTTCCCGACCGGCCCCGTCCCCTTCGACATCATTTGTATGCCGGACACAACCCACGGAAGAATGGCAAGCAAGAGACAGTCGCTAGCGTTACACTGCCATCCCCCGGCACTCTGCGGTACCGCGAAGGGCGCCCCTGTTTGGGGAGAGATGATCGTCCCCGCTGCCGGGCGCGACTGATCGGATTTATCACACGGGTCTCATTTGCTCCCCGCGTGACTCCGACTCCAGTGAATAATCACTCGGTAACGGAGGCTCGGAACGGTTAGTGGGGTGGGACACGGGAAGAGGTAGCCCAGGCTAGTTGGTTTGTTTGGAGGTTTGAATGTCAGTTTGTAAGGAGAGAAAAAAGCATACCTAACGAAATTGACAGATGACACCGGTATATACGAATATGACAGATAACACCGGTAAATCAATAAGTGCTGCATATTTTCATAATCGTGTATAGTGTATACTGTTGTGTATAGCACGAATGATTTAAATAAATTCTCCGTTTCCTAATCAAATTGAACGGTTTTGCAATGCTCCATCAAATGGGCTGCCTATAATGCTACTTGTCTGCTCTATACATGGTATGTATGTACTATAGCCCTCGCATGTGTAGGGGGGGGGGTCGGATGGACCCCCCCCATGGTTTTTCGCGAATAACTCGCGTAAAAAGCGGCCGATCGCAACGAAACTTTCAGTACCCTCGCATTGATCAATTTTACACCTACCCTGAAAATTTCATGACCCTGACCCAAATGACCTTTGACCTGTGACCTCTTTTCCGAGACCATGTTTGGCCGGAATCGCGATTTCGCGTATGTCGGCTCGCACTAGCCGCGTGTTTGCAAGCTTTTCGTGGTTTCAAACGTTCAAACATGTGATTTGATGTTACTCCCGTGTGTGTCAAGGTCACCTGAAGGTCAGGTCAGGTCATTGACCTTTGGTGACCTCGGATGACCTCGGGTCACTTTTTCGAGTTTTACATGTTTCTAGGCTAGTTTTTGGAGCTGAATTCGAATTTAGCAACCATTTGAACATTTACGAAGTAGTTTTGGTGACTTCGTAACATGTTACGAAGCTGTCAGAGGCGGTTGCCACGTACTACGAATACCCGTCACGACGCCTACTGGTTGACCTGACCTGACCTGACCCGACCTGGTCTAAATGCTTTAAGACATCATCTGTGATCAAAACTAACACGATATTCGTGATCAGCACCCCGAAAAACCGCTTAGCAGCCACACTTTACGACTTTCTAACAGGTCCCGATTTTCCCGACTTTGGGTCATTGACCTGACCTGGAAGGTCAACCAATGACCTAGGACCTTAAAATTGGGTATCATCGGCTTCCTCTCGTCACGGGCAACACGCTCGTTTTTTCCGCGAAGCTCTAGCTCGATCAGGGGCCAAACGGCAAGGGGGGGTCCAACCGACCCCCCCCCCCTACACATTAGAAGCTGGCAAACGCCGCACACATGCGAGGGTTAATATTATCCAATTCAATACTGGTACGTTGGTTTCATTTTTCACGGTTATCAGATCAGCTATGCGCTGCGATGTCAGCCCAAGTATAACATGTCACGTTTCCTGTGTTATGGGTCATTAGACGGGCATTATCAGATAGTAAAATTCCATTATGAATTGTTGACCATAGGTTGAGGTTGTTATTAGGAATTAAGAAGCTGTGTTGAAAAACTGAGCTGACAATACAGAGGCATTTTGCCAGAGTAAATTACCTTGTACGAAAGGATAATAGATGATAATGAGGACTGTAACTTAGCTTAAGCACGTTGGAATCGGTTGCATGCATGGTCTACCTTCACATGTTTTCAAAGGTCTTCTCAGGATATCGCGCGGCTGGTATTTTCGTATTTGGCATAAACATGCCGGAAGCTGTAAAATAATTAAAATTTCTAGATAAGCATGCACTGAAAACAATTTAACCCAAGGCTGGCGAGTAAACCGGTGTTTTACGGGTCCCCTATCCGCAACCATTTTTAACCACCCTCCCACGAGTAGTGCTAGGTCCCATTGCGGTGTAGTCGTACTTGCTCTGAGCGAATATAACCGCTCTCAGCGAACAAGTCCGCTGAGAGCAGGGACGACTACACTGCAATGGGACCTTACTGTACTCCTGGGAGGGTGGTTAAAAATGGTTGCGGATAGGGGTACCCGCAAAACACCGGTTTACTCGCGGGCCTTGGGTTAAATTGTTTTCAGTGTGCTTTGTTTGAGTGCAGGAATGTGTGTTATCAATGGCTTTTACTCATAACCTAAAGTGGGCAAATGCCAATATGCATTATGCATTGGGGATCCCGTTGAAATAAACCTATGAAGAATTTTACCTCAGGATCTATGATTAAAAAAAAACTGTCACAGCGAAATTTGCTCGCTTCATCTCCCTCACAGACACTGCGTGATAGCTCCGCGGCGCCACTCTGCATTCTTCACGGCGCGGCCCATGCGTCAGACACAGTCATCATTTGGCCAGAGCCGACACCGACCCCGGCCGGCCGTCATCCTGCCGAGATTAACAGCCCTCAGCTTGTCACGCCGCGAATACAAGTAAATAACGATACCACGGCCCTGCCTCTCCCGCTCCCTATAGAACCCACTTCCCCTCATCTGCTTTGCACCCCATTTGTGATACATACACCCGCCTGGCTTTTGTCACTCTTGCCTTTCCCTCGGAGCTCCCTCCTGACTCCAGTCTCATGCACTGCTAGCGGTCACCCCCCTGCGTTCCGTCCCCCGGTGGAGTTCCCGGCCCTGCAGAACACCCCACCGGTCTGATGACGTCGAGCTGGATCGTCCGCGGGCCAGACAGGGGCGGGCCGACGGCAGCGTCGTACCGTCGCCGGCTATCGGGCATAATTAATGAGCGGTCCGCGCCGGTGGCCACCGCCGCAGCGACTCCTGTCCGCGGCGAGGAGCGGTCGCCGATCATCCATCCCACTCCGGATGAGCGGCCGGAGCCATTTGCCTCGCCTGAGGCCAGTTGTAAGTTATGATACCGCAAGTGGACTGGAAAATCCCACAGTGCGTGTGCTCGCGTCGAGCGGTGGCACAGAGCCGATGTTTGGGGTCTTACATGACTCATGGCCTGAGTTCGGCCTAAGAGCGCGGTAACAATAAACCAGACAGACCCTGACGTCCCAGTATGTGAATTAGACGGGCCCTAAAACCCCAATATGCGAGTCAGACGCACCCTAATACTGTGTGTGATTCCGACGGTCCTATATCCGGTAATGTGCGGGAGCAGGCCCCAGGTCAGACTCCACTACGCTGTTCTGGACGCGGCAGCGATGTCAGCTTCCGTGGACCTCCGGAGATCGGCCGGAGCTGCTCCGGTTATGGAGCGGCCGGTATTACACGGCGGCAGACCCCTGTAATCGGAGCGGTTTGACCCGATACCGGGCCGACCGCGGCATCGCATGGCCATAACAGCTGCGGCCCGGCCGTCCAAGAACATGAATCACCCAGAGCGGTGCTGAACGAGGGCCGCCGAATAAATTTCTGACGGTAGAAACCTGGTCTTCCGGTGTTTCTTTTTTAATCGTAGTGGTGCGCAGGGGCTATGATTCAAAGAAAAAGACTGAAACTGAAGATGAAACAGCACAAATCTAACTATTGTAATTATAGTCATGCTTTGAAGAGAGTTAGATAAAGGTGATTCATATATCGCTCGCAGAGAGGAATTTATGTGGTTACGCAAGAGGATATTAGTTTTTTTTTTGTTAAGACACGACACGAGTACTTTATTTGAGAAGTATTTAACAATTTGCTTACGATTCGAGTTATATGCTATCAAAGAATAACAGCCTACAACACTAGTAATCGTATAGCCGACTTCCCCCGACAATCTTTCCTTCTGTGATTACTTCTTCATGTTCCCTGTTTTCAGTTCCTTTGTGTCCAGATATCACTTTATGTCTGTGGAACTATACGAGCACATGCATATATATTTCCGTATAGGTTCCGTATAGTTTATTTCCCCAACCCACCCCAACTCCCATCTGTCTCCTTGACATGTTGTCATTCACCCTCCCATAAACCCCCACGCCACCCCAGCTCACCCACACCACCCGCGGCCCCATCCGCCCCGCGTCGCTCGCTCACACACGCAATCGGCAATAATCGCATTCAATGACACGAAGGTGTACGCAACCGCGGCACGGGAGTGACAGAGGCCGACACCGCCGGAAGCGACAGCAATCGATGCTATCGGCACCCGTCGCACAGGGGTGCACCGACCCGGCGAACGGAGCCCCGTCGGCACCGTCGCTAGTCGCTACACCGCCGTCGCCGCCGTCGTCGCCGCAGCAGCCGCGGGCCGTAGCCCGTGCCGGAGTGTCCCCGGAAGTTCCCTCCCATGTCTGCGAGCTGCGACACGGCCCGCCTGGCAGCCGGCCAGGACGTCCCTGGTCCCCGGGCCATCCATGGAAGGGCAGCCGTGCGCATCATTTCCCAATGACGATCAGAAGGAAGCTCTCGTCATGAATTGAGAGTCAGAGTCAATTGAGTCAATTGAGAGTGAGAGAGTGCACAATACACATACGCATGTTTTAGTGTGGTGGTGGTTCCTACGCCTATAAGGAGTTGTGCATTTCATGTTTCCTTGGTATTGTCGGTCATGAAATAAAGCAATTAAGCTGTAATTATCAAAAACTCTTCAAAACACAAATAGAGCTCTCACTCTACCGAAAAACAAAGGGCACCTTCGGAGTTGGCGGTGTCTTTGTGTTTTGGTGCGGCGCTTCTCACAGCCCTCCTGGGACAGCAACCGGTGCCAATGGGCTTCGAGCTCATCATCGGATCCCCTCGGACCCCGAGACAACAAAGGCAGTAAACATCGCCAAGAACCGCCACTTGAAGCCATTTCTGCCCGTTCCCATTGCCGCGCTTGATATAAAATCAGGAGAGTCAGCTGCTCGACTGCAGAAAACAAACAAAAAGGTGGCTGATCACAGCCGCTGAAGATGGGTCTGCGTCTATTATTATTCGAAACACACACAGACTGCCAATAAAACCAATAGTGAGGTGATTATCAACAAGTTATCCAAGTGCGCAATCGTCTTTGTGTCAATGCCAGTTTGATGTCTGCAATTTCATATTGCTGATATCTTTCCTTGCTCTTTGCTGATGTCTTGCTGAACAAGCGCTTGATATTGTTTCAAATATACCGTTTGTCTTCACAAGTTTTATGAAACATTGTTTTTGGTAAATATTGATGATGTCTGAGGGCGATAAGGGATAAAAATAGCAGAACAAAGATGTTCCCAGGCAACAATGCTTTTAGAAACTTCTGAGTTTGCATGGCTGCGATCCGATAGCCCGATAATGCTTGTTGATGGTCCACAAAGTTCAAAGCGCGTGAGAAGAACTTACAAATCGGATGTTTTGCGCAGCATCAACCATGCTGGATTAAAACCGCACCTCATTTCGATTCCGATCTCAGGAGAAACCGTGTAAAAACCATTCCATTTGTTACACATTTATATGCTTAATATATTGGTATAAATATAAACATGAATGCCAATTGCTTAATATTGGTATAAATATGGCATTAGGTCTTGAAGAACAGCTGTCAGGTAGCTTTTGAAGTTAGGTATCTGACTGCAGCGTACGATTTCCACCTTAGGAACGAATAGATATATGTAAGAACCTATCCATGATGACCTACCCATGAATGATCCGTCACAGACAATTACTCTATTAACTCATTCATAGCTTCTCATATCTGGTGCGATAAACTTTTAGTCCATGTAAACTCAAACCTTTTATGGTCCTGAGTCACTGCAGTTTAAAAGAGCAGCAACCGTCGCGACAGCCACTCCTCGCTGTATTTTCTGTGGGTTTAACCGCTCCCGTGAGAGCCGCGCTCTCAAGAAACAATGGAGTTAAAGTATTGTGCCAGAGTGCGGCGGGCGGCCAAATTTCGGCCTCTTACTGCCCGACCCGAGTCCAATTTCTCGCGTCCAGTGCCCATTGTATGTCGGTTTTAGTCGGGGCTTTGGCGCGCCAAATTAGGTTACACCGGGTCGGAGGAAGGCGCGCGTAATCCGCGCTTTAATCGGCCATCTCTCAGCCGGCCAGAAGGGAACATGACAGGCCACTTGACACAGAGCCAGACGGACGCGGAACGGCGGCCCGGGGGAGGGGGACGGGTCAGTGGGGAGGGAGGGGCGGGTCGGGTCAGACGGGGGAGCGGGGCAGCGGGGAGGGAGGGGCGGGTCAGGTCACCGGGAACGAGTAAGTGCAGAGGGAGGGGATGGATAGGTAACGGGAAATGGGTCAGTGGGGAGGGAGGGGAGGGTCAGTGGGCTGGGTAGGTAGGGACACGAGAGGGTGGCGTAGCCCAAAAGGACGGTGGGGCACGGAGGGTCGTGCCGGCTTCCAAGTCAGAGGAAAGGCGTGACGGGGAGATTAAGTGCTTCAAATACATCTCCCCGTATTTTGCAAATGATGGGTAAGCGTTTATCGTAAAACTTTAATAAAAATGGTTCTTGATGTCGTTTACCAGCAGATCGTGTCACGCTACGACAAAACCAATGTCGGAATTTCTTCGGCGTAATGTCTCTAAATCAATTGTATTGTTCAAGTATTATAGGTGTCCATAGGCCGGAGTCTCCGTCTGGCTCCTATATCAGTGATACGGGGCTCACTGCAGTGGCTCATCCGCTGCTGCCCCCGGCCGCCGCTCGGCCTGGCGTGTGACGGGACGCGCCGTCTCTGTCCTCTGAGTGGCACATCCAATACCGGAGCTGACACGGCATCACACCCATGGTCCGGCGGCGGCCGTGTGGGCCCATGGAGGGCCGGTCACCTGACCACCCTCGGCCGGACGTCTGTCACCCCCCCCCCCCCCATCCCTCCAGCCCTCCGGCCGACACCCGGGGGCGGTATAACGCCCGGCCGACAGTCGCCGGCGGCGCGGCGCGGGCGGCCCGCCGCGCCGGCGCGGCGGTCTCGCTCCACTCAGCTCCATTGACACGGTGGGTGGCGACCGCCCGTCGCCTTCCTACAACCGCCGACCGGTCAGGAAGGGACGGGCTCACCGCTGTCCAAGTTGCACTGGCTCGATGGATGGCGGCCTGTGTCCGGTTCGGTGGCAGCGCCGCACGACGGATGGCTCGACCCGTCTATTTACGAGTCGGCCGGGGGTGGTAACACGACGGGGCGCCGCCCAGAGCTATTCATCGCCGCTGAAAGTCTATTTTCGTGGCCTCGATGGAGTACGGAGTCAAGCATAGTTGTTTTTCCTATCGCTTTGGCTTTGCCGACAATGAATAATTATCAATGCCGTCGCCGATAGCCTTTTAAATTATCCGTGGCTCTTGTAACCTCGGAAGTCTGTTCAGATGACCGGCGCGATATTCCTCCCGACACGTTTACATTTCCCGGGGCTGCCCATCTGGGTCGAGCCGTACCTAAATCGAGGCGTGTCGGCCCGTATTCAGAGGCGAGCTGTGCGGCGGCGCGCGAGCGGACAGGGGGCTCTCCTGTCCGTCCGAGCGGCGGCTCCGGCTGCAGATCGCACGGCACGAGCACCGCCAGGACGTGAGCTGTGTACTCGAGTGTGATTGGATCCCCGAGTCGGGGCGCCCAGATTCGAGGGCCGTTCAGTCGCCATTGGCCGGCACCCGATTGCGATGGCTATTCCCGGACACTTTCATCACTGGAAGTGCATTCCGTCCTGTAATCTTTCGTGCACTCGCTCTCGGCATGAAGGAATGAAGGATCGACAAATTCTGTTCTCCACAAATTCATACATATTTAACATTCACAGAAATAAGTAGTATCGTGGTGTTCGTGAATCAAGATACGACCATAGACAAAAGCTAGAGCTAGAGCTTTTTGAAAGCTAGAGTATAGATGTTTAATGAGAAGCACACTTATGATTATCTGAGGTGAGCAATTCACATCACCACATCATGAGCACCACACTTTCGAATTTCCTGAGCCTTCCACAGACTTCCGGTGCACTTTATCCCACCAGCGGCCCAGTGGAGGCCGGTTTCTCGACAGCGGAGTCGCGTGCCTCGGCCCCACCTCTTCCAGTCGCCGAGCGCGCCCCCGGAGTGGAATGGCGTCTTCACCGTACCGCCGGGTCCCCTCTGGTGTGATTGGTGACACCGGAACGGCATAAAGGCCGCCCTAACCGCATCGGCTGGATCCGCAGGGGGGCAGCTGACGTGTTTGGCTGCCCGCCTGCGGGTCACAAACGACACATTTGACTAGCATTTCGGCTTAGAGAGCGGTCTTGTGGTCGCCAGTGGGCGGATGAATGAACGACGCGCTAAAAGGAATGGAGAATAAAGGCATGTGCCTGGAATGGAGCGCTGCCCGACAAAGGAAACTCAAAGGGTTCCGAAATAATCCATGAGGATGGCGAGGAACAGTTCAAAATACATGTAGGTGCGTAAAAGAATGTTTCTAAGACCTTTTTATTTAACGCAGTCCACCGCTCTTCAATAGAATTGTGGATTGGCCACGTAATATAAGAAATAGCTTCAATCACCAGTATATGAAATGAAATAGAATATGAAATAGCTTCAATCACACTTACACGATTTACTGTAAGTTACTGATTTTCATTCACAGTTTTACTGCCATTGAGATGGTGAGACGTTTATGAAAGTTTCATTATATTGGCACGTTGAGCTTTTCCCGAAAATCTCACATCTCAACTACCGCAGATACCTATAAACCACCTTGAAAGACGTCAGGGGAACGGCTCGACTGTCAAACAAAGTGCTTGCCGAGACCTAAATTCAAGCCCGCTTTCTTTTATCCGCAGTGGTTCCGACTTGGTTCTTGCCTCGCTCCTCCGTTTTCCTCCCCGAAGGTCACCAACTAGCGGAGGCGCCGAGTGCCGTAATCCTCGCCCAGTCAGTTTGAGCAAACATGGTGACATCTTCATGACGGACACGTGAAAACACAGCAGTTTCACCTTACTTTGCACTTCCACGGCTCCCGAACAAAGTCAATTCAGGCAGCGGCTGATAAATCGATACGTTTAACCGTAACGTTTGATCACTTGTCTGGTTTTTAAGATAACATCTAACATTGTATATTGTTCATTTTGACAAATATTCACTTTAATGAAGAACAATATCAAATTCTTATCTGTATTCAATGTAAACGCGTTTCGATTACTTCCTTTATCAATACATTGATACAATACAAATATAACCAGTATAACGCCTTTTGGGGCGACTAACGGAGCGAGCGAGAGGGTGGGCCTTGCACGTGCGAAATTTCGAGGGGGTACCTCCAACTGACTTGTGCACTGCACCCTACTAACCGGTCTCTAGCGATGTGCCAAATTTGAGCACAATCGGCCCAGCCGTTCTCGAGATCTGGAAGCGGCACCCTGCACGTGCGCACGTGCAGAAAGGGTCCCAACTGACTTTTGCACGGCACCCTACTAACTGGTCCCTAACCGCGTACCAAATTTGAGCGCAATCGGTCCAGCCGTTCTCGAGATCTGGAATCGACCCCTGCACGTGCGCACGTGCAGCAGCACCCCAACTCTGGCACATGGATATGCAGTGCCTAGTGGGTGCCTACCTACATGCCAACTTTCAGCGCAATCGGCCAAGTAGTTACCGAGATATTGCAACAATTAGAAAAGTGACACCTCTTCGTTTTGCACGTGGCACGTGCATAAGGGGTCACCCACATGCATCGGGAATAGTCCAATACTTGGTAGAAGGAATGAAGCTACCCTACAAAAATTACCGCGTGTAAATCGGTCAAGTGGTTGCTGAGATATAAGCCTCGCAAAAGCGTCCGCACGGCCGGCCGGCCGGCCGGCCGGCCGGTCGGCCGGCCGGCCGCTCATACTCAGAAATTTCCGTTATTCTACGTAAGACTCCGCTCGCTTCGCTCGCTCCGTAATGATTATGAACACACACGATTCATTGAATCGTGTGTGTTCATAATCATTATATCTGTATTGTATCGATGTATTGATAAGGGAAATAATCGAAACGCGTTTACATTGAATACAGATAAGAATTTGATATTGGTTTTCATTAAAGGTAGTGTGCCACCTTTGAAAGATTTCCCGTTTTATTTTTCCTAGGATAAGAAGCTTCTGTTTTTACCTAATATCGCAAAAAAAATCAAAAATGGGCCTGGAATAGTGCCTTTTTCGCCTAAAAGTTTATCGGTTTTTAGATATGTATAACAACTGTAGTGGGCTCACCTGCAAACAGGCGCCGGGCAACAATCGCGAATGCGGCGCACTTGTGACAATAAGCAAAGGTCATTATAGTGTTACGACCATACGACGTACGGGAGTGAGTTATCAGCTGTCTAATCGTAGACAACACAATGTCGAGCCTTAAACTGTAAGCCTGTATTGGTATTGTTTCTTAAATTTGGCTGTCGAACATTAATTTGTGGTTTGAAATATGATTTTATGTAAAATAATTGATATGAAACAGCCGTCTCTTAAGTTATGACCCCATTACACCACACGCAAGTGGCAGAAATGACAATGATCAGCTGACGCATTTTTCTTGGCCGAAGTCAGAGCGCGCGGCCCGACGCACCACGCGTATTTGGAAATTCCGACCTCGACGAGCATCAGAAGCCACCTAACAGGCGTGTTCGAAACCGCAGGAGATGATGATGAACGGGTTTATCGAAACTTGATTGGATGAGCCTATCGGTAATAGCGATTTTAGTGTGTGCATTTATTGTTCATAGTGGTGTGAAATGTGGTTGGGGTACGACCGACAACCCGTCGGGGCGAATTTCGCACTGGGGTACTCAAAATTTGAAGAATTTAAGACGTTTCCATAAGTTTTGAAGGTATGGATAAGTTCTAAAAATCCGGTTCTCCTTATCCGGGTCATTAACTCCATATGGTCCAAGAAAGCTGGCACACTACCTTTAAAGGTAACATCTAACAATATAGGAACCCGCGACACCTTAGTTCCTGCTGTTTCCAGGCCCCTTGCCTACCCCAACCAAACTGTCGCCACTGAGAGCCGACTTTTACCTCTGCATAGTCCACCAGTGTTATTTCCATAGAAGACCGCCTTCAAGAGGTCTCAGTTCTGATCTCTGCCTGCAGCCCTCCCACTCGGCCCTACTGGACCCCAGACTGGCCCTCCCGGCGTCACGGCCCATCCCGTCGCTCCATCCCTGTGTCCCAGCCGTCCCATGGTGGCTCCATCCCGGTCCAGCCGTGCCATGGTCGCTCCATCCCAGTGTCCCGGCCGTCCCATGGTCGCTCCATCGGGCCCGGCTCCGGTGCTTGTCGCTTCCGGCGGGTCGGGTCGGCGGCGGCCGAGCCGCTGATGACTTCCTGTGGCCGCCGCGTCGGCAGCGACGGGGCCGCCGCGTCGGCAGCGACGGGGCCGTCTCGTCGGCAGCGACGGGGCCGTCTCGACGGCCCGGAACGGCGCCACAAACTGGCTGCTGATGGTGATCACCGGGGCGGCGGTCAGCGCGCCACCGCCGAGCGATCGGTGACGGCCCAACGGCCAGCGGAGAGCGATAGGGGTGGACTATACTAGCTAGTCAATGTTTTAACTTTTCAATGCCAAACTTAGGCGAAGCAGCAAAATTTCATGCGAATTAAATACACATTTTTGAGACACTGCGCACAAGCAATTCCGGACCATGTTTGCTGTTCCTTGCCACTTCGAGCTCTGTGCTTCTCTTCTGACGAGTGGAGGAGCCGCCCGCACTCAGCGGCACTATTCCCCACCTGTCAATACCGCCAAAGATCCCGTCTAGAGACGTAGACGGCACAACCACGAGTAGGGGATCAATGTTTAGCTATTGAGTGATTGCCCAACAAATTTCAGTCGGTGGCAACTGTTGTGACCTAGTTTGATGATGTGTAATCGTAAATGATGACGCTGCACTGTGCATTGATAGAGGCCATACATTAGAACGCATGTATTGTGCAGAACATTTCAGGTCATTGTCCGCTTATGCTTGGGTGGCGATCAGATGCGCACTTATTTAATCCGAGCGATTCATTAATCTACTCCGTGTTTTATCTGTGGTGATCCGTTTTGTCCGGGCCGCTGATCAAAGTGATGGTATTTACCACGAGAAAATTAGGAATATTTAATGTATCGCTGCCAGACAATGGAAGTAATCTTCCTTTATCCTTTGTAGCATCGGGGGATGAAAGAACTTCACACAAGGAATTACCTCAAGCGCAAAAATCGCTTCTTTGTCTGAATACTAGCATGTCTCTGGTCTCTGTGTGTGTGTTCGCTAATGCAGAACAGAGAGACAGCCATTTTTTAATTCGCATTTGCTTTAAATTATCGACTGGCCGCTGAATCAGAAACCTGCACCTGAATTACACAGGCCTTTTTATGAAACCTTAGGAAGCATATATTTAATTTTACGTTGTGAATTTATTTGCTCACCGAAGTTACGGAAGGATTTATTATGAATTCAAAACGTTCCGATAATCTAATTCTATGTAGAATGTATGCGATACAAATATCATATCCTCCCTCGCTGTCATATCCTCCCCTATCACATCCCCCCGCTGTCACGTCCTCCCCCGGCAGACGTCGCTCACATTACCTGACCTCGGCTCGCATGTGCTGCGTGATTACCGCACCTGACGAGCGGCTGGCAGCGCGGCGCGCTCCCGGCGCGGATCCCCGCACGGTGACATATCTGACGCACGCGCAGCCAGCCCTAATGAGCGGCCAAAGACGGCATCGCATGCCGGCGCCAAGACCCCAGCTGGCTGACGATCGGTGGGCCTGATCCATTTACGTTATAGACTGAGGCCATGTGAGACCGGCACCGCTAGCTGGGGAGGGAGGGGAGCGGTGCCTAACGTCTGAACACCCACCGACTGACGTGGGACGCACCCAAGAACGGTGGACGTCGCACGCACTGTGATGGCGCTGCCGCTCAGACCATCCACGTGCTGACTGCAGGTCTTGTAGTCTCTTGACCGGGCACCACACTTTAACCCTCGCCCGTAAACGGCGATCTGCCACCTTCGCCCATGCAGGGGGGGGGGGGTTGGTGCGACCCCCCCTTGGCGTTTGAAAACGGAGCGTCGTAGAGCTTAGCGGAAAAGACCAACGGATTGCTCTCGCCGAGATCTCGCGATTGGTGGTATATTTTTTGGTCCTAGGTCAACATTTGACCTACTTTTGACCGGTCAAAGGTCAAATTTTCGGAAAAATAGACTTTTTCAAATTTTCCGCGGCGATTGCGGCAAAACGGTGGGAGATATCGACTTGAAACCTTCCCTATCGTGTTCCTTGATCAATTCTCTATCGTTTGGTATGTATTTCGTTTCCCTAGCTCTAAAAATGGCGCGTTGGGAGCGCCGGAAGTCGGCAAGGTCACAGTCGGCGGCAGAAATTCGAAAAATCAAAATTTAAATTTTTGAAATCTGATTGTATTTTTGGATTTGGGATGTCCATTTGCTCCCTATAGAAGCTAATATTGCTGCATATTCCCATTGAGGTGACAAGAATTAGCAAAATAGTGGTTCGGGCGCTTTTCAAAAATAGTACCGGACGCTGTTCCTCTTGTGACGTCATAGCTCCGTGACCTGACCTGACCCGGTCAAGTTTCTTATACCATATGATAGCCAATACTTGCCCCAATATGCATGGGAAGTTTCATCACGATCCATCAACCGATGTCCGTACCACCGGCAGGAAACCTCGGGCGTTGGCACTCAGTTTGTGAAAATCAGGCCGGAGGCTGTTCCCTTTGTGACGTCATAACTCCGTGACCTGACATGACCCGGTCAAATTTTTTTTATCAAAAGATGCGCAAGGTCTGCCCCATAAGGTACCCAAAATTTGGCGGCGCTGCGCGCCGCCGTTTTTGCACTATTTCCGAAAAACCTCAGGGGGGGTTGCACCAACCCCCCCTACATGGGCGAGGGTTAAAGTTTTCAGTGGGGCGTGATTACGTGACCTTTGGGTCCCAATCGAGGGTCATTCAGCTGGATTTCAAAAATGGGCCACAACTTGTCGTCCAGTGAACAAATGCCAAAACTATATTATTGTCAGATGGAACTAAGAAGCAATCAGTGCATCTGAGGGCTGAGCATTTATAAAATCGTTTTGGGTTTAAGAATTCTATTGACCATGATTATATTGTGATTTCCATCAGGCAAATAGCATGTGATCCCGTATAGCTCCGCGGCTAGCAGCTCTCTGGAGGTAGTTCAGATTGGTTCAGAACTGCCGGCTTAGTAAGATCGACAAAGTGGGATTACAATGGGCGAGTAGTGGGTTCAGCGATCTGGGCAAGCATAACATACCGTGTCATTGCCGCTATATAGCCGGTATAAATTTCACATCATGGACACTGCGGCGCTAAAACTGAACAAATGGTGAGTAAAAAGCTATAATGTCAAAATGAACGTCTATGAGGCGAAGAGATATCAGTTTCATGCTAATGCTGACAATAAAAGTGCATAGCAGCCGCCTTCTCCGAATAAAGGCTGCCTCGGATAGCGCTTAGCAGTTACACAAGAGAAACGATTTATTCTTGGATGAATTTTAGTGCTTTATATTTTACCGATGCAGCACTCTGCGCTCCATTTGAATACAATTATATCAATATTTACAGAAAACATTCTAAATGAGCACGCAAACAACCTGGGCTCTCCCACTCAGTTCGCTGTTCAACACTGCCAAATAAACATAATTGCAACACCGAGCGCACCATCAGCGGTGCGTGCGATTGGTTCTCGTCTGCCTATTCGCGTCGTCTATAAATGTGCCATTTGTGCTGTTTCCGATTTAGGTTGAAATTTATTTTCAAATTAGAGCACGTCCATTAGTTGTTTCGACACCGCCGTGCGCTGGGTTTCGAATGTGGCAACCCGAAACGAAGGCATCGATTTTCACTCATCGGTCGCCGTGAAATGCGTTTCTGGTGGTTGCTTCCAAACAAGCATTGTTGGGCGCGAAATTAGATGAGATGTGACATATGAGGTACCGAATTTCCGCTGTTTGTGCAGCTAAAGCCAAACATATTTCCTCTAAATGACTAAAACCGATTGTGGTTTATTTTCCTATGGTTTCAATAGCAGCCTCATAGTGGCTAAAAAAGAGTTGATACGACTGCCAAGTGCCGAAGTTATATTACGAAAATATTTATCTGCTGACCATATATACCGATCGTTCGATTTGTCCTTCATATCGTAATGGTTTCCACAGCACTTACTCTTTTCATGACAACCCAGAAAATTGAACACTGCCTCGGTGACAGAGCATATTTTATCGGGTTCGTCTCAAAAGACTGTCGAAATGGAGTCCAAAGTCCTGTCGCGCATGCTCTGCTATAAAGTTTCCAGATCAGTTGGCAGCAAGAGTGGTCCGAGGATAGGGCCAATTTACAGACTTGTTTTATGGGTCTCGTGAGTCTATGAATCAGCCATTCTTGTCCTTCGCAAATCGGCGATCTTCAAGGAACTCTCTGAAATGCTGGCTTACCTATAGCTAAAGGCACTCCAGATACCGGAATACATGCACATTGCACATATAACTATGACTTAAAGATGAAATGCAAAGACCTAGCACAAATAAAATATAATACAAAAATACAACCTTATAGTAAAGCGTAAAATACAAGCGACACATCCTCTAATTTTACAAACGCTTGCAACTCGTTCCCTGATGTGAGGGCTCAGACATCATAATCCAATTACCGCCGTTTTTTACAAACGGCCACTGCTGCTGAGCTGTCCCGCCGCAGTCCGTGCCAGTGTCTCGGAAATCGCTGCGTTTTTTATCGCTGTTTATCGTCAAGCCTGTAGTTTGCAGGATCCATTCATGCTTTAGCTTGATCAGCACAAATGTAAATGAGACTGGACAACGCATTAGACATGTTGAGAATCAATTAACAAGTATATATTGTGAGACGGATGGTACAGACGAATGTGTTACATTATCCGTCACACAATACGCATTAGACAATAGACATATCTGCACATCGATCGGACGAAATGAAACGAAATGATAGGCGCATGTTTGTAAGAACAAAATTATCAGAAGAGCTGGGCAAAATAATTCCCTACAGACAATGCGCTATATATTGTAGCTGGAGTATGTATTTCGCCAAAAGAAGACGCTTTCACTACTACCGCCACGCTGAATTACGGTCACACTGAATATATAGTACATATCCAACATTCGTATTGCTGGCAGATCGTTAAGTTATGTTGTTGCAAGTCGTAACTGATATCGCAACTCTACCTGTTGTGAACTGAAGCACACATCTACATATATACATGTTGTTCTGAATAAATGGTTGTTGTTGTTGTTGTTGCATCTGAATTTCAGAGGAGCCTCGCTACATTCTGTGAATTGTGATGCATATCCACGTGCGTCACATGGCCGGGCGCTGACCACCGACCACCGCCTCTGCTCGGCCGCTGTGCCCTGGCCGGCTCGGACGGCGCGGCGGTCCGACGCGGTGCGTCTGCCGGGCTCCGCGTCCCTCGGGAGCCGCCAGCCTCCGGATGCCACCGCCAGTTCAGGAGACATTCATCATCCCGGGTGCACAGCGCTGTCAGCGCGCTCAGCTCGGCAGCGGGGGCGGTATACCGACACGGAGAACAGCGGCAGTAGCAGCAGCCGTCGGTGTCAATACTGATGTCAGCCACAATACCGATAGCACGGTGAAAACTAAAGCTGACAGCGAATGGTAAATTAGCAGGGATGAAATCCGGATGCGGATATTTTCCATTGCAAAACTCAATCACGGAGAATGTCTATTTTGAGATAGATATGTGGGCAGCTGATAGCGGAACTCCCGGCGTGTCAATCCAAGTAGGTATTAAGAAGAAATGAGGGAGAAGTTGCCTCTAAATTTATCGAGAACATTGCTGAACCGAAATACGCGCGATATGCCACTGCGGCATTTTTGTTATTTTTGTTTAAAATTTTCTTATTTCGATTATTGCAACATGATCATGCAAATAGTGGCCCAACATGTCTCAATTGAAAACAGCTAGTCTTTTGTAAATATGTTGAATCAAAGTATCTTGGTTAAATAGTCTCATCTCAATGGAGGAGCGCAGCCTGCGCGCCTGAAGGAGCGCAGCCCAGCCCTCATTGAAAGCAGTATGCGACTTTTTTCATTCGTTATTCGAGACTTGCATGTGTCACTCACCTAATCCGAGACACTATCCTTTCCCAGACCTCACCTGTGCTCATGGGTGTAACTTTGTATACTTTCGAGGTCCCATGTGGGACCCCAATGCGAACATTTGGGACCCCAATTGTCATTTTGGGACCCCAATAGTGGAGGCCCCCGAGACGCATCAGCTTCTTTGCAAACGGAGGTCCGATATTCATATAAAAGGTTCTCTGTTTAAATAGGAGGCCCCTTGGACAAATCGGAGGCCCTGTTGGACAAATAGGAGGCCCCCTGAACAAGTAGGAGGCCCCCTGAACAAGTAGGAGGCCCCCTGAACAAGTAGGAGGCCCCCTGAACAAGTAGGAGGCCCCCTGAACAAGTAGGAGGCCCCCGGAAAACAGGAAGTCCCCTGGAGAAATAGGAGGCTCTCTGGACAAGTAGGAGGCCTCCTGGACAAATAGGAAGCCCTAGACAAATAAGAGGCCCCTAGACAAATAGTAAGCCCCATGGACAAGTAGGAGGCCCTCTGTACAAATAGGAGGCCCCCCTGCAAAAATAGGAGGCCCCCTGGACAAATAGGAGGTCCTAGACCTAGACAAACAGGAGGCCCCTTTCACAAAAGGAGGCCCCTGGACAAATAGGAGGCCCCATGGACAAGTAGGAGGCCCTCTGTACAAATAGGAGGCCCCTGCAAAAATAGGAGGCCCCCTGGACAAATAGAAGGTCCTAGACCTAGACAAAAAGGAGGCCCCTTTCACAAAAGGAGGCCCCCTGGACAAATAGGAGGCCCCTTTCACAAAAGGAGGCCCCTGGACAATTAAGAGGCCCCCTGAACAAGGAGGCCCCCTGGATAAAGTGGAAGCCCCCTAAAAATAGGAGCCCTCTGGATAAATAGGAGGCCGCTTGGAAAATAAGAGGCTACTTTAACCAATAGGAGGCCCCTTGGACAAATAGGAGGCCCCCTGAACATGTAGGAGGCACGCTGGACAAATAGGAGGCCTCTTGGGCAAAGAGGCCCCCTAGAAAAATAACAGGTCCCTTGGACAAATAGAGGCCCCCTGGACAAATAGGGGACCTCTTGAACAAATAGGAGGCTCCATGGACAAGTAGGAGCTAGAGGCTCTCTGTACGAATAGGAGGCCCCCTGGACAAATAGAAGGCTCCCTTAACAAAAAGGAGTCCCTTCAAAAAAAAGGAGGCCCCGGGACAAGTAGGAGACCCTTGGACAAATAGGAGGCCCCTGCACAAATATGAGACTCCTAGTCGAATAAAAGACCCCTGGATAAATAGGAGGCCCCTGGACAAATAGGAGGCCCCTGAACACGTAGGAGGCCCCCTAGATAAAGAGGAGGCCCCCTGGAAAATACAAGCCCCCTGGATAAATAGGGGACCTTCTGGAGAAACAGGAGGCCTCCTGGACAAATAGGAGGTCCCATAGACGAATAGGAGGCCGCTTGGACAAATAGGAGGCGCCGTTAACCAATAGGAGGCCCCCTAGACAAACAGGAGGCCCTCTGTAACAGTAGGAGGCTCTCTGTACGTACAAGAGACCGGCGCTCGACCTGTAGAAGCTTAGCCGTATGTACGCTAGGAGGCTCTCTGTGCAAGTAGTCGAAGTAGGAGGCTCTCTGTACTGTACCTACAATTACAAATAAGAGGCCCCCTGGGTAACTTAGATGCAACACAAATCGGAGGTCACCTATAAAAAAGCGGGACTCTGTTGGAATACCTGATTTAATAAATTATTTCCTTATATTCAAATTACTTAGGTAATCCTCGTCCGCACATGGGGGGGGGGGGGGCAGTGGTTGCCACACCCCCACCCCGACCTAGGTAGTTTTTTTCTGCTCTGCACTAAACATTTTGATTGCTAGAAGTCGGATATTCCGTATAGCTGCTGCTCTATCCTTTTTTAGCGTCCACTGAAAATTTCAAGTTTCTGTGGTTTTTGGTTTCGGAGATATGACCTTATTCTTCAGGTAATGTCATAACCCAAATGACAAATACCCAATATCTTGCGTTGGCGTTGGGTCTTGTGAGCTTTTGACACCTTGATTTCGGCCTTTTTTGTCAGTCTTACCTCCCACCTATCATGGAACATGTTGTTCAATGATGTAGAGATGCCAGGGTCAGGGTCAAGGTCAACCTAGGTCGTCTAAAAATATTGCGTTTTAGGCAAGCTGAATTTACTTTCGTGAAGTTTCTTTGACTGTATTTTTGGCAAAAGCTTCTCAGTTCATGATCTCATGTAATATGGACACATTCACAGTCGGTGCACACATCAGTATACTCGTACACACAGACACACACAGACATACAAACACATGTCATTGACCTTGAGCTAACTTGACCTGAAATGACCACAGCCAGCAAAAACCTAGTCGGATAGTGTGACAAAGAGGTTCTAGCTGGCTTGGCACCACAATACGGCAGCGTCATCGGTACATGATGAGCAGCGCACGTGATATTCCAACGGGCAACGGTGACCCCAAACAGCAACATTCTTTAGTTTGACCTGACCTGGAAGGTCAATGACTGACCTGATGAGGTAAAATTGGTATCATTGGATTCGTCACTTCCCAAAGAATCTGTTGCTCTTGACCGCAAGGCTTAAAATCTTGTAAGAAAAAATTGTGGTGATGTCGAATAAGATACCTACACAAGCAGCGGGCCAACCCATCATATACCGATGACGCTGCCGTATTAGTGCCAAGCGAGCTAGAACAGCTCTTTGTCACACTATCCGACTAATTTGCTGGCTGTGGTCATTTCACGTCAAGTTAGGTCAAGGTCAATGATATGTGTTTGTATGTCTGTGTATGTCTGTGTATGTACTGATGTGTGCACAGATCGGTTTGTGTGTCCCTATTACACTTGATCATGAAGTGAGAAGCTTTTACTAAACATACAGTCAAAGAAACTTCACGAAAAGTAAATTCAGCTTGCCTAAAGCGCAATAATTTTAGATGACCTAGGTTGACCTTGACCCTGACTCTGACATCTGTACATCGCAGAACAACATGTTCAATGATAGGTGGGAGGTAAGACTGGCAAAAAAAAGCCGAAATCAGCGTGTCAAAAGCTCACAAGGCCCATAGCCATCGCAAGATATTGGGTATTCGTCATTTAGGACATGACATGACCTGAAGAACAAGGTCATATCTCCAAACCCAAATGCCGCAGAAGCTTGAAATTTTCAATGGACGCTGAGAAAAGATAGAAAAGCAGCTATACAAAGAAAATCAGGTTTCTAGCTTTAAAAATGTTAAGTGTAGAGCAGAAAAACTAACTTGGGGGTGGCGACCCTCCCCCCAGGTGCCGGCGAAGGTTAACCCTCACACTTTCTGGGGTCGGCTTACGGCTAGATTCCTTGCGCAATGCTGTGCCGTTAATTTTTTTCTATTATAAAGGCATTGTGTTTTATTGTCAAAAGTGAAAAAGCCAGAAATTTTCGTCGATTTCGGATGCCGCGGGGGATATTTACATACAATGTCACCCTGCTGGCCTGGATCCACCAGTAGGGTCAGGTGACCTACCATTTCTTTATCGATATTAAAAAAAAAAATCATGGCATCAGAGCTGTGACGAAAAATAAGTGGCCTAAATCCGATGAGAAAACTGGATTTGGGGGTACCCCATGTTTGGCTTCTGAGCCTCTGGTCCCCCAATGAAAATTTCTTAGAGGAGGCCCTGGCGTGGCTCGTAAATTACCGCTTCCGCAATTGGAGGCCCCTAATTGCTTGGAGGCCCCCACTAAATGGAGGCCCCCTTGGACGTTTGGGACCCCAATGGTGATGTCAAAGTTTCACCCATGCCTGTGCTTCCTGGGTGCCTGGGGTCGGATTCTGTCCCTGTCGGAGGGAGCGACAGCTGGCGGTCAGTTCTCTAACCGGCCGCCGATGGCGCCACCTGACGGACGCTACCAGACGTGTGGGCCTGTCCCGCCGTTCATAGCATTTCTGACCGTCTCGTGGACGTTTTTTGGCCTTTGCAGTCTTGCAGCATTGGTTATTTCAATAGATATGAGAAATGGAGAAAACATTCGATAAAAAACAGAGCTCTGTGCTAAATGACTTAGAGATAAGAAAGATGGTGGGCAAGAACGCCGATTTAGTGAACATGGCCTCAAAACAGCAAAGAAGCGAACATACGAGGAATCAAATCAAAAGCATGATTAATCAAAAGCATCTTGAGTAGTGAAGATCAATCAAGATTCGTTTAGAATAATAAATGAGGAATTCGTAAAATCTTATAAGCATTAGGCATTGTCGTATAGCTAATAGGCTATAAGGTAGGTAAAGTAGGTACCTAGGTACCTACCTAGGTCCTACAGGTAGGAATTTTCAAATTTATTTTCATGAATTATGTTCCCAACAGATTCATGTTCTAACTTGACATAGTTACACAAATGCACGCCCATGGTATAAAAATTCAGAAAGCAAGTTGCCATAGCCAGATCAAAGCCCTACCTACAGACCAGGCGATGGCCAATGGCGATGGACAATTAAAACCACGACGCTAGATGTCACTAGTAGTAAGTGCCTGAAAGCATGCTGCACCGCACGACTTTAAGCTCTCCGCACGGCAACTGTAGCGTATGATACCGTGGTCACACACAAAGTAGCGAGAATTTACGGCTGGCAACTGAACTGAACCGTAGCTTTATCTGAGTATTTTCAGATTCCATTTGGAATGGACACCAAGCCAGGTCAGCGCGGTGGCCGGTGGACCAGCCATTCAGCCGTGGACCCGGGCGGTTCATCGGCGCCCGCCGGCCCCCATCGGCCGGCCGGCCGTCCATTCGCCGGTCAAACATCTCTTCAGCCCCGAGATTGGCACCCGGGGCGCCAGCGTCTTATGCAAATGTCGGCCCGCCCGAGGCGGCGTGGCCTCCTTCGGCGCGCCATTTACACGGCTGACAGAATGCTCTCCGGAAAACTGTCAGAAATTGCCTCCAAATTACAATTACAAAGATGTTGCCTCTAGAGGAATAAAAAAGTGCGATGTAAAAGAGATATGCTGATTCGAGCTCGAGAGCAGGCCCTAGAAGTGCAATTAAGTTAGGAGGCAGCGCTACGCCCGGAACACAGCAGGAATTTGATTTAAGAAAGAACAATTAGATACTGGAGTTGCAGAAAGCAGGTCTGTAAAAAACATCGTTTTAAAAATTCATAATTTTTCTTCACGAAGAAATGATTTATATAACATCACAGTAATGTTTATTGAGAATGCAACACGCAATGGGCAACGGCTATTCGTTATCTTAGCCCTGTTCTAGGTCACGTTGGGCTGCAAACAATTTGCTGCCGGTTCACGCTGATGCTGAGTAGCCGAGCGGAACACATCTGGTGCTGGTCGGACGGATTCCGGGACTTCCAATACGGCAGTGAACCTCGGCCCGGCCTCGACTCGGGCCTCAGCTCCGGCCGTGAAGCACCTCGGAGGCACAATTGGGCTACCGGGCCGGTCAGCGATCACCAAACGATTCCAGCGAACTTCATCAGCACTCGGCGGCACTCGACGGGGAAGTTGGCGTCATATTTGCACTGGCAGCGACCAGAGATTGGCGATATGGCGGCAAGTTTCGGCTACTTCTCAGCTCACAATTCAGCTGGTCTGGAGAGATCAGAGAAGTTAAACCACGCTAGCTTCGTTATTGTTAGAATTACTTTAACACGCTCATCTGGCTCACTAACACCACGAGCATACGGCACGATTCATTTGAATTTTTAAATATGGTCTTAATTTAGGTGCGTTGAAAAATCGCTAGCTAGTGAGCATGTGACTGCATGTTCATAGAGCGATCTTCTACGCACCCTGCATAGTGCCTGCCTTGGCTAAACCCAAGGTTACTAATACAGCTCAAGCTCACTTCCTGCCTTTTTTCTGCTACACACTGCTACCCTGGTCTCGCAGAATCGTCCCATCATGGAAAGACGAATGCCTGCATTCTCTCCAGCAGTCTCCATTCCACCAGCAGCATTTTAATGCCACAAGAGCCCTCGGCTGCGGTATAGGATTCCTCAAAGGCCGTGCTCGGTGTGCGGGGTCGGCGCAGAGCCGTAAATAAAATCCATTCAGACCTCTGTCCCCAGCAATTTGCCACCGGTCCTCCAGGTTCCACTTCTTTGAGAATGCAGACAAAGCCGCCGCGTGTCAGGCCTGTATTTCTCCGACTTCAAAGCTACCACCAAATCGATAGAATAAGCTCTTGAGCTGTGTTGTGACATACATTTTCGTACATTGATGTTTTGTTTAGAATGTTTTTGGAATACCGTAAGATGCCGCTGAGAAAATAATTTAGCAATATTTAGTGATACTCCTTTTTAATCAATATAATTGATTAAAAATGTTTTGGTGACTTATAGAAAATGATACACTGAGCGCAGAGGTGGCGCAATGTGCAGTGAACACGGGCCGGCTCCGTGCAGTGGACGGAGGTGTGATCTGCTCTGAGCAGTGGACGGCCTGCGACTCCGGGCACCTCTGAATGCGGCGGGCGACTCCTGAAGGCGGCGGCGGCGGGTCGCGGCGGGTCGATCGGCCCACCGAGCTGCCACTCTCCGATCACAGGTCGGCCGTGTTGTTACCATGTCACCCTGAAGGGCAGACGGCGCCGACGGCGGCTGACCAGCACACGCCGACCAGCAGCCAGCAATGCCGACGCGCCCCGCGGTGCTGGCGGCCGTCGCCCTGTGGCTGGCGATCCCGCCGGCTACCGGAGCGAGGAGAGGTGAGTGGGACAGCTACCGGAGCGAGGAGAGGTGAGTGGGACAGCTACCGGAGCGAGGAGAGGTGAGTGGGACAGCTACCGGAGCGAGCAGAGGTGAGTGGGACAGCTACCGGAGCGAGGTGAGGTGAGTGGGACAGCTACCGGAGCAAGGAGAGGTGAGTGGGACAGCTACCGGAGCAAGGAGAGGTGAGTGGGACAGCTACGGGAGCAAGGAGAGATGAGTGGGACAGCTACCGGAGCAAGGAGAGGTGAGTGGGACAGCTACCGGAGCAAGGAGAGGTGAGTGGGACAGCTACCGGAGCAAGGAGAGGTGAGTGGGACAGCTACGGGAGCAAGGAGAGATGAGTGGGACAGCTACCGGAGCAAGGAGAGGTGAGTGGGACAGCTACCGGAGCCAGGAGAGGTGAGTGGGACAGCTGCCGGAGCGAGGAGAGGTGAGTGGGACAGCTATCGGAGCGAGGTGAGGTGAGTGGGACAGCTACCGGAGCAAGGAGAGGTGAGTGGGACAGCTACCGGAGCAAGGAGAGGTGAGTGGGACAGCTACGGGAGCAAGGAGAGATGAGTGGGACAGCTACCGGAGCAAGGAGAGGTGAGCGGGACAGCTACCGGAGCAAGGAGAGGTGAGTGGGACAGCTACCGGAGCGAGGAGAGGTGAGTGGGACAGCTACCGGAGCAAGGAGAGGTGAGTGGGACAGCTACCGGAGCGAGGAGAGGTGAGTGGGACAGCTACCGGAGCGGGGAGAGGTGAGTGGGACACTAACCGAGGCTTGAGGGGAGGAAAGTGAGTGGGATACCAGCGTACGCCGACCGAAGGGGGAGTTAAGTGCAGGGCACCAGTGGGCATTGGACACCGTTGGCTATACGTGTCCTGCCGGCTTTACGTTATTACTTCGGCATGACTAAATCTTTTCTCATGATTTTGCATTAATAGTCTTTAGATATTGATTATACGTAGAGCTGAGTTCAGCAAAAGACTTTCCATTACCTACATGTGTTTATGCACTAACAAGACATCGCTTTTTTTGCGAACGTTTATGAACAGCTAATAACGGCCCTTTGTTATTTCAGCTGAGTTCGACTTGGTCGTTGCACTTTCTGGAGCCAAGGAACAATACTGTAAGTATGTGAACAGTCCCGTCGTGCCGCCTCACTCGGTGCTGTGACCTTCGCCGTGAGATTTGGCCTCCGACTTCGATCAGTCGGCCACAGTGCACGTGACTCAAGGCCCGTCACTCAAGTAGCCGGAGCAGAGAAACGGCAGTGAACTCCTTCTCGCGCTATAGAGCGGCTCAGTGGCCGCCTAAAAATAGGCTATAGGAGAGCAGTGGGTGGTGGAAAGAATGCAATCATAAACACTGCTTTTCTGGGTGACGGTCGAACGTAACAGAAACGTGCTGTTGTGCCCTGTAAACGCCTACTTTTGAATAGCCCTGAGTTTCGTGCCCAGCAGGACGAAATGTGACAGCTTAGGAAGTTGAATGTAGCAATCACCTCCGATGCATCGATCATGTTTCTCCATGCGCCCATCCTGTGACCCGCCTCCGCGGCCCCACAGCCGAGGACACGCCGTGTTTCGTGACGTCTGGGACGCGTCACCCGCTCTCCGGCCTGGCCAATGTGACCTCCGGCGGGGGCGGAGGGGACCGGACCAGCCTGAATGGCTGCTCGTGCCGCTGTGTGGCCGACAGCCGCCGCCACCGGTTCGCCGTGTTCGTCATCCATCGCAGGTAACGGGGCAGCGTGAGCTTAGAGGAACGTTGGAATGACGGATGTAAATGAGCTAATCGATTTCATAACTAGTGGATTTTAGGATGACTAATGGCATCAAATTCATCTATAATATAGATGTTTGCAATGAAATAGGTAGGGTAATGTAGAACTTTTTTGAGAAGTTACGGCTATATTTTGAAAATCGCCCACGTATTTCAATGATATCTCTGATTATATTTTATAATAAATGTTGATGTTTGAAAGACGTGGTTATTCTTCTTGTTTAACCCTCGCCCTGGCAGGGCATTTTTCATAACACGGCCTGGCAGGGGGGGGGGGGTCGATGCGACCCCCCCCCCCCTCGCGATTGGCTCCTATGGCACCTAGAAACACCAAATTTGGTAGGTAGGTGGGCCCCCCGGAGTTCTCGCCCCTGTGCAAATTTGGTTGCTCTAGGTCAATATTTAGGGGGGTTTTGGGGGGTATAAATGTAAAAATTTCGCTAAAAACAGGTCAAAAGTTTTTCGCTTATAACTTTTGATCTAATTAAGATAGAGCAAAAAGAAAAGCACCAGTGAACTCAGCACGTCAAGGCGCGTCGAATGATATACTTTTTAGCTTGCTTAAGTGTACTTAAAGTTTTTCTTAAATTTTAAGTAAACTTAAATTAATAAATTAAGTACAAGTTAACCAAATTGCATCATATCGCATATCATTTGATTCGGCTGATCACCAGGAACACAATGATACCATTTTTTAAGCTCTAGCGTCATTATGTGCCAAGTTATTGGCAAAAACGTCATTTGACCTCAGTTGACCTCATTTGACCTGACCCATGGATAAGTACACCAAACAAAGAAGCACCAAGTGACCTGCTGTTAAGTACCGTGGTTTCAAAGCACAAAAAAGGTCAAACGAAGCGGATATCTCCAGTATTTTCCGAATTTAGTATTTTCCCAAAGGCTTAACATTACGACGTAATGACCTCTAACTGACCTCAGGTCAGTGACCTCAAAAAAACCGGAATATATGTTATACAACTCGGTGAACTTAGCACATCCTGAAAGTTTGAAGGAAATCAGTCGAAAACTGTGAGCTGGACAGGTGCAAAAAGAAAAATGAAATTTGACCATGACCTTGTACCGGTTTTTCTGACCTGGTGACCTGACCCAAGGTCACCCGGACCTGAAATTTTCAGGTCATATGTAAAAAGGTTGCCCCATAGGCTGTGCGAAATTTGGCGGCGCTGCGCGCCGCCGTTTTTACGCTATCTTCGAAAAACCTTAGGGGGGGGGTCGCATCGACCCCCCCCCTGCCAGGGCGAGGGTTAATTCATAACTATCTTTAAAGTTACCATCTTAATAAAAACGTCTTGAAAACACCACGAAACTAATTAAATATCGTTTTATTATCGCTAATGAGAAGCCTACAAATATCGTTGATACACTTCTTTTTCTGTCGCTCCACACAGCGGCGCCGGCTGTTTCTGCACCAACTCCATCAAGAAGGTGGGTTTCGCCGCTCCCAACGGAGAGGCCTGCCGTGACACTTCTCTGAGCGTCAGATTTGTGACCGACGTCAGCAACCAGACCCTGGAGTCTCTCGGCTGCTCCTCGGGTGAGTGCAGAGTGCACACCCTCTGTCCTGCTCAGTTTTGGTCAAAGTGCAGGGTTACAACGTACCGTTGATGGCGATGCCCATTGGTAGCATGTTGTATGTTGTATGCACAATCAACTAAAATCGGAAGTAAAATGACCGACGCGATCTAAAACAAGTAAGAGGAAATCCTCCAAAGCTGCTTCTCTTACGTAAGCCCCCGATATTACAGCTGATTCTTAGCTCTGAAAGGGCTGGCAAAATGCTGTATCTATCCCAGCGACTTCCGTCTTGTTCCAGAGCTGCCGGCTCGTCGCACTGTGAGGGTGAACCTACCACTGCTGCTGCGGAAGAGGACGGTGTCCGTGAGCCGACCGGGCACCAGCACGGCGTCGGTCGGAGCCGAGGTCTCAGTTCGTGGTGAAGGACAGGCCACTGTGCGGGGAGCTGCAAAGGCAGCCGTCAACGGGAGCGCCGCAGCCACCAGCCTAATCCGTCAGACTCAGGTCGCGAACGGAACACAGAGAACGGCCACGAGTTCCTCAAGACGAAATCCCACAAACGTCAATGGAAGACGGCCGTTTAATGTCACTACCGTCAAAGTAACACGGCCAGCTAGCCTCAACATCACTGCTACTGCATCAAACACCCTAACAAACGCCACAACATCTGCAGAAAACATCACGGAACACAGCACAGCCGGCACGGCCACGCGACCGGTTCTATCCGTCACCGTAACAGTTCCGTCAAACTCCTCAAAAACTGTAAATGAATCAGCAAGATCGAACTCACCTCCGCAGTTAGCTTCCACAGTTAACTCTGCGAGTAACAGCAAATCTGCAGTACTGACATCTTCAGCTAGGCAGCCAGAGGGTGCGAAAATCGCTATCGCACAGATAACGAAGGCCACTAAGGCTATCAAGGCTGCTCGATTGCGACAAAAACCGTCTCCCGAAGAGGAAGGCGATAATCAAAGGATCGGGGCACAGTCCGCGCAGGAGGCAGCGCGCGATCGGCTGGAGGCAATAAGTCGTGGCCAAAACGCTACAGTACAGGCCGCTGTTACAAAAAGAGTCTTAGAAGCGGGGAGAAAGCGGGAATCGAATTCGGAAACAAAAGGTGCTACTTCCCCGGCTGTAACAAGAGCTTTGACCAAGCTGAAAGAAAGGAAGACAGCTAAGACTCACGAGGTCTTGCAAACAAAGGAACCGTCTTCACGAGTTGCAAGTTCGGCTACCCGTGTACTACAAAGGGCTGCCGCTGAGGTCCAAAAGGCTAACACCCAAACAGCTGCAGTTCAACGTCTGCAGTCGTCAGCCGGAAAGGAGCAGCAGAAGATCGAAAACAACACTGTTAGAGTTCGTCAGCAAGCGGCTACGCTAGTGACGAAATCGGGAACTGATATCCAGAGACGGACTGCGGGAACCACCAAGACACTGCCAGTTGTCAGAGCCGAGAGCATATCGCAATCGGGCAACGCAACTTCAGTCATAACCCAGCCAAACTCCAATACAACGAATCGGCCAGGAACAGCTACAGAGACAGCTTCATCAACGCAACCAAATCAACCACCGAAATCAGGCGCTACGGTCAACCGAGCACAGACAAGAGCCACAAACAAAACAATCACCGCAACACCGTCAGATGATAAAGCTAAATCGATCACTGCGATAAATAAAGTGCAGCCCAATGGAACAAGCAAGGCACGGCCAAGCGCCGGGAACAACGTCCAGTCGGTCAACACAGCACGTCCCATGGACATAAAACCACCGCTAAACGATACAAAACAGACGAATGTTACTATTGACACATCACGTTCAGAGGCTGCGGCAAACAAAATGACACCACTCACGACTACAAACAAAACAACCGTGCACAAACCAGTTAGGGCCGAAGCTCTATCAAACGCACTCAGTCAATCGAACACCACAACGAACACGAATCCTGCGAGCACCATTAATGCTACATCGCCGTCAAACGTTATTAACAATGTAGCACAGGGCAGCACAGTTGGGGCCACACAGACACAATTAAACGTTACAGTGCAGCCGAGTACCACGAGCAGCGCACCACCGCCCAAACCAGTGGCTACCAAAGCACCACAACGCACCGCCCCGGCAGTAACGAGCACCACCAACATCACAAAACATTCAAGCGATGCAAATGTTACCGAGGAACAGCCCAGAACAACTTCTGAATCGCTGGCGAACACCATAGCACAGTCGGAAAAGGAATCCGTTTTACATTCCGACAAAACATCAGTTGAACCGAATGCCACAAATGCACTAAAATCCAACGGAACAAACACGACACAAACAGATGCAGGCACTCCAGCAGAGGTAACTAGCAAGACCAAAATGCTACAGCCAAGTAAAGCAAACATCAACGCGAAGCACGACACAATAAACACCTTTCTTTCTACAAACACCGTGGAACAAACAAACAATATCACAACAACACGGTCAGAACCACAACCGGACGTCAAAAATACGACGGAACAGCAAAGGCTGACAGAGCCTAGCGCAACGACTTCTGAAAGTCGAGCGAGCCTGAGAAACACGACGCAGCCGACTATCATAACAAACATAACACAACCAACAGTCACAAGAAACGTCAAAACACAACCGGACGTCAACAGCACGAATCACAATGCGCCAGCCAACGCTACAGCCCAGAATACCTCCCCGACAAACCTCACCAGACAGTCAGATAGTACAACTAACAGCACAACACTACCGAGCACACTGCGACCGACTGGCACGACAGGCAGGACGGCTGCTGTACCGGCTCCCACGAGACGTCCCGAACGAATACAGCCTGACGTCCCTGCCGATGGCGGAAAGGTTACCAAGAATGTTTCAAAAATGATAAAAAAGTCGATGCAGGACAGAACAAGAGGAAAGCAAAAGAAGGTTGCAAGAGGCACTTCCGAAAAACTAGTGTCGCATTCGAGAAATGGCCCATCCTCAAACAAGGCAAAAGATCCTCCAAACGCCAGCAGAGCAGAACAAAGCCGGCATGAAAACCATGAAAAGCCTCACAACGGAACTGAGCCAGCCCGGTCCGGGAAGGCCGGGTCTGCCACGGTCCCGTCTCGGATCGTGCAGCTGCTGGGTCTGCGGCTGGCGGGCAGCTCGCTGGGCCCGGCGCCGCCGGCTGCTGCCGTCTCCCCCCGCCAGAGGATGCACCGCCGAGTGCGTGCCGAGGTAGCGGGATCCCGACTGCCGACCGCCTTCACAGTGTCGCCGCTGGGCCGGCTGAGCGCCTTCCGACGCAAGAGAGCGAGTCTTCTGAACAAAAAGGATTAGGACGAGCCTGCTGAACAGATAGGAGTAGGACGAGGTGGTATTGGCATTGAAGGCATGGTGCTACGTCCTCCGGGATATAAATTGTCATAATGAAAGCCAACATTTTCAAATGGTGTCGTTTCTGGATAGAAGTCCACATTGCTCTTGACGCGTTTCAATCCATGTTTTGCCTCTTCAATGCATGTGCAATGCAAGTAGGTAAGAAGCAAAAAGGAAACGGTACCGAACTCGAAATTTCGTCCAAAAAACCGCATGTCAACGTCTTCGTAGCAGAGCGGGAACTTTAAATAAAACGGAATAAAACGAAGTTAGCGTGTGTGTAACGACTGCCATATAATGATTGGGCCGGTGATGAGCGAAACGTGATCACGCATAGTGACCATATTTGACGAAAAGTCTGTAAGCCATCACGTCTGTTCAACTCTCCCGTCCGAGGGAAAGTGTTCTGTACCAACGCCGATAGTTTTATCTTTTTAGAAATTTAGTTCGAATGGAGAAATAGGTGTGCGGTTTTTGACACACTACCCGTAACACGTCCTTGCCTGCAAGAGGTTCACCGGCCGATTATTTTAATCGAAAGTTTAACCCTCGCCGGACCTATTGGTTTTCTACATACGCGCCGGCCGAGGGGGGGGGGCGGGTACGACCCCCCCCCTCGCCGTTTCGCCCCTGGTGGAGCTAGCGCGTCGCGGAAAAAACGAGCGTGTGCGCCGTTACGAGACGCAGAGATTGGTACCCGATTTTAAGGTCCTAGATCAACCGGTGACCTCTGAGGTCAGGTCAAGTGCCCCAAGGTACGGTTCAGTTTTTGGCGAATAACTTCGCAAAAAACGACCGCAGAGCGCCGATTTTGGCAGCATCGTGTTCGTCTCGCTCAGGCGCGTCGAATGATATACTTTTTGTCCGGGTCAGGTCAACTTGGGGTGTTGACCTCAGGTCAAGGTCAGGTCAGCACCCCCAGGTCACGAAGTTGGTCGAAAGAGGTCATGTCGCATATCATTCGATTCGGCAGGTCTTCCTGAGTCCATTGGTGGCTTTCCCGACTCGCTAGCTCAATTTGATCAAGAGTTATTGACGAAAAACTAATATGACCTTGATGACGTCATAAATGACGTCACGCAAGTTCAACATTGCAAAAGTGACGCATCTAACCTTGCAAGGAGTGCATCAAATCACGATTCTGTGTGCTTGAGATAGTTGGAGATTGTTCCCGGCGCCAGAATAGCAGTTTGAATTTTTCCCCATTGACTTATAATGGTGAGGTCACGAAAATGACCTGACCTCATATGACCTTTAGGAAAAATCCGAGATATACAAGTTGTGGGACTCATAATGGATACTAGATCCTGCAAGTTTCATTTCCCTGTGACATCTCCTCTGGCAGTGAGGGCGTTGCGAAGTTGCGACATCTGAAGACCGTGCAGAGGTTCACTTATGACGTCATAGGTCAGTGACCTGACCTGACCCAAAAATGCGGTTGGTGTCAAAAGATCCGGCTTGGATCAAAGGTCAGGTATGCCAAGTTTCAGCTCTCTATCGCCAGTGTGTTCGGAGCTATCGCGAAAAAAACCCTATGCGGGGGGGGGGGGCGGCACCCGCCACCCCCCCCCCCCCCCTCGGCCGGCGAGGGTTAACGTACTTATCGCAGGAAAATGGCATTATTCAGCCCTCCAGGGCCTAGCGTAGCCCTACCTCACCAGTTGCCAGCTCGCCGAATGTATAAAACACGGGTCAACCGTCAAACGACGTGGAGCTATCCGGCGCCGACCCTGCTGCCACCGTGTAATGAGACAGACGCCCTTCCTGAGCCCGTAAGCCACACAATAACACAGTCCACAGACATGTGCCTTGGGCGGCAGACCTTGGCCTTGGCATAGAGACCTTGGCAGCTTTGACATGACCTTGACCCGAGGTCGACAGCCTAATTGTTTGATCATTTGACGCGGCTGACTCAGCTCACTCAGCTGAGAATGAAATTCATGATCATTCCTAAATTGTAACACTGATACTTTTGTTTGCAATGTTTTCTGCTAGCCTTGGCTACTACCATGATATGCCTTACTCAAGATATTCGTCCTGAGACCCAGGGGCCCGGGAACGATTTTCAAGTTGGGGGGGCGAGCCTAAAATGCCTGACATGATGCATATGAAACAGTGGCGTAGTTAGGGGTCTAAGGGGACACGTACCCTCCCCCATCGGGATAAAAGGGACCCTCGGGTCCGAGGGGCCCTGCGGCGCCATTTGACCGCTGAGGGTTAACGATGGCCATATTTCTACTCAGCAGGGCCCAATGGGGCTCATTAGAGCACCTCATGGGCCCTAACTAGCCACACTAAGATCTCCATAACGGCCCCACGCCGGCTTCTGAGGGCCTCTTGCGGCTTTTAAGGGCACCTTGGTGGTCTCCAAAGGCCCGTTACTGGCCTCTGAGAGGTCTTACCGGCCTATGAGGGACCAGTTCTAGGGGCATTTCCCGCATGTGATGGTCCCACACTTATTTTTCTGAGGGCCCCATAACGGCAACTGTGAGACCCTCGTCGGCGCCTTTGAGGACACCGGTGTCTCTGAGGGTTTCACACCCCCAACTCTGAGTGCCTACACCAGCGCCTATTAAAGCCCTATATTGGCGGCTCTGAGGACCCAACCAACACCTGTGCATCTAAAGGCTACCCACTGGTGACTTTTGAGGGCCCCACACCGGTGACTGGGGGCCCCACCGGCGTCTGACAGTACCATGCCGGTCTCTAAGGACCCCACAGGACTTCTCCTGCCGGCCTAAGGACCCCTTTTTCATTCATTCATTCCAGTGTATTTTAGTAAACAAGGATCAAATAAATGTACAGAGCAAATAAGGGATCGGCGCAAAAGCATCGCTTAAATTAAAGCGCCTCTCCGAAGAAGAACATAAAATTGACAATGTTAACCTAACCAATACCTGAGGCCAGACGACGCTAGCCCCGCCAGCAACCCTCCGAGCAACAAACGAACCGGGTCAAGGCGCCCGGGCCCGAGCGACAGCAGCTAGGCCAGCGTGCTTGGGTGTGAGTGGGTTACCTAGTGTTGGGTGTTAAACCGGCGTGAGTGTGCGATGTATGAGTGAATATGGAGAGCAACAAGTGTGCCCTGGGTTTCAGAAAGGTCGTTTCCATATAGAAGAATGTTAAGCTTCTGTCTACTTGGTAAGTTGTCAAAATTTGGAACGATTGGTCGAACGGCGTTAAAGAGTATTTGCCTGTGGTTTGTGTAAAGGGGGCACCAGAGCAAGTAGTGTGCTGTGTCTTCGTGTTTGTACTTTGTAGCCACAGGAACACGCTGGAGTTGGAGTTAGTTGGAGTGTGAAGAGATGTGCGCTTGGTGCCAAATGAGTGAAGTGCTGGTGGCTCTGGTGCCCCATATCGCTGCCAGACTTGACGAGAGAAATCGCGGGGAGATCGGGTGTCTCGAAGCGATTCGGGAAGAAGGTTCCATTGTCGGATGGTGGCAGGGATGTAGGATCTGCGGAAAGAGGTTAGACGGGTGGGCGGGAGCGATAGGAGTCGTGCGTTGCGCAGTCGAAGTCCTGTGGCGTCTTGTCTTGTGTCTGTCAGAATATTTGTGAGGTATGAGGGAAGAGGGGGGTAGTTGTAGTAAAGACGATGAAAGAATAGTAACTTGTGAATTTGTCTCCTCGTCTCTAGTCGTTCCCACCCCAAGTCTTTGAGAAGTGCGTCAGTCGGTGTTCGAAATAAGGCCCCGGTCACAAGTCTTGCACATCGATTTTGTAATATCTGGAGTCGCATTATGTCGTGTGAGGTGATGTTGCCGTCAAACACAATGTCACAATAATCAAAATGTGGTCTAATGTACATGGTATATATTTCGTTGAGATCTTTTCTCGCTGCCTCAAAGTTGAGGGGGCGCCGCCCCCTCGGCTCCCAAGTTGGCTGCCCCCCCCCCCCCTGTTCCCGGGTCTATGCTGAGACCTGACCTCAGCCGTGAATGTTCGGGCCAGAAGTCATATCTCTGTAATCTGTTGTTTACCCCCCTCATGACTATTTTTCAGTAAATGTACACGTTTTGAGGTATGAGCAACTCTAGTCTTTTCTAACAAAACATAAAATTTTGTGTTGCTGCGTGTTAAGTCAAAACTTGCAGTGGTTTAGAGAAAGATAGCAGTCGACGAATAGTACGCAGATAAACAATTCGATTCGCCGCCTTTCGTAGCTGTGTTATGTGTGAAAGGGATGTAGGAGATGTATGGATGTTATCACACAATTGGGGTTTGATTTGCGAGTAATTTTCTGACCTTGGAATACTTGCAATATAAGGTAAGTTTCAAATGTTAGTTTACTATTTATGATGGCATCCCAATACCGGCGGTTCCTGGCTGGGACGAGTATCTTCTGTAGGTATTTCGGTATTTCTTTGTTGTGCTCGTTGAATCAGAATCAGAATCACGCAGGAGCGCGGGAACTTCTTTCAGACTGGGGGCACACCATAACTATAATAGCAATAGAGATCAGCCTAGGGTACCCCCAATAGTTTTCTCACCAGTTTTAGGCCACTTATTTTTCATCCCTTTTTGCTTTTTCAACAAAATATAAAACTTTGGCAAAAAAGGTGCAGTATTCTGGGTACCTACCTATTGCTTTTGGGATGCAATAAGTACTTAAGGTAAATATAAATCTGAATACATATCATGTTGACTGTTGTGTTCAAGGGTTAATTAGTTTTTCATTGTATTTCTTTTGCATTATGATATTTATTCAATGTTGTTTTTTGCTATCTTTTGGCTTTCAGGCAACAAGATATGATTTGTTTTGTGTTCATATTTTAACATGTGCAAATTTTAGTAAATTCCTGAAAATAACTGATAAGACCCAACAGCATCGGCAACTGCAGCTACTGCAATTGCCACTGAGTGCACTACCTATGCAATGTTGATGTGTTGTGACATGCTTATTTCTATTTTTATGAGAATTTGCTGCATGATTAATTTATCCAATAAAAATGGAGTGCGACTGAAATTTGATTTTTGCCACCAGGTGAAATAAAATGTGTGGATGGTGGGATAAGCACATCTCTTTTAAATGGTTTTTCATAGTTGTTTGAATAATTTCCATCTATCGTATATTCAGGAGTGAAGTGAGGACATGAACATTAAAAAAAATAGAAAAATATAAAATATACCATTAGATTTTGGTTCCTACCTATGCTTTGAGTCTGTGTGTGTGTATTAATTGAATTTCATTGCATTTTCTGCATGTTTGCATTAGGACACAAAGCATTTTAAAGCTATTGTAGAGATATTACAACATGTAACAGCTTTATAGAATTGATATAATTATTTGTGTTCACATTCCTTTATTGTAATGAAGTGGCTATTGTTAATGAAGAATGAATCAAATGCTTTAACAGCATACAACATTTTAAAATTGTGATAAGATGAATTTGAAGAGTTTCATTTGTGTTGGTGCAATATTTGCTGGTGTCAATGTTACAATGTTTTTTTTTTGTGAGAGTCACAACTCACAAAGACAATAAATGTACCTACCTAATGGCAATGAAGAACTGATTGAGCTGGCTGTAATTGATCTCTTCTTGGATCAGAAACTTAATAAGCTATCTTTACATAAGTACCACAATTACTATTTTAATTAAATAGTGAATATGTATCACATTTACATGTATAAACATAAACAAAGTCATTGATGACTGTATGAGGGATTACATTCACAATCATTGATGATACTGTGGATGCACCATATGTCTTTAGAGCCCAAACTATTTGTGAGGTTTATCATTAGCCTAAAAGAGTCTGTTTTATCTTGCTTATTAATTTTTTGAAAGGGTATCAGAGTGATTGCACCCGTTTTTGTTTCAGCAAAGCCGGATTCTAGCATGGGTGATCCGATCGTCAACTATCAGTTACGCGTCATCCTCATAGGTGACACCACCGTCGGCAAGACGTGTATGCTGCGTTACTTCACCGACGGACACTCGCCCGATGACGCTAAGGTGGGGAGACTCGGCAGTCGGCGACTCTGAAAGATGAACTTTTAACATAGCACTTATGTATGTGATATATTAAGTGAATATAGATAGTGTCTTTGCTGGTTCGCACGCCTGTTCTATTTTCGGACGGTGTCGCTGTGCTGGGGAGCCTGTTCGCGTGCGGGTCCAGTTTTTACGCAGCGGCCACTTGATCCGCCGGCCGCGGCTGAGTGCAGTACGCTGTCCGGACTGTCGCTCCCGCTGGGTCCGATTACGACCGGTGTGTGGGTGACACCCCTCCCCTCCCCGCTGCCACCAGATATACGATCCGACAGTGGGCGTGGACTTTTTCTCTCGGTTCGTCACGCTGGAGGACCAGACGCGGCTAAAGTTACAGATCTGGGACACAGCTGGCCAGGAGCGGTTCAGGTCAGCTCACCGGACCAGACCAGACCAGACCAGACCAGACCGGACCAGACCGGATCAGACCAGACCAGACCAGACCAGACCAGACCAGACCAGACCGGCCGCTCGTGGTCCCAGGGTGGAAGGAGAGCGGGCGGGGCAATGAAAACGAGCAGCGAGTTTTGAACTCATGCTCGGTCTTGAATCAGCCTGTGTAGACATAAGTTTTCCCCATTTCTCATTTGTATACGTTTGTGGCGAGCGGAGCAAATCAAACCAAAATTAATTGGGCATAACTGACTAAGCATAGATGTATTTACCTATATTACCGGACACAGACCAGCTGCGTCCAGGATATGTTTGCAGTTCCAACTTAACCAGCCGGTCGCCGGTATCGATATCAGATATCCAGTGTAACCCCGCTCCCATTTGCAGCTATACTATACGCCCGATCTTCGATTTGACCGTTTCCCGTGTTAACCCTATGGCGCACGCGAGCGCGTGCTGACGGCGCACCCCTGGTCCGATCACGCCCAAATTTTAATACAAAGGCCGCCCACGCCCACAGATTTGGCATGCCAATGTTTGCAGTTCCAGTTATGTTGGAACAGTTTGCAGTTGCAGTTATGTTTGCAGTTCCAACTTAACCAGCCAACTTAACCTTAACCACTTACTTAAACTTAAACTTAACAACTTAAACTTAACGACGTGAGCTAACTTAAACTTAACAACTTAAACTTAACCAGCCAACTTAACCAGTTCCAACTTAACCAGTTTCCAGTTTGCAGTTGCAGTTATGTTTGCAGTTCCAACTTAACCAGCCGGTCGCCGGTATCGATATCAGATATCCAGTGTAACCCCGCTCCCATTTGCAGCTATACTATACGCCCGATCTTCGATTTGACCGTTTCCCGTGTTAACCCTATGGCGCACGCGAGCGCGTGCTGACGGCGCACCCCTGGTCCGATCACGCCCAAATTTTAATACAAAGGCCGCCCAATACAAAGGCCGTTAATACAAAGGCCGTTTATAGTATTTGTTAACCCTATGGCGTTAGCTCACGGCGTTTGTGTTTTCTGCAGGTCCATCACACAGTCGTACTACCGTAACTCGGTGGGCGTCGTGCTGGTGTTTGACCTCTGCCAGCGCACCTCGTTCGAGCACATCCCCACGTGGATGATGGAGGCGCGGCGCAGCATCGAGCCGCGCGCGCCCACCTTCGTACTGGTGGGCAGCAAGGCCGACCAGGAGACGCGCAGGGAGGTCAGTCCTCTGCTGATAATTCAAATTTCAATGTCTGAAATGGTGTTAACCTGTTTCGTTTTTAGTATTTGAAGGATTGATTAAATGAAAATTTGTTGTTGACGCTCCAAATTTCCTTCCTTGGACATGTCTTCCTGGGACTCTCAGTTGATCAGTTGATTTCGATTTATCAATACTTTTAAATGCATTTTTCACCATCTTGTGTACTACAAGACAGAAAGTCTATGTATCAGGAGCCTGGCCGTAGCTCCCACTCGACTTTGACCCATACCTCTCCCAGCATGCACTAACGTCTCCCCTCCCCCTCCTGTCTAACCGACAGGTGATGACGGACGAGGCGCAGCGGTTCGCCGATCTGTACGACATGCCGTACGTGGAGTGCTCGGCCGTCAGCGGACACAACGTCTCGCTGGTGTTCGAGGTGCTGGCGGCGCGCGTCCGTGACCGGATCGTGGCCGGCCAGTACGACCCGGACGACAGCTGGGAGGGCGTGCGGCGCGGCTACAGCGCCGCCGACCAGGCGCCGCTGCGCGAGCCGCCGGCGGCCCGGCGGCGCGCCTGCTGCTAGCGCCGACACGCTCCGCCGGCGCCGCACGGGACGCCGGGGCGCTGCTCACCGGCCGCTGGAGCGGTGACTACTGCCTGGCGGATAGAGCGCTGCCCACCGACCGCTGACCGGCTGTTACTGATTGCTGAACGGTGGCTGACTGACCAGCCAGCTGACTGGAGGCTGGCCGACTGTAAGCCGACTGGCGACTGATACTGGCAATGTTGGAGTGCTGCTGTCAGCGGATGATGCAGGAGCGTAGCTCTGGCGACAACTGCCGAATACGGCCAGTACCGTGCGTACGAAGGAAGCGGTGCTGTTAATTCTGCCCGGCCGAGGCGCGGCCGCCGCTCGACGCGGCTCTGTGGCCAGCCGAGCGGCGGCGCTGCTGTCGGCTCTGTACCTGACTGACTGCCGGAGCGCGGCACCGCGGTCTGACCGCTCGAGCCGAGGGAGCCGCGCCGCGCGTACCGGCGGGGTGCTTGGTGGGGGTTTGTGGTTAATGGGAATCGAAAGACACTAGTTTTTGATCGTATTGTGATGGATTCTTGCCTGGGTACAGTAACTGATCCCCCTGTAATTATGCGCCAGTATATTGAGCCGATTAAGATGGTGCTAACTTGATACATGTCAGCTTCTTTTGCCGCAGTTTTGCGCAGATATATTTAATGTTATGCAGATCGATATACAAGCGTACCATGAACAGATCGCGCCTTATTACGCAATATTTGTGATTTTTGCTGAGTCATCCCATATATAGAGCTGTTTTTATTGTTACTCTGATATCTCTGTATGGTGGCTTTAATTGTCGGCATGAGGCTAGTCCTTTTGACGCTCGTGTCTGTCGTCCGCGATGTAACGTTTCGGGTTTGATTTCGGGTTGCCGTCGACTGCCGGGCCGCTCGCTGTTTCTCGCGCTGCCCACTAAGAGTGCTCAGGTCCCGGTGCTGCAGTTCCCGTTCCCCTGCGTTGGCTGCAGCGCCGGGCGGGCTGTGCTGTGCCCACCGCCGCGCGCAATAAGGATCGGTTGTTGGAGCTCGCTGAACGGCCGGGCGCTCGGGGTTGCCCGATCGTCACTCTAGTCCGTAGGACGCGCGGTAGTGCCTAGACGAGCTGCGCGGCGCCGCCGGCGCGATGGCAGCTGCCGTACCGACCCGACCCGCCGCAGTAGGAGTGTAGCCGTCCCCGAACCCACAGTGATAAATACAGTACGACCTCGAGACCGTGTCTGTCGGCGCTGTCGTCCCGCGAAGGCCGCCGGTGACTGACGCCGGCCTCTCGGCACGGGGCCGGAACGCAGGGCTGGGATATGAGAGAGACAGACTGGCGGGGGGGGGGGGGGGATGTCGTGAGCCGAGGGCCGTCGGCCTTTCCTCAGAACAACCAAACGTTCAACCTGCACAGTCGTCGGATGCCTGTGGGCTGAAAATATCTACAACGGACATCCGCTGCGCCACATCCGCTGCTCTACGATAGCGCGCTCCACAACCACGATCAGCCAGTGACGTCACCCGCACGTACGACGCTCGGCGGGCCACGCCAGAGCGGCCGGGGAAGCCCCGCCCCCCAGGACCGCGTCGGTCGGCACTCAGAAGCCGCGGCCGGCGACCCTCGACCTCAGTGTTTGGCGCGCAGCCGACGGAGCAGGTCACACCTCCGCAGCGGACGCAACTCGGTCCCGACTCCGGCCGTTGGTGCAGAGCTGCTGTTCAGACTCGGACACAATCCCTGTGAGAAGTGCCCACCCAGGCCATCAGACAGTGCACCAGGCCGACCGGTCGCTCCTCCCAGGTCCCCGAACAGTGCGTGCGCCGGCCGGTGTTAGCGCCCTGCGGAGACTGCAGTCCAGCGTGCACGGCGGCACAGCCTACCCAGCCGGCGGCGTGTGCAGCGGCACAGTCTACCCCGCCGTCCGCAGGCGGCTGCCGCTGACTGATTTCACGGCGGCGTTCGGGGAATGCGATCGGCTTATTGAAGCGGGAGGAGCAAACCGGCAACAACGATGGTAAGTTGGATAATATTGCAGTCGATTTTGGCTGGTGCCAGCTAGGGCAGATTGATACGGCTTTCCTCTTTGTATGGGCGAGATTACCAGTCCCAGAGCCTGCCAGCTAGGTAAACGTAAACAATTTGGTACCTATAAAGGAAGTAGGTATACATGACTTATAATTAACAAACGTCACCGTTTTCAAGCTGCCTTGCAGCCTCTGTCATTGGTTGGGATAAATGAGGCTTAGTTTCTCGAACCAAGAATTAATCCTGGATGTCGATTATTTCTATTCTTGAGAGTTGGATTGATCTCTTGGTCTTGGCCAGATAAACTGCTGGCACAGAGCCGATGTCCCCGACGTGAAATATTGACCCAGGCAGGCTCAGCTGGAACATGGTCTACGACCTAAGCAACCTAAGCTTTTGTGGACTTGCATCTGGTCATGTAGGCACTAGACAAAGCGTTAACTATGTAATTTGTCGATTTTCAGTATTTACCTAAGTGTTGTTGGGCTTCTCGCCATTGCCTGAAGTTTGAACATTGCAAAAGAAGTGCCGAGTCAACTTCCTGTTATTTCTTCAAAAGAAGTGTCGAGTAACAAAGTGTTAATGTTTGAAGCTATATGTCACCCAGCGGGTATAATCAGGCAGCGTTTAAATTGTTGCGAAGTAAATGAGATGGGATCAGATATATTTAATGACTGTCATACACAGAATGTGTTATTAAGAGCGAGCGCGAACCGCAAAACTAGTCATTTTTAATTGTAACGGCCAACGGGAAACCCTCACTGAGCGACCCGGCCCTATAACGGTTTTGAGGGGCTAATGTCTCAGCAACCGCCGCGCTGGCCCGATTAAGCTGTGGCCTTTTTATTGGGTACCTACCCATCCCTTCTACCCCGTACCTATTTAACTACTCTCGATGCATCTAGGTGATCATCATGGCACGTTGACGTGGACGTGGTACACGTTGACGTTGTACCACGTGAAAAGTCAAGGTGGTCCAAGTTGTTCTGCTGAAGTAGCGCTTTTGAGAGGCCTGTATCTCAGCAACCGCTGTGCTGTTGACTTGCGGTATTTTTGTAGCGGCTGCATCCCTATATCAAGCATCGGACCACTCTCGACATGCAAGGCACATGGGTGACCTCCACTGGACGTGACTCACGTGCCATATGTATGCAAAATGAAAACAAAGTTTGTTCCCATTACAATAAGTTGGTACCTAATTACTGGGGCCTTTGATCCAGCTTGCACGTGCGCACGTGCAGGAGGCCGCTTCCACGTCTCGAAAACAGCTGGGCTGGGCCGATAGCTCTCAAATTAGGTACGCTGCTAGACGTCGGTTAGAAGGGTGCCGACTGCCGTGCACAAGTCAGCTGGAAGTCCTCTTAGCACTTCCGCACGTGCGGGGCTCACTCTCGCGCTCCCTCGTTTGTCGCCCAAAAAGGTGTTTAATTGGTGGTTAGATTGTTTAGTCTTACCTGCACCGCGTACCATTGTTTTCACTTGTAAAATGCAGGCACCATACCGCAACGTATCGTTGGCCCAGTCGCCGCCCGTTCTTCCCTCCCCCGCTGACGGTCCGCCCGGTGTCCTGCACTCACAGAGCCGGCAGCGGCCCGCCTCGTCATTGGTGCGCGCCGATGACGTCTTCTACGAGCTGACCGAAATCAACGACTACATCGTGCTGGGCGGCGCGCCGGCCGTCACCGTCGACCGGATCCGCGCGCTGGGCGTCACGTGCGTCATCAACGTCACGCCGCTGCCCAACCTGCCCATCAGCGGCGTCGACTACCTGCGCATCCCCGTGGAGGACGTGCCGACGGCGCCGCTGGCCGCCCACTTCGACACGGCCGCCGACACGATGGAGCGGCACCGGCGGCGCGGCGGCCGCACGCTGGTCCACTGTGTGGCCGGTGTCAGTCGCAGCGCCTCGCTGGTGCTCGCCCATCAGGTCAAACACGCCGGCCTGTCGCTGCGCGAGGCGTTCGCGCGGGTGCGCGCGCGCCGCCGGGTGGTGCGGCCCAACGCCGGCTTTTTCGCGGCGCTGGTGGAGTATGAGCGCCGGGTGCGCGGCGCCGCGTCCGTGCGCATGGTGCCGCACCCGGCCGGTGGCGCCGAGCTCATCCCCGACGTCTACGAGGTCGAGTACCGGCGCCTGATCGGCTGGGCCGACTGGCTGCGCTCCAAGGGCCTCGGTGAGCGCTGGGGCTGGGACTGGATCCTCCGGTGGCGAGACAGGGCACGGGCACGCATCCTAGAGGCTAACACTCAGAAAGAGAAGTAGTTAAAGGTGCGTTTTAAGACAAAAATGTGATGATTTGTAGACAATATCCTAGATTTTTCGACACAAGGTTGCTGTTCGACTCGCTTCACGAATAGGACCCCCAATTCCCAGTGCTCTAGAGCCGCCCCTGGTAAAGTTATGAACTTGAAATTTTCAGGGAATGTGCCCAATTTAGTTTTAGGAATAGTCAGAAAATTTCAGCATCGTAGCTTCAGCGGTTTCGGAGATATTCCCGAAAGTCCTGAGGGGTGGATAAAAACAACCCCCCCCCCCTTTCACTAATAGGGTTAACATCCTTATAAATCCTAAGTCCGCCCCAATAGCTCATTTGGTCTTGGGAATGTTTGTCTCCAGAACCGATTAATCCGCTTCGGCGCTTGCTTATATATTCTGGACAATGTCATAAATCGCTTAATTAAATTATCGATGACATTTGTGAGTAAGAATACGGATGTCCAGTCATGCGAAATGATTGATTAATTTCTTATTGCGAATATGACCATCTTTGAAATTTTACACGCTGTGTTTTGTAAGACGATGAATCACTTACCAGGGTTACATGAGAAAGTAAATGCGTATCGGGAACGGATTTTCCTATTCACTCACCATTGTAGTCCTTTGTGATACGCCTTTACTCTGCTCACCCCGGTAACTGTCACCATCCCGTTGGAATTGGCATCGCATATCAGAAAGTACCTATCATGTAAGACAGCAACTGACATTTAGTAACTCATCTAAGTGGACCTTATCAAAAGGTGTTGAGTACAATGCAGTCCCGTTAATCGTTGGCTAATGCAGCTTGAAACAGACTGTTATTGCACCCATCGGCGCGCCTGCGGAACTCCTCCGCGTGTGTTCGCCTTGTCAAACACGCGTAGCGATCACCGCCGGACTGTGTTTGGCACCGGGTGATTAGCGTTGCGCAGATACGGGAGAGGGCATTCCGCGGCAGCGCTTTGCTTGGCTCGGCGGCCCGTGTCACGTCTCTTTGGCGGGCGCAGCTAACAATGGCTGACGCGAGCGACGGCCCGTGCCAGCTGACCTTCGAGACCAGAGTGCGCCGCGCCTGAGGTATCGACCTCGGGTCGAGCCGGCCGTATCGATCCTAACCCCCCCCCCCCTCCCCCACGGCCGTCGCGCGCTCGGTGCGGTCCGACGCCCTCCCCTCCCCTCCCCTATCTACACCGTAGGAGAAGGTGGGGTAAGACGGACCAGCTAAGGTTTGAGGCCGCATATCTTTCTACACTGCTCTCGTAACTCATATTGTTTATAGTCTTCTGAATGCTCAATCCTTCCTCTTTTGATGTGTGCAAAGACTGAATTTCAAAATAAAGACATCTAGGTGGTGGATGCTCTTAAAGGGGGACATGTCGAAAACTCAGACAAGAAAAAACGCGGGTTAAGACGGACCACCCAGAAGTGCCTGCTATCCATTCATGCTTGGTACAGTTCTAATCTGTACTCGAGTAAGTAGAGTGGTAAAATAACAAAATGAACCTTTATTCTATGCTCATATGTTATGGAAGTGCAACTAAAAGCTGGGAACATGTGTGTTGATTGTCGTTTGGCATGAATGCATGCTAGCTAGCATTTGCAATGGTCCATGTGCAACAAAGACTCCTTCCTGAAAAATTGGCTTACTTAAACTTGTGTCAATGCTTTAGAAAAGAATTTTCCATATGATGGGTACAATGGACCACCGCAGGGTAAGATGGACCACAGTGGTCCGTCTTGCCCCATATCTAAATTCTGTCATTATCATGACGTGTATGTCAAATAGCCCAACATTGCGAAACCTTGCCTGTTCTAAAGTGTGACTATAACCAAGTTTATAATTTTGTTCTTCACCGTTAAGTGCAAAATAGAAACTAATCATGCAATAAAGGCGCCGAAATTGAATCACCCGTAGACCTCTTATATTAGATCGGTTTGACGAAAAACAACATTTTTCTCAATAACTCAAAAGCTATGCATCCTAGCCTCATGAGCTCAAGGTGGCCATTGTTACGAAGGGAAACAAAGGTAGTGAGTGCATAAAGCAGTAGATAACAGCAGCGGTTCAGCCGGGAGGGCTGGTGGTCCGTCTTGCCCCGCTGGGCCGTCTTACCCCACCTTCCCCTACCCCTACAAACGACAGCGGAAGAGAGCTGTGTGGAAGAGATGTTCACCGTCTAACCTTTTGTGAGACGTGCTGTTTTCACTGTCGATTTTTCTACATTTATTGCTAAATACATGTTTTGTGAGTAACTGGTTTGTGTCACCATGATAACATTCTCCATATGCAGTATGCATGGTGGTCCCATATTTCTCCTTCAATATCCTACCAAATTTACTGCATTTGTCCCCCCCTGAGGTTTTTTTCGAAGTGCACGCTAAACGGCTTGTCGTAGCGGGCTGAAATTTTCAATACCCTCTGGGGCAGCCTTTGCGCATCTTTTGCCGAAAAAAAATTGATCGGGTCATGTCAGGTCACGGAGTTATGACGTCATAAGAGGTACAGCCTCCGGCCGACAGTTACCAAACGTGTGCGCCGAATCCCTAGGTTTTCTGCCGGTGATACCCACATTGTTTGATGGATCATGATGAAACTTCCCATGCATGTTGGGGCAAGCATTGGCTATCGTGTGGTGCAAGAAAATTGACCGGGTCAGGTCAGGTCACGGAGCTATGACGTCACAAGAGGAACAGCGTCCGGTACTATTTTTGAAAAGCGCCCGAACCACTATTTTGCTAATTCTTGTCACCTCAATGGGAATGTGCAGCAATATTAGCTTCTATAGGGAGCAAATGGACCTCCCAAATCCAAAAATACAATCAGATTTCAAAAATTTAAATTTTGATTTTTCGAATTTCTGCCGCCGACTGTGACCTTGCCGACTTCCGTCGCTTCCAACGCGCCATTTTTAGAGCTAGGGAAACGAAATACATACCAAACGATAGAGAATTGATCAAGGAACACGATAGTGAAGGTTTCAAGTCGAAATCTCCCACCGTTTTGCCGCAATCGCCGCGGAAAGTTGAAAAAGTTTGATTTTTTTTTTAGGCTAGTAGGCGTTCTCAATGCCCAAAGGAACACCTTTTGGCTGGCTACCTATACTACAATAAGCAATCTGATTGGCTGGCTCCTGCAGATGAAGTTTCGGATAAGATTGCCGTCGACGACAGATGTACATAATTAGCTTTTTATGACCAAAGACGGATCTGATTGGTTATCTGAATACGACCGGCGCCATTCAGCGAGACGGATTCCGTTCAAATGTCTCAGTCAGACATTTGGACAAGGATAGGTATAAGGTCCCGAGATGCCCATGGCTCACAACAAAGGCTAGGTAAGAGGCCAAGGTAGGCCAGAACCGCCATGGAAATATGACGTTTATACCAAACCAATAGGTGAAATTTCAACCAGCGCCATTTCTGGTCTAATTCACCGCCTTAGTTCCGCTCACGGCGCCCCTGGTCGCCGGCGGTCGGCTCTGGTCACGCCGTGCCCGTCTGGCGGCCGCTGTTGGTGGTCGGACGTCGGTGATCACCCCCAGGAGCACGTGGAGCTGCCGCCGAGCTGGCCGCTCTCCCGCGCCTCCTGGCACGCCGCTCCGGGTCGACATTCCGCCCGGGCCGCGCTGCGTCTCGTCGGCACCCAGTCAGACGTTCAGACCCCCTTCCGGCCGGCGCGAGCGGGACCGGGAGCCAAACCGACCGGAGAGACTAGTCAGTGAGTAATGACACGTGTGGGACGGATCGACGGAAAGGGGTTCGCTAGACGGTTATAAACGGAAACGGAAAACGCTAGCAGTGCCACAGTTGTGGAATGCTGATAATGAATGGATGAAATGGATGAAAACGTGGAAAACGATGTTCAACCAGCTACTGGTTAGATAACTTAAGAGCAACAAAAAGACTGCATTACGGATCTCACCCATGCAGGCGGCAGTCGCCCGCTCGTCCAGGCGCTTTTGGCATTTCCGCGACCTGAGCGTCATCTATGCCGTGAGCGTCTGCCAGAAGGGGGCGGCACCGCGACAGTCACCGTTCCAGCGGACCGGCGCCGGAACGGCTCGTCAGAGCGGCACCGCACTGCGGCCGTGACCTTTGCCCACCCGGAGAAATAATTTTACTTTATACCGGCGCCAATGGTCGGCACGTGCTCGGGTCAATGAGACGCCACCGGAGCGAGGACCGGGAGTGGGCGGCTGTTGTCTCTGGAAGCGTGCCGCGCGCGTCCCTCCTGCCAGCGCCGCACGCAGTCGGCTGTAGAGTTCTGCACGGCTGCAATTTTCCACAGCCTAGCCGCCCCGCAGCCGTGGCTCCACAGCCACAGCCGCCCACAGCCGTGGCAAACTGTGGGCAGCCAGCCGTCAGCCGGCCGTGGATACTTTCAATGAAATGCAACCAAATAGTATATCATAAGTTGTTTTAGTTGAAACATATAGCCAAAAGCACATTGCAAAAAATAGATTCTCAAGCTCATAAAGCATCATAGGTTAAGTGGTTGTGTATCTGGCTTTAGGCAGAAGGCCTGAAGCCTGATGCGCATCGCATGCCTACACAAGCCCTTGCAAGGGGTTAAGAAAGATGGGTAGGACTAGGTAGGTACCTATATCAACAGAAAACATAAACAAGGAACCAGAATAGAAGCACTAGCAGTGTAGACATCTAATGCCAAATCCTGAAGCATGGTTGTGGGACAGAACAACAGACCCTGATGCTTTTCATTATCAATGTTAGTTATGGAAAATGAAACTGAAGTTGATGGACTGTCAAACAGTGATTGTCTAGTCAAAACTCTTGCTTCTTTCTTACCTTGCATATTTTCTGGGGTGTGATATGCCAGGCTTGAAGCAGCCTTCTGAGCAAGTCTCAAACTAATTTGATATGCAAGGCATCAAAACACTAGTGAGCACTGAGCATCCAAGAAAGAAAAACATTCATCTATTTTGATATTGGGCCTGTTCCAGCGCCTCCAGAAGAAATTCTTGACTGGAGGCTCTACCAGAGGTTTTACTGGAGGCGCTGGAACGCAATCTGGAGATTTCTGGAGATTAGCGTCATAGATACCAAAAGAATGATGATTGTTCTCTCTTGAAACGCAAAATTTGTTTTCAATTTTAGTTAAAAAGATAAATAAAATGATAGCATTGTAATTTTCTTTACATTCAAGTTGTAAAATAATAAGTCAAATGTCCTTTGTTTACATTCGTGATTGTCACATGTGCACCATAATTGTAGACCAGAGCCTCCAGAGAAATTTGGACCTCTCAACTCTCTGGAGGCTACTGGAGGTTTCTGGAGCTTTGGCGAGAGCTTTCTGGAGCTTTCTGGAGGCGCTGGAACGCTCTCTGGAGGATTCTAGAGCTTTCTGGAGCTTTCTGGAGGTTTCTGGAGGCGCTGGAACAGGCCCAATGATCTTCGCTCAAATCCCCAAAGACGGCGAGCCACAATTGCCTCTTTTAATGAAAAATTTTACTTGAGTTTTTAATGACGTCAATAGCAAAGAAGTGGCAAAAAATTGTTTTATGTCACTATAAACAGCCATAAAAAAATTAAAAATAATAAATAATAATGCTATACAGTTAAAAACTTGTTCTCAAACAAAGATTAGGTATAAAAAAATTTACATTTTCAGTAGCAGACGTCATTTTATTAGTAAAGTCAACAGCTCGCGTAAGAAATATTGTGTTCAGGGTTTTCACCGTCATGTGAATTACGTGTTCAGGGTTTTCACCATCATGTGAATTAACCGTAAGTAAGGTTCATGCTCACTTATAATCTAATTCCATTGGCTTCGTTGATCAGCATTTTCTGTTAGCGGTCACTTACACACCAGTTAGAACATAAAGCGCCAGTTTTATATTATGTAATTGGACTTGCCGAAAATCCAGAAATACATCGAAGAGTTATTTTAGGTAATATTTTATGAAGCCTTTACCTGGCTTTACCTAGGCGTGATTTCTTTTTCTATTACCTCAAAGAATTATTGAACGCTCGTCTTCAATAGCTGTAAGGTGCTCTCCTAATGACCATGAGGTGAGATTGATTTGAGAGGGATGTGACAATGCAACATCAAACATGTTGCATTTTCTTAAACTGTCAAGCTCTTGATGATGAAGGAACAATTGGTACCTATAATTAGTATTCTGTACCAGAGTGCAAACTCCCCTACAGCAAGTGGTAAAACCATTACAGGTTTTCAAAGGCTTCACCACTTTCAATGTTGCTGGGCATCCTTTGCATGATTTTTACAGGCTAGACTGCTTATCAGAATGTAAGATTAAGGATTTAAAATTTTATATTTGAGTACTTAAGATTGAGCTTGAAATCTCACAGCCGTGGCCACAGCCGTAGCCGTGTTCTTGGAGATATTTGCAGCCGCCCCGGCCCACAGCCGTGGGGCTGCAGCCAGCCGCGGCTGCAGCCGGCCGGTGCAGACCTCTAGTCGGCTGCCATCAGACCCCGAGCCCGGCGCTTGTCGCCCACACGGAGCGCGGAAATACTCGAGCCGGCGCTGCTGTTGGAGCCGGCGCTCTCCATCAGGCGTCATATCACGGACAGGCGGCTGGCGGCCAGCCGACGGGCCGGGCTGTGGTCCCCGCTGACCGACACGCCTCCGCTAGACGGTCGGACCAGCGTGGTAATGAGGAGAGTTACGAGCGGTGGCCACTCCGCCAGAATGCACCGCTTAACACCGGACAGCCGTAGCGTCTCGGTCCGAGCTGCTCCAGGGGCAGGTCCCGGGACGACGTCCACAGGGACAATTGTTTACAAATGAGCGGCTTCGGAGGACGACAGCCGGGCGACGGTGACGGCAGGGCGACATTTGGCAGCCGCCCCTGCCGGTATCCCGCTGGTAACGGGAGAGCGCTGAGCCGCTCAGCTTTGCAGGCTTCATCACGCTGGTTCAGCCGCCAATTTCTAGGCAGGCAGGCTACTAATTTTGTTAAGTCATTTAAGTTGAGGTAGGTTAGCGCGTCTGATAATTAATAGAGGAAAAACTTTCCTTGGATTGAAACGAAGCAAAAATCGATAATAAATTGACTCAAAACCAATGCTAACATCACCAAAATAGCATTTTCATTGTCTAGGAACAAATCTCCTGTGTTTCACCACCCCTTTAACACTTGCGTCTCCTCTGTTTCACTGTCCGTCTTACAATGAATTTTCCCTGTTTCAGCCCACCGGGTGAACATTTTCCGGACGGGTCGGAAGGCGACTGAGGCCGACTGTCCTCCGCTGGAGAGCGCCGCGGGCAGTCGGGCCGACCTGAGCCCGGCCCCCATCGACACCCCGGCCGTCTCGTAGCGACTGTCAGCGGTCTCATCTTCTCTCAGAGCCGTCACTCACACACGCACCTCACCGCTGGTGGTGGGACACGCACAGAGCCGCCACAGAGGCGCACACGGGCGGGGCGAACCGGGGAGTGACGCCTCGCCGGGTCGGGTATCTGGTGCTGTGTCACGCAGTGCCAGGTATGGGGTATCATATACGGCAGGTCGGACCCGTTGAGCTTGGAAGGGGCGGACAGTGTGACAGGTGCCGTGTTCGGACGCACCGACAGGTGGGATCCGGTGACCGAACCGGTGTGATTCGGTGTCTGAACTGAAGGGATCCGGTGTTGGACAGTGCGGATCCGGTCTCCAAACCGGTGATATCCGGTGTTGGAGTGTTCGCGCTCGTGCCAGCGACCCGACTACTGCTGTCACGCGCCCTGTTGGCTCTTGTCACTCTCGTCTTTCATTTCCGCGCCCGGTCGTGTTGGTTTCGTCCGGCGTCGTGCACAAGCTCTATGCTACTCGGGGCGCGCGGGGGAGGGCCCGTATTCTGTTTCTAGAACGGCTACTGATGGTAGAATAGAGCGATGTGGGGCCAGCCGAGGTCGGCCAAATGGTATCGATGACGCTTTGCATGATCGATGTCTCAACATTGTTTCACCAGCTCGACAAGACCTTGTCATGTGTGTGCGCAACACAATGTCGTTGGTCATATGGGCATTTCCACTTATTTCGAAGCTCCAGTCTTATAGCTCAAGGCTGAATTGAATTTCCCCATTTTATGAAATTCTGTCCGGTCCGCAAAGAAGTATACAAAATTGACTTCTGTCTGTCTTTTCTGAACGATTGGATCATCGATATCAACTTTTATTTTGCACCGGTAAAACCAATTCTTTCAAATTCAAGTAGTAAGAAGTCCAAAATGTCCTACTAACTGCAATGTCTAACAAATCATGCATGCCAATGATTGACATCTGCTAATCCTGTGAGCCAAAACTCGTGTACTTTCGAGGCCCACAGTGCCTCATAAAAGCGGCTAACGTCGCCCATTTGCCTCCAGATTCGAGGCTTTGGTTGACCCACGATGTTTTTGTTTCCTTCGTGTACAAGAGTCGCACAACAATAAATATATTCACCAAGGGTACACGGCTTTTCATAAAGAACTGTTGTTGAATTGTGTACGAAGAAGACAATCGGCATCAGCCACTGTTTTTTTTTTTTTGCAAAGGTTCACGTACGTCGCTCTTTGTGCTTTAAAAAGGAGCACTTTTCTTTAAACGGTGCACGGTAAAATGCACAAACGATTCTACCTAAATAAAGATAAAAACAGGCGACTGCGAATCCTGAAATCTGTCTTCTAAAGCACAAAATGCATTGTTATTTATTCTGAAGGCATTGCGCCAGTTTGAAACGATAATATGCTGGAGGCCTTGCTCATTGACACATAAAGTTCAATGGGCAAGACACCACCTCATCCCTAACCGATGTAAGGGATGTTTCAATTTTCTACGGTAGCCTTAGCAATTTTCTAGGTGCCCGAAACCATCACCGTGCGGTCCACACGGCGTGTGAACACCGACGCTCTCAGTCTCGACCTTCTACAAGCCGACTGGTCCCAGCTGTACGGGGCTGACTCCACCACCAACATGTGGAACAGCTTCCTCGCCACGTGGAACCCCATCATCGACCGTCACATGCCGATGCGGACCATCCGAGTGAGGAACAGGCTGGGTCCATGGCTCGATGACGACACTGTGCGCGAAGCTATGGCTGCTCGAGACCAGGCTCGCGCCGACAGGGACCACACACCCTGTGACGTCACCGAAAGGGAGTTTCGGGAGAGCCGCAACGCAGTGAAGATGGCCATCAACCGAGCCAGCGCCGCCTTCTACGCCTCCTCATTCAGACACTCCCGCCCAAGGACCTGGAAGAGCGTCAGACAGTTCCTGATCTCGTCCCAGAAGACGCAGCACAGGGCTGTCGGCGATGCACCGGCGGACCCCGACTGGCCAGACCGTCTGAATCGGTTCTTTACTTCGGTCGGCTCCGATGTGGCTGGCGCGCTGGCGGAGTCCGATTCTGGTGCCCCCTTGCCGCCACGACCGCCGCGCGTGTGCGCCGGAGCGTTCTCGCCGGGTCCTGCCACACTGCCGGAGCTCAGTGCGGCGCTCCAGCGCATGAGCTCATCGAGGGCCTGCGGCTCAGATGGGATAACCGTACACATGCTGCGCTGTACCTTCCCAGTAGTTGGTCCGCACCTATTAAAGATTGTGAACCATTGTATCACTCGCTGCGACTTACCTGATCAGTGGAAGTCAGCCACTGTCACAGCACTGCATAAGAAAGGTGACACGTCGGACCCAAACAACTATCGGCCGATATCTGTGATCTCTGTCGTGGTCAAGTTATGTGAGCGGGTAGTCTGTACGCAGCTGGTGGCATACTTGACATCTCATCATGTACTCTGTCCTCAACAGTACGGTTTCCGGCAAGGACAGTCTACTGGGGCGGCGCTGCTCGACGCTGTCACTTTCGCGACTGACAACATCGATCGAGGCATGATGACGTCACTTGTGACAGCTGACACGTCTAAGGCATTCGATAGTGTCGAGCATGGCCGCCTCTTAGACAAGATGGAGTGGTACGGTGTGCGGCGCGAGTGGTTCGCAGCCTGGCTGCGGGGGCGTACGCAGACTGTGCGGGGCGGGTCGTGCTCGCTGGATGTTACGCATGGAGTGGTCCAGGGATCCATTTTGGGCCCCGTGCTGTTCATCCTCTTCACGAACGACCTGCCACAACACATACCCCATGGTAGGATCGTGATGTATGCTGACGACACCCAATTCCTTGACGCTGACATCCCATCTAACCTTGAAGCACTTAAAACGCGCATTGAAAGCTCTCTCGCTATTTCACTCAAATGGTTCACACAAAATCGGCTTAAAATCAACCCGACTAAGACAGAGATGACCATTTTAAGATCTTCCCGTCAGACAGTCCGTTCGGACTTTGCCGTTCACTTCGGCGGCGATGAAATTCTTCCCAAAGATAGTGTCAAAGTCCTGGGTGTCGTCATTGACCAACACTTGTCTTGGAGCTGTCACATTAGCTCAGTCGTCCAACGGTGCTACTGCGTGCTAGTGAGTCTTGCGCGTAATAGGCACAAACTACCAAAATGTGTCAGGCAACTTCTGATAGAGTGTCTCGTTTTCCCCCACATTCGTTATTGTTTAACAGTGTGGGGAGGGTGTAATGCAACCCAAAGGCAGCGCTTGCGAAAGGCCATCAACTTCGGTGTCCGCATTGTGACCGGCCTCGGCAGACGTGAACACGTCACGCCATCGCTGCGCGATCTAGGGTGGCTGAGTATCGAGGAGATGATAGCTGAACGTGATATTGCCACCATGCGCCGTCTCATCACCTGCCCCGACGCTCCTGAGATGCTGCGCCGCCGAGTGTTGGCGCGGTCCGATGTGTCCTCTCGCCGCACACGCGCCAGTGAGAGCGGGCAGGCTGAACTACCTCGAGTACGGACTGAGTTTGCCAAGCGCCGTTTCCTCTACCGTGCGTTGAAGGCTCTGAATGCTACGATGTAGCTGGAGCTCACCTAGATTGGGTGCGATTTTATAGCAACGGCCGTCTTTTACTGTCTCATTTATCGCCTTTTATCACACGAAGTGTATTGTATTGATGTGTTTTAACCATCACTTTTGTACTGACGTAGACGCTATATAATCCATGTCATGGAAGGTCTTAATACATTATCTATCTAGCCTTGCCTCAAGATACCAATCCATCGGTTAGCAACTTTGGCACCCACCCAAGCTTATTCTTGTATTTTAGTCTACTGAATCAACGCAAAGACATGTCATCTGCCATCCTACCAAGAGCTTTTGCCAAAAGTTTTTTCGGTTCATGTGACCTCCTTTTTCATAAACTTTTTGTGCTGTGTCCTTTTTAGTTTTTATGGACTGCTTCTGGCTTCTAGCCATCTACAGACAAAGGCCAAACAGCAATTTTTAGCGAGAGATCTCTCCATGGTTCGGAATGCACTGCTCGCCAGCACCGACTCCACCACGAAAACACTAAACTGAAAGTTTCATTAACGAGCAGAACCTTCACGGATGCGTCGGTCATGCACATCCTGCTATGTTGATCCAGCTTACACCAGATGCTTTAATGGAAACTGAAAGAAAATATTTTGTTCCCATGCATCTAAACGTAGCAAACTATAGCTGTGTACGTTGGGCTAGTTAAAGTGGTCCTAAAAAGAAGAAACAGCTCATGCCAAGTGCGATGCAAGATTTGCTGGACCTCAAATTTATGCGCTTTTCTGTTTCCTTCATTATTGCGCTGATGGGTCAAACCATTCATACGTTGTGGACTGAAAGATTTTAGAGGGATTGTGACAAACATTAATTGTTTTAAGCGTAGGCACCCCTATGTGCGCTTGCATTGTTGTTGATGTACGAAGTCGTGTAGGCATACTATATTAATGCACGTAGGTGCTATCAATATGCATATAGGCATGAAGGCATACCTGTGTAACTTTCCGAAGATCTCACAATTCATGAGCTCTTCAAACCTGTTGTCGAACCACCGATGAACCCTACTCCCCAAATCAATCATCCGGACTATTTCACATAGCTCAAACCTCGGCAATTTACAGAAACGCCACACGATAAAACAACATCGTAAATCAGCGGGGCCGTCCCGAAATGATCCGTGCAAAGGTCGACAGTCGAAAGGGACGGCGACCTTTCACAACTCACTCCAGTTGCCAGCTTGTATCTTCATAATGGAGATTAACAGCCAACGAGAACGGAGCGCATGCCAAGTCAGAGATACACCCCGTATCTAATTCTGAAATATAAAGATTCTAACGCGCCGCCGTCTCTAAAAGCCGTCACGGATACAGGCGAACTTGACCCACATGTGACAGATTTGGCGCCTGCGGCGGCACGATGGCGGGAGCCGTGGTGGAAGAGTGCCGCCGGGGTGATACCCCTCCGCCGAGGGAAGGTCACAGCCCCGTCCACGACATTCCTCGACGGCTGCCAGACGCAGGCGGCGGCTATTTTGGCCGTGTCGGACAGAAGGACGGCGGCGGAAGGACAGAGCGCGTGCGCCGACACTGGCCCACCGCCAGGCGGAGAGGCTAGACACCTTACTGGCGGCGACACACGCAGACTGTCCGGCCGGACCGCAGCGCCGGCCTGACCTACGCAACACCGCCGGCCGGCGCGCAGGTCAGCGCGGCACCGGCCGCTGAGCCAGTCAGTGGTCACCGCGAGGGGCTCTAACTCCGGTCCGGAGCATCAAATACGAGCGAGAACGGAACGTGAAAAATGAGTGCACAACATAGTTCATCCTTCGGAGGTTGTTAGCAGCATTAGCACGCTGTGCTGTCCACCGCGAATTTCTTACGGCAGAGATTCGACAACACACAAGTGTTTCTGACTTAACCCGCGCCCTGCTGGGGGGGGGTGTTTGAACACCCCCCCCCCTTGTGGTTTTTCGCGAATATCTCAAAAACGGCGGCGCGGAGCGCCGCCGTTTTTGGTACACCTTATCATACATCAATTCTACACATGTTGTGAAAATTTCAAAGAGCAATAGCATGTACAAAATGTATATCTCAGAATTTTCATATCGATTTTGCGACCTCCCCATTATAAGTCAATGGGAGAAAATTGAAATGCGCCTCTTTTGGATGAAAGACGTTATAAACACTACCAAACACCGAATTACAAGTGGTTTAGACACACTGAACTTGAAAATGGTGTCCGTGACCCTTGTTTATGCCCTGAGGTCATCTTAGGTCACGAATGGTATCTAACAGTTTTTCGCAAATAACTTTTGATAGAGGCATGCTAGAGCGATGAAAACGCCTTAGATGTGTTCAGCTCGACGATACGGATCGACTGATATGCAACATGACCCTTTCCGGTCAGGTCATGACATTGACCTGAGGTCAAATTTTTAAGTTGACCTTTCAAGGTCAAGTCATAGTTCATTCGATGCGTCTTGACGAGAGGAACACGATGCCGGTAAAAGTAAGCTCGTACAAGGCTTGGGTCAAAAGTTATTGCAGAAAAACTGTTTTCGAAAAAATCGGCTATTTTTGTATGTATGTATGTATGTATTACGTCAACAGACACTCCACACTTGGTTGTGGCTATTCTGTGCCTTAAGTAAGAAAGATAAAACAAAATGTCAATGAAGTGTGAGGGATGACAGGCAGCAAACAATGATGTACACAGCACACACACACGCAAACGCCCACACACTAGAGGTCTGCACCGGCCGGCTGCAGCCGCGGCTGGCTGCAGCCCCACGGCTGTGGGCCGGGGCGGCTGCAAATATCTCCAAGAACACGGCTACGGCTGTGGCCACGGCTGTGAGATTTCAAGCTCAATCTTAAGTACTCAAATATCAAATTTTAAATCCTTAATCTTACATTCTGATAAGCAGTCTAGCCTGTAAAAATCATGCAAATGATGCCCAGCAACATTGAAAGTGGTGAAGCCTTTGAAAACCTGTAATGGTTTTACCATTGCTGTAGGGGAGTTTGCACTCTGGTACAGAGTACTAATTATAGGTACCAATTGTTCCTTCATCATCAAGAGCTTGACAGTTTCAGAAAATGCAACATGTTGCATTGTCACATCCCTCTCAAATCAATCTCACCTGGTCATGGAGAGCACCTTACAGCTATTGAAGACGAGCGTTCAATAATTCTTTCAGGTAATAGAAAAAGAAATCACGCCTAGGTAAAGGTAGGTAAAGGCTTAATAAAATATCTAAAATAACTCTTAGATGTATTTCTGGATTTTCGGCAAGTCCAATTACATAATATAAAACTGGCGCTTTATGTTCTAACTGGTGTGTGAGTGACGGCTAACAGAAAATGCTGATCAACAAAGCCAATGGAATTAGATTGTAAGTGAGCATGAACCTTACTTACGGTTAATTCACATGATGGCGAAAGCCCTGAACACGTAATTCACATGACGGTGAAAACCTTGAACACAATATTTCTTACGCGAGCTGTTGACTTTACTTATAAAATGACGTCTTCTTCTGTAAATGTAAAAATTTGATACTCAATCTTTGTTTGAGAACAAGTTTTTAATTGTATAGTATTATTTTTTTATTAATAATATTTTTTATGGCTGTTTATAGTGAAACAAAACAATTTATTGTCACTTCTTTGCTATTGACGTCATTAAAAACTCAAGTAAAATTTTTTATTGAAAGAGGCAATTGTGGCTCGCACGTCCTTGGGGATTTGAGCGAAGATCATTATTTGGAAAAATCAAAATAGATGAATGTTTTTCTTTTGGATGCTCAATAGTGTTTTGATGCCTTGCATATCAAATTAGTTTGAGACTTGCTCAGAAGGCTGCTTCAAGCCTGGCATATCACACCCCAGAAAATATGCAAGGTAGGAAAGAAGCAAGAGTTTTGACTAGACAATCACTGTTTGACAGTCCATCAACTTCACTTTCAGTTTCATTTTCCATACCAATACCTAACATTGATAATGAAAAGCATCAGGGTCTGGTGTTCTGTCCCACAACCATGCTTCAGGATTTGGCATTAGATGTCTACACTGCTAGTACTTCTGTTCTGGTTCGTTGTTTATGTTTTCTGTTGATGTAGGTACCTACCTACCCATCTTTCTTAACCCCTTGCAAGGGCTTGTGTAGGCATGCGTTGCGCATCAGGCTTCAGGCCTTCGGCCTAAAGCCAGATACACAACCACTTAACCTATGATGCTTCATGAGCTTGAGAATCTATAGCCCATTGCAATGTGCTTTTGGCTATATGTTTCAACTAAAAACAACTTATTATATACTACATATTTGGCTGCATTTCATTGAAAGTATTCACGGCCGGCTGACGGCTGGCTGCCCACAGTTTGCCACGGCTGTGGGCGGCTGTGGCTGTGGAGCCACGGCTGCGGGGCGGCTAGGCTGTGGAAAATTGCAGCCGTGCAGAACTCTACCACACACACTCAGACATGCACGGGCGTAAAAACTACCGTATTACCAGCGACTTGGCAGCGCGCTTAAAAGCAGACGGGCCCAGAGCTCGGGTCTCGATTGGTAGGCGGTTGAGAAGCGTCACAGCTCGGTAACTAAAAGATCGCTGTCCGGTCACGGTTCGGAAAGCCGGCGGCCGAAGATGCCCGTCCTGTCTAGTCGGCCGGTCACAATTGCGCGCGTCAGAAAAGCACTGGAAGAGTGAGGCCAGTTCGGACGGCTCTCCACTGACAAGTATCTTGTGGGAAGCAATCAAGGTATACAAATCACACATTTGCCGCGGCACCATAAAACCCAACTGATTTCGCGCACGAGAGATTTTTATTTTTGCAGTTTTTGCCCCCTGCAGGCAAAACCGTTGACGTTAGGTCAAATCTGAGAGAATTACTCAGAAAGGGCGTTAATAGGGCTATCGAATGCACTTTTCCGCGGCGCTGTAGCTCTATTGGTTCCCGAGTTATGCGTTGGCTTCTTGGAAATTTTCGACATTCGACCTGGAAATCGGCGAAATTTTGCCTTCAATGACCTCTGGTGACCTGACCTTTGACCTGACCAAAAAATTGACCGAAGTGATTTCGTCATTATTTTTTACGCTCTTTCGAACGCCGCCTTCCGCGTATCGCTACGTGGCCCAGGAGCCGAGTTACAAGGGGGGGTGTTCAAACACCCCCCCCAGCAGGGCGTGGAAATCCAGGACCCCCAGCAGGGCGCGGGTTAACCCTCGCCGGCACAGGCCATTTTGCGTCCTTCGACGGCACAAGGGGGGGGGGGGTTGGTACGACCCCCCCCCCTCGCGTTTGGCCCCTGATCGAGCTAGAGCTTCGCGGAAAAAACGAGCGTGTTGTCCGTCGCGAGACGAAGCCGATGATACCCAATTTTAAGGTCCTAGGTCATCGGGTGACCTTCCAGGTCAGGTCAATGACCCGAAAACCGGGAAAATCGGGACCTTTTAGAAAGTCGTAAAGTGTGGCTGCTGTGTGGTTTTCCGGGGTGCTGATCACGAATATCGTGTTAGTTTTGATCAGAGATGATGTTTTTAAGCATTTAGACCAGGTCGGGTCAGGTCAGGTCAGGTCAACCGGTAGGGGTTGTGACGGGTATTCGTAATACGTGTCAACCGCCTCTGGCAGCTTCGTAACATGTTACGAAGGCACCAAAACTATTTCGTAAATGTTCAAATGGTTGCGAAATTCGAATTCAGCTCCAAAAACTAGACTAGAAACATGTAAAACTCGAAAAAGTGAACCGAGGTCACCCGAGGTCACCAAAGGTCAATGACCTGACCTGACCTTCAGGTGACCTTGACACTTACCCTAATGTATGGGAGCAACATCAAATCACATGTTTGAACGTTTGAAACCACGAAAAGCTTGCAAACGCGCGGCTAATGTGAGCCGACATACGCCGAATCGCGATTTCGGCCAAACATGGTCACGGAAAAGAGGTCACAGGTCAAAGGTCATTGGGGTCAGGGTCATGAAATTTTCAGGGAACGTGTAAAATTGATCAATGCGAGGGTACTGAAAGTTTCGTCGCGATCGGCCGCTTTTTACGCGAGTTATTCGCGAAAAACCTTAGGGGGGTTGCATCAACCCCCCTGTGCTGGCGAGGGTTAAATTGAAAAATTGTCACTTTTAGTCTCGGAAAGACTTGCAACTCACAATATGCACGAGTTGACGACGGTCAACACCAAGAATCAATAAGTTCGCATACTAAACAAGACACCATATTCTTGTTCACCTTCATCAGAGCCTCATATTCTTATCATAGAGTGTCAGCCATCAACGTCCAGCGATGAATTATACCGCCCTTACTCAGCCTGTCCGGTGGAATGACAACACTGTCCGCTCCCCAGCCGTTACTGATGGTCCTCTCAGACACCCGGCCAGCCCCCGACTCGCCGAGTATGACTCAACAGCTCGTGACTCATGACACACCGTGGTCTGATTGATCCCCCGCGACTCTGGCCAACGGCGCCGAGTGGCCATCACTCAGCGTCCGCGACTCTCGCCCGAGACGCAGTTCGCCTGTTTACTAACTGGCCGCCACACTGGGAAGGCATGCGTCGTTCAGAGGCGGCACGTGCTACAAAGAGGCCCGGAACGTGCCTTCGTCCAAAAACAGCACGGGAATCCACTCAAAACGGCATCGGTCTAAATAGTGCAACAGTGAGAGCCCCACTTCAGCATCAACGCTTGTCAACATTGGACAGTGCGGCTTGTAATGGAGCTCGGTAAACTGTATGGGGAAACAGATAATAGCTTAAAAAACACGCACAGCTCTGAGAACCATAGCCACCTCGACCTCGGCGACCACTTCGACCTCGGCGACCACTTCAACTCCGGCCCCGCCCGGATGTCCTCGCCCCCAGACCTCGACTGAGGCAACCCCTCGACCACCCGGTGATCTTGGGAGGCCGCTGCCTCACTTTCTGCTCATGAGCTCAACCGATCAGGATGAGTCTGGCCAGCCCATGCCGCTCAAACTCAATCCGTTTCAAAGAGAGCAGGCACTCTCGCCTCACTGTCAGCCTCAGCGTGTAACCCAACGCCCAGACGGGACCCTGGAAATCCACCTGACGAACCAAACTGAGATCCGGAATATGCTTGCCCTCAAAGAAATATCATTCAAGGCACGAGATAAGCAGGTCCGCAAAATAGAGGTCAAAGTTGAGCCACATCCGTTCAAAAATTCAGTGCGGGGAGTGATCACATGCCCGGACCTCCGCGGCGTGGCGGACGACGAAGTCGTGGACGGAATGGAAGGGCAAGGTGTCACCCATGCCCGCCGCATCCGCCGTAAGGTGAAAGGATCTCTTATGAACACCGACTCAATCGTTTTAACTCTGAACCGCCCCACCCTCCCGCGGGAGGTCAAGGTTGGCTATCTTGTGGTTCCCATTCGTGCCTTTCTTCCGGATCCAGTCCGGTGTTTCAAATGCCAAGCCTTCGGGCACGTCTCCTCGAAGTGCCGGGGAACACAGCGCTGTGGGGTCTGCTCAGCTGAGGGGCATGGCTCTGACGCTTGCCAATCGGACAGTGTCAAATGTGCCAACTGCGGTGGCCAGCACCGGGCATGGCACCGCAAATGCCCTAAGTTTGTGTTCGAGGCTGAGGTGCGCGCATTGATGACGAAGGAGAACGTCTCCTTTCGCGAGGCGCGGGACAGGGTGCGACAGCGCACTCCCGCACCTTCGCTTTCATACCGAGATGTGGCCGCTCGGCCACCCCAACCTGCTGCAAGCCGGGTCGCCCTCGGACCCGGGGTGAGTGGTGCCCTCAGGAAGGCCGGCAATCTTCGCCAGCTTTCTGTAGCAGAGCTGATCCAGCTCCTCTCGGGGCTCATTGAGGATGACACTCCGCCGGCACCCGCAGCCGATTCTGTGCCAGCAGCGCCTGCTGCTGATGCACGTCGCCGGGCAGAATCTGAGGATGACTGGACCGTTGTTCACCCACGGCGCCGCCCGTCGAGGCGCCAGTCTCCAACAGCCACTGTACCACCATCTCCGGGATCTGACAGGGCGATCAGCCCAGCAGTGCTGGAAACCCTGAAGCGGGGAGAGGAGGAGCGACGGGCGAGGGACGCCAAACGTGCCAGACTGGCCGAGAAGGCCAAGGAGGGGAGGCCGTCCCCAGTGGTGAACGCCCCGGCCGGCTCTCCGGCCATGCCCCCTCCCCCTCCCCCGCCTCTCCCGAGGCGGCCCCCTCCGCCGTCCCTTGGGGCGGCATCCGGTACCCTCAGCGTGCCGGATCCTGCACCCAGCCCCCCAGGCTCGGTGCTGGCCGAACGCAGGCGTTCGGCCAAGCGTGGTCCCCCGTCGCCGCCAGAGCAGGGCCCTGGCCGGGTGCGGTTTGGCAACCGAACCGTTTCAGGCCCTGTGGGACCTCGGTCCCAGTCTGCCGACGGCCGACAGAGAACTAGCCACGCGAGGATTCAATACGAATCCTCTGGGGAGGTGATTTTCTAGTCGTTTTTCTACTCAATCTTTTAAACAGTCTTATCGCCTTCTTGGGCTGTTTTACGTCTGGACGGGCTTTTAAAGCGCTTCTGCGCCTCTTTTACTGTCTTCTCCATGCAGAGTTTCTTACAGTGGAACTGTAGAGGACTCCGCAGTAGCCTTGTTGATTTACAGACGTTGATCCGTCGCGACTGTCCTCTCCTGGTCTGTCTACAGGAGACGAAGCTCAAGCCAGAGCATCACCTACATTTCAAAGGGTATTCTATTTTCAGGAAGGACCTGGATACCGACTCAGTTGCTCACGGTGGTGTTCTCGTGGCTGTCAGCCATAGAGTTTCGACGAGACCAATCCCGGTCAGATCCCCGCTTCAAGCGGTCGCTGTTCGGGTGGCTCTCGGTCACCGGGAGCTAACCTGTTGTTCACTGTACTGCCCACCAGGGGAGTCTCTCCCTGTGCAGGATCTTCGTATGTTACTGGCAGAGCTACCTCAGCCAGTTTTGATTCTAGGCGATTTTAACTCTCACCACTCTGCATGGGGATGTCAGACAGTTTGCACCCGTGGTCGGCTTTTAGCATCTTTTATCGGCGATGAGGACTTATGCGTCCTTAACTCCGGTGCTCCAACTCATTTTACTCTACCTTCTGGTCAGACATCAGTGCTAGATCTCAGTCTTAGCAGTCCGCAGCTCGTTCCTCTTTTCACGTGGCGCGTTGCTGCGCACCCAATGGGCAGCGACCATTTTCCGATATGGCTGGACCTCCGGGAGCATGGCTCAGTTGGCTGTCGGCCACCCAGGTGGAACTTAACGAAGGCAGACTGGACCGAATTCGAGGCGAGACTGACAGAGTCATTCTCAGATGTTCCAACATACAGTTTGTCGGTCGATGATTTCACGTCCAAACTCGTCGAGGCTGCCGAAGCCTGCATACCCCGCAGTTCCGGTATGCCCCGACGACCACCAGTTCCGTGGTGGAGTGATGCTTGTTCTGACGCAATTCGTGCCCGAAAGCGTGCCTACCGTGCCTTTCAGCGGAATAGTTCCACGGCCAACATGATAGCTTTTAAGAGAGCCAGAGCGGTTGCCAAGCGCACTATCAAAGAGGCCAAGATCTTATCTTGGAAGCGTTATGTCAGCACTCTTAATCGTTTTACTCCAATCGGCGAAGTATGGTCGCGCATAAAGCGCATCTCGGGCCGGCACTCCTCTGTACCCTTACCCGTGCTGAAGGTGGATGGAAGGGACATCATGGAGCCAAACGCCGTTGCTTCGGAGATAGGCCGCGCCCTCTATCGGCGGTGTGGTGATGAGTCCCTCGACGAATCCTTTGTCAGGCACCGCTCATCTTGTGAAGCTTCTGGGGTCAATTTTAGCACCTCCGACGTTTTGAGCTACAACGATACTTTTACAATGGTTGAGCTCAAGTCAGCTATAAGCTGTCTTAAATGTGTCGCAGAAGGCCCGGATTCTGTCCACAATGAGATGCTTCGCCATCTCCCTCCGGTTGCTCTGGATGCTCTCCTTCAGCTGCTCAACCTCCTATGGATGACGGGTGTTTACCCAAACTCCTGGCGGGAGGCAGTTGTCATCCCTGTTCTGAAAGCAGGGAAGAGCGGTTTGGACCCTCTGCACTACCGCCCAATTGCGCTCACATCCGCCCTTGGAAAGCTGTTGGAAAAGCTGGTGAATATCCGACTTACCTGGCATCTGGAGCGGCACGGACTTCTTGCCAATTCTCAGTGTGGTTTTAGAAAGCACCGGAGTACTGTCGACCACGTTCTTACTCTTGACTCAGTTGTCCGCTCGAATTTTAAACAAGGCCGTCAAGTAGGCGCCTTGTTCTTCGACATTGAAGCAGCGTATGATACCACTTGGCGTTTCGGTATCTTACAGAAGCTGCATAAGCTAGGCATTCGAGGCACGATGGGTCATTTTCTAAGCAGTTTTCTTGGTGATCGTTTCTTCCGTGTTCGAGTGGGCAACCAGTTATCTGAACGGTTCGCCCAGATTAATGGAGTCCCACAAGGCGGTGTGCTCAGCGTGACGCTTTTTGGTGTCATGATCAACGACATCGAAAGAGCCCTTTCGCCAGCCATCGGCCGCGCTCTTTACGTTGACGATTTCGCTATTTGGTGCAGTGCGGCGTCGACCCGGTCAATGGAGCGACAGCTGCAGATTGCAGTCTTTCGAGTGGAGGCATGGGGCAAGGAGAACGGCTTCCGGTTCTCCTCTGCAAAGACGGTGGGCATGCAGTTTTCCCGTAAGCGTCGCCCCACTGCACCCATGGTGGTGAGGCTCTACCGTGAAGCCATACCAGTGGTTGCGGAGGCCAAGTTCCTTGGCATGACTCTTGACTGCCGACTCACATACCGAAGTCACATAAAGTGTCTCCGTGACAGATGTTTTAAAGCTCTTGACATTCTGAAGTGTGTTGCTCGCACGTCCTACGGCGCTGACCGTAGCACGCTACTCTTTTTGTATCGGTCTTTGGTGCGGTCCCGTCTGGACTATGGATCTTTTATCTATGACAACGCTGCATCCTCATCCAAGCTTATCCTTGACACTGTCCACCACGCAGCGATTCGCATTGCGACTGGTGCTTTCCGAACCACTCCTGTCGTCAGCTTGCTAGCTGAGGCGAACGAACCCCCTCTGGCCTTACGAAGGCTGATGTTGGGCATGCGATACGCCATCAAACTTCGTCAGTTTCCTTCCCATCCTGCTCACGGACCGGCTTTCTCCAGGTCGCTCTTAGCAGTCTTCGATGGCGACGAGAGGAGCCGCTCTCGAGTTTTCTGCACCCGAACGGCCGATCTCCTCCGAGATTGTGGTCTAAACACTCGGGACATCATGCGAGTTGTTATCCTCCCTGAACCGCCTTGGAGGTTATCTGTCCCCTCTGTGGACCTAACCCTATCAGGCACACGGAAAGACGAAATTCTGCCTCTGGCCTTCAAGGCGAAGGCATTGGAACATATTGAATCATATTCAGGCCATGCCGTGGCATACACCGATGGGTCCAAGTCGGACCTCGGTGCTGGCTGTGCCTTCGTCTGCGGCGACGCTGTGCGATGTTTTACTTTACCTAAACATGCATCTGTTTTTACCTGCGAATTGGTCGCCGTCCTCAAACTTTTGTGTTTTATCCAGATTCATCCCGCTCGGTCATATCTTGTCCTCTCCGACTCTTTGAGCGGACTCCAGTCCTTGACACAATTCTATCCACTTGACCCCCTCGTACAGGAGATTCTTCTCCGTTTGACGGCTCTCGACCGAGAGGGTACCTCAGTGACTTTTTGCTGGATTCCTAGCCATGTTGGTATAGCTGGCAATGAGCGGGCGGACCGTGCTGCGAACCATGCGGCGCGGCAGCCCTGCTCCCGCCGGTTCCCTCTACCGGCCAGGGACTTTTTCCCTGCGGTGAGCTCATTCTTCCGCGGAAAGTGGCAGGAGGATTGGAGCAAATGTCAGACAAACAAGCTGCTACGCATCAAACCGGGTTTGGCAACCTGGTTGTCTGCGTCGCGCAAGTCGCGTCGAGAGGAGGTTATCCTCTGTCGGCTTCGCACAGGGCACACTTTCGGTACCCATGGACACCTTATTGGCGTCGGCCCAAGACCTGTTTGTGCGAGATGTGGCGACAGACTTTCCGTCCGACACGTTTTTCTGGAGTGTCCGAGACTGGAAGCTGAGCGGCTGAAGTTTCTGGGCCTGCGCGGAGCCCAGCTTTCTTTGAGAGCAGTCTTAGGTGACGAGTCCTCTTTGCTAGACTCTTCTCGTCTCTTTTCGTTTATTGCGGCCTCCGGCCTTCAGGTGATTTTTAATGCCCGACACTGAGGAAGTCAAATAAGAAATGGGCGCGATATAGCCTTGCAGCTGGTGCGCCCTGTCTCTCCAAATCATCATCTGAGAACCATAGCTTGAAATATACTGAATATTATGGAGAAACATCCATTTGTTCAGAATCCTGAATACATCCACGGTGCCCAGAGGCCAGAAGCATACAGAGACGTTCACAAACGAGCGAGCCGGTCCAGCCGCGCTGCGCTCGGGCTGTCTCCGCCCCGCCGCACAGTGATGCAAATGGGGTTCACGAGTGGCCATAAATACGAAAAAGGCCCAAAATTCAAGTTAACTTAATCGAATAAATCGTAATATGGTCAGTCAGACAAATGTTTGGGGTGTCTGAAAAAGTATGATTTTAATGTTTTTGTCAAAACCGGCCTCGTGTAGGATTGTCAGAAGTCGAGACATTTTCGATGTCGTAAAATGACTGTCAGGTACTTGAAATTCAAGTGCCGCTAGCGTGCGTTCATGTCATACAAACTGCAAAAATTATACATGAAAATGATCCCCGAAACCTGCTGCTTCTAATGCCACGTCACAAAGAGCCGTATCTATTTTGGTTTGACGGTGAGCTAACTATTTGTAATCATGTTGCAACCGCAGTTTTTTACCAAAAATAATTGCTTTCAATTCACCTACAGCACTTCACACAGTGTGTGCCCGTTAGTGCAACATATTATAGCATTCCCTAATCATTTCTGAGTCGCATCGTGAAAGAATTAAGGCGCTAGCACAGGGCTGACCGGCGCTACAGAAGTTTTCGTCCGGCACGGTCGGGTGCCGCGGCGCAGCGGGCGGCCCGGGCGGCCGCGCCGCCGCGCCGCCCGGACGCCGCGCGGCGGCACCCACCCGACCACTGCGCGCCCGCTCTGAGGCACCCGACAGCCCGGACAAAAACCTCTGTAGCGCCGGTCAGCCCTGTGCTAGCGCCTTAATTCTTTCACGTTGCGACTCAGAAATGATTAGGAAAGGCTATGGTATGGTGAACTAACGGGCACACACTGTGTTAAGTGCTGTAGGTGAAACGAAAGCATTTTTTTCTTAGTAAAAAACTGCGACTGCAACATGATTATAAATAGTCAGATTACCGCCAAACCGAATGAGATACGGCTTTTTGTGACCCGGCACTAGAAGCAGAAGGCTTTAGGGATCATTCTCATGCATAATTTTTCCAATTTGTACGAAATGAACGCAAACCAGCGGCGTTTGAACTTGCGAGTGTCTGACCGTCATTTTACGACCTAGAAAATGTCACGACTTCTGACGATTATACACGTGGCCGGTTTTGACAAAAACATGAAAACCATGTGATTTCAGATGCCCCAAACATTTGTCTACTCGGCCATATCGCATTTAACTCGATTTGGTAAGTTTGACTTTTGGGTATTTATGGCCACTCGTGAACCCCATTTGCATCACTGTGCGCCGCCGTTTGCCTGGAAGGTAGGCTACCCGCAATGCTCTGGTGTCCGGCGGGACAGTCTACCAGGACAGGCAGATTCCGCCGGCACCGCTTCTCTGCCATCACTGTCGCTTCCCAGCCTTTTGGATTAGATCAAAGTGGCGTATTTGCCAACAGCTGTGCATCGCTACAAATCTGCGCATCACAAAACATTCCGCCACAATGCAAACTGATTACCAGCGAGATCGAAAGGAGTGCCTCAACATCAACGGATAAATCTAAATGGGCGGCCTGACCATTACAGACTAATTTCGATTAGTTTTGAGAGGTCTTTATTTTCGCAGCCCCACATCCTTCGACGGACGGTTCTAAGAAAGGGTAGCTGTTCACTGTATTACATGCTTCTCTATATATAAAGAAGTATGTGTTCGCATGTATCCTTCCTATCTGTGTGCAATCTCTTTCCCGCCGTTTTTTGGTTTGCATCTTATGTCAGGTGTTGGCAGTCTGCTGTATTGTCTCTGAATCAGAGCACCGAACACCGTCCGCCGAGCCGGCCATGAATGGCGCCCGGTACGGTGACCGGCGGTACGGCGGGCGGGGGCGGAGGCGGGGGCGGCGGCGGCGGCGGCGGCGGGGGCGGGGGCGGCTGACGCGCTGTTTGCGTTGGAGGCCCTGAGAAGGTCAGGCGCCGCATACCGGTCGGTCAGCCACTCTCTCTCTCTCCGACGATACACCGCCTATGAAGCCGCCCACTGTTATTCATCGGCCGTACACAGGGGCAGCCAGAGACACACACCGGCCCACACGGCCACGGACAGAGGCGGTATAAATCCTGCCACCACAACGATAGCGAATGGTATCAATAAATCAACACATCAATGAGCTCATATGAAACAGGGGCTGCTGAAATCGGTAAACTAACAACTGAAGACTCTAAGATCGGTGTATGGCAAACCATAAAAAACCCCAAAATATAAAATAATAAAGGTGAGAGGGTCTGAAATATTTTTTCCTTAACCCTCGCATGTGTAGGGGTGGGGGGGGGGGTCGGATGGACCCCCCCCCATGGTTTTTCGCGAATAACTCGCGTAAAAAGCGGCCGATCGCGACGAAACTTTCAGTACCCTCGCATTGATCAATTTGACACCTACCCTGAAAATTTCATGACCCTGACCCAAATGACCTTTGACCTGTGACCTCTTTTCCGAGACCATGTTTGGCCGGAATCGCGATTCGGCGTACGTCGGCTCGCATTAGCCGCGCGTTTGCAAGCTTTTCGTGGTTTCAAACGTTCAAACATGTGATGTGATGTTGCTTCCATGCATTAGGGTGGGTGTCAATGTCACCTGAAGGTCAGGTCAGGTCATTGACCTTTGGTGACCTCGGGTGACCTCAGTTCACTTTTTCGAGTTTTACATGTTTCTAGGCTAGTTTTTGGAGCTGAATTCGAATTTAGCAACCATTTGAACATTTACGAAGTAGTTTTGGTGCCTTCGTAACATGTTACGAAGCTGTCAGAGGCGGTTGACACGTACTACGAATACCCGTCACGACGCCTACTGGTTGACCTGACCTGACCTGACCCGACCTGGTCTAAATGCTTAAAGACATCATCTGTGATCAAAACTAACACGATATTCGTGATCAGCACCCCGAAAAACCCCTTAGCAGCCACACTTTACGACTTTCTAATAGGTCCCGATTTTCCCGACTTTGGGTCATTGACCTGACCTGGAAGGTCAACCAATGACCTAGGACCTTAAAATTGGGTATCATCGGCTTCCTCTCGTCACGGGCAACACGCTCGTTTTTTCCGCGAAGCTCTAGCTCGATCAGGGGCCAAACGGCAAGGGGGGGGGGTCCAACCGACCCCCCCCCCCCCTACACATTAGAAGCTGTAAAACGCCGCACACATGCGAGGGTTAATGTAAAACGTACTGAGACTTCTGAGTTTCAAAAGCGCGACATAGGTTCACTTTTCGAAACACTGAGGCATTGAGTAAAAGCAATTTATTATACAAAACTTAACAATACAAATAAAATATGCAACAAAAAGCCTCATAATCCTAGCCCAAACAGACCCACAGAGAAAGCGCAGAGCGGAGCAGTAAAGAGCGACGAGATAGCAACAGGACGGTGAGCGGGAGACACCATATCACACGGTTCGGGTCGACCGGCCGGGCCCGGGTGGCGACTGAGGGGGCACCCCTTGCCCTGAGGTGGCGCGCAGTGACCGAGAGGCCGCCCTCTCCGGCGCAGTTCCCCTGTCCTGCACCCATCGGCCGCGGGCAGTGCTGCGCCACCAGAGGCGAAAATAGCCCGCATTCCTCGCCGGTCCCGAACGGAGCCCGGCGACACTGCCCAGAACAACAAACGCCGGCATCGACACGCGTGCCACCGGAGCGACAACCTTGTGCGCCACCACCGGCGGCAATGATACACAGGAGAGGAGTGCGACAACCTTGTGCACATGGACCGATACTGCGCTATGCACTTAGCGCCGAAAAACACGCCACCTCGATAATCCGTTCCCCCACGCCAGAAAAGCACAGCACACAGTTTGACCCCGGTTCCACACGCTAACACCGACACACAACCTGGCCAAATGCACCAATTACTCCGGAGTTAGCCGCAATACAAACAATGGAAGAATAACACCACTGACATTTTCCGAGTGTAGGCTAATAGCTACGCCGGATTTCAAAAGCGTCTCATGGCATCCGCGAGAAAAATACGACGGCTCTTAGTTAACACGGAAAATTATTGGACACTCGCGTAGTACCTTTTTCCGCGAAACAGTTCAGAGGAGTTACGCATCTACCCGACACGATTGCCGTAACATTTAACACGCGAGACGGGACAGGGCACGATTGTCGGAATTTACCAGCACGCCTGGCGTCAGCTGTCTCTCAGTATAAAACGCGGGTGAGGTGGCAACCAGGAGAGTTCGACTCCTATTACATATAATCTCTGGAAATGCAGTGCTTATTGTTTACGCCGTTCAGAGTTCGTAGTAAAACTGAAGCTATGGCGAAGGAGGCAAGAAACACATAGTACATCTGGCTTGACACTTAACATACCTGCCACATATTCCTAATGGGCGTTCTGCTACAAAATAAAAGGCTAACCTGAAAACAATTAATATATTACCTAATGGTATAACTTACTTTGGTATAAAAGCGGCATTGTTTTGTTCAAAAGCTTCACATACACACAAAATTTAACCTTAATAGTAATGTAAACTTGCTCTTGCAGCACATCATGAGCAAACTCGGATTACTGGCAAAACCTTTCCCACCCTGTACCATGATAGCAAAAGAAATTGCTTTACCGATAACTGTTACATAACTCGTGTAACACCATTCGTGACTTATACAGCAACCCGCTCTGTGTGGTATCGCCATACGACGAAGACTCCCGTCACCTCGTGGAGAAATGCCAAAGCATCACCCTATTATAGTCACGGTACCTTGGAATTCTTGCTGCGAAGCACTTTGATCAGGCGGTCGGTGGTGTTACACCTCTCGACAGGGGACCAGCTGCTGGTCGAGGGTCGCCGGCCGGGTCGCCGGGACGCCGTTGGTGAGCGGTGCCGCCGGGACAGACGGAGACGGACCGCCGTTAGCGACGGGCTCCGGCGGCGGCGGGGAGGGACCCGAGCCGTCCGGGGAGCCGCTCCCGGAGCCCTCCTGTCAGCACGGGAACGACCGCTGCCACACTCCGGGACAAAATACAGCCTCCAGACGCGCGGCATCTCACAGCTACAGCCTAATCCAGTGTGGCCAAATTGGTTTAGCGTTAGGGGGAGGATGTATAAAAAAGTCGTATGAGGATGTCACTATTTTCAAAAAAAATCGTCTTCAGCCTCATTTTAGGTGCAGTTTTTACAAGTAAAGTGGAAAACTATGCCTGACGTCAAGCTCTGGTGGAAAGAAGAAAAAAACTCCAAATATTGTCATTAAAGATGTAAAAAAAAAAACAACATTGCAGGCGCGACAGCACGAGTATGACGGTGCGAATCGTACATTGGAACATTTTTAATCTGTATTCCTACACTAGGTATGCTTTCACAACAAAAACGTCGTGATGATGTAATTTTAAAATTTCTGAGGATGTCATTATACTTTTCATTGGGGGTGACTTTCCCCGCAACATCACCAATTTGGCCACACTGGCCTAATCTCGGGACACAATCGTTGAATAGACGTAATAGCTCCCGTCTAAACAACCGCCATAATCAGACAGAAGTGATAGTGACTTGAATCAGGCCCGTCACGAGTGTCCACATTACATGACCCCCAGCGCTCACCGATCATCCCGTAGTAGCACGAGTGACGGTGACTGGGGGTCATTTGGCGGAGTGGTGGGCGCGGCCTGTGCCCGGTCACCCACGGCCATCATCAGGACACACGGGACGACCGGGGACGGGGAGGGGGTGTTTACTGCGGTGAGAGACTCCCGTCCGCGGGGCCGCCGGAGCCAGCACCGACGACCAGGCGCGGCAAGAGTGTTTACAGAGTGAGGGAGCGGTGAGGGTACGGGTAGATACAGGTGTAGGTAATGTGAAAATGTTTGGATATCCTGTGCTTGGATGTAGAAACTAGGGAATGAGGAAAAACTAGCAATGATTAGCACTTTCAAGAACTGTTATGTGAAGGGCATGAAACAATTGAACTCAATCGCTTCAATAATGTTCGGAAATATCATTTATCTCTACCACTCATTGTTACTAAAAATGCACTAAAATTAGGCGAAAAGCACTCCCCCCATCTCTCACCTGCGGGCCGTCGGGTGCTGCTGAGGGCTCCGGTACCCGCCTGGTGGCCACTCCGGGCCGTCGGACAGGGGTGGAGCGGGCCAGCGGCACCGGCGGGGGGCCGGCCGGGGCGGGCCGGGGCAACGGAGTCACCAAGGCCTCCTCGTCTGACATACTGTACCTGACGGCCCCGGAGACGGGGTGTCAGTACCAACATACTGAGACCCGTCAGACATACTGTATATGACGGCCCGGGAGACAGCGCGTCAGCACCGGTTAGCGGCCGCTGATGTGCGGTAGCGCCGGTTGGCCGGGAAAAATGGTGTCATATGGTACATGTGTGACCCAGTGACCGCACAGCTGTATTTACGGAGAGCTGACCCGATTAAAATACCAGCGAATGGTCATCGGTTCCAAACAGGTGTCATCATGATGTATGAAGTGAATGGTTGGGGTCGATGTGGGGTCAGACACCGTGAGCAAATGACCCGTCTGAGAGACCAGATGATCTGAGACAACAGTGACCAATGACCAGTCAGAGGCAACAGAGGCAATCGGTCTGAGACGCAAACGGTCTGAGACAGCAGACAGTCGGTCTGAGATGGCAAACGGTCTGAGACAGCAGACAGTCGGTCTGAGATGGCAAACGGTCTGAGACAGCATGGAACCGCTCTGAGACAGCAGAGTGTCGGTCCAAGACAGCCGAGGTTCCGTCTGAGACAGCCGAGGGTCCGTCTGAGACAGCCGAGCGCCGTCGGCGGTGGACGGTCGCCGTTAGTCCCCGCCGCGGACAGCGCTGTGCAGCTGACACCCCGGCCAAATCACGTGGAGTTATGGCCGCCGCCGGGATGCGACACAGCGGAAAAATGGCCGCTCTGCTTTTACAGCTGATGCCACCGAGATGTGGACACCAACAACATTACTCAGCGACGTTCGAAACACCACAGAGTATGACGAAATCAAAACAGGTGACACACACTGCAACTGCCTCTCTACCTTGGGCACCTTTCAGGGCAAGACCTAGGTCCGAAAAAAGTTTCTCTCCGCTTATCACTTGAAGTATATTCATTATCCCTTCAAATGCATCAGTCAGGAACTAAGCAACTGGCAATGACTGTACCTTCAGGATGAGAATTTTCATTAAAATTATGTGACATTTCTAGATATACTACCAAAATAGGCAAGAAAACATTTTAAATTGCACAAACTTATCGGCGAGTATATAGTCCTTTGATATTGCTGTCCTGCCATCGTCGGTATTTTCATTTGTAACACTTAAATTCATCTCGGTGGAGCATTCTACGGTCGTGTAAATATATTGTAGCTCTGGGAAGACGCCTCGGCCGGTGCCAGTCGGACCGACTGCCGACACTCCCAGTCCCATCAACGGCCGCCCAGCCTGTCAATCTCTGTCAGTCTCCGAGGTCCTCTGGGCCCCCTTCCCCGCGTCCCCAGCGTCCCCCCTGTCACTCCTCGCCGTCCTTCGAGCCCCCTCCCCCCGGCCACAAATACCCGCCCCCTGGCAGCTTCGGCGGCAGCGGCGCAGTTACCGGCACACCGCGTGACGCCCCCTCCCTACCCCGGGGACGATGACGCGGCGTCAGTCCCGGAATGTGCGTGTCTGCCTCTGGCGCGCCGCCTATAACGCGTGTCGCTGTTCCCTGGCAGGTGGTAATGTGAGGCGCGGGCCTAACGTCTGACTCACAGCGGCGCCGAGTCACGCACACTGACAGCTCCATAGCCAGCCCGTGTTTTCAGAGGCAGCAAGCCGCTGCCATTACAAAATGTTTGGAGGTCTTTGATAGTTTACATGTGGAGCAAATGTTGATGGTTTTCAAACATGCGAGGTGGTGTGCCTTCAGGCGAATTCTAGACAGCAACTTTGTTGGAAGAGAAGACAACAACCTGTTTATGTAAGCAGGATCGACTTGAAGGAGAAAGAGATTATGTAAGGGCTCAGTTAGAAGTGCCCAGCTTCGAAAGCGGACAGAATGCTGGCAGCTGTCGCGGGGGCTTTACACCAAAGACAACAAGATCTTCTCATCACGACAGCGGGATCTCGATAACCTACAGAATTTATAGGATTCAGAACGTCCTGAGAACGTAATTCCACTACGTACTAGCGCCAACAATTTAGTTGCAATGGGATGGCAACAAAAGAAAGAAGAGTTCATCTCCTACCGTGACAGTTTTTTTTTTTTAGCACACATATATATTCTTATAGATTCGTCGCCTCTTTCATATGACGTGCTATCGACCCACATCCAAATACCAGCACATGTAACAAGCTTATAAAAATCCCGTTTGACAAAGTCACCCATTAGCGACGGCCCGGAGCAGCTGCACTGGCCTAGTCCCTTCGAGGCTTCGCCAGAGCCCGGCATGATTTACAGGTATGGTATCCCAGTCGCCTTGGATACCAAAACGTTCATTGTTCTGTGACCTCGGCGTCAGCACAGGCCAGGTGGCGGACGTCACACCCCACCACACCGTATCTGGACTGACACGGAGCCTCCCAACTGCGCAGGACGAGTCCCGACGCGCCCTCTGAGGCGCCCGCTCCAACTCTTTGTGAGGTGCCAACGGCAATGTTTAGTGAAGCTGCTCAAAGCAGAATAAGCTTTTAGTGTGTTTTGGAACAGAGGTCGTCCGACAGAGGCGAAAGAATGTGCTTGTGTGTGTTATTTTCCGGCGTGCATGGTCGTGTATCTTCGAGCTGTCATAACATGCCAGAATACCACTGGCACACGCCCGGTGTGCCCGCGACTGCCGCGGGGGAAAATATCATCTTTCGACGGGTTGAGTGATTCAACAGTGAGCTGACATTTCGCAGGCTGCAAATCACGGTATTCATTGGCAGAGGTGCCAAACCCCGAACATCTACCATGTCATCATTTTTACACAGCGCTGAAGCGAATGGAAAATCGAACTGAAGATAATCAATTGTTGCAATCGGATACAATTATTCAGTTGAAACGATTGCTATGCTTTAACTAGTGAAGCTAGTAAAAACGACAGTTGAATAATAATGAACGGCAATCGATTGATAATGCCTGGCAATATTATTCTGTACAGCACCGACCGACGAAGCGCCTCCTAAAACTGTCACCCACACTTTTCATGAACAAACCAAGCTCAGCCTCGCTCAGCAGTCTGTTCCGGCCGTGCCGTCGATGCCTCTCCGCTGCTAACCGTCGGTGGCTAGCCGCTGAAGCCCTTTCTCCGCCGCCCGCGGCGGTCTGCTGCTCACCTAAAGCGCTCCACGTCGCGCTGACATCCCCCGGCCTCACCTGAAGCGCTCCATGTCGTAGATGCCCTCACTGACGTCCTCGGGCAGCGTGGGCAGGTACAGCAGCTCCAGGCGGATGTCGCCCGTCACAGAGGACAGCACCTCCACCGCCTCGTCGTGACGAACCTGGGGGCAGTGAGGGGGGAATTTAAGCACCTCCACCGCCTCGTCGTGACGAACCTGACGAAGGCGGGTATACATTAAGAACTACTTTCTAAAGAAAGACTGGCAAAGTGCCAAATTAAGTAATATTCACCAATTGTTTATTAGTAGTCACTACCCATAAGCAGCTACCAAAGTAGAGTAGGTACCACAAAGTAAGAGCTTTCTTAGATTATTAAATTTCATAAGACACCGACTTCACGTGGAGTATTCCACTCATGTCGAAAATAGTTTCCCGAATCCAAGAATCCCGAATCACATGAACCCTTCCCCGTCCCTGCAAACCACAGACCGGTCACCGCCGTCTTTCCTCACCTGCTGCAGACTGATGCCGTTAACGGAGAGGATAGTGTCGCCCACATGCACCTGACCGGAGCGAGCCGCCGGACCGGACGGCTTCAGGGCAGAGACGACGATCGGCACGCCGTGGTCGTCGCCGCCCTAACGGACAGAGAGGGGGCAGTAGGGTCAGTAGGGGTTAGCGTGGGTCAGTGGGGTCGGTGGAGGTTGGCTGGGGCCACTGGATGTCACGCAGGGGGATACGGCGGAGTCACAATTCTGAAATCAACGGACGGCACGGCAGGGCTTATTTCATATTTCAACAGTAAACTAGCGACAAAGCATGCAGTCCGTCAATATTCATCCGACCAAGTCCCTCTGCCACCCAACGGGCAGGCAGCCTGACCTCAGCGCCCCCACGGTGCGCAGCTGAGCGCCGCCTGGATTAAAACTCCACCCGCGACACCCTCTCCCCCCGCTCCGTGACCCCCCCCGCTCCGTGACTCCCCCCCCGCTCCGTGACCCCCCACCCCCCGCTCCGTGACTCCCTCCCCCGCTCCGTGACTCCCCCTTCCGAACTCTTAAACTACCCTCTCACCGTGATGGACATGCCGAGTCCCTCCTTGTCGGCCTTGGTGACGGTGACCAGCCGAGAGCCGGACACGGCTGGCTCCGGGGGAGGGTCCCGCCACGACCTGGTGGCAGCGGGGTGAGCGGGTTATAGTACGGGACGACATCAGGTAGGGTGAAACGGAAGGAGACGGAAGACGGCATGGGACGCGACGGTTAAAAGTGCAAGACGCGCCAATATATGGGGCAGTGACACAATGTAGTACAGTTAAAGGGACTATCCCACCTTCAAAAAAGTCCCGTATAGGATTCGGAAATGTTACTCATGATATTGTGACGAATTCTGCAAGTTTTTACGCGTTTTCATCGTATACTTTTTGAGATATTGCGACTTTTATATTTCATCGTGACGTCATTTAGATCGGATCTGTGACGTAATGAAAGATTTACTTCATGTCAGTGTGGGGGAAATTTGGCAGCAAATATAGGTATTTGCTCTCAAATATGACTCGGCTCATACAATAACAAAAGTGTCTTTGATTGGCTTATTCGTAAATCAAGTGATACTTCACTTGAACAGGCGTTCAAAATGCAAATGACGTCATCAGATTACCGTTAATGGTTAAGAGATTGGGCCTTGCGCAAGGCTCATTTTCAAATGAAGGGAACGAATTTCTTCAACACCACGAGGCCGCGGGGGTTGCAACCAAGATAGATAGTGGTTTCTGGACCTCGCCGCAAACTTGGCTATCTCAACTCAAACCTAATGTAAAGGTGGGATAGTCCCTTTAAAGACTTTTAGAGCTAACAAATCGCTGACGATATCACTGCAAAAATCGAGTAATTATTCAACGAATGAAACCACCTGGACACTGAATCTGCGCTGGACAGAGTCTCCACACGGGCCGTACGCTAGACCTGTCCAAAAAAAACCAACTTTTCGTTGGACAAGCTCCCCTGGTGTTTTCCCATTGCTAGATGGCCCAATAGCTAGCACACTGAATTTCAGCCCTCTAGCTAAACCCTCGACCCTAGCGCAAGAGCGTCAAAGTTTTCCGGTGCGAAGTACACAGAGAAGGCCATTCTCCGGTGCGAGTCCTGCAGTTGTCGTGTCAGCAGCACTACGCATAAATGTAAAATAATGTGTGGTGAGATCCGTGTCATTGTCTGACACATCGACACATCTTCGCTCGTAAACTCGGCACAGGTGGTCTAACCCGTCTGATTTGTATTGAATAATACATTACCTAGGAATGGTAATGACACAAAACAAAACGACAAATACGAAACAAGTAACAACTGGCAAATCATTATGTCACTTTTCCGAGGTAGGCAGCTTTACCCTACTTTAGATATAAGGTAACCAAAACACAGCGTCTGGTTTCCACTGCTGCTCGTATTTGGTACGAAAGACATATGTTGATGAGACGATAAAACAAATGCATTTCTCAACAGACGATAAACAACCTAAATCACATCTTTTCTGTCACATCACAGCCAATGAAAGACGCACAGCACTGATCAGTCACAGAATCACAGTCTCATGGCCTCAGACGGCGGCTGACAAGGTGGCTTTGCTGTAGTCTGGGTACCGCTGACGGTGCGCCTCCACAACCTGTAGCAGCTCCTGCAGCTCGAAGTCGGAGGTCGTGATGTGGCCGATGAAGTCACTAATGAGCTTTACTCCGCGCTCCGCAGTGTCGTTTGTAACCCGCAGGTGCAGGACGAATGTCGCCAGGCGATCAAAGTCCGGATCACCGTCCCACGGCAGCGGCTTTCGCAGAAATCCCGCGCTGATGCCGAGGACTCCGAACACTGTGCGGGATTCTGGTCCGATGAAGTCATCCAGTTCCAGTGCCTTCACTTGGCCGGCCTCGGTGGGCAGAGTCGGGAGATCGGGCTTGCCCATTCTGGTTGCGGTTGCCTGCTCCGTCGCATACTCGTGTATGACGTCTGCCATCCGCCGTTTCGTTGGAGGATCCACCAGGGAGCTGACCAGCGCCAAGGTAACCAGCTCCTGCGTGAGGTACCAGGTGTGGCGACCGTACACCTCCATTGCCGCCTCCGCTACCTTAGGGTCCACCCTGCGGAGAACGTTGAGGTCCTGGTACCTGCTGAGGTCGCTGACAGCGGCATCCGCAGCTGTTGTGCAGGTGAGCCACTCTTTGACGTAAAAGAGGCAGACAAACACAGCGAACCGCCGCAGCTTGTCGTGCATGTCCTTGGAGATGATGCCCAGCTCCAGTAGCTGATGTCGGAACAAGAACATCTTGATGCCGTAGATGACGTGGGCCATCCAGCGCGCCTTGTGGCAGGCACCCGGTTTCTTGAAGCGCACAGATGCAGCGCCGTTTGCCTCTGTCGAGTCACCGCCCAGAGCTATAACTGCAAGGGACGCAGACTCTTCGTAGTCCGCACGCAACTGCTTCTTCCCACGGATGCAGGCCAGCACTGTCAGCACCTTTGTCGCTTGTTGCTTCAAATCGTCTTCCTCTAGTTGCAGGGTCTCATACTGCGTTTTGTTCAGCTTCGACCAGACATTTTTAAACACTTTGAACAGCTTTGTTTCAGGCGTTTGGTCCTTGCCGAACAGTAATACCCACACAGCCTTAGCGGACAGCTCTTGAATATGGTGTCGACAGGGCGTGTACAGCAGCTTCTTGGATAGCTTGGCCTCCAGCCTGATCGCTGCTCCCTTTTCCCAGCCAGTGTTAGATGCGGTCGTATCAAACGACATAGCGCGCACACTGTCTTTCAACTTCCAGTCCTGGATGCACTGCAGGGCCTCGGATGCTTGCGATTCACCGGTTCCATCGCTGATCTTGCGCGCCGATAGAATCTTGCCTTGGTTGCACTGAGATGTGTTGCCTGACACCATGACGGCCAGCCGTTCGCCCTTACCATCTTTATCTTCTAACAGCTTACCGTCCCAATGTATGGTGGAGTCAACAGGCGGTGAGAAGTCTTCTTTAATTCGTATAGCCTGCTGGTTACGGTTGGCAGATCGCTGGCGCCGCACCGTTGATCGACTGAGCCGGAACTGTTGCAGGTCACCTCCACCGGACTGAATGGCAGCCGCCAGCAGATACGTTGCAGCGCCATCAGTGACCTTGTTCCGGTCTAGTGCACTGGACACTGCGGCGTCCGCGACTCTCTTGGGGAGATGCAGCGTGACACTGCTGCATCGCGAAGGCCGACCTACGGGGGCGACGTAGTCAGCATCGTCTTGCACATCCTCTTCTGCCGCGCCCTCGTCTTGTGCCAGCCCTGCGTCCGTGGTGTCGGCTGCGTCAGCTGCACTTTTGGACAGCTGCGGTGCTACTGCTGGAGCTTCTCGCTTCCGCTTCCGGATGACCCTTGCTTTGTAGCTGGTGTCTTCGCAAGCCAGGTGCATCTTACGATCCTTGCGTTGGTCTCGCAGAAATTTCAGGTCCATTTGTTTATCCGCTTTATCCCTGAGCCGATCCTGCTGAATGTCCCGCACGGCGGTTTCGGTTGTCAGGTCACACAGTTTGTTGATGAATGTCTCGAATTGCCGCCTCTTCTTCCTCTCAATCGCAGAATCCCGGTTCCTGCTCTTCTTCAGCCCGGCCCACTGGTTGTGCAGCTTTATGATGACGTCTGTAGCTTTGTCGGGGCGGACAGTTGTAAGCGTTGCAGCAGCGTACAGAGCCAGCGCTTCATCGGCGACCTTGGACGCCAGCCTCCTGATGCTGACGACGCCTACCTCGATTTCCTCCAGGTAGAAGAGCCGTTGTAGACATTCTCTCCTGGTAGGCAGCTGGGTAGGGTGAAACGCCTCAATGGTTTTACCCACAAGCCATATGCTGGCTCTGCTTCGGGATCGGCGTGCTGGATGAGCCTTCCCCGATCTCCTCGGGCTGGTAAACCCAGTTTCTCTGCCGCCTCGAGTGGTCGGCATGGCACGAACGAGTGGCCAGGAACAGTCTGAAAGCGAGAGAAATAAGATGGGTCCATTTCTATTACCGGTATACAAATGAATCCGAAATGTATCTACCAAAAATGAGCACGATTTAATTTGAAAGCGACCATCAATTAAATTATCTATATTAGCTGCTGGGTTATTGCAGCTGTTTTGTGTGAAGATTTTCATGGGAACCCAGCATAGCACAAAACAGAAAGCAGCCCATATTTAAAAGTGAGATGTGGAAATGAAACGACTGAAAATGTCCACTATTCATGCGACAAAACAAATTAGTGCTTTTATCGTTTTTGGTGCATATTTTATGCTGACGAGGCAACATTAAACAAACACACTAACCTCAGTTACGTAGCTGGTAGCGGTGCAGTAGAGTCGGTGGGCGTGGCGCTGCGGTGCGGTCGGTGACCGGGGGACAAGTGACCGCGCCGACCGGTCGCGGCTCCCAGGTCAGCGTGGTCACGTGACCCAACCCCTCCGGTAATATGGCGAAGGCGGCACAGGGGCGGCGCGGGGATATAGGTGGGGGGGGGGGGAGGGGGGCGCAGACCATGACACGGATCTCACCACACATTATTTTACATTTATGCGTAGTGCTGCTGACACGACAACTGCAGGACTCACACCGGAGAATGACCTTCTCTGTGTACTTCGCACCGGAAAACTTTGACGCTCTTGCGCTAGGGTCGAGGGTTTAGCTAGAGGGCTGAAATTCGGTGTGCTAGCTATTGGGCCATCTAGCAATGGGAAAACACCAGGGGAGCTTGTCCATCGAAAAGTTGGTTTTTTTTGGACAGGTCTAGCCGTACGCACCTGCTGCGGCATGCCCTGATGAGCGTCTTGTGTCGGTGCAGCTGAATCTCGGCCTCCAGCTGCGCCCACAGCCGGTCGTGCTCGGGGCCGTGCAGACCCCGGCCCAGCAGCTGGATCTGCTGGATCCTGCAGTGGTGGAAACATGGTCAGTACGGACCCAGAGAGACAGCAAGATTCAGTGGAGCCTGCCGGGACATAGCGGAGGTCAGCACGGAACCAGATGGATAGCTGAATTTGTTGGATCCTATCGGGGCACAGCGGCGGATACAAGATCGGTACAGAGCCAAAGGCAAAGCTGGATACGCTGGCTATTGTATCCAAATGATGGCATATGGCATGTGAACCTATCTCCTATCCCATGAGTAAGGGCATGTCATATGCATGCACTGCTCAACGTGACACACCCTGCAGCATGGCCACTCCCTGTGACGACTCCCGCGCTCCGTCCGCCCACCTTCCGGCCAGCTCCTTGTCCATGTACTTGGCGGCCAGCCGGCAGCCAACCACCTCGCTCTGCAGGCTGACGATGTAGGCGTTCAGCTGGTCCACCTCGGAGCGCAGACGCTGCAGCTCAGACACCATCTTCTCCTCCCGGAGCAGGTCACGGCGCCGCAGGTACAGGTCAGAGTCCTGGGGAGCACACGGTCAGTATAGGTCAGGTCCTGGGGAGTGGGGACACGGACAGTACAGGTCAGTTCTGAGATCACACGGTACAGATCAGAGTCCTGGGGAGCACGCGGTCAGTATAGGTCAGAGTCCTGGGGAACGCGCAGTTATCAGACGGTGAAGGTCGATGCCATTAAAGGGACTGTCACACCTTTGCATTAGTTCTGAGTTGAGATAGCCAAGTTGGAGGCCAGGTTCAGAAACCACTATATATCCTGGTTGCAATATCCTCAGTTTCGTGGTGTTAAAGAAATTCGTTCCCTTCATTTGAAAAGTGGGCCTTGGCTAAGGCCCTATCTCTTAACTATTAACGGCCGTTTGATGACGTCATTTGCATTTTGAACGCCTGTCACGTATGTGAAGTTTCACTTGATTTACGAATAAGCTAATCAGAGACACTTGTTATTGTATGAGCCGCGTCATATTTGAGAGCAAATACCTATATTTGCTGCCAAATTCCCCCCACATTGACATGAAGTAAATCCTTCATTACTTCACAGATCCGATCTAAATGACGTCACGATGAAATATAAAAGTCACAATATCTCAAAAAGTATACAATGAAAACGCGTAAAACCTTGCAGAATTCGTCACAATATCATGAGTAACATTTCCGAATCCTAAATGGTACTTTTTTGAAGGTGGGATAGTCCCTTTAACTATGGAAAGAAAGAACGTACTCCAGGGTGCAGGCAAGCGTCACATCTTCGCATCACATGAACATGCAGGCATGGATTCTAGTGATCACATGCTAAACAAGTTGACTTTCTTGTAAAAGATGCCCGGATAATTACGAAACGATTTCCATGGAGCTCACAACTCGCTAAAACCTCACGGGGTATCCAAAAGACAGTAAAGACGAGCCAGTCTCACCAGTTTCTTCATGATGGTGTCGGAGTCGGCGGCGGCGGCAGCTGTATGTTTGTGCAGCTGCAGCTGGGCAGCGTGCAGCTGCAGCAGCTGGTCGCGCATCTCCTTCTCCGCCACCCGGCGGGCTGCCTCCGCCTGCTGCAGCTCGTCCCGCGCCTGCACCAGCGCCGCCTGTCGGCCAAACACACAACTGTTAGTGCGCGCCGCGCTCAGCAGAGAGCAGAGCTGCAGCTCTACGATTCAAAGCTCGGGCCTCGTCCTACCAACTAGAGGTGGCAAAAGATGAAAATTTTGGGAACCAGACTCGAACCAGACCCGGCTGGACATTTCTGGAACCAGTCGGACCCGGTCTTAGTTGGAATCGCGGAACCAGTTGGACCCGTTCCCCAAAAGTCAATTAATACAAACTACTTTTAGGTATCATTAGTTGCATTATGTAAAACAGCCTATTTCCCACTGGGAATACTCATCAGCTACTGTGTGCAAAGAAACATTCACTTCATTCGCTTAATATTTTGCAATAGTGTGTGGTGCGCAAGATGTATAGTTTATGGTAGGACCCGGTTGGACCCGTCAGAAAATTTCCAGGAACCGGTCTGGACCCATATGGGTCCAGACTGGTTCTTTGGACCGGGTCCTCGGGTCCACATTTTGCCACCTCTACTACCAACCTCTTCATGTCTCGCCTCCCCTGCTTCAAAGGACACCGAACACCGGGAGTTGTCACCACCTCTGGGGCGGCAGGGGAGCGTACCAGGGGCGGGGGCGGGGGCGGGGGCGGGGGCGGGGGCGGCCGACAGACGCCTGCCAGACGACTGCCGCCGCCGCTCAGAGCCTGATGAGTGATGACAGACACAGAGCGGCCGCCTCTGATAAAAACGGGCGGCGGTGAGCACCGACCCGGCTGGAGACAGCGCTTCCGGCAGGGGTGTGCCCACGCGGAGCGACAGCAGGCCGGCAACTGAGCGGAACATGGGACAGGAAACCGTCTTCCACACGTGGGGGTTTGCATTGTAGGACCTCGCATCACCAGCAGGTCCTGATACTATGATTGGTGTTGCTGTTTTTTCCTCTGAAAATATAACGTACTCACATTTGTTCAACTTCGTTTTTAGATTAGCTCCGTAATCTAAGAATATCTTCCAAGAAGCTCGGTAATCTAAGATCATCTTTGAGCTCTTTTTGATCTGGTTAAAATACGAGGCGGATGCGAAAAGCAAAATGGAAACTAATTTGTCTTCAGCATCAGCCATAGCAGTCGGTGGAAAAGTGTCTACTGAAAAACGGACCTTCTCACCACTGAGCTTTGGAATCAAGTCAACATTTTCCGTTTTATTTCAGGCACGTGGTAAAATAACTAGACTGCTTGATGAGGTATTAAACGCCACCACAGCACCACCTACCATCCTCTCCAATTGGGCAGCGAACGGGCTGGAGCAGCACATCCCAACAGATGAAACAGACACCTTCCTGTCCTCCGCATCGCTCATCACTCAGTACCGTTACGCAATCAGCAGAATCACGTCACCGCCCTGACATCAGCAGTTCAGCAGTTCACACCTCATCCCCTGGGTACGTCATCGCCCGAGACATCATCACCCAGCCGATGCCGCCCGCCAGAGCGCGTGGTCGGCGTCTGGCGTCATCCACCGCCGCCGGAGTGCCTACCACACACCCCGCGGGGCGAGTGTAAACAGTGGTCGGTGTGACGGCGGCGGGGAAGGCGGCGCGGCGACACTAACGACGGCAGTCGCCCGCCGAGACAGACCGGGCGAATGGTGCCGAAACGAGCGCGGAATGGCAGAAACGTGAGCCGGGAGTTGGACCCGAGTATTGTGAGTTCGACCCGAGCGTCGTGAGTCGGGACGGAGCAGCGCGACCCGTGAGTGAGCGGTGCGCGAGTGAGCCGGAGCCCACACGTGTGTGCGCGCCTGTGAAAGTGATCGGCTCAGACCGGCAAGTCGGGCCGCCTGTCTCCTGAGGAGCGAGCGAGCTGCGGTGACGCGATGACCGTCGGGGGTCGGGGCCGAGCAGCGGTCGGCGGGATCCTGCTGACCGTGGTCCTGCTACAGACGCTGCTGACCGGCTCTGTCGGCGCCAGTCCGGTGGACGTGGAGCCAGCGGCACTCAGCAGCGATCAGGTAAGGGCGCCAGGGCTCGCTACAGGGGCGACCGAGCTGAGAACCGGGTCAGTGGCTCGAGCGGGTCGCCCTTGAACATCTAACGAGAGTTTGGTCTCTTCACCAGCCCCCGTGCTTCAGATCACTATCATAACTACTGAACTTTGATGGGTTTCATGTAAAATGTGATCAGACGAACAGGACAACAAGTGTGGTATGCTATCATAAAAACTACAACACTCCGAAACCATCGAACAAATTATCAGTCTAAAAATCGTGGATCGGGATGAGTCAAGACATCAAGCGGTAATTTAATCAGGACAGGAAGCAGGAAAATTTAAAACGCAAAGCGGAAACCTCGTTGAATCAAATTGAATCACATGAATACAGAACAATCATTAGCCAAACCAACTAATCTAACAAGCGTCGAACGGGGAATTATTCGAACTCCACTCAAGCATCAAATTGCTGAACAGTTCAATGTGGTTTATCAGTGTTATCTGCGCAGATCCCGCGTCTCACCCAGAGGGTGAGCTGCGCCAGATCACCGGATGTGACCGCGGCCGTTCTCGGCCGGTTCCCAGCAGTCTCCGCGGCGTCAGTCGCCAGTCGCCCCCGATAAACAAACACAGATCGACACCGGGGGAGAGGCGAGGGTCGCCGAACCGACCGCACGTCACCGGCGCCGCGCCGGACGGAACACAGGCGCGTCCCGAGCGATCTATCTGGGGTAGCGAGACACCGGACCAATCCCTGGTCCAGCGGTAGTAAGACTCCAGACTAATCCCAGGTCCAGCGGCAGCCGCGGTACCACGGACCAATCCCTGGTCCAGCGGTAGTAAGACTCCGGACTAATCCCAGGTCCAGCGGTAGTAAGACTCCGGACTAATCCCAAGTCCAGCGGTAGTAAGACCACGGACCAATCCCAGGTCCAGCGGCAGCCGCGGGACCACGGACCAATCCCAGGTCCAGCGGCAGCCGTGGGACCACAGAAAACGCCAGTCTGCATCACAGACGGGTGAATCGAATGTAACTAATAAAACTGCAAACAAAGTAAGAAGACTGATGCGCAAGAGAGCTGGAGGTATGCAAGGCATCCCTGCAAGGCATGGCAAATAACGGTGTAACTTCTCTTTCATTACGGACACTATCTAGGCTTAGCTGTCTACAGAAACGGATTGGAGAACAGACGCATTTTACATAAACATGGTCTGAAGTCCCATACGCCTTGGTTTAGTCGAACAGAGCGATCGGAAAAAAACGACAACAGAAAGGACAGGTATAAAGGGTGCGTTTCAAAATACGCACTTAGGCATAGTCGTGACGTAGTTTACCTCATGAGGAGCGCTATTTGCCTTTGGTATGCGTCAAGTGATTGATCGAGTGAAATAGATCTTTAGTTGTGCAGCTGACCCCTTCGCTAGAGCTTCGTCATGTCTCCTTTTCTTTCGTAAGTTGATTTTGTTGCGTTCTATTTTATCAGTTACTTCGCCTGTTCAAATACCAACATTTTTATGAAAGAATGAAGTTTCCCATCGATGTAATATGAATCGTAGGACATATGCATGTCGAGTAGCTAATACCTATGCACTTATCAATGGCATTCATGCACATTGCACAGTGTTGGAATTCCCTTATCAGGCGGGGAATAAAATGAAATCGGGGAGTAGCTTTTTTCCCATCAGGGTTCATAGACTTTCATATAACTGATAACATGTGTTTAAACAAACTGCAGAAGAAGAAAAATCGTTGAAAAATTGCTGGGCGGGTGGAAAGCATGGGAGAGACAGCCCAATATCATCATTGCTCGCAGCCTCCTAGATGATAGAAATTGAAGGGAGGATATATTTTTACCACATGCCGAGATATCCCTTCAACATTAGCACGTGCATTTGGGAAATGGCTTCGGCCCGCCTCGGCTAATGTTGAAGGTATTTGGGAAACGATTCGGCCCTAGGGCTTTTTGATTTTCCCAGACAAAGTTTTACTGAATATTCTGGGCGGAAGAACCAATTTCAAAGAAGATATTTACGGATTTTGTGTTCACTAACAGCAACAGCAAAAGTAAGTGACTGCGTGTTTACTTACTTTTGCTGTCAACGTTATTCAACTAAACAAGGTTATCGTTCCAATGCCAATGTATTTATTGCTGCAGAACATGGTCGGAATAATAATTATTTCTACATAATGCACGCAAAAAACGAACAATTAAAATGCGTGAAGCATCTTAACGTGCCACAATGAAACATTTGATATTGTTCCAGCTGGCATCCAAGACGCGTTTGATTCAGCGTTTCACCCAATTTTTAGTTTTCCTCAAGGTTTCCTCACTCCTGCTGGACTCCATATCTTTATTCTAACTTTTGGCTCTTCACCGGCTCTTCACCATCTTCATCCTCAGCCTTTTCAAACCCTAAATAAGGGGGAAGTAGTGAATCTCATCTTTCATACTCAACGCAGCCCAATAATGAAAAACACAAAAAATAACCACGATGACTATAAATATGAACATAGTATTAATATAATATTAACACAATGTTAAGATTAAAGTGTAAAATATCAAATGAATATGATATTAACTGTTGCGCCGGTACGGCATGTGGTAAATCTTGGGTAAATCTCTTCCCAACCTTGGGCTGTGAAAATGCAGTTTTATTCACCTATTCGTTTTATGCCCCGGTCGGGAATATATATTCCCGACCGGGGCTGGGAAAATGCGTTTTATTCACCGAGGTTTTTGTGCGGAGGACCGAGTGCCGGTAGGCACGAGGTCCGTAGCCAAAAACCGAGGTGAATAAAACTGCATTTTCACAGCCCAAGGTTGGGAAGAGATTTACCACATGCCGTACCGGCGTAACAGTTTTTATTATATTTGTATTTTTATTGTGGGACTGCGTTAAGAATGAAAGATGAAATTCCATACTTTTCCCTTATTTTGGGTTAAAAAAAGCTGAGGATGAAGATGGTGAAGCGCCAGAAGTTAGAACAAAGAAGTATATGAAGTCCAGGAGTGAGGAAACCGTGAGGAAAACTGAAAATTGAGTGAAACGCTGAATCAAACGCGTCTTGAATCATGCTAGCTGGATCACTAAGTTAGAACAAAGAAGTATATGGAGTCCGGTGCAAGAGTGAGGAAACCGTGATGAAAACTGAATATTGGGTGAAACGCTGAATCAAACGAGTCTTGGATCCCAGTTGGAACAATATCAAATGTTTCATTGTGGCTCGTTAAGATGCTTTGCGCATTTTAAGTGTTCGTTTTTTGCGTGCATTATGTTGTGATAATGACTATTCTGACCATGTTCTGCAGCAATAAATAAATTGGCATTGGAACGATACCCTTGTTTATAGTTGAAGTACGTTGACAGCAAAAGTAAGTAAACACGCAGTCACTTACTTTTGCTGATGCTGTTAGTGAACACACAATTCGTAAATATCTTCTTTGGAATTGGTTCTTCCGCTCAGAATATTCAGTAAAACTTTGTCTGGGAAAATCAAAAAGCCCTAGGGCCGAATCGTTTCCCAAATACCTTCAACATTAGCCGAGGCGGGCCGAAGTCATTTCCCAAATGCACGTGCTAATGTTAAAGGGATATCTCGGCATGTGGTAATATATAATGAAAGAGAAGTAAATCTTTTTGACCCACTGGGAAACACAAACGGGGCCTCATTTCCAACACTGTACCTAATCATGCTCATAAATTAACTGTGTTCGAGGACGCGGAATCATATGGACATCAAGACCGACAACAAAAAAAAAAAAACACATCAGAACACGATTCAGTGAAGAGAATTAATAATAATCAGTAGAATGATCAGCAGAAATGGCGAGTATGCGTTGCCAGCTCTTTGAAGAAGTCAAATGTACCAGCTACATCTCCAACAAAGGTCAACTTTGCGGGAGCTGGGACCCGGAACAATGTTGCATGGATTGCAGGAGACTCGCTGTTCTCAAACAGGCCTAACTGATAAACACAAACGCGGGCGCAACACGGAAAGCCCGACTACCCAGGGGAGTACTCGGCGACGTTGGCCTATGTTGAACACATGTGCAGAGACATGCGACCTCCCGGATAAACAAAACATGCTTGGATCAACAAAATTCAGCGCAATCGTGTGATCAGATTATCGTAAACAAGCTGTGACAGAAATCAGCACTAGCGTCATTACTAACTTGTTAGCATATCACGCTAATGTTTGATATGTCACTTGTCAGCAATAAAGTCCAGCTGCTCTTCTGCGAAGCAGCTCTCTTGTCAAAAGTTTTTCAGTCTAAAACAAGTTTAAGTTCATCGTTCGCTGCGCTGCTTCGTCATATCCACCATCCTCCGTCTCCTGGCTGTCACCCCTTCCCCCCCCCCTGCAATCTTCTTCAGTAGGTACAGGTCTCGCGGGTTTTAGCGGCAGGTTTTGCGCCTATGAAATTTAGTATACTTCAGGCGATATCTTGATCGTCTTAACCTTTTGAGTGTTGAAGATGCGATAGAGTTGTTCGTTCATAAGCCTGCCATGATCGTTTAAAATGGCTTCATCGTAGATCGATTAGTTTCTAAGATATAGCCGGAAATGTAAAAGGGCAAAACCAACCGTTTAATCTCGCGAGAGCCGTACATACCACTCACACTGAGGTTCTATCTTGCCGCAGGTTCTGCGCCGGCTGGCCGCCTGGCTGGACTCGGAGGATGCCGTGCGGCGTCAGCAGCGTCAGGACCTGGACTCGGTCCGCCAGCAGCTGGACAAGGTGGCGCTGGAGCTGGAGCGCATCGAGACCAAGATGGACCTCAAGATGGACCGTCTTCAGGAGGTAGATACTGCCCGGCGGCACTAGACTAAACCTTGTTAGGTTCAATTAGCGCGCAGTGGAAGGATGAGGTGGGAGCGTCCTCCCGCAAACCGTCTACCCTGAGCGACACCGAAATAGGAAACACAGGAAGTTTTAGGTTCCTAAAACAAAACAAAAATATAACGTATTGTGCGCAGTAGGCTCATTAACTCGTCAGTGACTTCAGCTGGCCTCAATTGCTGAGACAGCGCCGTTGGAAGGGTAGAAGTGACCAGCTGGGTGGTCATCAGTCACAGGCCACTAGTTCCAACAAACAACAGAGGGCGATGATATCCGCCGGTGGCACACCAGTGCGTCAATATACGGCCGTGCGGCGCTCATGGAGACAGTGTGGCAGCATCCACGTCCGGTGGGTCGGACAAACATGCGTCACGGCCGGCGCCAGACGCCGGCGATTGTAAATACCGGGAAAACGGCCCGGCCAAAGTACAGAGAGTCGACCTCAGGGTGATCGGTGCGGCTCAGAACAGCGCGACTCGGCACCGTATGTGCCTGGGATACAGAGCAGACGAGTTAAGACGTGAATCATGTGATGGCTATAAATGATTAGTCAGTGAACTCGGCGCAACCTAGCAAATTACCCCTTCCGACCGCAGGTCACAGTTCAGTCACCCCGCAGCCGCCCCTGGGCACTGCCTGAGGATAACCCCTGTCTCCGCTCCAGGTGTTGATCGGCAGAGACATCAAGGAGGACGCCACCAGCCGCCGCCAGGGGGCTCAGCTGGAGCGGACCGCCCTGCTCCTCACAGAGGTCAACGGCCAGCTCCTACAGCTCGACTCCAGTCTCCAGGTCAGGTCACAGCCGGCGGCAGGTCAGGGTCAGGTTACGGCCCGCGGCAGGTCAGGGTCAGGTCACAGCCGGCGGCAGGTCAGGGTCAGGTCACAGCCCGCGGCAGGTCAGGGTCAGGTCACAGCCGGCGGCAGGTCAGGGTCAGGTTACGGCCCGCGGCAGGTCAAGGGTCAGGATACAGCCCGCGGCAGGTCAGGGTCAGGTTACGGCCCGCGGCAGGTCAGGGTCAGGTTACGGCCCGCGGCAGGTCAGGGTCAGGTTACGGCCCGCGGCAGGTCACGGCCGCGTCAGGGCCACTGATAGGTTAGGGTCAGGTCAAGGCCCGCGGCAGGTCAGGGACTCAGGGTCAGGTTACAAGACGCATCAGATCAGGTCGGGTCACGGGGGGTGGCAGGTTCTTTATTTCTGAAGGACATAGGAAAACAATGCATAATACACATTACATACTGATATGCTAATGAATAAACAAACTCTGCATGAAGGCGTAGAGCAGAAAAAAGACTTAAATGCTATTGCTGTCCTCAGGGAAATTTAGATGAAATAAATCAGAAGATCACAACTCTGGAGAGCCAGCTCCAAGTCCTCCGGAACGGCGTCCCCTCTGATCCAGCGACAACTGAACAGATAACAGTGAGTAATAATGCCAACCTGTGGCCCACACATAGCAGGATATCTGAAACAATGTAGACCATCGTATAAATCAAATCAATGAAAGCAATCAGCTGGCAAGCTCCCATCCATTCAACAGACTTCTACCTCATCTGAAGCAAAATTGAGCATCAGCGTGAAGGACTTACTCCATTGGCTAGGAACTTACACATCCACCCTTCCCGGTCCATCAGAGAGTGCAGCAGCCTGCTGTCACCGATGACGTCACCAGCAGCCAGGGAGCCAGTGACGTCACGGCCGCTCTGCGCCGGCTGGCGGACGGCATGGAGCGGCTCCAGTGTGGGGACAGTGGCGGGAGCGCGGCCGACCGGACAGAGGGACGCGGGACCGCCCCGCCGGAGGACGAGGACGGTGGAGACGCTGCCGGAGACACGGACCAACCGCCGCCGGAGAGCGGGGCCGTCACCGCTGGCCGCTCAAAGGTGGGGAGCTGAGACTGCAGCAGGGGCTGCCGGACCCGGATAGGGACGGATTGACCTTACACAGTGCACCAACAAATAGACGAATACTAGGGTCCAGATCACGGAGCTCGTACGCATTAGTGTGTTGAGCGCATCGTCATTGGTGTCGCTGACAGATGCACTGCGAAACTCATGGCCAGACAGTAGTTTGCTGGGAATAAGAGGCACGTTGTAACCCATGGCATCGTGCGCTCCAGCTGTTCGCGTCCCACTATGTCCCCAGACGAAGGGGCTCCTGCCGGCGCTGCGGCTGCTCAGAGCGGTGGAGAGGCAGATTTTTCAAGTCAGCCTGCAGCTCGAGGAGGGCCTGGAGTGGCTGGACGGGCGCGTCGGATACAAGTTCAGAGGACTAAGTATGACCACGGAGTTGAACTTAATTAGGGGGCTCAGCAGCACGCCATTCTATCTAACAAGCAATAATTGAGATTAATCATTTTGAATGGATAAATTCATACAAGCATGCTACCGTACGAATGACCCCAAATGAAAACCGATACGATTCAACGCATGGTTGCCTACCATCCCCTATCATGTAGGGAAGCATGGATACCGCGGTGGATACTGCGGTAGATACGGTAGTTTCCATAAGTCAGAGGACAGAAGCCGATGGCTTACATGCCCCCCCCCCCCCCCCCGGTGATGGAGCGCCCAGGCACTCAGTGACCCTGACTGCTGTGTGGGCACCGACAGCAGACGGATCTCGTCAGAAACATCAGCCCACACAGCCGAGACGCATCGTAATGCGAGTTTCGGCGGAGAGTGCAGCGGGGGCTTGACTGAGCACGATAGTTCTCAAAAGGCATCCTGATGCTACACGATATATTCTGACGTCACATGACATGTCCTGACGTTAAATGCCGAGCAGCGTGAGAGCATCATTTCCTTAGGTTACATGCTGAGCTCTTTACGACCGACAGCGCTCCAGACTGCAGATTCGCTTAATAACATTTTGAAAAGTCTGCTATAAAGCCAGAGCCAATAAATGATCAAATATCACTGTAGTTGATATGTACCACCTGTACCACCTGTACCACCTGTACTCGAGGTCGCCTCTAAAAGCGACCTCGAGTACAGGTGGATCGATCTCACTCATACTTCTCGCTTCGTCTCTCAATGCGCCCTGGCTGCCTCGCCGCAAGTATCCACCTCATGGTGACCGTCGCGCTCCTAGCGCCCCCTACCGGTTCGGTAGTGGTGAGCTGGAGTCCCTGGACAGCGCGTACTGCTGGTATTCGCGGGGGCAGAGATAGGGCGGATCGACCTTCAGGTAGCTCAGCCATCCGACACAGCCGACCTCAATGACAGCTCTATATTATCGCACCTCTCTCAGATCTTCCCGTCAATAGCTTCTTTGCGATGTCTTTGAGATCAGCTCTGCCACAGGATAGGTGATCTGTAGATATGGACAAACCACGGCATCTGAGCTCTAAAACCCTCGACGAAGCGTCACAATCCACCGCTGAAACACGTTGCTCCGTAACAACTCCCGAGTCGTGTCTCCGCTGACGACGTTCCGCTCCGGCAGAGGAGAACCTGGCCACCATGGCCTCGTCGCTGCGCACGCGCTTCTTCGAGCGGCGCGACCACCTGGAGGAGGTGGCCGAGAAGATTCTGCGCCTGCAGACAGCCGCCACTGACGGACAGGGGGCCGACGCCGGCGGCGACCGACAGGTGGCAGCGCACGACAGCGTCATCACCGCACTGGAGGCCATACTATATGACGTCTTCGATTCGGATATGTGGTAACGTGACAGATGGACTGTTGGTCTATTTCAGGCAGATAGAAAGTAGCTGTTGTTAGTGCAGATCCCGGGACATGTGGCACGTAGCGGTGTCTCATGGAGTCCCAAAGTAATTATGGGCTCGAGCTTATCCCTGATTGGCACTGTTGTTGCAGCATCTTATAATAAAGAATGGAAAATACGTGAATTCAGGTGCGGCGCTATAGTGGCTCTCGTACCATCGCTCGTACCTTCGTAGTCGCACGTCAGCGGCCAGGGCAGTGTAAGTGCTGTATACTATGACGGACTCTGTATGGCCAGGTACGTGCTGTCCACCAAACTGGAGGAGGCCGTCAGCGGACAGGGCAACGTGACGGCCAAACTCGGACAGATGGAGAGCGACATCGACCAGGGCTTCAGCAAACTGAACGTAAGCTGCTCAAAACCTAATTTCAACGCGATAAAATTACGTTATATCTTATTTAACCACATGCTTTGTACCTATACTTCCTTCGTCCTTGGATAGTCATTATCTTATACGACCCTGACGGGCGGTCTCTTTCCTCCCCCTACCCTCTCCGTGTGTCGGCAGGCCAAGCTGACCGCGCTGTACAGTCTGCTGAAGGCGCCCCCGGACACGGCCGGCGCCTCCCCGGACCACATTGACGCCGAGCTGGCCGCCCAGATGGGACACATGTTCAGCAACATCAGCAGTCAGCTGCGCGACATCGAGCTGAAGCTGGCCGGCGGACAGACCACCTGACAGCCGACACCGTCCGCACCGCGCTCACACCGACGCCAGCTCAGCAGCGGTGCACGAGCCCACGCCTTGTACACACCTCTCAGTCATAATTTACGGAATGTAAAATAAGCCAGCGCAGAATATGATGGTGGTTCACTCAGTCTTCTTCGCCCGGTAAGGTAGCCCGTTCATAGAAACGGCTAATCGCACGAACGGCTATTCAAGCTCGTGGAAAAATAGACATGTCATCCTTTCCCCGAGGGGCACTGTGTAAGAGGACACTGAACTACGGACACTACACTCGGGAGTTTCGATGACCGGGATGAAGCACAGCGCTATCAGTGTTCAGGGTGACAGTGAACGCAGCACCGTCGACACCGGGCGCTGCCGCCGAACGGTGACACCCCAGGGCGTGTGCGAGCCACCACCTACCAGTACCAGCGCCGTCCGATACCTACACGGTCTACAAACTCCGTATGAAGAAGCCAGGTGGCTTCCGAGCACCACTGTCGTGTCATCGGCTAGGGCGCCGCCGCTGAACGGTGACACTCCAGTGCGTGTGCGAGCCAATATCTACCAGCGCCGTCTGATGGTCTATAAACTCAATACGAAGAAGCCAGGAAGCTTCCGAGCGCCATTGTGTCATCAGCTAGGGTCCTTCTCTACACTTCACGTGTTTCTGTTCAACGTCAATCAAACTTTTAATGATTATGAGGTTTGTGTTTACGAGCACGTTTACGTCGAGAGTGGACGATCACGTGCGAGATGTGTTTTTATACGTTTTAACTGTAATAAAGATGGATTGTTACAAAGTTATGAAAGATGTTTGATTTATAATGACAAAACAGCTTTCCAGAGGAGCATCCTCCAGAATGAAGATTGCTCAGGGGACAGGGCATCTCGATGGAATGCAACTACATGGCGTGTTTTACGCTTTTTCGGTTTATTACATTAATCCATTCTCACTATCTGATTGATCTGCCAACGTTTTCACACAACAAAGAAAGCATCGACTAATTCGTGTATCGCCATTACTGTATCACCGTCCCTATGTGTGTACCTTGCGCCTATAAATTCAAACAAACACCAGAGTGATGCTGTTCCGCTGGATACGCCGTCTCTCTGAGCGGCCGTCGCTGGGACCCACCTCGAGCTTGGCGTTGTTCTGGAAGACGGTCTGCGCCTTGTGGACGAGCTGCGCCCAGCACGAGGCCATGGCAGCCAGTTTGTGCCGCACGGCGCCCGTGAGGCCTCCGGGCGCCTCGTCCAGCTCCGGCGGCATATCACCCGCCTCATCCAGGGAGTCCAGGATACCGCTGCCTGCGGGAGCCGCGGTGACTCGTGAGGGGTGGTGGCTGACATATCAGCAAGAACTTGGTCCATGACAAAAACACATTGATAAGCTGTAGTTTTGGCAATTTCCATCCAGCATGACTGGTAGGTGTTGCACTTACCCAAAATGGTATCCAAATCAACAAAGGCAACATCAAAGTCTTTTTCCAGAGTATCCAACCACCGGAATGACATTGCAGCCACTGCCATGGCTCTTCACAACTGTAGTTGCCTAAAATACTGAAAACATGAGCACAATTCCGTCAGTAACCTGCCTATGTATGGCATGAAAACCCATGTTCAGTATAAACACTATTGAGACAAAACAAACAGAGACATCAGATACAGCTATTCCTCAGCAGTTTTTTTTTGTGCCTATATTGCTTTGTAATCCATCTAACTAAAATGTTTCTTAATCTCAATCTAGCTCAAATGCTTGAAGCTTGTGCCAGACTGCCAGCCCTGAGCACCATCCAGTCAGGCCTGGCCGCCTGGGCCCCAACATTGGACTTGGAATGCCGTAAAGATGGACATGATCACACCAATGTAGTATGCACTTCTAACATCTTGGGAGTTAGATTTGTGGAATAGTTGAAAGAAGGGAGTCTCAGCAACCCAGCAGCAGCTGAGTCTGAGTGGCCACCACCAGGATGAGGATTGAGGACCCTCGCTGCGCTGGAGAGGGTCGTTCCAATCCGGAACTGTTTAGTGTTTGCTTCCTCTACAGTGCAACATGCACCAGACTATATTGATATGTTGCAGTCTTAAAAGCATAGGCTGTCAAATATTGATAGCCATAGCCATGCCCGTGACCAGGGGCAGGGTCACCAGTAGGTAGGTAGATACCTCAAGACATTAAATATTTAAGTTATCAACCCAATGTATCAATAGGTATCAAGTGAATCAATTTGAATTAAGCATGACATAAAAACTAGGTCAACCTTGCACTACACAGTGAATACTGAAACGAAAACTAATAAATGGGAAGTGTTCTTCACTTTAGACAAACCAAACCCCAGTAAATATAAATAAACAACAAGCACCTATTGTGCACCTATTTAAATACACTGTTGCTATATTGTTGCTACGTGTTGTGAAGCAGTAGGAGGGGAATCAGCAATGCACACACTTGTTTTGAGGCGCAGATCAATTACTGCAACTATTGTCTTAGCTCATAGGGAATCCTTGGGAATGCTGAAAAGGCTGGAAATAGTACTCAGCAAAGAATGAAAAAGATGCTTCTCTATCAACCACAAGCTTTAAATTTGACCGAAGGTAATGCATTTGATGTATACTTTAATGTATTTGTTACTTTAAAAGATACAATCATACAAAAACATTCAAAAATGATTTTAAGAAAGTCGCCAAAATAAGAGAGCTATATCCTTATTTCCCTAGATATTTACCTTACCTCTAGAAAAAGCTACTTCACCGTTGACTTTTGTAATTACATGCGTCAATTCTGGCGCGAGTGGGACGAATACACAGTATACACAGGCGCCGTCGCGCTGCTCACGCTGTGTTTGGTACAAGAGGTGTGAGTTCAAATTGGGAGAGCTGAGTGGTAGCTGGCTGTGTTTTTCTCGTAAATTTTGTTTGGACAGGTAGGTAGATCATGAGAGAGCCAAGATAACCCACCCTCCATGATTCTATGTCTGTCTTCCTCCTGTCAGTCGCAGACCGATCCCAAAGGCTGGCGACGGCGTGCCTACTCTCTAGCTCAAGCTTGAGCTGAGCCGGCTAACTATGACTAATTTTCATTAAATTCTGGTATAAGTCGGTCGTGACATCGCATTTCAAAGCCTGTACTCAAATTTGAGTAATTCTGGTGAAGTTTGTGTGCCTACATTCTCCATCTCCAGTGTTACATCCGCCACCTGCCATACGAGGAGAGACTCCGGAGCCTGAATTTGCCATCGCTCTACTATCGGCGCCGACGAGGCAACATGATCTCACCAGGTGCTTCGACGGGGAGTGGATGTTGACCCATCTCAGTTCTTCACTGCGGTGACGACGACCAGTCACCAGAACTCGAGGGCATGAGTGGAAGCTGTCCAAGCCAAGAGCTGTCTCCAGAGTGCGGCGGAACGCCTTCAGCATACGAGTCCTGAACGACTGGAACTCTCTGCCATCCGCTGTCGTCGATGCGCCCTCAGTCAATAGCTTCAAGGCCAGGCTTGACGAACACTGGGCTCACGCCAAGTACACCATACATTCCAACGACTGATGCAGTGACACACTGACACAAAGCTCGTCACGTCCGGATCCAAGAGGCCAAAAGGCCTTCCTAAATTCCGCATTTTATAAGTATAAGTATAAGTATAAGTATGTGCCTACATTCTAGTAATTAAAATTTTGGTAAGAACATGTTGGTACCTACCTACAATCCTGCTTACTGTAAAGTCAGTCGAGTCAGTCTTAAAAGTACTGAGCAACACTGTGGGGGATCCATCAAGCCCGACCATGGAAGGACTGCTAAATTTGAGTCACTGAAGCAGTTGGCATCCTCGTCCATTCCCCAGTTCAGTTGGTTCGGTGACTCAAATTATAGCAGACTTTTCCTCTGTCAGGCTTGATGGATCCACCACACTGTTGCGCAGTACTTTTAAAACTGACTCTCCATACCTTCTGGCTTTGATTCAACATTTATTATGCATTTCAGGAAAAATGGCTGGAGATAACTTGCCTGAAGGATGGGAAAAGAAGACCAGCAGGTCTACAGGTGAGACTTTTTACAGTATAAGATCATTGTAGAATTGCAGATATAGGTAGGTACCTATCCTCTCCTCTACCAAACTAGACAAATATCAAGAAGCATTAAATGCTTTGTATCAGAATGAAGGCTCGCTTCATACTTTTTAACAACTATGGATACAGGTTGTCCTTTATTTTCTAATGTTTGCTATCCCTACCTTAATATATTTAATCATGTTGTCATTGGTGAAATTGGATGTGCAGTAACTAGATACCTATGCAATGCATTATCAATGGGCAGTTGATGCTGTTATTGGTAGGATGTATATTGTGTGGACTGGTGACCCTCTGCTATGCGTATCCACCCCAGGTCAGGTCTACTACCTGAACCTGTACACCAAGGACAGTCAGTGGGAGGTGCCCACCGAGCCAGCGCGCGGCGGCGGCGACGGTCCGGCCAAGGTGCAGGCGTCCCACCTGCTGGTGAAGCACCGCGACTCGCGCCGGCCGGCCTCCTGGCGCCAGGATCCCATCACCCGCACCAAGGAGGAGGCGCTGCAGATCCTGCAGGGTAAGTCCGCCGGTAGTTCTCCGCAAAGTGGGAAATAATCCTGAACGTGAAGGATGCTTTTCTCAAGTATCACCTGGTACAATTAACACGCGCACTGCAGGGGGGTTGTTTTCAGCCCCCCCCCCCTGTGGTTTTTCGCAAATCGCGAGAAAACGGCGGCGCATAGCGCCGCAAAATTTTGCTTACCTATTCTCCCAACTTTTGCACACCTTGAGTAAAAATTTTTACCCCAGGTGACCTATGGCCAGGTCACCAGGTCAGGTCAAGTGACCCTACCTCGAAACGTAAATTTCGAAGTTTGCAATCCCACCAAGCCCACAGTTGTTGAGATATGATCTTGAAACCCACAGGAAATAGTAAAGTCATCACGAGCTACAACTTGTATATCTCGGAATTTTTATATCGATGACCTAAGGTCAGGTCATTTTTGCGACCGGCCCATTATAAGTCAATGGGAGAAATTTCAACTTACTCTGAATGCCATCCTATGACTTCAATACGCTCAGGATCATAGTATTACAGGTCCCTGTTGGTGATTTCACCGAAACATATCACTTATGACCTTTGGAAGGTGATCTCCAGGTCATCTTAGGTCACCTGAGGTCACCAGCGGTTTTTCTTCAATAACTTGAGATTGAATAGAGATAGAGACTCCGTTCGACGTTTATCGTGTTTTTCTCGTCAATGCGGATCGAATGATATGCAACATGACCTATTTCGGTCAGGTCATGACCTTGACCTGAGGTCAAATTTTCAACTTGACCTTTCGAGGTCATATTATATATCATTCGATGCGCCTTGACGAGCTAAGAACGATGGCGTTCGAATCGATCCTCTGTCTTGTGTGCACGACAATTTATTCAATAAAAACTACCGCGAAATTCCTGTTGTGAAAATCGTAACATTTTGTCTTCGGTGACCTCTGGTGACCTCGTTTTTGACCTGAGACAAAAATGACCTAGTATTTCCTCTATATAACATCTCCACCTATCTAACGCCGTTTACCGTTTGTCGCTACGTTGCGCCGTTTTCGAGATCTCAGGGGGGGTTGTTTTCAACCCCCCCCCCCCCTGCAGTTCGTGTTCGGCTCAGACCCGCTGCAGTGCGCTGTTAAAATGTGGCTGATTTGCTATCCATGTATTCCATAGTCTACCATGATTCTGATCTAACCGGTGCTTGCCGCTTCTGGCCTTTATTTTCCGGTTCTGATCAGTGTTTTCGGCTCTGATCGTTGTCCGGCTTTGATCGGCAGTTTCTGGTTCTGATTAGTGTTCTCCTGCTTTAATCTGTGCTTTCCGGCTCTGACGTTGTTCTCCACTCCTGACCTGTGTTGTCCGGCTCTGACCTTTGTTTTCTGGCTCTGACCTGCGTTTTCCGGTTCCGACTGCTGTTTTACGGTTCCGACCTTTGTTTTCCGGCTCTGACTTTGTTTTCCGGCTCTGACCTGTGTTTTCCGGTTCTTACTGGTGTGTTCCGGTCCGGCAGGGTACCGGGACCGGATCGTCTCCGGCGAGGACACGTTCGAGAACCTGGCCTCTCAGTGCTCCGACTGCAGCTCGGCCAAGCGCGGCGGTGATCTTGGGCCTTTCGGACGCGGCGCCATGCAAAAACCCTTCGAGGACGCCGCCTTCGCGCTGCAGGTGACTACGGGCGATCGCGGCGGGGTGCGATTTTGTATCATTTCCGGCTTTTATCTGCTAGAATAAATCCTCAGTCCTAGCTTATTCAGCATCGCTGTCGATTTTTTTTTTTTTTGTACATTTCATCAGTTTTTCTTTGAAGAAGCTATACTGCTTTGGATTCCTTATCTTGTCCCAGTCGGTAGTAGTCGCTGACGTTCTGTGTCGCCCGCAGGTCGGAGAGATGAGTGAGCCCGTCTGGACCGACTCCGGCGTCCACATCATCAAGCGGCTGGCCTGAGCTCCGAGCCCGTCCCGCAGAGCCGGCCATCAGCCGTCGGCGCAGCGCCGGCACATTCCGCTACATGGACCCTCCCGGAGCGACGTGAGCACCTCCCAGCCGACCCTCCCGGCCGGGGAATGCAGTAGGACCGGTGTCGTGTCCCTCCCCGTGGACGACTCCCGCTCGCGGATGGAGGCAGTGTTGTGAGCCGTAGCCGCGGACCCTTGCCAGCGGGTCCCTCTGAGTTGGGATGGTTCCGGACGACCGCCGTGCTGTAGAGCCCCGTTCCCCGCTCTACTCCCGATAGCTTATGTGTCCCGGCAGCACCGGCCGTCGAGCCGTCGGCTCGTTTGCCTGGGCTGTGTATAAGCTGCTGGATGGGAACGCACTTACAATCAGTTCAACGCTGGGAAGTCGTATGGGAATCATGCTTGGAAAGTGATGCGCTGGCCTTTTGTTCCGCTGCCATCGAGTTGTCTTGCTCCAAGATACGGCGAACCTGCCCCTCTCCCGCCCTCCCGGCTGTCCCATACCTGAGCCAGGCGTCGACTGGCGATTTTCGGACGGTTGCACGTCGAATCATTTGTTGGTGTTTCCGAGTATCGACCTTGCTACAGTGTCGTGTGATTGAGCCGGTGGCATTTGCATTGACGAGCTAATAATTGTTACTGGAATTTCACTTTACTGTCGCCGCTTTCATGAACTTGCAATGTTTGGCTAGCCTGCCCTTGGACAACATATTGTTGTTTGACAATAAATGTGTTAGAAATGGCGCGCGCTCTGAAATATGGGGATGAAATATGTAGTTATTACGCCGGTAATACCCTTAGCTGGCCTTGATCTGGAAGTTAATGAGGGTGGCCCGGGGGGCCTGTGACAAGATGTCAGCAATGAACTGCAATCGGATGACGAAAGACAGTGCTCACCGCATCGTTCCCTCCCATCGAAAATTACGTGCTGATGAAGCACACGAATCTGTACAATGAGCACATTGCGCACTGCGCAGGCTATCTCGCTATTGAACACAGTCCACAGCCTCGCGAAAATGCACGGGCTTTGAATGTGACCACAGCGGCAAAGGTCGCTGATAGTCACAAGGGTGAGGTAATTGTGGTATCGATGGAAAGAAACTATATTTTTTTGGGTTGTTTTCCGTGACATCACGTCAGACACCCCATGCCAATGACAAATTCTTGAGATGTGTCTAAGCGACGCCTTGTGGTCGATAAGCCTTTCACGTTCATTTGTTGGTGACCTGTAGCGCAGATTCAGGACACCCTCAGCCCTTGGTCACCCCGTCACATGCAGCCATTTTTACCCGCATTGTGTGTGTATGAGCATTCCTCGGTGACGGTTACCGATCAGTCATTGAAACAGGTGGCTTGTGGCAGCGGAGCATGGCCCCGTTCGGTAGCTGGCGGACAAAAATGGAGCGGTACGTGTGATTTTTGAGGTCACTGCGGGGCGAAGTCCTAGAATCGATCACAGACCTGCCTATCTCCAATCGACAGTTACTCAAGGAGTTGTTTGAGCATGACAAATGCGGGCGACTTACGGTGCGGTTTTAATTTTTATTTCAAATTGCGAATACATCTCACGATAGTTTCATTGGCTGAGAACTAGTACCTCGTGGAGACTAAGAGAACGTTTCTGGCGGGCTGTTTATGGCTTATGGACTAATATGGCGGTTAAATCACTTTCTTGCTTCCGTTCCCCCGGCTGAAAGCATTTTGAATAGAGCGGGCCCACTCGGCAGTGGCACCTCTACCGGCTGGCCGTCGACATTGTAGTACTCGTATTTGCCGCTGAGGGGCACCTCCGACGCGGCGGCCGGCGACCAGCGGCGCTTCATGAACCGTGAGACCATGGACGGATTGACGCAGTCGGGGCTCTCGTTCCCGGCCAGACAGGCGTCCGCACAGGCGGTGCCCTGGAAGAACCGGCCGTACATGCTCTTGCACTGGCCGCAGTTTCTGTAACAAAAGGAATGACTTTCAATCGTTGAGAAATGCATGACACTGAACAATAGTGTACCTTCCAGGACAAGGAGTCTAGATTTTTATTTTAAGCAAATAGATTTGTTTAATCCGAAGGACGCAACCATTCCTTTCCTTGATGTAGGTATACCATTTTCTCGGGGCTAAATCGTCATCCCTAAAATAGATCCCTTGCCTTGTAGTTAGGTCGAAAGGACGTCACCGTGTAAAGCATTCAGATATCGAGATTGCGTAGTTATTGCCTAATAATCGGTCATCGAATACAAGTATCTCTGACTTCAATCTAAAAACTCACCTTACACAGGAGCCTATGTTTGCGTCAGCCGGCCTGGTCAACAATAGACAGACGAGGACGGAGCAGAGCAGCACGAGAGTGGACGACTGTGGACAGAGGTGGACGGGGCAGTCAGACGAGGGTGGACGACTGTGGACAGAGGTGGACAGCACGGTCAGACGAGAGTGGGACACAGTGTAATAGAGTGGACGACTGTGGACAGAGGTGGACGGGGCAGTCAGACGAGGGTGGACGACTGTGGACAGAGGTGGACGGGGCAGTCAGACGAGGGTGGACGACTGTGGACGGAGGTGGACGGGGCGGTCAAACTAGAGTGGAACACAGTGTAATAGAGTGGACGACTGTGGACAGAGGTGGACGGGGTGGTCAGACTAGAGTGGGACACAGCTGTAACAGAGTGGACGACTGTGGACGGAGGTGGACAGCATGGTCAGACGAGAGTAGAACACAGTGTAATAGAGTGGGCCACTGTGGACGGAGGTGGACAGCACGGTTAGACGAGAGTAGAACACAGCTGTAACAGAGTGGGCCACTGTGGACGGAGGTGGACGGGGTGGTCAGACGAGAGTAGAACACAGCTGTAACAGAGTGGGCCACTGTGGACAGAGGTGGACGGCACGGTTAGACGAGAGTGGAACACAGCTGTAACATAGCGGACGACTGTGGACAGAGGTGGACAGCACGGTCAGCAGCAGACAGACGAGAGTGGAACACCTCACCCATTACTTTAATCATGGAGCTCAAATTTGCTTAAGTAGATACGTCTTTCCCAAAGTCCTCTCTTATAAAGCGCATATATATGTAAGAGCATCGTTTTACCTTATTTTACCAGGTCTTTTAATTATAACGATGGTATTGATTTTACCCATTGATGGTTAGGTATTGGTATATACCTGGCTCATGTTGATGTGTATCTGTGCTCGGTGGTGGAGCAGCCCAGCCTCAGCGGAGGTAACGAACACAGATGAGGTGCACGGCGCTCACGGGGCCGCTCTCAGCTGCTGTGCACGTGTCGACAGCGACGGAGCACACCTTATATGGAACGTCGGCGGTGACGCCGCGCAGACGCCGTGTTCGGTTCATGCTCAGTGCTCATGACACTTCAATGAAGACCAGTGTTCGTTACTGCAATCTATGTTTTACTCATTAAATCACGACGAGTGATTTAATTTCAGCGATAACTAGCTTAAATTTTCGCACGCAATTCTTAGTGGAAGGATATGAAATTGACTGCCGAAGATGATGATGATTACCAAAGAAAAATGCCAAAGAAATATGAATTGTGTTTTGTGCAGCCTGCGGCTCTTCACTGTCTTCAGTCGTTGAATAGTTGACTTGGTCCGTGTAAGTGCGGTAACTTTTTGTAGGCAAGGTAACCTAGCATGACCTGTGGGCTCAACCTGTCGCAATTCCCTATTTCAAGGCATCTGTGACTCGGTCATTCCGGCCAACATGTGTAATATTGTGTTGGCAATAGCGTATCCGAGGAAGTCAGGACGTTGACTTGAGCAAGACGTTGAGCTCGGGCCGATTATTGAGGACGCCAAGGGCTGCCTAACTGAAATGCATAAAAGCTGTTTGATTGAATTGCAGTTTAATACATTTGAACGTCAACCAGTGCTGTCAAGTTATATTCTTGGAACTTACCAGATTAGACCGAAATTTGTGAAAACTGTCCATGATATATCGCACCTGTGTCAAACCTTAGAAAAAGGAAAAGGCCTACCACTCTCAGGTCAGTCAGTCATTGGCCCCGCTTTTATTTCAGCGTAGGAGTGTAAAAGAACGTTTCAAACCAGTAACTTGGAAATACCTACATACTTCGAGGCGATGATTCCTATTCATAACCGTCTTGCAGATAAATTTCTTCTTTCTTATTATAATGCATTATGATAGGAGGAATGGTACATTTTTGTACCTATTCTTCCTATAGGAATCCTAATACGGTGTCCCTCGGCGGCCTCGTTTGTACGACTTTTGTAATTACTCCTTTAGGCTTTACAAAATGAATATTGGCCAAGTCGGTCTTCAAAACGACGATACTCTATACACTTATCCAATTTCTTGGGCGTAAGTCGTCTGGCGATTAGATTTTAGAAAGCCATTTGGAAAGCAGTCGGTGGTCAGCTCGGTTGAATTTGTCACTTCGATCTGTCCTAATTTCATTGAGCTAGTTCGACTGTTAGGCTGTAATTGCATTTCTTTCCTGCTATGAAGGCACACTCTTCCACAGGGAAATGCGGTATTTTTATGGTTTGAATCTTCGCATGTAAAATGATCGATGTACTTACCAGAATGATTCGAAATGAAAGTAGGTACTGCAGGGCGCGAGAAAATGCCTTGATGATTAAAAGCTATTATGTGGATTGCCTGTATATTATGTTTAAGTTAACCCGGCGGCCGCTGGGCCTCCGCGCCACCCGTCGGCCGCTGGGGGGGGGGGGGGCATATAGTTGCCCCCTTTACTTGTTGCCCCCTTTACTTCTGCAGCGATATCGTCGCAACGCGAAGAGCTAGAGAAGCGAAACTTTGCACACTTTTTCCTGAATACCTAGCTGAGGTTGTGTCCAAATTTGGTGTCGATTCCATTTGAAATGACGTCACAGTGACGTCAAAAGTCAAAGTATAGATTTGCGACTCTCAGTTTCCTCACGATATATCCGATGTATGAGACCGAATATAAAGGACCGATTATTGGTCAGTAACTAGTTGGAAGTCTACTTAGATGTTTTAGGATGACAGCAGGTGCTGTCTAGTTCATTTACAGTTGAGTGTCATGCTCAGCGACATCAGAAACGGTCCATATCGGAAAACGACAAAACTTTATGACGTCAGTTTGACGTCATTTTAAGCGCTACACTACAACCACCAAACTTTTCTCAAACATTGCCTAGGTATTCATTTGAAGCTATGCCAAGTTACACGTTCATAGCTTATCAGGTTTCGGAGATATTCTACAAAACGTAAAGGAGGGGGGGGCAACTTTATGCCCCCTCCCCCCCCCCCCCCCCCCAGCGACTCGTGGGTTAATGGGCTTGATAGTGCGGTCGGTCCCAGGGTGCTTTGCCAAAACTTACCGATTTTGCCGATATTTTTATGGCCGGCATTGACAGCATTTTCCGATCGAGATCGGAATGAAATCGTATCGCCACCCAAGATTGTAATCCATTCACCTGACGAAAAGCATGCTCGCTCATTGCTGATTTTTTTATCAATCTCATATCTTTGCGTTGGCAAATATCGTTTGTGCAATATGTACATCATCTCCATTCTCCACATGCCTACGATGTTCGCTCTCATTGAGCCATGAGTGGGAAAACTTCTCCCAAAGACATGACGTCTGCGCGGCGTCGCCGCCGACGTTCCATATAAGGTGTGCTCCGTCGCTGTCGACACGTGCACAGCAGCTGAGAGCGGCCCCGGGAGCGCCGTGCACCTCATCTGTGTCGTCACATCCGCTGCGGCTGGGCTGCTCCACCACCGAGCACAGATACCAACAACATGAGCAAGGTATACCTACCCGCAACACGTTTGCCGTTTTACCCAGAATCTGGTGGTTAACGAAAAGGACAATTCTTATGCCTATGATAATGTGTTCTTTATTTTTTGTTTCATTGTTCATTGTTCCTAAGTGATTTTTTGGTACACAAAAGTAAGGCGTAAAGACTAAAGCCTATAGCGGAAACTCATGCTAAGCGTATAAATGATTTTCTGAAAACTATGGGTTGTGGAGCTCTTCTATAGTTCTGTCGGACGCTCTGCTGCTACCCCTGGTAACCATTTTACCCCGTCCACCTCCGTCCACAGTCGTCCACTGTGTTACAGCTGTGTTCCACTCTCGTCTGACTACCCCGTCCACCTCCGTCCACAGTCATCCACCCTCGTCTGACAGTGCTGTCCACCTCCGTCCACAGTGGTCCACTCTGTTACAGCTGTGTTCCACTCTCGTCTGACCGTACGTCCACCTCCGTCCACAGTCGTCCACTCTGTTACAGCTGTGTCCCACTCTCGTCTGACTACCCCGTCCACCTCCGTCCACAGTCATCCACCCTCGTCTGACAGTGCTGTCCACCTCCGTCCACAGTGGTCCACTCTGTTACAGCTGTGTTCCACTCTCGTCTGACCGTACGTCCACCTCCGTCCACAGTCGTCCACTCTGTTACAGCTGTGTCCCACTCTCGTCTGACTACCCCGTCCACCTCCGTCCACAGTCATCCACCCTCGTCTGACAGTGCTGTCCACCTCCGTCCACAGTGGTCCACTCTGTTACAGCTGTGTTCCACTCTCGTCTGACCGTGCTGTCCACCTCCGTCCACAGTCGTCCACCCTCGTGCTGCTCTGCTCCGTTCTCGTCTGTCTCCTGATGACCCGACCGACCCACGCCGATATAGGCTCCTGCGTCAGGTAAGACATGTTTGGATCTGGGTGACTTGAAATGAATTCATGCGACATTCGAACAATTAAATAACAGCTGCACAAATTTGGACGATGAGGCTCGAATATCTTGCTTTTACTGGCATCTGATTTTCTCAGTTTTTTTATGTTAGATAAGGTCTGACAAAAGCAGGGTTAAACGCACTTAATTACATTAGATGTGTACTCAGCAGCAACATTCCCAGTAGTCTCCGCAGATAGATACCAAGGATTAACCCGCGCCCCGTAGGGCTATCGGCGGACCCTACCACCCGTAGGGGAGGGGCCGTTTCGGCCCCCCCCCCTAAGATCTCGGAAAGTTACCGGCCGATTTTCAAAATTCAAACGGCGTTCGATAGCCCCACCCGGGAACTACCTTGTGACCAAATTTCATTGACCTAGGTCAAACCGATGACATCACAGGTCAGGTCAAAGGTCAGATTTTCACCGTTCACAGGCAATTCAAGAAATGTGCTGTGAAAGCGAGTAAATTGGTAATTTATTGAAAACCATCGATGGTACATTGTTCGTCAAACACATAATTTGCTATCTGAGGTCACTGATACCAGGTCAGGTCACAGCGAGGTCAGGTCACCGGGGGTCACAATATGAATGTGTCGTGTGATACATGTTTTATGGTCCATTTTACATGACAAATGCGATTATGTGGGTTAGGCAGCCTTTGGGGCCAGCCTAGGTCACGTTTTGGTGAAGGTCAGGTCAAGGTCAGGTCAAATTAGGTCAAATTTCAAAGTTGATATTTTGCATAAAATGGGTATCGATTCGATGCAGCTCGTCACGGGGAGTCTAATGGTGGTCTTCGTTTTGCTCTACGAGTTCTAGAATTGCCAAAAATTGAGTTTGAAAATTTGACGTCATCATTTTTGAACAGTTTTTTCGCTATAACTTGGCCAAAAAACGAGGTATCGATCTGAAATTTGGTATGTAGATAGAAGACGGTAGGCACTATCACATATATTCCGGTTTTTTCGAAACTCAAAAAACTTTTTGGATTTTTTGGCGAATATATCCAAAAAAATGCTTTTTTGATTTTTGGGGGTCTAAACTCAAAAATTTCAAAAATTCGAGATAGCAGTTTTGTAGCCCTGTCAATTCTACACCTTTTATGTCTTCATCATTTTTCTGTATCTTCAAAGCTGTAGTCCTGACAGGTCTTCTCGCGAAGGTCTTTTTTCGGTCGAAAATGACAGAACATGACGTCACTCTGACGTCATTTGTGGCCAACCTATCATAGCCTCTGGAAAAATTTTTGGTCACAATGTGTAAAATTGATGCCCGGAGGGGTCCTGAAAGTTTGGTGGCGATATCTCCAGCCGTTTAGGAGATATCGACCGAAAAGGACAGAGGGGGGCCGTTTCGGCCCCCCCCCCCCTACGGGGCGCGGGTTAAGGAAGTTCTTAATTGAGCGTGTCAACAACTGATATCGTTTTCCTTTAATTCTCTCCGCAGAAACTGCGGCCAGTGCAAGAGCATGTACGGCCGGTTCTTCCAGGGCACCGCCTGTGCGGACGCCTGTCTGGCCGGAAACGAGGGCCCCGACTGCGTAAACCCGTCCATGGTCTCGCGCTTCATGAAGCGCCGCTCGGCACCGCTTGCTGTTCAGGACGCGTCCTCCGGTGGCAAATACGAGTACTACGGTCTGGACGGCCAGCCGGCGGTCCCCGGAGCGTCAACACTCCTGTAGGAACCGCGGCATGTTCACGATCTCGTCACGGGCGTCAGCCAGTGCCTGGGACTTCTCATCAGCTGCCTTTGTCACTAGCTGCCAGACCGTGCATATGATCTCGGTGTACAGTCTGTCTTGAAAGTACCGCAGCATGGGCTGCGGCGGCCCGGCGAACTAAAGGTCGGGAGCTCGGTGGTTTGAGAGCCCCAGAGCACGTGACGGCAGTGAGCCAGGAGAGAGTGACCGGGCAGGTCGCGTGGGGTGCCGCTCTCCCTTACTCTTTCCACCCCGCTGCGGCGCCTGTCGCCCGGGGGCACGGGCCGTCTGCGAGCACGAGTGGAGAACTTGACCGGCCCGGCCGATCCCCCGGTTGCCGGTTCACCCTTGGAACTGTTTTATTCTCGACGAAAAGACAGACGTAGCCAATCTAAAGGATGAGCGCGACTGCTTGCATTGTTATCAGAACATGACACATATTGAACAATAAGTTACGATCATGGAACGGAACAGAATAAATGTGAAAATCTCAGAACTATGGGTTAAAAGCTGATCGATTGATCCAGTAACTTAGGATAAGGTAATTTGTTTCGGATTTATTAATGCGAGATAAAAAAGAAATCCCATTCTCACCACCCTTGTTGAGGTTGAAACACGAAAAGCGAAAGCCAATGGAAGTAAGATGGAATGGAAACCTTTTGCGGCTTTTGCTCATAACTAAAGGAAGCCAAAGCAAATCCTACACTTGGGTGTTTTTCGTCTTCTTTTCTTCCATCTCATTACAAGGAGTAGTAAAGTAGTCTTGGTTACAAGTATAATCACTATCATGCCAAAAAAGTTACGAACCATTCAAACTATAGACCACCAATGGCTGCTACATAAAAACATCACAAAATAACTAGCCCATTATACTCCTTTGTTTCCTATCCATAAAACTTGCAGGCAAATATTTTCTTTTTTACGATCGAATGGCCAAGCAATTGTTCGTAGCGCCTACTTCCAGGTAGAGGATACGATCACTTTGATAATTGTATACCAAACACGAATTATGCGGATTTATGCGGGAGGTCACTGAGATAATGGGTATTAACAGGTAGCGGCATATTAACCCTCGCCGGCACAGGGGGGGTTGATGCACCCCCCTAAGGTTTTTCTCGAATAACATACATTAGGGTGGGTGTCAAGGTCACCTGAAGATCAGGTCAGGTCATTGACCTTTGGTGACCTCGGGTGACCTCGGTTCACTTTTTCGAGTTTTACATGTTTCTAGGCTAGTTTTTGGAGCTGAATTCGAATTTAGCAACCATTTGAACATTTACGAAGTAGTTTTGGTGCCTTCGTAACATGTTACGAAGCTGTCAGAGGCGGTTGACACGTATTACGAATACCCGTCACAACCCCTACCGGTTGACCTGACCTGACCTGACCCGACCTGGTCTAAATGCTTAGAGACATCATCTCTGATCAAAACTAATACGATATTCGTGATCAGCACCCCGGAAAACCACATAGCAGCCACACTTTAAGACTTTCTAACAGGTCCCGATTTTCCCGGTTTTCGGGTCATTGACCTGACCTGGAAGGTCACCCGATGACCCAGGACCTTAAAATTGGGTATCATCGGCTTCCTCTCGTGACGGGCAACACGCTCGTTTTTTCTGCGAAGCTCCAGCTCAATCAGGGGCCAAACACGGGGGGGTCGTACCAATCCCCCCTTGTGCCGTCGAAGGACGCAAAATGGCCTGTGCCGGCGAGGGTTAATCAATTTCAGTTCCTGAGTGCTCACTGTTCACTGTTCAGCTCAGGATGAGAGTTGAGATCATACGGGACTGTATAGTGTGAATTTTATTCGTTTAACGATCTATCAAAACTCCTCTCTTCCTCCCTCTCTCTCTCCCTCCCTCTCTGTCTCTCTCCCTCCCTCTCTCTCCGTCTCCCTCCCTCTCTCTCCGTCTCCCTGTCTCCCTGTCTCCCTGTCTCTCTGTCTCTCTGTCTCTCTGTCTCTCTCTCTCTCTCTCTCTCTCTCTCTCTCTCTCTCTCTCTCTCTCTCTCTCTCTCTCTCTCTCTCTCTCTCTCTCTCTCTCTCTCTCTCTCTCTCTCTCTCTCTCTCTCTCTCTCTCTCTCTCTCTCCCTCTCTCTCTCTCTCTCTCTCTCTCTCTCTCTCTCTCTCTCTCTCTCTCTCTCTCTCTCTCTCCCTGCCCCTCCATAAGATGCAGAAAATTTTAGCAGACTCCAACGAATGTTGCAGAGTCTAGCTACCAAAGCAGTCCGAGAGTCGGGAGAGTTGCGTCCATCCCCGTACCGGCAAGTGATACGTTTATCTTATGGCAGTGCACTGGTCCGGAGTCAGAGTCGGAGTCGGAGCCGATCAGCAGGCCGACGTCAGATTTAGAGTTGCAGTCGGAACAGCGCCGTCGCGACTCAGAACCCCTTTTCTTTATATTTTCGGCTTCAAAGTAGCTGGCTAGATTTATTACTTAACAAAGCAGGCTCTCTGCACACTGCTGCGTTGGAGGGGGGCGGGGCTGCGACATCCCTCCACCCATACCTGATAAGTGATTTTAAATCTTTTCTTAACAGTTGTGATGGCGGAATGAATCAGACCCAGATCTTTCAAGGTCGGGTCACTTAGGTTACGTTATAGTGTCCTAGCCTCAGGAAAAGTTATAATGCTCGCCGGCACTGAATAATGCTCGAGAGATCAGCGATCGACCCGAGATCTTAACCTTCACACTTACAGGAGGAGTTCAAACCGATGCGTACCTCACGGCTTTTTCACGAATAACTCGCGTAAAAAGCGACCGACCGACCGACCACGACAAAACTTTCAATATCTTCGAATTGATCAATGTTATATCTTCCCTAAAATTATGACCCTGAACCCAATGGCCTTTGACCTGTAACCTCTTTCTCGATACTATGTCAGGCCAAGATGCCGATTCCATGCATGTCAGCGCATATTATCCACGCGTTTCCAGGCATTTTGTGATTGGAAATATCAGGTCCCAGCAGGTGAAATGATCAGGGCCGACCTGATCATTTTAAATGGCCGATCAGGAGCCGAACGGCTGTAAGGCGGGTTCCTACGGACCATTTCCATCAGTAGACGCTATAAAGCGGCCAATACTGGGAATGTTAAAAGTAATTACCAGTCACTGTGTCTCGTAACCACGCACACAATTTTTTGCTTAATCTGAGCCAAACGACGGAGGCCGCACCCGCTACCCTCTGGCCGGATTACATGTGTAACACGTAAATGTCTGGCGAGGCTCGAAAGGGAAGCATCAATTTTCATTTATCAAAACTTTCATGCCAGGAAAAGAATTACTACGCTTAGCTGGTGTCTCTGTATAAGTATTCATAAAGCAGCGCCTTGTCTGCCGCCCTGGCAGCACCGAGAGCCCGCTCACTCGCGCCCATCCCTCTCCTCCCTCCTCCCCCCCCCCCAGGGTCAGGCGATCCAGTGGCCCTCAAACCTGACCGCCCTCCGCTGCGCCGACCCACCAGCGCCACCCTGCCATGCTGCGGTACTTTCAAGACAGACTGTACAGTGGACCCAGTCCGTTGGGCATTGCTATGCATCACTGTGGTTTGAACTTATTGGTGTGAATTATGAAATATAGCATGATTGTTCAGCAAACAGGCTTCGTATGTGTGTAAGACGGACTCTTTTCATATATCACAAGAAATATTCAAATCGCAACAAAAACTCACCGGCTCGAGCGCATTTGTTGGGCCACACGATCGGACATCGGTGCCAACCGAGAGGCGACCACATTCGCCCCTCCGCTGCTGCACTTGTTCACGCTTGGTGTATCACGCCCAACATCACTCCCCGGCCTGCGCCAGCCGCCAAACCGAACAGGGCCACCGCGCCGGGCAGCGCTGGGCCTATTTCATGGTGCACCGCTGCCCAGCGCTGCACGATACTATAAGGCGTTGGCGTTCGCTTTCTATGGAAGCAAAAGCAAATTTGTAATTTTGTTTACTTTTCGATGGAATCAAAGCACCAATATCTGATAGCAGTGGGCAGCGTCGTGTCGTGAAACAGGACTCAAGTCATCGGGGTCTGCACTGCGTTGACGTTACTTACGACTGGTCCGCACTGCATTCCATCCATGCCGCCCGGGGCCGGCGTCTTACGGCGTGGATAGGCTGTGCCGCCAAGCACTTACGTCAAGCGGCAGTCTACCGGTTCCAGGCGGCTGCTGTCTGTGCTGACGGCTGCCATGGACTGAGCCCAATGGGCAAAGGGCGGATCGAGTCCCGGTACTTTGTTCCGTAGGCGATTGTACCAGTGGAGTTCCTAGCGATTTGGTTACTATGGATTTTATGTATATCTGAGACGAGGGTTAGGCAATACTTATCAGCTCAGTGCTCACTATCATAAAGAACTTAAAACAAAACAAACGCAGTTTTTATAATCGAGACATGAAAGATGAGCGAAACAATGAAAATACATGGGTTTGTTCCGCGTAACAATATGAATGGACCTTTGTGGCCTCAACAGAAAAGTGACCTTTTCTGTTCAGGTTCAGAAAAGTGACCTTAGCTTGCAAAATCATCAGTTTACTATGTAAGTACACAGGTAAGACTTAGTTAAAATTCATTCGGCGCCACTCGTTGATAAGAATGGTTGTTCGTAGAGTCACTGCTGTACAATGCAGGGTATATAGATGGGCACAACGCACACTGCACAGTACATTGCATATTAGTTATATCTCATACTGAACGAGGCCGGTGTAAATAACTTCAAGACCAAGGTTCTTGCTGGAATTTTGAGCGAAGCCGCAGACGGAGCTCAAAAATCAGAAAGGACTGAGGCCTTGAAAATTTATTATTGGCCGAGTTTGGTATGTTTTTTACTGTATGATGCCTGGTGTAAGCTGGTGTACGGCCCTCCAGCAAAAGAGTGGTTGGTTAGCCTATGTGCTTTTGGTGTAATAACTTTAAATGACAGAGACACCCTGTAAAATGACTCAATAGCAATGAGAAGAGGGTCCGTGCACACATTTCGGCAGTGGTTTTCAACAACCATTAGACGTATTCATCAATGTAGATCGACTATTGTGATGTTGGCAACCAACCACTTAATACCTGGAGGGCCGTACCTAACGTTTTTGACCGTGGTCAATTTTACACTGCAGTTTACACCATACCTCTCCGACTCATGTATTTGAATTGGCCAGGTTACACACTACACAGTGTAGTCTATGACAAGTGTACAAACTTTATTATTTGTATCAAACGTTATTGCAGAGTAACTTCACACAAGCAATTCCATTTAGACGGTTCATTGTCCTTCGAGGGACTCCGCCACGGTTTCAGGATGGCGGAGATCCGACCCAAAATACATACCCTAATACATTTATAGCTGCATTACAGAAGTTAAGTTATTGGAGGGGGGGGGGGTCTGGACACCTACTATCTCCCCCATCCCCGTCCCCCGCTGGTGGAGCCGGAGCCTCTGGGCCAAAACGTTGGCCTTAGACCAAATCCGAAGGCACATTAGTGCAAGGCTTATAATAGAACTATCGTAAGCCCTATTTCTAATGCTACATCTCTATGGGCTAATTAGTTTGGCGTTCATTTATAAGAAAATGTCTTAATAAAAACAAATTAACTTTTAATTTCCTACAGTGATTGCAATACTGACCAAATCGGAAAATGATCTGGATTGTTTTAACGTGCTCGTTGAGAGCTAATTTCCCCTTTCCGTGCGTTTTCCTGTCTTTTCGCTTTTTGAACCCCAGTTGCACAATTCTGATCGTATGTTTTAATCCCACTCTAAACTGCACAAAGGCCGTAAAGATGCAGCGTCTACCGCGCTATGCAAAACATATATTATGAAACTGCACTTCCCCGACCGTTAAGCAGGTAACACCGCAGATGAACAGCCATCAGCGCCCCCCCCCCCCACCCACCCACCCCGCCCCTCCCATTCCACGGTGCTATTTGGCCGGTCGTCTGTCCGCTGATATAAGTGCTGTTGCGATGGTCACGGCATGCCTATTGCCTAATTATAACAGAAATGTTACAGCTGCGCCGGCCCTGGCGATGTGTCGACGATACTCTATCAGTCGGCAATGCATGTTTCGAGACCAACGCCTCCTGATATGATGTTTATTATTTGAATTACTATATGCAGACGGCGCAGTTGACGGCCAGGTAGATAAAGTAATCTCACTGCGCCAGCGTATTACCTTCGCACCTTTCCTTGAACCAGCTGACTGCATTGGGCGTACGAGCCATAAAGACAGGTGGCTGACAGTTGACATTGCAATTAAAGAAGGGGATTTCTTAATTGGTCATTTATTCGCCATTCATTTCACCGTTTATTGACTTTTAATTGCTAGAAAAAGGAAGCGAAAAGAAAAACGACGATATCAAGCCAAAACGATATAGGTGATCTAGTGGTAGAATTGAAAAACGGGTTTTATTTCGGAGGAAAAATGCTGCCATTGAGGGAAATAGCTTATAAACGTAAAAACGCAGAGCTTAAAGATATATTTTGCATTGATTAGGATGAGTTGCTGTTTCAAATGTTATTTGATGAGCTCAAGCCGCTTCTCGACTAATCAGCCAGATGAATACATGTGTGAAGATGCAAGCTACCTTCATTTTCCTCATGAGATGACGCGTCGCATATACGTGTTCATTTGTATGTTCGAAGTGCTGAAGCGCAGCCGGAGGATGGAGTACCTACAACGCACAGACATGCCTGATTGATTATAGTAACCAAACCAATCGGTATGGCGCCAGGAGTCATGCATTATGGGCCTACGGCTATATCGCGTCGCTTTCTGGGAGCAGCGCCGGGCGCGGTGTCGCCAGCGTGCCTGCAGTCTAGACTGTGCCGCCATACAGCAGAGCACTGCGGGTGGCCTACCTTCCAGGTCCCAGCCGTAAGGGAGGCAGGTAGACCGCGCCGGCCGCTGAGCGGTCGGGAAGGGAGAAAGAAAGTCATCAAAGGAGCAATGTTGGGTATTTATTTCATTCCATATAACTACTACCTTAGTCGTTACATAAAAACTGGCCTTTTGCCTGCAGCAGCCAGTACCTATATACCTATATTTCGTTCCTGAGTTGTTATCCTGGGAGCGTTCAACGTACGGTATTTATTATTTATTGACGCATGAAGATCGAAACGCAGTTGCTGATTGCATCATTTGCGAATGCATGTTATTTATATTTCAATATCTCCTCATACACATAGTAGCGCCCATTCACACGCGTATGAATGCTATCAGGCGGAGAGTGATAATGAGGTCATGTTCGTCAGTTCACGAGGGGAAATGCGTAATGGAGGTGCAGAGCTCGCCGGGGCTACTTCCGCGCCTCCACTCCTCGAGCTGAGAGCATTCTGAAGAGAGCCGAGCTGCCGGAAATGGGCGCCTCTGCCGGCTGGCCGTCCACGCTGTAATACTCGTACTTGCCGCCGAGGGACGCCAGCCCGGGGGACGCGGGGACCACCGGCGAGGCTCGCCGCTTCAGAAAGCGCGAGACCATCGAGGGGTTGTAGCAGTCGGGGCCCTCATTCCCGGCCAGACAGGCGTCCGCACAGGCGGTGCCCTGGAAGAACCGGCCGTACATGCTCTTGCACTGGCCGCAGTTTCTGTAACGAGAGATGGAACGATTGATGGTTGGGTAACGAGAGACGTAAGCCTCAAGGAGCCGTCAACGTTCTTGGGAGCTCTTAGGTCTGACGTATATCTGAGAGGGCGTTGGCGTCTCCTTTTGGTATAAAATGAGGCCTTGAGACATAAAAGCGTGCACTGACGACCATCCCGCACCGATAGAAGCGGTGCTCGCGGACAGCCCGAGAATCAATGCATGTCTACATTGTCGATACGGTCCAGCGATTAGTGTTTATTTATTTATTTACTTTCCGGTCCGTAGGTCAGTCATGACAGCGCACTTCTCAAGTCAGTCATGTCAGTCAAGTCAGCCAGGAAGTCAAGTCCACAAATACTTCTTTTTGTGCAACTCGCTCAACAGTGAACTGAGGGCACTGAGGTCAAAATGCAGTTATTTTTGTCCCCCCCCCCCCACTCACCGGACGCAGGACCCGATGCTGGCCTGGGCCGGGCCGCTCAGCAGGAGGACGGCAATCGCGCCGCAGAGCACCAGCAGCGACTCGGTCTGTGGGAACAGGTCCCGTGGCGACGTGTCAGCGACGGGAGTAAGACCGGGCACGCTGAACAAAATGGGGAGTTTGTGGTATTTGATGATAATAAATGGCCAATGAGTCCTCCTAATTTTCGATCCTCACACAGACAGTGCAGCCTATACCCTGCCTATATCTTCGACTAGCTGCAGTATAAAAAGCAGGGAGGGAGCGTTTATGATTGCCTCTATAGCATGGGCTAAAGCTATGCAGCGATTTCTGATGAACAATGGACATTCAGCATGCATAGTGAATACCTAATGTTAAAAAAAAACATGTTGCTTGTTGCCCGAAAGCAAATATTTCTCAAACACCGAAATAAAAGCACAAAGCTGGTTGCACTAAAATAAACGCTTTTATCGTTCGCTAGTCTCGAATCTGATTATGGAGTATATGAACTTAATTCTAAAACATCTCTGAAGGGGTTAAGTCACAGAGCAGGTTGTACACTACATGAGCTCGACCTGACAGTTGACACATCCATTTAACTTTGTGAGTCACCTGCTTCGCTTCTTCCCTATTTAAAACTTTGACAGCTTGGTGTCGAGAAGTTGGTCGCACCATCGCACTAGGGTATGGTTACCTGCACACTGCACAGTGCACCTTCGAGCCAATCATGGCGCTACCTCTCTACATATTTGTTTCAGTTGGAGACATTCCGGCATTGTTATGTTTTTTTTTTTTCTGAGTAAAATATAATTGAACTTTACATTTCACGCATCCCAGTTTCTGGGATAACCTAGAGACTTGGGCTCTTCCGTGCATCATCTAGAAAAAATTCCAATTAATCCCATCTTGACTTCCTGAGTTTTCCTTGTTTTTCAACTGTAATCGGTTGGACCAAGTAGGACCGAGTCGCTATCCTCTGGGATGCATTAACCCGCGCGGGGCTGCCGCTGGGGTCTCCAGCCGAACGCGCGGGGCTGGGGGGGGGGGGGATAAATTTTACCCCCCCCCCCTGTTATCTCCCGAACTAATGGTCCGATTTGGAAAATGCAAACGCCAATCGAAAGCTCTCATCACGAACAACTAAAAACATGTACTTAATTTAAAGTTTGAGGTCAAGGTCGAGGTCAGGTCAAGGGTACAAATTGCAAGTTTCTACAGTATCGGCCTTGCACCGTAGTTGCCGAAGAATGGAGTCATGGACTGAGACCGATCGCCCAAAACGTGTTCTTAGGCTACCAAGACAATATTCGTTGCATACAATATCATTCAGAGGTCAAGGTCAAGGTCAGGTCAGGTCAGGTCAGGTCACCAAAAAACAAAATATAGAAAAGGGCATGTATGACACATGTTTTATGGGTCATTTTACTCATAGAATTCAATAGGCACACTCAATAAGTGATATGGACCACCTTTGGATGAATTTCAGGTCGAGGTCAGGTCAAGGTCAGGTCAAGTGAGGTCAAATTTTGAAGTTGGTTGTTAAGGCCTAAAAAGGTGTCTATCTGATGCAGTTTTTCACGGCGAATCGAATGGTGCTATTTTTGTTTCCGTACGAGGTCTAGAACTTCCAAAAAAGTCATTTTTCAAAAATTTGTGTGTCGTGACGTCATACAATTTTGAATAACTCCCACATTTTTGAACCGATTCTTCTAAAATTTGGTATGTAGGTGCACATAGACCATTTCTCTGACATATCTTCCGGTTTTTTCGATAGACTCAAAATTTTGGATTTTATAATCATTTTCCCAAAAAAGTCAGTTTTTTGAAAAAACTTAGGCCCAAATCCAAAATTTTCAAAAAACCGAGATAACCATTTGATAGACAAAGTAAAATTACATATAACCTTTTTTGTTACGTCTTTATTCCTTTAAAAATGAAGATGTTAGCGGCGTTTGAAATTTTGCCGTTTTTGAGGCGAAAATGGCGAACATGACGTCACTAAAACGTCAATTTCCCAAAAAATTTCCGACGGATTTCGCTCAAATTTTCAGGGAACGTGTCAAATTGATGTAAGAAAAGGTACTGAAAGTTTGGCGGCGCTGCGCGCCGCCGTTTTTAAGATATTGCAAAAATTCGCGAGGGGGTAAAATTTACCCCCCCAGCCCCGCGCGGGTTAAGTAAACATTCGGTCTGAACTTAAATCAGTGAACCGGTTGAATAATAGAGGTCTCGTAGTGGGTTCACGCTGTCGTGTGATTACATCGTGCAACAACCAACGAGTCAACAGGGTCTGCTCCCATTACCACTCATCAAATTATTCCGACTGTATTTCTTTTAAAAACAACAAATAAGAATAAGCCCCCCTGCCGATACCGCCCCGTGTGGCTGTCGGCTCGGCGGCCGTCTAACATTACCCCCAGACGTGGCCTATCGATATGCTGTCCGGCCGTATTACCACTGTTTGGTCCCAGCAGAGACGCGATACAGCCACTGTGGAGCACTCCGCGTCCGGTGTGACTCGGTTAGTGCAGCGGGCGGCACTGGCAGATCCATAGGGGGGCATTTGACCCTCCCGCAGCGCCCACAATTGACAAATTTGTGTCATTTTTCTTGCATAGAAGAAGACAAAACAATTTTAATAACAAGGCTCGATTGCTTGAAGCCGCAAAACAATGCACAACGAAGCGAAATTCGAAGAGCCTTTTTGAAAATGAGATGAAGTTTAAGGGGAGTGTGCAAACCACACCACCTTAAACCATTTTACTTCCGCTGAAACTACTCTTTCCAAAATGGATAACATAATGGATAGTTAAATGGTTCAAAGCTTATGCCCAAGCTCATATACATACCTATGTATGTATATTCAGGAATCAGGATAGGTGAGCGACTATGCCCCAAAGTCCACGGAGTAACTGTGATTATTGATGGCCATTACTTTCCTTCCAGTGGCCTGCTACACTCGCCCAGCTGAGCCCCATTGAGAGACAGTCACCCAGCCTCATTGCACCTGAAAGACGGCCAACCCACTCAGTGTTATACTATCTCTTTACCACATATGAAATGCTGACATTTTGTCGGGATTGACAGGGGTGGACGGTAGGGATCAAATAACTTCACTCAGAGGCAGAACATGACATTCCTGAGTTAGCTGTAGGGTTCAGGACATAAGATTTTTATCATGTGAGCATTTTAAGTCGGTATGCCTTTCTGGGAGAAGGCTGAAAGCACAACTTGTTAAGCAGTGCCTACGAGCCACTTTGAGCTCGTGAGCCTGACTTATTAAACAACTTATCCAATGGTGCACGCATGCGTTACACATTGGTACAACGGCTTACCTGAAAATCGATTCATCGGATGAATAGCGGAGTTGAGAGTTCAACGATTGTTACTCATCGGGAGTTGTCAAACCACGAGATATGTGGGGCCACCATCGGTTGAAATCATAGCCCTGCCTGACTCTGAGGTCTTCACTCAGATGCAGTTAAATAGACTAAGACTAAGTCACAAACAAAAATATTTTAAAACGTGCCGACAGCGAGAGGTTTGACTGGTTTGACCTGAATTTGACCCAAGTTTTGACTGGTTTGATCTGGCCTCTGGGTTTGACTCAAGATTTGACTGGTTTGATCCACGCCTGCTGAGGCCGAGAAGCAGAATCTGTTCTGCTCCATTAATCTTGCAATGTCTTCACACCTCGAGACTGCAACTAAAATCTTCAGTATTTCATATTTCTCCTACACGACGTCTTCTATAAAAAATATTGATTTTTTTACATAAACAAGAAAAATTGAGATGATCTGTCATATAGCAACGTTATATCACGTCCTTTTCCTTTAAGTTTCTGGATTTCTCCACATCTTAACGCATTTTGTTAACCCGCGCCGGCCGGTGCTCTGAGATTCCGCGCCGGGCCGGGGGGTGTCTGAACCCCCCCCCCCTTCTAACTCGGCTCCTGGGCCACGTAGCGACATGCGGTAAGCGGCAATCGAAAGAACGTCCAAAATAAGGACGAAAACACTTCGGTCATTTTTTGGGTCAGGTGAAAGGTCAGGTCACCAGAGGTCAGCAAAGGTCAAATGTCCACTATTTCAACATTTTGGAAACTGCCAACGGCTATCTCGGGAGCCGATAAAGCTACAGCGCCGCAGAAAAGCGCATTCGATAGCCCTTTTGCAGACCTTTCTGAGTAATGTTCTCAGATTTGACCTCAGGTCAACGGTTTAGCCTCCAGAGGGCAAAAACTCCAAAAATAGCCGTTTTTACGAAAAACGTTTTTTCGGCAATAACTTTTGACTCAAAAGAGCCACGACATTACTTTTGCCACCATCGTGTTCCTCTCGTCGAGACGCGTCGAATGAACTATAATTTGACCTCAGGTCAAGGTCATGACCTGACCGGAAAAGGTCATGTTGCATATCAGTCGATCTGCAACGTCGAGCCGAACACATCTAAGGCGTTTTCAGCGCTCTAGCACGTCTCTATCAGAAGTTATTAGCGAAAAACGGTTAGATTCTGTTCGTGACCTGAGATGACCTCGGGGACATAACGAGGGGTCACAGTTGCCATTTTCCGGTTCAGTGTGTCCATTTTACCTAAATCTCGACGTTTGAGAGTGTCTAGAATAGCGTTCGTGCAAAATAGACGCTTTTCAATTTTCTCCCATTGACTTATAATGGAGAGGTCGCAAAATTGACCTGACCTTAGGTCACCGATATCAAAATTCCGAGATATACATTTTATAGATAATGTTGCTCTAATCAATCGCTGAAAGTTTCAAGGCAATCGATCAATCGGTGTAGCTATGACGAGCATTCTTATTTTCTTCTGAGGTGAGGTCACTTGACGTGACCTGGTGACCTGACCTAAGGTGACCTGGGTCTGAAATTTCCACAACATGTGCGGAAAAGATGCGCGAACAGATGTGCCAAAAACGGCGGTGCTCCGCGCCGCCGTTTTTGAGATATCTGCGATAAACCGCAGTGGGGGTGTTCAAACACCCCTCCCCCGGCCCGGGGCGGATTAATGAACCCAAGACGTTCCATGCGTGGTGATTGAGTCAATTTTGTTTCGTCTTAAAAAAAAAAAAACGATTTTAATTTTTGAATTATTTGCTTTGAAATCATCTGTTAGAGCTCTTTTTAGCAAATGGCTATAGAAAATGACACATGGGTACCTAATGCACATTTCGTGAATGTATCTCGAACCTGCATTATTCCTTTATCGCATTTCTTGTTTTTGTTTTTAAGCACGGAAGAGTTATCCATTAAGCGACTTGGGTACTTTGTAATTTTTGACAAATTTATGTTGAATTAGTGCTGGGACGCCTTTTGTTTTTTACTGTAATCGAATAAGAAATAGGTTTAAGATCGCTGTTTTAGAGAGGTGAGGAATACCATTCGGTAATTACGTGCACCTCCCGTTTCAAGGTAGGTACAGGGCTCGCGGGTTTTAGCGGTAGGTTTTGCACCAAGAAAAATTAACGTACTTCAGGCTATATCTTCGTCGTTTTAAGGTCTTAAGTGTTTGAAGATGCGATCGACTTGTTGGTTCACAAGCCGGCCATGATCGTAAAAAATGGCTTCGTCGTAGATCGATTAGTTTCTGAAATATAACCGGAAATGTAAAAGTGCAAAACCTACTGCTTAATCTCGCTAGAGCCGTACTTAGATGTTGGAGACTTGCACTGTTATTGGGTGTCCGGAAACGAGAAATATTACATGTTAACTTGTCCGTGCCTCTTACCCTGTGCATGTTTCTCTGGTGGTGCTCGGTGGTGGAGCAGCCAGCCGCAGCGGATGTGATGACACAGATGAGGTGCACGGCGCTCACGGGGCCGCTCTCAGCTGCTGTGCACGTGTCGACAGCGACGGAGCACACCTTATATGGAACGTCGGCGGCGACGCCGCGCAGACGCTGTGGCTTTGGGAGATGGTCGGACATTGCGACCTCGGACATAGTCGTTCTCTCATAAGAAAATTGTAACATAACAAGACCATTGCCACCCTTTTTAGAAACAGTACCAACAAAAACCTTATTTACTATACTTTTTGTTTACCCCCAATCTCAATGATCTGTATCCGCCTATGATTTTTGAAAATGCATATTTTTAGGATCCATGTGAATTCCTGGTTCATTCTCTATTGATCGGCAAAAGTTGCGTTAAGATTGGTTCAGAAACTTAGCCGTGATAAACAGTCTAAAATGTATCTGCAATTTGCCCGTTTTTACCCCCCTCTACCCCCCTATTGACATTTTTTAATTTCTTTTTTAAGAAATGTAGGGGAAGGAGGGTGAATTGCGCCACCTTAAGGAAAAACGCTAATTGTAAGAAAACCGCTGGAGATATAAGCATGCACTGGTAACCATTTCAAAGAGGAACTCATTGGCTACGATTTAAGAGCCTCCCGATCAATTAAGAATGTTTCGTTTGCTTCTGACAGCTGCTTTTTCAGAAACATGCAAAAGGGCGCATTTGCCAACAACTGCTGTAAATTGCGCCAGGGGGATGGCGCAATTAGAACCCAATTGCGCCCTATACTTTAACATGGCTAATCGAATGAGACGAAATGCATACGCCCCGGTATTCTAATGTCATTGCGGCTTACTTAAACATTTATAATGTTATTCAGGCTGGATAAATAATAAATGTAGATATAAATCGCGATGTTTTTTGCCCAGGTAGATAACTTGACATGTGTCCGTACGCTTGTAAACGTGCAACGAAAGCGTTTACTGTAACCGACTAGATATATGTGAACGTATGCGCTTATACGGTTAAATTTTCATTCGTTTCTCTCAAAATTAATAATTTTTTTATCGTTTCGACAACTTAATGACATCAGTTTTTACCTTTTTATCATAGCTGTCACCTCTCACGCCTGAGTCCATGTTGAAAATGTATTTTGTCAGTTACACCACAAGTTCGTAGCCTAAATGGCAGCTGCATTATAAGTTTGACGAGAGAAATAATTTGCGGACTGACGACAGCGGGTTGCTCCCCTGCCTGCTTATTAAACTCCTTCTTTATTGCAATCAGTTAATGATGCATTCATACTGTCGTGATACAATAGCTACATCATTATTCTATTTGCGTCCCCCTGGCGCAATTGCCATGGGCGCAATTAAAATTGAGGTACTTTTTAATAAAAGCGTAGAAGTTATCCACGGGCGTAGGAACGTCATGAAAAGTGGGTGGGCCACCCTGTCAAGGGGCCTCCTTTTCCAGGGGGCCTCCTATTTTCAGAGGCCTCCAACTTTTGCCTCGTCCTGCTGGCTGCTTTCAACTATGACCTCCAAATCTAGCTTCTGAGATCGGGCAGATGTACCCAGGGGCGAACAGTGCGGAAAGTCCGCACCATTTTTAAAACTTATTCCCCCTCCGATTTTTTTTAGAATCTATTTGCCGCAAGCGGCGCATGACCCCTGAAAACCCTTACACAAGATGTCTTCCTTGTTTCCCAGGTGCCCCCATTAGCTTCATAGGCGCCCTCTTTGGCATATAAGTGCCCTATGTATAGTCATCAGAGACATCCCTATATGTCCCACAGTCGCCCCGTTGTCGCATACAATGTGCGCTTATCATAGGCGTCTCTCTTTTATGGACACTTGAAGGCGCCTCTCTTTGCCATGCCGGCGCCCCTGTTTCTTATGAATGCACCCCCATGGGCCATGGCATTGATCAATTGCTGCAGACCTCTATTGCATGTGGACGCCCATATATGTAGGCCTCAGAGGCGCCCCTCTTTCGCATTGAGGCGCCCCTATCGGCTTCATAGGCGCCCCTCTATTGCACGTAGGTGCCCTACTGTCTTAGAACCGCTCCCCTTTGGCATGCAGACGCCCATCTTTCGTACGGAGGAGCCGCTGTGGTTCTTAGAGACGGCATGGTGCTCCCAGACGCAGATGGGGCTCTCGGAGTCGACAGTGTGGGACCTTCAGTCGCTGATGGGTGCCCGCCAGATGTGGACCCTCGGAGACGCCGGTATGGGGCCCTCAGAGATGCCGGTATGTGGCCCTTAGAGACACCGGTGTGGAACCCTCAGATACTTCAGTGTGAAGCCTTTTATACAATTGCTGGTGTGGAGCTATGAAAACTTTGACTTAAATCCCTCAGAGGCCGGTACATGGACATTAGAGCTCAGTGAGAGCTCGTGTGGTGCCTTCAGTGGCCTTGTGGAGCCGTTAGACATCAACATAGTGCTCTCAGGAGCCGGTGAGTCCTCAGAGTCACCACGCCGGTGTGGGGCCTTCAGAGCTCCGAGATACTGGTGTGGGGCCCTCAGAGGTGTCGGTGTGGGTCCTTCAGATGTACCTATAGAGCCTTGAGATGCACAGGTGTGGTGGCCCACAGAGGCGCCGGTGTGGGGCCCCCAGAGCCACCGATATAGGGCCCTAAGAGACACTAGTATGACCCTCAAAGGCGCCGCTGTGTGGCGCTCATAAACACTGGTGTGGAGCCATCACAGGCGGGTGGAGCCGTTAGAGGCCGGAAAAGGCCCTTAGATGCCTACAAGGAGCCTTCAGAAGCCGGCGTGGCAGCCTTATGGGGATAAGCGTGTCTACTTAGGAGCCCTTGAGGTGCTCTCATGAGCTCTGTGGGGCCCTATCGAGCCGAAATATGGCCACGGCCAGTTGCCGCCGCATAGCTCTTCGGACTATCATTCTCAGGGGCCTCATCTGCCTAGTTTGAATAGAAGGGCCTCTCAGACCATCAGTCTCATGGGCCTCCTCTGGCTAGCATAAATAGAAGGGCCTGTTAGCAGACTGGTTTTTGATTCACCTTTTTTGGATCGATTCAATCATTGATTCATTTGATTTTTGTTTGATTCAATCACCGTTTAATTCCTTCAAAAAATTTAGTGAATCGATTCCTTTTGATTCAGAGAATCAAAAAAAACCATAAAAGGAATGATCCAAGTTCATGAATCATTAATTGTTTTGATTCAATCAGCCCTGATTCCCAATGCGTTTGATTCAATAATGGCTTGTGAATCAAACAATCCTGACGGTGAATCAAACCTTTTTGATTCAACAAATTTTATTTGATTCAATCCAATCGATTCAATCACAGATGAATCAAAGACCAGTCTGCCTGTTAGACCATCAATCCTAGGGGCCTCCTCTGGTTAGTATAAATAGAAGAGCCTCTCAGACCATTAATCTCAGGGGGCTCCTGTGGACAGTATAAATAAAAGGGCCTCTCAGACCATCAGGGGCCTCCCTAGAAAAGTGTAAATGTGGATAGAGGGCCCCCTCAGATTCATTAGGAGTGGACCTCTCTGACTATCAGTCTCAGGGGCCTCTTGTGGCCAGGATGAATATAAGAGCCTCTCAGACCATCGGTCTCAGGGGCCTCTTCTGACTAGTGTGGATAGAGGGCCCTCCCAGACCACCGGTTTTAGGGGCCTCCAGTGGCCAGTTATATGAGCAGAAGGGCCTCACAGCTATCAGCCTCGGGGGCCTCTTCTGACTGGTGTGAATATGAGGGCCTCTCATACCATCAGTCTCAGGGGCCTCCTCTGCCTAGTGTGGATATATCCCAGGCCATCAGTCTCATGGGCCTCTTCTGCCTGGTGTGATTATAAGGGCCTCTCAGGTCATCAGTCTCAGGGGCCTCCTCTGACTACAGTGTAGATGGATAGGCCTCCCAGACCATCAGTCTCAGGGGCCTCTTCTGACTATTGAGGTTAGAGGGGCCTCCTCTGACTAGTGAGGGTAGGGGGCCTCGGCTAGACCGCCAGTGTCAGGGACCTATTCTGACTAGTGTGGATGGAGGAGCCTCCCAGACCACCAGTCTCAGACCTCTGACTAGTGTGGATAGAGGGGCCTCCCAGACCGCCAGTGTCAGGGGCCTCCCCAGACCAGTGCGGATATTGGGGCCTCCTCAGATCCACTAGGGCCTCTCAGGCCATCAGTCTCAAGGGCTTCGACTGACAAGTATGAACAGAGGGCCTCCTTGGATCCATCACGGCCCCTTGGAGTCCGTGCGTGGGGATTCGTGGAACTTATTTGTACCGAGTTTGTTTATTCTGGAAGGTGACGACGTCCTCTCAAATCGAGACGAGGGGCCTCGAGTAAAAAGTGGGTGGGCCAAAACACATGGTTGGCCCCCCCACCTCGAAAAGTGGGTGGGCACTTGCCCACCTGGCCCCCCCTGTTCCTACGCCTATGAAGTTATCATAAAGATGTTGAAGGAAGTTTACTGTTTCAGTGAATTTAATTAAAAAAGGGGATTTCTTTCTAAATATCACTCTGAAAATCACACAAATATCGCAAATTTTTATAGCCAACGGTTCAAAATACTGCAAAAAAGTTAAGAAAACGCCGTAACATCTTTGATGGCGTAATGAGCTTTGCTGATTGGCTTCGTCGGAAAGCTTGGGCCATAAAAGGAACTATCCAGTGGTGAAAATAATGTTTTCGAACACAAAATTCTAATCATGCCATTGAATCCGTGGGAATGTTGGTGGGCGCAATTGGTTAGGAGGGCGCAATACACCCACTTTCCCCTAGATCTCGTTGAGCCAAATCGAATGCCGTTTGAATTTTGAAAATCGGCCGGTTAGATCTCGAGATATCAAGGGGGGGGTCGTAAACAGCCCCCCCTGCCACTAATATGGGGTAGCCAGGAGCCTGCCACTAATAGGCCCGTTAAGAGTGCTTTTGGAAGGTCTCGTAGAGACCTTTCGAACGCCGCCTCGCGGGGCTCGATGCGACCATTGGTTCTCGAGATAACAGGGGGGGTCGGATCCGACCCCCCCCCCCAGGCTGTCGTGGGTACGGAAATGTATGCTTTTGAAAAGTTGCAGATGAACCAGCTGCATCTCCTGCGACCCCTCCCCCCCCCCCAAGATTCCTTTACTACTGCGACCCCCTCTTCCCGTTTTCCACCGCCACTGAAGGGAAAATTTGAGATATGGTAGCGCTTTTCTTTAGCCTTTGACAAATAGGGTGCGGCAAATATGCCTCATCAGGTGTACTTTATTCACTACTTTATTCATAGCACAAACATCGAACGATGACGTCATCGACTAAAATAGACGATAAAAGATCGATTCTCATTGGCTGATATGCCGAGCTGTACGTTCTATGACGTCAGAGATTAGCAAGTTCATACCAAACAAAACGTCACTAAATGATACCAGTCAGAGGGCGTGATCAGTTCCTATTTGTATTGTTGAATCTTGAGGAAGTGCGTTGAAGTGCACGCATATTGTGGCATTTTGTTTGCAGTAGTACTTCGTAGCTTAAAGTGAATTGTTCAAAATATCAGTGTAGTGTATTTTCTGTTACGGAAGATTGGTTTGTTTGGATGCTGCCTTAGACTTCCTGTAGCTAGTCAAGATGACAATCAAAATATACGTTTCTGGGCTGTCTGGAAACTATGAGGCAAGTAACCCCTGGAAACACATGATATTCAAGATTGTGGGGGGGACTTCCAAGTAAAATTGTTAAACCTTTTGCCGGGTCGTACTATTAACTAGATTATTTGCCAGCTCGCGCTGTATGGTGGCACTAGCAGAGCTTGTTGTATAGGTACCGATGTGAGATATAGATGACTAAATATCTATCTATTGTAATATTTTTAAAGTTTTATCTATAAATGCCTTATCAGTTTTCTATAAATGGCAGCTGACTGATTCCTGGCCTTTTCCCAACATGTGTTTTCCAGGTAAAGAAGCGCCAGCAGCGGATTCAGACTGTGCTGGACTCGTGTGCCATTGCCTATGAGCTGATAGACATTACGGAAGCTGGCTGTGAGGATGAGAGAAAATTTATGCAGGAGACCGCCAAAGCAAAGGAGGGGGACCGGAACCCCCTGCCACCACAGATATTCAATGACAAGGACTACTGTGGTGTAAGTACCTACCATGCTTATTTGGCCACCAGCCCACCACATAGGTACTCTGCCTTTTGGGATGTATTCTTGTACCTACTGCCTGTTGTTTACCTTCCACATACCTTTTACATATAAGTAATGTCCATCTTGTCAAATCTTCAGAGAATGCTATTTCACTGTATTTCTAGCTTTGGTATTTTTTTAGTTTTCTGCTGACTAACTAGCAGGTGTTTGCTTAGATGTGAAAAGTTATAATAACCCTCAAGTGTCAGTATTTAGTACCTATTTGTCAATGTCATAAGGTATGCTAATGGTGTGCTGTGTGGACTGGGAATTAACTATATACTAGTTTCCAACAGTATCAAGTGCTCACATTAAAAGCCTTGTGAAGTTAGTGAACGGGGTGAGCTGCCTCTGTGTATGCGGCCACTGGGCATCCCCAATGTCTATAGAAACTTGACTGAGCATTCTTCCTGTTTCTTGGGTGTTTGAGCATGCACTAGATGTCATGACCTACACAGTCACAGTATCCTATATATGCGTTTTACCTCCAAAATCGATTTTGGCAAATAATTTTGAGGCAATGTTTAATGCATAAGCCTTCATTTGTCTTGTTTTATAAAGCAAGGTGCTAACTCCTCATAGTTGTATGTAAATGTATCTTGCACTAGGCCCATTCCTTAACCACAGGGGTTTGTACAGGTATTTGGGCCATGATCTGGAAAATAACATGGTGCCTGGTGGAGAATCATTGTTCATATATCACGCTCACTCCAGATGTTTTTTTTTGTACGAGTCGATGTCCTGTCCTCTACCATGCAAAAGCAATCCAAAGTGCCGACCACGGCCCTCATACGACCCCGAAAATACCGCAGAATGTGATGGCCTGTCCTCTGGACAAGCTGACCTGTAAAATGGTGGTCCTCAGAGAGCCAAAAGTGGTGATTGCCCTTTTGTTCAACTCTCATTCAACCTGTTCGACTTTCATTCAACCCGGAATTCATCCCGGCTTATAGGTACCGGATGGTATAAGCCGGGACCTGCGTGATAAGTTTCGCTTGGCCCCCTCTGTCTATGTGTCCATTCAAGCATGGGAGCCTATTTTTGAAATATATTATTCAGAAGTTATTTATAATACACAGTCATTTCTATAGACTTGATTGCATCATATTGCAGAGGAACTTTGCCTTCATGGATTGCAGTTGAAATCATGTTTTCACCGAAATGCTATGTCTACGGCTTGCCGAGACATAAAATGTCGTCGTTCTGTTGGAAGCTGAGGACATGTCCTAATCTGACTCACATCTGTCACTTAAAATCACTATACTCGGAACAAAAAATCATGTTAGGATAAATTTAACATAAAATCATCATGGTAATCTGGTATCTGCTAGATCAAAAATAGTCTACCACTGCCTTAGAGTTCGAGGTATCTGTGTGCAGTGTGTCGATTGTGCGTTGACCGCTGCCCGCCCGGCTCGGCCGAGCGCTGGCCGCTGGCTCGGCCGAGCGCTGGCCGCTGGCTCGGCCGAGCGCTGACCGGCTGACCGCCCGGCTCGACTGACCGCTGGCCGCAGCTGTCGGGCCGCGTCCGGCGCCGTTTCCGTTGGCCGCCTCAGCCCGCTGGCACGGCCCTTGCCGACCGCCTGTTGCCGGCAGGACTATGACGCCTTCGATTACGCCAACGAGACCGATCAGCTGCACCAGTTTCTGAAGCTGAGCGAGGGCGAGGTGAACACCGCCCAGGACATCCTCTCCGCCAACCGGCGCGCCTCCATCAAAGAGGTACGGCGTCCAGACCAGAGGCTTTTTAAACTTTTCTTGGGCCTTTTTTTGTCCGATGGAATGTAATGGCAGCACTGTATTGACTATTGATGATGCCCTTCCATGATACGCTGAGAGCGACGTGTTTCAGGTTATCTATTCTATATATATATATATATATATATATATATATATATATATATATATATATATATATATATATATATATATATATATATATATATATATTATATATATATATATATATATATATATATATATATATATATATATATATATATATATATTATATATATATATATATATATATATATATATATATATATATATATATATATATATATATATATATATATATATATATATATATATATATATATATATATATATAGGTATAAGTATATAATGCCTATAAATTATTGTTGAGCCTACATTAAAATACGGTGGTCGATGCAGGATGCAGTTCGTTTTTTGTGATAAAGACTGTCGAATGGGTCACTATTAGTCGCTACTGTGCGTTCTGTCAACTGAACAACTGAGTGTTCTGTCTTCCTGACTGTGAGATGTTGTTTTGTGGTCGTGCTGACCCTGGTGCTGACGACTGGCTCTGTGTAGCACACAACAGCGGAGAACGGCCTCGACGAAACGCCGAACGGCGACCAGACCGACGCCAAAGAAGAGCCAAGCTTCTGGGACGAGAAAAAAGAGGAGGATGATAGTCCAGGGTTCTGGGATGAAAAGAAAGACGAAGACAATACTGCCAAAGACGAAAAAGCAGAGGACGATAGTCCAGGATTCTGGGATCAGAAAGAGGGAAGCCCAGTAAAAGAGGTTAAGAAGGATGAGGATGACAGCCCTGGTTTCTGGGATCAGAAAGAAGAAAGTCCTGTAAAGGAAGTAAAGAAAGAAGAGAACGAGTGCCCTGGATTTTGGGACGAACAGGGAGATAACGAAAAGAACGAGGAACGAAGTGAAGAAGTAAAACCCTCCGAAGATGTGGAAGCGGAACATGCAAAAGATGAAGGAAAAGAATCCGAAAGTGAAGAAGAAGAAGAAGAGGAGGAAGATGACGATGAAAGCCCAGATATAGCAGAGTTGAAGGATGTAGCACAGAAACTGGTATGTGTATTTTGAGTTTGACAAAGTTTGCAGTGCTGACTATCGATGAATTAGCGGAGTCTTCCGTACTCTTCGGATTCTACTAACGTTTGGGCATGATTTCTAGCATTTTAAGCACAGGACATTTGTCACTTACCTAAGTCATCATGTTTTGCACGCATTTGTAGTACAGTCTGGTGTCATCTTCTCGCTGCTCTGCATCGTCCAGCCCCCAGCGTGGCTAATCCAAAAATCGACGCTGGCATTGGAACTTGGAAGACTCTTTATAGCTGTGTTAACTTTTAGCAAATTGCGATTACGAAGCGATCGCAGTGTACTTCATGTCACTCTGGGTTAGTCAATAACAAAATTTCAGGATTTCATTAACATGTTTTGCTGTGTTCTAACTTGGTTCTAACAAGGTTTGAGCTGATTATTAACTACGCATAGTAATACGAATTTCGACACGTATGTTGCTCATTGTCCATGCTTTGCATTATCGTTAGCCTCTTCCTTGCATTAACACCTTATATAACAAATGGATGCAGAGTGTCGGCCTTGATTAACCAGTTTCCTCATCACAACATGTGACTGTTGAGAGTCCAGACAAGAGCATGCCTAAGATAGGATTTGCTTTTTGTCAGTTTCATGATTCCAGAATGCCGTCATTTAATTCGTATCCATGTCTTAGTCCGAATGCTTAGCTATGAATTGTGTTGTTACGCTTCTCTAAAATGGTTGCATTGTTATGCTTTCCGTCACCAATAGACTGAGCAGTAGTGTTAGCTGAAAGGTGATTTGAAGCATCACTACAAAGTACATATGCATCATGCGTACCGTGCTTGTCTTGTTTAGAACCTTGTGTAGAGCTTCGAACGTGCGGGTTTGCCAGTTCTCTCTCACTCTCATTTTGTCTACTTCACTCATTTTCAGTCTCTCGAAAAGTATATTTACATTATGGACTGGCAGACTACGCCCCTGTCCCAGCTAGTAAATGTTTTGACGTCTACCCCTAGTTGTATGTCAGTATCATGTGGTCGCTAACAGCCTGTTCTGGCGTAACTAGCCACCTCTATTTGTTCGTGGTGTCCCAGTCTAGTTGAACGCACTCCTCAAATGCTTTGATGTAGTAGTTAGCGATCGACCTTTCGCATGCGTTCGACAGCCGACATCGGGCGAAGAGGATCGCGATGGGAAGAAAGAAGACAGCCCCGGCTTTTGGGATCTGAACACTGAGGAAGATTTGCCTGCCAGGAAAACGACTAAGGAAGATAGTCCCGGGTTTTGGGATGAAAATCCGGAAGATGATTTTCCCACTAAAAAGGAAAAGAAAGAGGAAAGTCCCGGATTTTGGGATGAGAATCCGGAAGATGATTTCCCCACTAAAAAGGAAAAGAAAGAGGAAAGTCCCGGATTTTGGGATGAAAATCCGGAAGACGATTTTCCCACCAAAAAGGAAAAGAAAGCGGAAAGTCCCGGATTTTGGGATGAGAATCCGGAAGATGATTTTCCCACTAAAAAGGAAAAGAAAGCGGAAAGTCCCGGATTTTGGGATGAGAATCCGGAAGATGATTTTCCCACTAAAAAGGAAAAGAAAGAAGGAAGTCCCGGATTTTGGGACGAGAATCCGGAAGACGATTTTCCCGCTAAAAGGGAGAAGCAAGTGGAAAGTCCAGGCTTCTGGGATGAAAATCCAGAAGACGATACTCCCACTGAAAAAGAGAAGCAAGACGAAAGTCCTGGATTCTGGGACGAAAATCCAGAAGACAATTATCCCAGTAGAAAAGAAAAAGAAAAAAGCCCAGGGTTCTGGGACGAGAATCCCGAAGACGACTTGCCCAGTAAAAGAGAAAAGGTTGAAAGTCCGGGATTCTGGGAGGGGGATGGGGAAAAAGAGGAAAGCCCTGGGTTCCAGGAAAGAACAGTTTCGGCAGGGGACGAAGAGAGAGGGGATAAATCGGGAGTAAGGGACGAGAGTGATGCCACGCCAGTTAGAGGAGACGAGAGAGAGGAGACACGGGCAGCCGGGGATGATACTAAGGTGGCTAATCCGTCTGCAGAGGCAGGGAAGGAGGATGATACCACGGGGTTCTGGGACGATGTGGATGACGATCATTCTGGGGGCAAAAATACCGATGATAATGAGGAATTTGTGGATGGCAAGGAGGGTGCGCAAGCTATCGGAAATATGGAGGTGGCTGGTGGATCTCTGGGTCAAAATGAAAATCTCACAGCGGAAGCTCAGGGGAAAGGGGATTCTTCTGGTTCTGGGGACAGTATTAAGGATCAGCACGCTGATGGAAAGCGAGGGGATAGCCCAGGGTCTGTGAATGAGGGCGCCCATGTTGATCTGGACGAGGATGAGGATCGCAAGGGATCCGGTGATGGCGAGATGGTGGACGCCGACGCCGATAAGACAGACGCTGCCGAAGACGAGCGTCGTGACACTGAGGTCAAGACAGAAGCTATGCAGCCAGGCTCCGCAGAGCAAGAGTCTGGTACTGGTAACGAATCGGACTCGGAAAAAGAGCCCAAAGGCCATGATGAAACTGAAATGGCAGATCCAAAAGTAAGCGACAAAGGAGATGCGGAGGAGAGCGTCGCAGCTGTTATTGCTGATGGAGAGAAAGCCGCAGAGCCGGAGTGGGCTCAGGAAGGTGGACGCTCTGAAGGCAACGTTGATGGCACGGGACCGCTGACTGGAAATGGAGATGGCATTAAAGCTGAAGGAGGAGAGGCCACTGGTGATGACGAGGATGTCTCCGGTTAGAGATGCGTCAGAGGCTTGGTATGTGGTCTTTGCCGGTGTGGTTTGTACCACTTTGACTACACTTAACAGCGTTATTGCAATGCGAGTGATACTAACAGCTTGGTGATGTGGTAGAACGGGTTGTGCTCCACCAAAGTTGTGTGAGTTATAACAAAATAGTTCCGGTGTGTGTTTGAAAGCTTACGACCATGGTAGCATGCAAATGTCTGACGTTTTAGTTTATATAATAACCAGGGCACTAATAACAATATCAGCGTGAGTTGCCTGCAGTTCATTTGGCGTGTTGTATCGATAAAAGCATGCTGCTCCCAGTTGTATAAACAAAGTTAGGCTTCAAGCATTCCCCTTTGTTTTGTTTTTAAATGTTCGAAGCATATGACAAGTTTGGTTGCATTCGACTGCGCTAAGCCCAACCGTGTAACCATGCAATCGTGCCACCAAAATTATTGCCTTGCATAGATTGTTTCGGCACAGTTGTTTACATCCTAAAATGCCATCCTCATATTGCAGCCTGTGTAGAAGTTCCACCTGCTGCGGCCAAAAGTTTGGTAATTTTCGAAGAGTTTGTCGATATTCTGTTACAATGTAATTGGCGAATACTGGATGGGTCTTCAACCCGCTATTGGCATACCTCTCCTTTATCAACGCTTTGGCATGCGAACAACCAAAGTGTGAAAAGCTCCACTAACGTGCAAGTGTGACTTCTCGATACAATGTATTGCAACTTGCAACCACTCATGCTAAAATATGGAAAATAAGAAAAATACCGTTGTTCACGTATTTAATGCTATATAGTAGTCTAGTTTTCTCTATTGGTTTCCGGTTCGCTGTTGAATTTCGCCAGTGTTGTGTCGTGTGGTTTCACCGTACCCCCGAGTCCCCCCCCCCCCGTTGGCCCTCCGAGTGACCGCTGTGACCGGTCGGCAGGTCGGCAGCGGCGACAATGAACAGGAGAACCCCGAGAAGGAGGGTGAGTGCAGCCTGGCATCCCGCCGCGCGCGCGCTGATTGTGTTTGCCCACCGGCCGACTGCCCGCCGGCAGCGGGCATTTGTCCCGAGAGCTCTGTCATTTACTGGGGAGGTACCCGGGGACCGTGCCCGACTCCGTGTCCATCAGTGTACGGCCGGACACTTAAACAATTAGGGCTTAGGTTCAGTCCCGATGGGTGGTACAGCAGTTCACGCTGCGAGACAATGGAATTGGCTCAGTATTCTAGTAATCCTGCATGAAAGCTTCCTACGTGCCCCTATCTCCCTCCTTATTTTTTCTCTTCCACTCCCTCTCCCTCCCTTGTCTAATGATTCTTGCCGCCTTTGTGTTCTCTCTGTGTATTTTGTAGGTATGTTTTGAATGAAACTCAGCACCTTATTTCTGCCTTGGTAGCTGCACTGCTCTGCGCATTGCACACGAGCGGCTTTCATGTTCGGAGTCGCCGTCATCTATTGATTTATTGAGCCCTCAGATGACTCATGCTTGCCTGTAGAATGGCTGTGTTATTCATACTCATGCATTAGAGGTTGGTACTGGACTCGCGAAGTCCAGATTCAGTTAAAGGGACCCTCCCACCTTAACATTAGATTTGAATTGAGATAGCCAAATTGGTGGCCATGGCCTGAAAATACCGGTTTGGGCACTCACAACATCGAAAAATGCTTTAATTCGAAGATATCGAATTTCAAACTTGCAGTTTTCGGATTCTAAGGGGCTAATGCATTGGTATGCCCCCTTAGAATTTGTGACGTCAGCGGAGATCTAACGATTTTAAATCTTTTACTAAAACGTTTGGTAGCACGCGGTGGTATATGCTGCTTTGCGCGCAACAAATGCCGCACTTTAAAATAAAGTCGCTAGGAACAGCGGAGATCCCAAAAAGTAAACAAAAGTAAAAGTCTAATATCTTGAAAACCGGTGAATATTTTTCGATGAAATTTGGTAGATATTCGTTTTTGCTCTTTCTGAACCGAGCGACATCACTTTCATGCCAATTCATTAACTTTTTTGAAGGTGGGAGGGTCCCTTTAAGATCCAGTATGTATTTAAATACAAAATTTCTGGTCGATACCTGTGGCATGCACCGACCCCCACCGGACACGATTTGGTAGCCGAGGTCTGTGACGTCAGCCGGGCGTGAAGTTTTCCCTTCACCATAGGCTTCACACACAAACCGGCCGAAGTTCATGCCAGGATAGCCCGGCTTGAAAGTGCAAAAATGATTAAATTTTGCCCTCAATAGATTCATTGCTTCATTTTATAACTAAAAACGTCCGTTATTAGGACTCAATGAAGGTAAAAAGTACTCAAAATCGAAGTTTAAGAAAATGCTGTCCGAGCACAATCTGGTAACATCACGTGACCTCTTTTAAGCAGAATGTATATAATTCAAGGATGTTATTACACGATTGCTGCCTAAAACATCATAAATAATACGCTTGTAACATTTATTGCTTCTGTTTAAGTCATAACATTGCAAAACGCAAAGTTTATCATGGAAGTCACGTGACCAAAGGTATAGCAGGGGTTGGGACAAGCACTCAAAGGATTTCAAGTTTTTTAATTAAATTATATAAGTTTCATGATGAAATTGGTTTTAGTTCCGTTATGTTCATGAACTGTGAGAAAAGTTGTCGGAAAACGCTAAAATCAGAGAAATTTGGCTTTTGATGATCTATGGTGGGCTTATTATTGTGCTTGCGCCTAAAAGATGACCACTGACCAGATTTCTCTGATCACGTTTGTCGCTCTTCCAAACGTCGTTCCGCTTCTCGCCTCGTAGCCCAGTAGCCGAGTTAGAAGGAGCGTGAAACGCCCTCCTCTCGACTCAACGTGTTACGATAGAGCCACCACCCTGGCGCGGATTAAGTGGGGGGAGCCTTGAGCCCCAGCAGCTCGTCCTTCTATCTCACTGATATTACCCTCGTTCTGTCTTGTGATGTTATTGCAGTGCCATCTTAAGATAACTGCCCTTAAATATGATTTAATTCTGTTTGATGAAACTTGTCGGGCTCCGCGATGAAAAGATTTGAAAACATAGAAGCTCCAAAATGAAAATAAAGTAAATTTTCACAAACTTTTCAAGGTAGATAAGAACAATGAGAGACACTTTTATAGGTGGCAGTTTTTTTTCGTATGGAGACAGCTTTTAGGATTTACAAAAGTGGAAAAGTTACCCCGGCCGCGCCGGGGTCGGCTGAAAGTTACCCCGGCCACGGCCGGGGTGGCCGGGGCAGGTTCTCCACCCATGGATGTGGGTACCTAGTGAATAGTGACTTTGTAATGCCAAAACCCCTTTTACGATTGAAAATACATTAAATAGATCATAGACCTCTGCGACCTCTGTACTAAGGGTGCACAGAGGTCTATGGATAGATGTTTCAAGTGTAAATTTTACTTAATCCCTCAGTTATGCTTATACTTATTTCTAACCGTTGCACAACTTATCGCAATAAGAGTTGGCGAAGGATGTATTACTTTCTCATAACTGTGCAAGCACGCACTAGGCAGGCTAGTAAAATCATGTAATTGCGATGTACCTATTAGATAAAGTTATACGGCCGATTCGCTAGTAGAAACGTAACAGTTTCAATGTTTTGTTCCACATTTGAAAAAGACCCCTCTGTGTACAAAGCATGGCGCTGCATCCCCTGTGCTCTATGTGTAGCTGTGAGGACAAGTGCGAACTTCCACCGGCTCACCGACCCCTGTGTGACTCGTTGCAGTGTGGCCGCGGGGCTTCAGCCGCAGAAACACTTTGGTCGAGCTCTGAGCCCAACCCACACGCACACACGCACACAACACACGGTATCTGTATAGACTAGCGCGCACTGGCCGTAGAGTCGGTAGTCCCGTTCAGGTACAGTAGTCTAGTCTCTTGAGTTGTGTGCACTGCACGCCATCCGAACCTCCATCAGTTATAGTCCGGCAGGGTGTACCGTGATCTGCGGTAGTGATGGTTTTAGTGTCCATTCGTGTTTCGTTATTTGCGTAGATAAGAGGCATATCCATCCACTCTCCAATAGGTACAGTTCATCCATAACATGTCCCAGTCGACTAGAGCTGACTAGCTATTGTATCTTCAAAGTCATACCCACATGTGATGCGTCACTGCCCGTCATTTTTCGGTTTTCACCTAAGGTCGCGTTGTCATAAATGGACTTGCTCCCTTTATCTTTCCTCAAATTACCGTTTCCGATCATTTTCGTGTCGCCTGAAAGCTTTCTATAAAGGTTCATCACTGGCTTATTTTTTACGTTTTGTTAGTTGCTTTTTAAGCCCTCTCACTTTTCAGATGCTGCATGCCTTAAATTTATCGTAGGACCTATTTACGTTAGATCTGCTCATCAATTTACGAGGTGAAAAGTGACCATAACAGCTGGGAGTGCCGCGACTTGAAATTTTAAGTTATTCTGGTGTTCCAGCGGAAATCGCCTCTAGTGCGGGAATCCCTATTCGTTTGGGTGGGCGGCGCAAGGGCCGAACAGCATTGCTGGAGACAAATGTTCTTCACACGCAGAAGTGTGCATTTGAGCTCGCGATTACGTGACAAAAGATCGTAAGACAAAAGATCGTATGGAAAAAGATCGTACGAAAATGATCGTAAGATAAAGATCGTATGTTGTAAAAGATCGTACGGTAAAAAGATCGTAAGCAAAAGATCGTAAAGCAATTGATCGTATGCAAAAGATCGTACGAAAATGATCGTAAGATAAAGATCGTATGTTGTAAAAGATCGTACGACAAAAAAATCGTAAGCAAAAGATCGTAAAGCAATTGATCGTATGAAAAAGATCGTAGGAAAATGATCGTAAGATAAATATCGTATGTCGCAAAAGATCGTACGACCAAGGATCGTAAGCAAAAGATCGTAAAGCAATGGATCGTACAAAAAAGATCGAAGGAAAATGATCGTAAGATAAGGATCGTATGTTGTAAAAGATCGTTCGACAAAAGATCGTAGCGTTATGTTCGTAAAGTAAATAATCGTATAGAATAGTGTTGTTACGAGCGAGCGAGCGCAGCGAGCGAAGCGAAGTCTTTTGAATATAACAGGAAAATCTCAGTATGAGCGGCCCGGCCCGGCCCGGCCCGGCCCGGCCCGGCCCGGCCTGTAACGCTTTTCAGAGGCTTATATCTCAGCAACCGCTGAACCGATTGGCCTGCGGTCTTTTTTGCTGGGTAGCCCCATCCCTTCTTCCCCGTAATTGACTACTTTTGATACATCTCAGTGGCCGTCGTGGCACGTGCCACGTGAGAAGTCAAGGGTGTTCAAGCAGTTTTGCAAAAGTAATGATTTTGAGAGGCCCATATCTCAGCAGCGGCTTGAGCGATTGTCTTGCGGTAATTTTTATAGGGTAGCTGCATCCCTTCTACCAAAGGTCGGATACCCTTGATCTATGTGAGTGACCCCCAATGCACGTGCAAAATACAAAAAGGAGAGGTGCCAAATTTGTTCCCATTTCAGTAACTAGGTAATTACTGGGGCGATTTCGAACCAATGATGGACAATTGACATCTTTAACCGGTCTTCGATAACAATGACTCCTATAACTAGGATTGGATTGAAACTAGGATCCTATAACTAGGAGAATTGCGACTTCGATAGTGATAACGCGATAAACATCTGTTGATGACTCGTAAAGCGATGACAATTCAGTATGAAAATGTAACAGTGCGAAGCAAAAAGTATTTTTAACGCCGTTTACTTCAGCCGCTTAAGCAACATTTTAAACTTCCAGGCGGTGGGGGTGGGGGTGGGGGGTGGGGGGAACATGGGTTTAGTTGTTTTGTTTGTTTGTTTGTTTTGTTGGGTTAGGCCCTTTCGGTCCAATGAGACCATTTCAGAGCCGGGAGGATGATAGGATATAGGAGGAGACATTGGTCTGGGCAGGCACCCTAGTGAGTCGCCGGGGCTGAGCCCGTCCAGAGGACAGGCCACCCAGCCCCAAGGCACTCACTGCACCCGGCTACGGGGTGCGCTCCCTCGGGAGCAGCGGTGCCGCTCCAAGGGAGCAGCCCGCATGAGATAAAGTTGCCTGTCCAGCCCGGAGGGGGGTTGCGGCGTGGAGGAGAAGGATTTCAGTATCCTGAGGATAGAAGCACGGAACGGTGGTTTAGTTGTATTCACTTCAAATAGGTACATGAAAACGGCAGCACATACATTCATTTATTCGGCACATATACAACGCGTTGCTTTTAAAGGGACCCTCCCACCTTCAAAAAAGTTAATGAATTGGCATGAAAGTGATGTCCCTTGGTTCAGAAGGAGCGAAAACGAATATCTACCAAATTTCACCGAAAAATATTCACTGGTTTTCAAGATATTAGGCTTTTACTTTTGTTTACTTTTTGGGATCTCCCTGTTACTAGCGATTTTATTTGGAAGCAATAATTTGGCAGCCTTAAAGTGCGGCAGACGTTGCGCGCAAAGCAGCGTATACCACCAGGTGTTAACGATGGTTTTAGTCTAAGATTTAAAAATCGTTAGATCTCCGCTGACGTCACAAATTCTAAGGGGGCATACCAATGCATTAGCCCCTTAGAATCCGAAAACTGCAAGTTTGAAATTCCATATCTTCGAATTAAAGCATTTCTCGATGTTGTGAGTGCCCAAACCGGTATTTGCAGGCCATGGCCACCAATTTTGCTATCTCAACTCAAAACCAATGTTAAGGTGGGAGGGTCCCTTTAAGTGTCATTGAGCCATCTAAGCTCTGAAATAACATCAATGTATGGTCGAGCTTACGACGGCCACTTGCTACGCGAACACAGAAATTGATAGGTAAGCTTTGTATGCGCTGGAGTTGGGCTGCACCATGTGAATACCATATTTTGACTGTACGATCTTTATCTCATACGATCATTTGGCGTACGATCATTTTCCTTGACGATCTTTAGCGAATACGATCTTTTGTCCATACGAGCATTATGTCGTACGATCTTTATCCATTACGACTTTTTGGCATACGATCATTTTCCTTCACGATCTTTAGCGAATACGATCTTTTGTCCATACGATCATTATGTCGTACGATCTTTATCCATTACGACTTTTTGGCATGCGATCATTTTCCTTGACGATCTTTAGCGAATACGATCTTTTGTCCATACGAGCATTATGTCATACGATCTTTATCCATTACGATATTTTGCATACGATCAACTGCCTACGATCTTCTGCCATACGATCTTCTGCTTTACGATCTTTTGTCCGGTTACCGAGCTCGCAGTGCGGTACTATGAACTATTAGTTCCTCAGACCGCCACCATGCGACTCGCTAATCGCGACCAGGCGCCTCGGCCATGATCCTTCCAGGAAAGTGATCCGATATCCATGGTTGTGGTAAGGACGGCCCGCAGTTGGTGGAATTTCGTCCAAGGCTAACTTAAGAAACATATGGTAGTGACTACCGAGTTCATGTTGTTCATATCCGCAGTTGGGCACCGTTTGAGCGCAGGTCTATTATCGCCTGCGGTCCGGTGCCCCGCTTGCCGCCGCCATGTCCGTGTCTGACTCTGTGGCTCCCTGTTGCAGACTGAGGCTGGTCGTCGAGCTGTGCTGCCCGGCGGCCCGGCCTTTTTATACCGTGCTGACGGGGCGCCGCCGGCGCCTCGTGCTTGTGCGTGCGTCGCTTTCAAGGTTCACACGGAGGAGGAAGTCTGGTGGAAATTGTGTCACTGCTCAGCCCGATGTGCAGGGAGGTGGCCATCGCTGCACCACCGCGAGATTCCGTTCAGTGAGCCCACACGACGCTGTGTTCATGGCGATCAAGTGCTTCTGATCGGTTGTTTATTGAGATTTCTTGCTTTACATATGCGTTATTGCTTTGTAGTTAACCGACCCCCGCCGTTCGGCGGTTTGGTTTTATGTTTGCGCCGCCTGCGTGAATGTTAGCACACTGCGCAATCCAGTAAGTCGTTTGCCAAACCCTATGATCACGAAGTGGCAGTGTGTGCTGCGCTGTTCTGAGGCCGATTTTATCCGAATTGCTACCAACGAGATGTGTATGTGCGGACACCAGGCTGTCCAATGACTATGTCAAGATGCTTCCTGAGCTTTCCCTAGCTTTAGTGTAGGATTGTTATTTCCTGTTCCGGCGCATCGCATTTCTTTGGTAATCTGGTGTCCACCTTTCCCGTTTGTTTTTCACCTGTTATGTTATCCTAACTTTGCGGATTGCAGAAATAAATCGTGTCTCAAATTTTATAAAATTGTTCCAATCATGCTGCGATTACCCACGGTTGAGACTTGAGCAGTAATTCGTTTTCAGGGGGGGGGGCGAGTCCTGACCCCCCCCCCGAGTCGCCAATAAGCAAACAGTTTGCTCCTTACCGTTAGCTAGCATTATAAGGGCCATCATTCGCAGTTCCTCCATTACCCGGTCTTGCACCCACCCTCAGTTGCACGATCATGCGCTAGAGCTCTCGTCTTAGAGACACTCCGCCCGGACCACCCAAACGCAAAACACGCTCATTCTCCGTCATTGGTTTTGTGTATTAAAACAATGATGAAGATGGTAGTCCGCTTAGTCGAAGAGACCGAAGCCCATGTCGTCGTCCGACTCCTCGGGCTCCTCCTCCTTCTTCTTCTCCTCCTTGGCCGGCTCGGCGGCGGCGGCGGCAGGAGCGGCGGCGGCCGCCGGCGCGGCGCCCACAGACGAGCCCACGTTGCTCAGCAGCGACTTGATGTCGGCCGACTCCAGAGCCTTGGCGAACAGGCCCGGCCAGTAGGGCTCCACGGTGACGCCGGCCGCCTTCAGCAGAGTCTGGATCTTCTCAGACTGAAACAGCACAGACAGAGCGTCAGAGGTGCCGGACATTCAACTCAACCCTCCCTAGCCCAGGCAAGGGGGATATTGTACATTGTACAATACCCCCCACCCACCCACCCCCCAGGTTCTAGCAGATAGCGGAAAACGCGCGACGCTTAGCATCCCCCCCCCGCCTTCAACCATGCTCAGCACAGGCAATCATTCTTTTCAACATTCCCCGATGATTTACTAGCTGACACTCGGTCATTGCCAATTTACTTTATATTTTTTTATGTTTTAGTGCTGCACATTTCAAGCTTATACCAATCATGACTAGGCTTATCTTTTTCAACCAGTGGGAAATTATTCTACATATGCTACAAAAGGAGTGCCCCAGCACTTACACATGTTTGATGACACCTTATCCATCTAAAAAAAAAAAAACAGCTGGGCTGATAATACTTTAAGAACACTAGTGGTGATTGCTAGAAGGGTGACCCACACTACTGGTAATGCTAACCAGAAACCACTATCCAGTGGTAGCATACATGTCCATAAAGCTCAAGTACAACAAAACATAACTTACAATATCAATGTTTGAGTTTTAATAGCCTACAATTATTCTGTCAAACAATTAAAGGTAGCATATCACACTCTAGCACCAGCACCACTGCCCCTCACAAGTTGTCCAGGTTTCCATGCAGTGCAATGTTTGAATAGTAAGGCAAATGATAAAAATGTGGTGGCAGCTGAACTATTTTATGTCACTAGTTACTGTAAGTGATGTAGGAAAGGTTAGGTTAGGCAAGGATAGGTTTGGTTAGACCAGGTCATGCCATGTTAGTTGTCATTTTATTTTCAACTATCCTAGTTATTTTCAATTATCTTATTTTCTATTTTTAGTTACACCAGCTTTGTCATTTTCATTTTTCATTTCATTTTTTAGTTATCAGTATGCACAGCTTGTTTGAGTCTATGGTATCACTTCAATCACTGACAAATATCACTGTATGATCTTAAAAACTTATTACAATGCAATTTTGGGGCAGTAGTTCAAGCAAAGAAAATCAAGTGATGATACAGTAATGAGTTGAAATAATTTACAACAATTTTGGAAATATCAGATGGTCTCTATGGTGGTCATGACATTTCTTAGCAAATATAAATTAATGCTTAAAATGGTTTAAGTTAATATACCACTTTCCTAAGTTTTTCCTGCAACATTTTCAAATCTGACATTTAAAATAATAAAAATACATATCAAAAATTATCAAATATTCACATACAAAGATTATTTTCCATCCCTGGTGGACTACAGCAATGGCAGAGGAAGCTGATCACAAGTTGACTGAACGTACTACAAATACAAATACATAATTTACTTTTAGTGCACCTCATGATTGCAGAACTTCAAAGCTACAAAACAGCAGCAATCTATGATACCTACCACCAGGTGCAGTGCAAGTAAGCAGTTCAGACTGAATCCATCAACCAATTCAGGGTAAGAATCTATGATGCAAAATGATTTAAATTCAAGCTTGCAGTTTCTGCAACCCTATCCATGGGAACACAACAGCAAAATATTATTATGTTATATGGTTTATATAACATATAACATATATAACAATATCATCTTATCAAAATGATAAGATCCATTATCCCGAGCCCCAAAACAGAACGGTATATGTCAAGTTTAGGTCCTAACTACAATTGTGACGCTGCAGATACAAATATGAAACAGCAAAAATTTTAGGTTTTAGGTTAGGTTAGGTTGTAGGTTTGTAGGTTTTAGGTTGTAGGTAGGTAGGTTTGTAGGTTAGGTTAGGTTAGGGTAGGTTTGTATGTTGTAGGTTGGTATGTTATAGGTAAGTAGGTAAGGTTAGGTCAGGTTTGATTGTTTTTTCTTTTATTTGCGAGACATGAGTATCATTTTTGGATTCAGGATGTCAAATAATGTAAAAATATGAAAAATTTATCATTGAAATCGTCTTAGAACTTAAACTTGACATTTACCAACAGAACACCAGTACCTACGAGGCGCCCCCGACATAGAGGCAAGAGCCAAGAATGAAGAAGCTTACCGTGACAGCGATGTCATCGTCGGCCAGGATCAGGGAAGCGTAGACGCATGAAGCCTCGTCCTTAGTCGACATGATTATTGCGTTTATTTCGGTGTAGGTCGTCAAAAATGACCTTAGCCCTTGCGAGGACACTACACCTCAAAAGCAGCCAAGCAAGAAGGAAGTATGCGTCGCTGTTGTAGTAAAAAGAATAAAAATATATTTTGAGTATAATTTTCATAAGAGAAATGGATAAAAAAAAAATTTTCAGCGGAAATATTTGAATTTTCTCCACTGCATAACAATTTTTTCATAAAACTGCCGATTTGATGCGGAAGTCAAAGAAACACAATCATTATTTTGCTGCAGATAGCCTTACATACAACTTACGGAGGAAGAAGTTCACCAGAGAATGTAAGCTGAAGTTTCAGTGATAATCAAGGTGATAATGTATTTCATCAATATTTCAATTCAGTATTTAAGTGCAAAATTTTGCATTGATGTCTCATCAGGGAACGCAGAAAGAAAGGAAAAAGCTGTATGCCCCCATTCATCATTCAGAGCTGCGCTTTCAATGCCTTTTCTGATTAAAAAATGGTATTAAAGGAACTTATCATAGAAATTTCCTTTTTCGAGTTCTGAATATTTTATGTTTGATATCATCAAAAGAATCTTCAATCGAAATCAAACGTTTTGACCGCAAGAAGCAAAGTTGTCTGTATTTTAATAGGAGTTCGCGCGCTTTCTCGGAGCGCGCAGCGCGCAGGAGCGCGTAAAGCGCGATTGTGGATTTGTTGTTGTGTGTTGTGGTTGGGTGCTGCTAGTCGGTAATTGTCATTTTTGCATTTTTTAGGTCTTTGAATTTTTTTTTTCGTCTTGGTCGGTCTTGAAACAGTGTTGAGCATGCGTATGTACGATTGATTTGAGGATAAACCACCCGTTGCTCTGCGCCGCAAACGTCACGGCCGCGCCGTTCATTATGTCTTCCAAACTTTTAAGAATTGAATTGGTGGTGTAGACTAGGTAATAGGTACGATTGAAGTATGCATACGATCAAACCGCCAAGCTGCTCATAACTTTTTGCTTGTAGTGCTAGGAAGCTTCTGTCAATGCAGGACGTCCTTGGACTACTACTGATGTCCTGCGTTTTCCGCAATGTTTGAACAATTGCTTGCTTATGGGCCCTGCTGCCCTGGTTTATGGGCCTTACTAACAACTGGTTGAAATCAGCTGGCGACATGATAGCTATGACATTTATTGATATAAACACGGTAGTAGGTGGGCATGAACATGTAAAATGGGATCATAGAAAAATTAATATATAGATAGGTATTTAGTCTTTAATGCCTTGTATTTATATATATAACAAGCTCTGCTGGCGCTACTATATGGCACCAGCTAGAAAATAAGCCAGCTAGAAATAGTACGGCCCTGTTTTTGGCCTGCTGCTGCCCGACACTACTTGGTTTTGGCCATCACTTTCCATGGGCAGTGATATGTAAGCAGAACTGTCCATTTTGCTTATTTCCTTAGAAACTAAGCTCCAACTTCCAATACATATTAGTTTTAAGAAACATCACATGCTGAAACAATTGAAACGAACAATGGCTTTGTTTCAAACAAAGCCATGTAGGCACAGCACATGGCATTTGGTATTCACTAGTACATATGCTGATAAATACCTATGTGGTTTGAACCACTTAATTCAAAGGCTACTGATATAGTGAGTTAAACTATAAAATTTACAGTTCTGAAGTACCATCTTGCTGACAATGGAGGATTTACAGTGTTGTGCTGTACCTGTTATTTATTATCAGCAACCAGCACTGTTGTACCAAAAGGTGGTGACTCACATAGCACTGGATCTGTGTCTGTCACTTCCCAAACCTCTTAGGTCCTCAGACTTGAGCTCCTCAAAAACACCCCCCCCCCCCCCAAAAAAAAAACATGTAGAGCTGCTCCAGGCTCCCCCAACCCCCAGCACTCTTTAAGCACAGATTCAAAGGAACAAATGGTGTGCCTAATTGTCATCACTAAGATTCAATTTTTCTTTTCTTTTTGCAGGTAACTTAGCATTTTTCCAAGATGGGTGATCTTGGTGTGATTGAGGTGGATCAGTATTTAAGAGATATCCAGAGAGACTATCTTGACTTCTTGGATGATGAGGTAAGTTTTTCTATGCTCTCTTTATTAATTCTTTGTTGTGTCTTTTGTACTTCTTTGTACCTTGTGTGTGATAATGGTGATAAACATGCATTTTGCCAACATGTTCAATGCAGTTGAAGCTTAAGCTCCATGTTGGGTAGGTAAGCTTTCATTTCTGAAGAGGTGTCATTAAAGGCCAGTATTTTTTATTATCTTTGGTATTGTTGAGGCTTACTTATCATACTGTAGTTAATAGTTATCTAACAAACCATGATAAAGAGTTGCAAAAGTCTCCAATCAATGTATCTTTTTGTGTTACAATTGCAGGAAGATCAAGGGATTTACATGCATCTTGTTCGGGACATGATGGAAAATCAGAAGACCAGACTCATTGTGAACGTGAATGACCTGAGGAATAAGCTGCCTAAGCGAGTGGCCGGGTAAGACAACCTGCTCTCCTTTTGACAGGTGCATGATTTGATTGTTTTCCTGAAGGTATGTGTGCTCAGCCTATGAGTATTTGTTAGATAATTCCATACCGATGATTTTCTGAGACAAATATGTACCTATTATCAGTTTTTGTAAGCCTATCTTATCACTTTCAGTACATTATTCAAAAGCGCACATTAGGGTGAGCCAAAAAAAAAAGTTTCGGATGCGAACGCAGAACCTCGCAACTTATGCGCATTGGTGAGCAAACATTGCCAGTTTTTTTTAGCGGCTGGTAGCATGACATCATCATGCCGCGCAGAACATCGGAATTAGTCCGTATCGAAGGTGTTAAGCGTTACAGTTTCCAATGGCGGAGCGCGGCTGCGGGTGGTGCCTAACACCAGGTGGCGTGAGACCTCTCCTCCGTGTATTGTTTGAGCTAATAGACGGTGTTTTATGGTGATGAACGACGCATTTTTGGTATGTCTTCTACATCTTAAGTTTTTACCTCTATCTTCTAGCGCCTGAAACCAATCCTCGACCCTAACAGTGGTACAGTGAACACTGCCGATGGTTGGCTAGAGGATAGACGCAAAAAGTTTAGGATGTAGAAGACATGGCGAAAATGCGTCGTTCGTCACCATAAAGCACCGTCTATTAGCTCGAACAATAAACGGAGGAGAGGTCTCTGTTGGGCACCGCCCGCAGCGGCGCTCCACCATTGGAGACTGTAACGCCTTACACCTTCGATACGGACAAATTCCGATGCTCTGCGCGGCATGAAGATGTCAAGCTACGAGGCTAGAATTTTCTTGGTAATGTTTTATCACCAATACTCATAATCTGCAGGGTTCTGCGTAATAATCTGATAAAATTTGATTTTTTTTTTCATCGCCGTAGCGCACATGAAGGATCAATGCAGTTAAGACTAGCCACCAGGAAATATTATCTTCCTGTTGAATTCACTTTTCGATTTCTTTTTATTCCTATGGCTCGTCTCTTACTATGGGCGCAAAATGACCTCGCAGTCGGCGCGCCCCTAACCCCCAACAAACAAACAAACAAACAGCTTGTCTTGTACCATATTCAATTTAAGTCGTCTGCCTGGCTTAGAAAATCTGACAAAACCTATGTTTGCTCAAGTAAAAGATCATTATTTTTCTACATTTTCTCCAGGTAGTTTGCTGTGCTCGCTGATTATTTCTTTTGAGTCAACAAGAATAATAGTGACATTGGTTAGTCTCGTTGCTTCAATAAGTTTTGCCAGGATATGCCTGATATTTAGCTTGCATTGGTGAGACGTGAAAACCTGCCTTTCTTTCAGACTCATGAAAAATGCCTTCGAAGAGCTCAGCTGTTTTCAGCGTGCTCTCATGGAGTATGCTGGAGCAGCGGACCCAGTCTATGCTAAGCAGCATGAAGAACTCAGCATTGGTCTTGAGGGAAGCTTCGGCTCTCATCATGTCAGTCCAAGGACTCTGACTTCAAAGTTTCTCGGCTCGGTCGTCTGCGTCGAAGGCATCGTGACAAAATGTACGTAATACTAAATATTGATGTAAGGTCTTGGTTTATTTGCGTCTACAGTGTTCTTTTTTCATAACACTTCACATGAACTTGTAACTCTGCAATATTAAACACGCCTGACGAAATTACCTGGCTATATGTCGAAGTTATACAGTCTAGATAGTTTTTGCGTAATTCGGCAGTGATCTCCAATGATGGGCTGCCTTGTTCCGCTCTCATTACCCTGCCAACTAACGCCTGCCTTTCCCACAGGTTCGCTGGTTCGGCCGAAGGTGGTGAAGAGCGTTCACTTTTGTCCGGCCACCGGGAAAACGATCGAACGCCGCTACACCGATATGACGTCACTGGACGCCTTCCCGTCGGGGTCAGTAGGACTGCCATGCTATATTTGTGACGAGTTTTGACCTGCTCTTTTCACCCCCGTTTGGCAGGTGTCAGCTGTTTTTTGTGTTTTTTTTTGTGGTATATTTTCCTCAGTGTTGTCTGTTTTTGTTTCCGTAGCTCCGCGTATCCAACGAAGGACGATGAGGGTAACCTGCTGGAAACTGAGTTTGGCCTGTCCAGATACAAGGACCATCAGACGCTGACCATTCAGGAAATGCCGGAGAAGGCGCCCGCAGGTGTGTACGATCCTCCGTGATGTCCGAGACATGTGGACTTGCAACGTTTATGAACTAAATGCCGTATTGTCTTTGATCTGTGCGGGTCCCCAGATGATCTGTGTGAGTGCGAACACTGACGACCGATTCCCGGATAAAGGCGGGTATGCTGTATCGTCCGTGATCTGTCGGCTGGCTCCCGGCCGGTCTGTGTACTGGGATTGGTGTGTGTGTGGGGGGGGGGGGGGGAGAGGTTGTATCGCCCCCGGCTGGTCCGTGTATTACCCCGGGTCGCTGACGTGCGCTGCGCGCCTGCAGGTCAGCTGCCGCGCTCTGTGGACGTGGTGTGTGACGGCGACCTGGTGGACCGGTGTAAGCCCGGCGACCGCGTCCAGCTGGTAGGCACCTACCGCTGCCTGCCCGGGAAACAGAACGGCTTCACCTCGGGCACCTTCCGCACCATCCTGATCGCCAACAACGTCTCCCTGCTCAGCAAGGAGGCGTCGCCCACCATCACCGCCGACGACGTCAAACTCTGCAGGAAGTTCTGCAAGGCCAAACGGGTGCGTACTGTCCAAAAATTACTGGGAGGAAGGAAGGGACACTGGAGCTGGCAACTAATAGTTTGAGCGTGTTTTATGGTTGAGATTTGTCATGACTTTTTTCTCATCCACTGCATTTTCATCATTTCAGAAGGATGTTTTTGACCTCCTAGCCCACTCTCTGGCGCCTTCAATTCACGGTCATGAGTACATCAAGAAGGCTCTTCTGTGCCTTTTGCTCGGCGGAGAAGAGAAGATTCTTCCCAACGGAACCCGTCTCCGAGGGTAAGTTTCAGTACTGAGTACACTGAGCTTGTGCGTATCATGCACAATTATTTTAGACTTGAGCTTGCCCGCAAAACTGGCCCGACCGAATTCCTATTAGATTTAATGTCTTATTGTTGCAACGGTTTAGTTATTCGATAAACGAAATTCCCCAGAGAAGTAGCGCCATTCGCTGTACGTTTCGATAGTTTTTTTTTCGGGCCTGGCGCTGACGTCTCGATATTCCGCACACAGCAGTGGTGTGCAGGCTGATCTGACTATGTCACTCTGTCCACTTGTCGTTTGGTCCGCCGCTGTCATTCCGTGCCTCTCCGTGTCCGCAGCGACATCAACGTGCTGCTGATCGGCGACCCGTCGGTGGCCAAGTCTCAGCTGCTGCGCTACGTACTGCACACGGCGCCGCGAGCCATCACCACTACGGGCCGCGGCTCGTCGGGAGTGGGTCTGACGGCGGCCGTCACCACCGACCAGGAGACCAACGAGCGCAGGTCAGTCACCAGAGACCAGGAGACCAACGAGCGCAGGTCAGTGAGATCTAGTGAGGTCACCACTCAACCACCGACCAGGAGACCAACGAGCGCAGGTCAGTGAGGTCTAGTGATGTCACCAGAGACCAGGAGACCAACGAGCGCAGGTCAGTGAGGTCTAGTGAGGTCACCACTTAACCAGAGACCAGGAGACCAACGAGCGCAGGTCAGTGAGGTCTAGTGATGTCACCAGAGACCAGGAGACCAACGAGCGCAGGTCAGTGAGGTCTAGTGATGTCACCAGAGACCAGGAGACCAACGAGCGCAGGTCAGTGAGGTCTAGTGAGGTCACCACTTAACCAGAGACCAGGAGACCAACGAGCGCAGGTCAGTGCCGAGGTCACCACCGACCAGGAGACCAACCAGCGCAGGTCAGCGCCTTGATTGCCAACCAGGAAATGCTGTGGAGGCATACAGAAATATGTTTTGGATCAGACCAAGCTAGACGAAGGAACTGGAACCAGAGTGCTCGCTTCCGACCGTCGATCGCCCCCTACCCCCTCGTTTCCAGACTGGAGGCCGGCGCCATGGTACTCGCCGACCGCGGCGTCGTCTGTATCGACGAGTTCGATAAGATGACCGACATGGACCGAACGGCCATCCACGAGGTGATGGAACAGGGACGCGTCACCATCGCCAAAGCCGGCATCCACGCCAAGCTGAACGCACGCTGCTCGGTGCTGGCCGCCGCCAACCCCGTCTACGGCCGGGTAAGCAAGCAGAACTTCGCCGCTCAGTCGATAGATGGTGGGGCGATCGGGTCGTGAGGAGGAGGTGGAACACGAGATTTGCTGAAAAGTTGCGTCAGGTTTGGATTGGTAATGAACGTTTGCGGATTCCTTGGTATCAGGCAATTGGCCGCCCCATTAAGTAATATGGAAATTATGCGGAACTTAAGAAGCCGTTAAATGAAGCGCACGAATATGTACGTTATCTTGAAACATGATTTATTTCTACGGCCGATACCGCATTGGAAGTGGATTGTACGCCGATGTTTAGCTGTGCTTGCATGTCCTCTTCACCAGGTTGTCAACACCCCTCACACTTGTTATTCCTAGCTACTTGGGCTAACGAGTGCATGTTTGTTCTCAGTATGACCAGTACAAGACTCCGATGGAGAACATTGGCCTGCAGGACTCGCTGCTCTCTCGGTTCGACCTGCTGTTCATCGTGCTGGACACAATCGACGCCGAGAGTGACCGGCGCATCTCCGACCACGTAGTGCGCATGCACCGCTACCGGTGAGTCGCGAGCTGTGTACGTAACTGGATGTATAGCCCTAGCATTCACCGGTACCGGTGTGTCGCGAATCGTAAACAAAGGTAACTCGTTATATAGCCCTCGCATGCATCGGGACCGGTAAGTTGTGCATTAAAGACGTAAACTAGTCCAGTGGCCAGCCCTCGTGTGTACCGATAATGGTGAGGTGCGAACTATGTGTTAGGCAGATCACACGATCACAGCACTCCTGACTACCCTCTGCCCCGCAGGTCTCCGAACGAAGAGGACGGCGCTGTGCTGCCGCTGGGCTCGGGGATCGACCTGCTGGCCACCGCTAGCGTGGCGGAGGAGGAGGAGCCCGAGAAAACCACCATCTACGAGAAACACGACCCGCTCCTCCACGGAAAACGCGAACACGGGTCAGTGGCACATCAACTATTAGTTCTGCTGTGATTTTGCTATTTCACGTCCTTTCTGCAGCTGACTGGTAAAGTTAACTGCTTAACGCGGCTTGGGTTTTAAAGCAATCATTCTGTTTTTCTATTGATCGTTTTGATGCGTCATTATGGCTACACTCGCTGATTTAGTTCTGCCTTCATGCAGTGCCGGTAAAATCATCAGCATGAACTTCATCCGCAAGTACATCCACATCGCCAAGGAGATGAAGCCGAAGCTGTCGAACCAGGCGTGCACTGCGATCTCTGAGGAGTACTCTCGGCTGAGGTCGCAGGACAACACCAACAACGACATGGCTAAGGTGAGGCACGGCTGCAACGCGTAGGATTTTTTTTTTGGGGGGGGGTATAGAAGAGTTATGCATCTCATATCATCAGTGTCGATCTGTAATCTGTATCAAGTGAGACACTTGTGTCGTACGCTACCTGCCTCCGGTGTTTTACCGGTGTTTTCATTGACACTTCACACCTCTCTGTTATACAGACCCAGCCGATCACGGCCCGAGCGCTGGAGACGCTGATCCGACTGGCCACGGCACACGCCAAGTGCCGCCTCAGCCCCACTGTCGACATGCAGGACGCCCACTCGGCCATCGAGCTCCTCCAGTTCGCCATCTTCAAAAAGGTGCAGCGACCGGGCGGGACGTTTTATCAATCGTGGTGTATCGGAATAAGAAGTGGTACGCCTATATTTATTTTGAGTTACTGAAAGACTAGGTAATGATGTGGATCGTTGCCTTTAGATATCTGATGTGAGTACCTACATAGTTTTCTCGTAATTCATGTAATCTTTGCGTAAAACAGTCTACAGGGTGCGGACAAAGTTCTGTCATATTTCCGCATTTCCACAAACAAGTGCAACCTGAGCAGCTATATTTTATAAAACCACCAAACACTAGTTTGCCACATCTTACCCAAATGCTTTCACTCCCCCCTCACTCAATAAAACCCCCTTCAGCGGCTATAACCTTCTCCACACGGGGGCGGAAAAACTGGCATGTTTTGAAGATGTAGGCGGGGTCCATCGCCTCCCGTCTTCACGATGTGCGCCTTGAAAGCCTCTACATTGGGATGGGACACTCCCTGGACCTCCTCCTGCAATACGCTCCAGTGGGGGTAGGGTGGAATAGGTTAGAATATAGAATAGGGGTAGAATAGGGGTAGGTGGATAGGGTGCCGTAAATAGAGTGGGGTGGAATGATAGTACGCCATTTGGTAGCACAACCTTTATAAGATTGGGCCCAGGAGACCTATCCAGATGGCAATTTTGTGTCCCAGCAGGACGGAGCGCCTGTGCACACTGCAAATTCCATCCAGCAGAAGCTGACGGAAGAGCTCGGAGGGCGGCCCATCTCTGGCGCAAGGAGATGTGGCCCCCTCAGTCACCCGACCTGAACTCCCTCGACTACGGCATCTGGGCCCAATCTTATAAACGCCGTGAAATGGATATGGCAGCACTCTAAGGCTGGATATATAGTACGCAATCTTATAAAACTCTGTAAAATCGAAAACACGGCACGCTCCCTACAGCATTGGTAGCCGCCGGTTTTGAGGATGCCCTAGCATGCTTTTAACCGTGAGCAGCTGTGCACATCTCAAAACACCGACAATCATCAGCTGTTTGCGGCTTCAGCGACGTCCATTTCACGCCAGAATTTGTGGCGTACTTTGACGAGCTTCTCAGACAGTTTTATTCATTTAAGATAAATTCAATGTTTTTATGATACAAGTATGCAATATTTTACGTTATGATATTTTTAAGATTAAAACATCCTCCACATATTAACTGATGGTTTATTATAATGATGCTTATTATACAGACAACGATCAATTTCAAAATATGTATTTTCAGGAACTAAATGCACACCAAAACACATAAAAACAAGTGTTCATTGTTATATGGATTTATTTTTCAAATTAAAAGGGGATTTTTAAGAGGATTTTAGCACCAGTAACCATCATAGATTTTCGGCAGCCACTGCATTATAGAATCGGTATGGGTCTTTAGCCTATTCTCACGTCTCACGTATGACACAAATAACGGGCACTTCATGGCTTCTGCCTTCTGATTAGATATTTAAATTAATGATGATATACCTCAGCTTGTCAAAAAATTGTTAATTCCTACTCACTATTCGTATCTCCTCACTTTCTGTCTGGCACAGTTAAGGATCAATGTGTTGTTTCTCTTCCTGCATCTCGATCTGACTTCTGAGCCGAGTATTTTTCTTGATATGCTTTGATATGTAGACTGGGTTCTTCAATCTTTTGAGGAATTGCTTTTTAGCTTTAGGTTAGGTAACAGGTACCTATGCTTGAATAAGAAGGAAAATAAGCTGTAACTTGACCTAATTCAGGTCATGTACGTAGTCTTCGAATTTTAGTAGTTTATCTTCAAGAAGGAAAATGTCAAGAGCTCATGACAAGAAGGAAAATAAGCTATATCTTGAATTGATCCAGTTAATGTACGTATCCTGATGCTCAAATTGTAGGAGCTTCATTGTCAACGGCAGTACTTAAGTTACTGAAACAGTAGCCGAGCTATAATTAAATGACTATTTAAATAATTCTTTAACAAATTTATTGCAATGCCTTAACAGCAAATAAATGCAAATGATGAGTAGAAGAAACACTTTATTCACTCGAATTTCTGAGCGCGAGAATGCCCTCGCTGAAATTTATTTGGTCGGCAATCCACTTTTCAGGAGAATTCTTCAGGCATGTTTGTGTTTTCCATAGTTTGCTATCACGTTTTCCATAAATAACTTATTCATTACACATATGTGTGTCTCTAAAAGAAATAAATGCCCCATAAAAATTAAAACACTTAACTTTTGCTGTTCGCAAACAGTACGCATAATTTCCAATAGCGACGGCGACAAGACATTGACCAATCACGTTGCGTGTTTCCTGCTGGCGTTGATTTGTACTGTGGGCAAAATGGCGTGAATAGAATTACCATACTATTCTCTTTATAAGATTGCGTGAATAGGGTGCCGTAAATAGAGTGGGGTGGAATGATAGTACGCCATTTGGTAGCACAACCTTTATAAGATTGGGCCCCACTATACCCCACTCTATTTACGGCACCCTATTCACGCAATCTTATAAAGAGAATAGTATGGTAATTCTATTCACGCCATTTTGCCCACGGTACAAATCAACGCCAGCAGGAAACACGCAACGTGATTGGTCAATGTCTTGTCGCCGTCGCTATTGGAAATTATGCGTACTGTTTGCGAACAGCAAAAGTTATGTGTTTTAATCTTTATGGGGCATTTATTTCTTTTAGAGACACACATATGTGTAATGAATAAGTTATTTATGGAAAACGTGATAGCAAACTATGGAAAACACAAACATGCTTGAAGAATTCTCCTGAAAAGTGGATTGCCGACCAAGTAAATTTCAGCGAGGGCATTCTCGCGCTCAGAAATTCGAGTGAATAAAGTGTTTCTTCTACTTATCATTTGCATTTATTTGCTGTTAGGGCATTGCAATAAATTTGTCAAAGAATTATTTAAATAGGCATTTAATTATAGCTCGGCTACTGTTTCAGTAATTTAAGTAATGCCGTTGACAATGAAGCTCCTACAATTTGAGCATTAGGATATGCGTACATTAACGCATATTAATTCATTAACAATTCAAGATATAGCTTATTTTCCTTCTTGTCATAAGCTCTCGACATTTTCCTTCTTGAAGATAAACTACTAAAATTGGAAGATTACGTACATGAACTGAATTAGGTCAAGTTACATCTTATTTTCCTTCTTATTCAAGAATCAAGCATAGGTACCTATTACCTAACCTAAGCTAAAAAGCAATTCCTCAAAAGATTGAAGAACCCAGTCTACATATCAAAGCTATATCAAGAAAAATACTCGGCTCAGAAGTCAGCTCGAGATGCAGGAAGAGAAACAACAGATTGATCCGTAACTGTGCCAGACAGAAAGTGAGGAGATATGTACGAATAGTGAGTGGGAATTTACAATTTTTTGACAAACTTAGGTATATCATTAATTTAAATATCTAATCAGAAGCCATGAAGTGCCCGTTATTTGTGTCATACGTGAGACGTGAGAATAGGCTAAAGACCCGTACCGATTCTATAATACAGTGGCTGCCGAAAATCTAAGACGGTTACTGGTGCTAAAATCCTCTTAAAAATCCCCTTTGAATTTGAAAAATAAAGCCATATAACGACGAACAATCGTTTTTATGTGTTTTAGTGTGCATTTAGTTCCTGGAAATACATATTTTGAAATTGATCGTTGTCTGTATCATAAGCATCATTATAATAAATCATGAGTTAATATGTGGAGGATGTTTTAATCTTAAAATTATCATAATGTAAAATATTGCATACTTATATCATAAAAACATGGAATTTATCTTAAATCAATTGAAATGTCTGAGAAGCTCGTCAAAGTACGCCACAAATTCTGGCGTGAAATGGACGCCGCTGAAACCGCAAACAGCTGATGATTGTCGGTGTTTTGAGATGTGCACGCTGCTCACGGTTCAAATCATTCTACAGCATCCTCAAAACCGGCGGCTACCAATACCGTAAAGAGCGTGCCGTGTTTTCGATTTCACAGAGTTTTATAAGATTGCGTACATATATCCAGCCTTAGAGTGCTGCCATATCCATTTCACGACGTTTATAAGATTGGGCCCAGGATCCATGGGATGACGTCATTGACCAGTTGACGTTCGTACACCGCCCTCTTCACCTTCTCATTGGCGTCAATGAGGCTCATTGGGCATTTCTTGCCGTCCGAACCCACCACGTCGAGCACCATCACCTTGTGTGGATGTTTATTCACCGGATTGAATCGAACCATCGGATCGACAGTCTCCCCTGCTCGTATTTTGGCTTTAATGCGCATGACTGTTCGCCAGGTGATCGCCATTTTGCCGCAACCTGCTTATCGGTCATGCCCGATTCGGCCGCCGCGCGCAGGCACCCAACGACGAGGCGACGTTTAGCCTGCCTATTCATGACTGACCGTGAATGGCTGGTAGTTTCTGCCCTCCAACCAGGTGGCTAGGTCACCGAAGGTCACGCCTGCGGCTATTCGCTGCCCAGAACTCAACCGCAGCGCGCGTAGGCGAGCTTAGCATGCATATGACAGAACTTTTTCCGCACCCTGTAAAAGCCTTCAAAGTTATGTTTACCCAGGATGCTGAAGATGTGTCACGTGTGCCTGGGATAAGTGTTTACGCTCATATTTTTCATTGATATAGCGATGCCTTCTGCGTTTTCTTCCTATCGTCTGCAGGTGGACAAGAAGCCGGCGAAGAGTCGACGACGCCGGGACGACGGCACTGACACAGAGGGAGAGGGCGACGGCGAGGAGGGCTCCGAGCGACCCAGGGTCAGTGGCCGCCCGGGGATACTGGGGGATGTTGCGGTCAGGGTCCTCAGAGGGTCATTGGATATATCTGTAGGTGTGTCTGACTTTGACGACTGATAGCGGTAGCAATTGGGAACGCTTGAGATCTCGTCTTCTTTGAAATGGATTGTTTTGATCTCAGTGCGTTCATAATCGTAGTTTCGATGTATGCCCCTTGTTTTAGTTGTAGGTGGTTGTTCCTTCCCCTGAGTCCTGACCGTGTTTTCTCGGTCCGCCACCAGGCGAAGCGGCCCCGTCGCCAGCCGGGCGAGGAGGGTTACGACCCGTACGACTACGACTCTGACGAGGCCGACGAGGAGCCGCCGACGCTGCGCTCGCCGCGGCCCACGGCCGGCTCCTCGGCTCCGGAGAGTATGGATACGGCCGAGCCGGCCGAGCCAGTCGAGAAGGCCATCACTGAGGAGAGGTCAGTCGGAAAAGACGGGAAATATGAGGCGCCGGGGTCGAAATGGGCGCTGGTGACCATCATAGTCCGGTTGTCCTTAAAACCCAAACACCAACATCACATTGTGATGCGTGGTGTATCCGCAACAAATGAAAATGGTGCACGGATACTCTTGATAGACGTGGGTGATAAATCCGACATCACTCTGACATGGCATTATTGTCCCCCTCCTGCTCCTTTGTAATGATTCATAGGTCAGACTGAACACGTGCTATCCGATCGGGTTAGGTGGGTGTGGACGTTGTGCCACAACGGACAGGTCGGCCGAGGTCTAACTTCACACCTGGCTCGGTTCTGCCACGGGTCATCGCGATCGGACAGAAATCCATTTCGGTCTCTTCTGAATTGCACGCACGGTTGGCGCCGCGCTGAGTGCGCTCTTCCCGTTTTGGTGTGAGGTTCTATTGTCGACACCGGCGCGGCTATTACAGTCGCCGGACGCGTCCGGGTGTCGCCCACGCCGCTATCTTTAGACGCCGCCGGCGGCGGGGTGCGATTCTGCGGAGTTGGCCGAGAGGTGTGTATTTGCGGCCCCAGGCCAGTCCCGGTGAGCCGAGACGCAACAAGTAATTGGACGACCGGTATAGCGGCCATCCGGCCTGAATGCCAGGTGATAATAAATCTTCCGCTTATTCGCCCAAAATAGACGCTCTGCGTTCGCAAATACCCTGGAATACTGGGCAATGGTAACTGACTATAGCCACACAAGAGGAAAAATTGGACTCGTTCGTTGGGTTCCAACTGATTTCACGTTTTATTGTTACCTTATTTTTCAGTCCCTCCCACTTGCCCTTTCTCAGCGTAGCTCCCTGCCCAAAAGTCCGTCCTTTGTTGCCAGTTGTGCAGGTGGGGAGTGGCTTTATTTTGGGAAGTCTCAGGTTGTATAAATGCTACACCGCTATTTAGTTAGTGTCAGTTTAACTCCCGGATCTTCTGGGGCTGTGACGATCTTGCCTGCTTGGAAAGTTCCGTCAGCAGTGAGCCTTTGCCGTCAGGAGCAAGGTATTGACGGCACTGCGACGCGTAATAACAGCTCATCTATAGACCTGTGTGTGAATAGGGCTCTTGGAAGGACTCCTGATGTGAAGGTCGGTCGTAGCCAGCACACGGACTCGACTGAATATAAACTACCTATTCTAGTCAAGCTTCGAGATTAGGATGGGATTCTTAGTGTGAGGTAGTGTACTTAAAAAAGCATTTGAGAAGGCTGCTTGCATGAGGTCTTTCTATTTGGTATGAACCTTATGTGAGCATTTTGGGGATGTCCACAAATTATTGCAGCTTCATTACGATAATCTGACCAAGAGATCGCCCGCTGGATGAGGAAGATTTGGGAGCGGTAGCTGCCCAAATGCTATATATTATTCAAGGTGACGTTGATCCATTTTCCATCTTAATAACTTCTTCATTCTCTTTTACTGGAAGTGTGTAAGCAATATGTAATGAAAAATATCAACATGCAAAAACTTCACCAAACCACTAACAACCTCGAGTCTCGAGTTCTGTCGACAATAAGGGACACAATTTCACATTTGCTCTCTGCCGTACCTACCTCGCTGAACCACTGATCTCGATCTCACGGATGTCCATTGAGGTTCAATACATGTATTTGGGGCGCAACGATTCAATCTACACCGGAATGGTGACTCCGGCAGGACGGCGACAATTCCCGTCAGAGCTCCTCCGGTCTATATCGGGTGTGGGCAGCGTCCGGGACCGTTGAGCTATTCTGGTGAAACGGTACAGATCGACTGCTTGACATTCGCTCTGCGGTGTGGTGAGAATGTTCGGGTTGCTAATGTGCCGACTCTAAAACTGACGCCGTCGCTCAATAAAAGCCGCTGTGCTGTTCCAGTAAAGGAGTTTCTACGCTTCTATCTTTGATGGGTTCATTGACGTAGAGTATTGCCTTCAACGTACCAAACGTGTACAACCAGCTGACACGGTGCAGCACGTGCGTGCTTCCCTGAAACTATGTACTGGAACTATGTATATGTTGAGCGAATAGCAACGAAAACATGCGTTCAGCTATACGAATACATGACTTGCACCAACAGCATTAAATTGAATTTCAAACTTGATTTAAATTCTTTTGAACAGTCCCTCAGTTATCCGCACGCCACACAGTATACCTTTCGCAGCAAGGAGTCGTTAGTGGGCCTGACGCACGTGTACACGGTAAGCCCACACAGTATAACTTTCGCAGCAGTGTCCCAAATGATCATAAAAAGCGTCGTATACCCGGTAAGCGTCTAGACCCGTGCGAAAACTGACAGGCTCTCCTGAACCCGACTTCTTAATGCGGTCTAGGAATCAGCTCCAGGAGTCGTAAGCCTGTTTTGCTGATTACGGTCCCAGGCATCACATGGTTCTATAGGATGGGTCGTCAACGTTCCAGAAAACGAGGGTTGTTAAGTTACTTTCTGCTTGTAAAAAGATAATTTATTTTCAGTGTATCACTTCTATTGGGTATTGGCATTGAATAAGTTAAGTGTTACTCAAGAGTGTTATGCAATATCGTTTCTATTTTCTTCCTCCCTTGTGTCTATCCTTTTTCCTTGCACCTGTTAGTTAAAGGAACTATCCCACCTTCTAAAATGTTGTTAAAACCAGTTAAATTGTGCCCGACTTTAAAGATTGGATGACCAGGAACACGGTTCTGGCATTTATTTTTCATTAAACATCTTAGGCTTCCCATATTCCAAACACAAACTTTCAAATATGTGACGTCACAGCCCAAAATTACCTCCTTCCCCAGGCCACATTGCTGTCATAAAGCTGATTATTTTTACTCTGTAGGCACCACAACAAAGTTCAGACCAAGTTTTAAGCGATTTTTCAAAGAACAAACCCATTTAAATCAGAATGACTAAACGAGGTGACGTCACACTAACGGTCGCTCCATGTTGAAGATAGGGCCTTGCGCAAGGCCCATTTTCAAATGAAGGGAACGAATTTCTTCAACACTAAGAGGCCGCGGGGGTTGCAACCTAGATAGATAGTGGTTTCTGAACCTCGCCGCAAACTTGGCTATCTCAACTCAAACCCCATGTTAAAGGTGGGATAGTCCCTTTAAGCACGCTGTAGTTTGTTATTCTAGTTATCTAGTTATGTTCTGTGTGGAAAAGCTCATGGCACTATTGAGAATGTCTTACACATAACTGACCATCACGGTCAAATCCAGCACGTATTGTCTTTATAATCACGCCTTCACCAAGGCAGCATCTCGTGACCGCATCTTTTCCCTGCCGATGCTGACACCGCTCTCTCCGTCCCTGCAGGTTCTCCGTGTTCAAGACGTCCCTGCAGAACCTTCTCAAGGAGCGGCGCACGCAGACGCTGCCGATGGCCGAGGTGCGCTCCTACCTGGCCGAACAGCACGCAGCGCGGCCCTTCACCACCGGGGAGGTGGAGGCCGCCACCGATCGCATGATGGAGGCCAACCAGCTGATGGTGGCCGACGACCAGCTCTTCCTCATCTAGACGGCGCCTCGGGCTCTGTTCAGTGGCCAACCAGCTCTTCCTCATCTAGGCGGCGCCTCGGGTCCCGGGGAAGCATGCGATGGATTCCAAATAGCTGGCGCCTGGCCGTTCTTGGAGCGCTGGTAAAATGGGCGTTGAAGTAACGCCTAAATAGGAATGTTGGCTCGACCTGTGCTTTGGGTAGATCAGAACAGCGCCTGGTTTGTACCTAATGCGAGATGTAACAGCTGAGAGGGACCACGCCATATGTTCATGGCAACTTCCACTTCTGACGACTGGCTGACTTCCGGCGTGCCATGTGACTCGGACGTGGCCTCGTTTCCCGGAAGACTGTGTATCTGTGTGTCTGGGGGTGCGGAAGGTTGGCGCCAGAGGCACAGCCCGCGATACTGAAGGCGGCGATATCGGTCTGACCGGAAGGGAGCGGCTGAGAACGAACAGAAGCCACCCGAGAGTTTCCCACCCGGCTGCCCGTGACCGCCTCACCGACAGCCTCGGGAGAAAGTCCGGAGCCGGGATCTCCCACTGGCGACATGTCCAACTCTCCGCCGACCCGTGCTCCCCCATTATGTAAGTACCTGTTGGACCGTGCGTTTTGTATGGATGGCCACATGCGGTTGGCGCAGTTGCTGCCCCCCGGCTCGCTGTTGGTCTGCTGTCGACCTGTGTGGATGACGGCCTTCGAATACACTGTTTTTGTAGATGGTGTTTTGTGATGGGTGAGCTTTGGATAGGATAGACGTGGGATGGTCAGGGATGGCCGTCTGCTAGCGGAAGGGACCGGCTGGGAACGAACATCGGCCTGTCGAGAATATCCCACCCAATCGCCCGTGAAGCGGTGGTCGCAACTCGCAATGAGTTGACTTTTTAAAACCGAGAATAATGGTACAGCGAGACGTATTTAGTATGAACTATGTACCACATGTATGTACCATTGTACCACGTATATGTACCACAGAATGGACTTCCGGCTGTCTTTCAGGAACTTTGTAATCGAAGGTCTACAAACGTTGCTCGGCAAGCCTGACGTGTTTACGGACTGAGCAGCAATTGGTTTAAAAATGAATGAAAATCTGCATAGTGCGTCACCGTTCGATGTTGGCCGCCAAGTGCGTCGCCCGCCTCCTGGTTGCGCTTATCAGTACATCTTGGCGCAGATGTGCGTCAAGAAGCGAACTGCGTGGCACTTGGTCCTACGACGTGATGTTTGAGTTACGCTACGAAACAAAAATAATGAAATCTGGTAAGGTAATGCGCACTGCGCAGGATCCGAGTGCGAACATTTTATACGTATCTTTACCTGTACCAACACCGAGATCTTCCATCATTTTCGTGAGAATTAGCCTCTTCGTTTGAAATGTGTGATAAAGGTAGCATAGGGCGTTTTTATTGGAAAGTGCCCTGCCGTTCCGCCGTTCTATTTATACACCGACCGTCTGTAAGGAAGCCTGTTGCTACCCATGCTACCGCGGTCATACCTCATGGTTGTGCAATAACAGACAAGTCTCCACTCATCCTATCGCCTCCCCAGTCACGAGGAGCGCTGCCGCGCGGTGCCCCCGCCGCCGTGCCCAACCCTGTCCCGTAGCCAGGGGCTGCCTGTAACGGCACGGCGCGCGGCGAAGGCCAGCCGGTAGCCCCTGCCATGCAGCGTCCGCCTGAGAGCTCCTCTGGACGAGGCCGGCCGCGCGCAGTGTTCTCGTATGATCGCCGGTGGCTGGGGGTCGCGCTATCGACTCATCTCCGGGAGCCGGCCATCTGTTAGCGATGTGTCCGTCTATAGTCCTGTGTCTGTCCGGCCGATTCCTCGTCCCCAGGCTCCATACGAGGATCCGGCGCGGCTCGGACCCTCAATATACCCTGGCTCGGACCCTCCAGCGCCGACTGGTCCGGGATTTGTCATCAATCATAGCCGGTAGTCACCAGTCATCCTCGTCAAAGAAAGAATATTCCGGGAGCCGATGGTATTTGATTTATTGAAAGGTTCTGACTTCTGAGCGCTTACCCAGCGGGCACGAGTCTTCAAGGCTATTTTAGGAATATTTAGGTATGGAAGGCTTTTTGGTAGACGGCTCAAGAATAAGGATTTTGCGCAAGGAGCACCATGTGTCCATATTTGCTGGCCTGTGGAAGATATGCGTTCAGTGAGAGAGCGCTACAGAAAGGCCGATGATTATGAACAAGTAAAGTGACGGTCAGGACTATGTAATTCCATTGCCAGCGCGCAGATGCTCTTTTATCCAGCGCGTCGTGTGTAGTGCGGGTTGCATACCTATTACCTATAGCCTCCAATTCCTTCGCCGTTGGATTTTAGGAACGCCTGTGCCGGCTTCAGTCGATCAGCGATGCTCCATCCATACCACCAAGAGATTCGAATTTTGTTTTCGAAGAGGCGCTACGCTTCATTTCCACATTTACCGACACCTGAATTGACTTTGCCGCTCAGTTCCAAAGTTCTCGGCATGTGCCGTTATGTAACCACTGACCCCCTAGGCATGCCCTTCTACGGGCCCTGCCCCAATGCATAGAATAATGAATATATTTAGATTACCTACAACTGGAAGGTATGCATGTGCGCGTACACGTATGCATCTACAGGAGTGTTCACATGAGCGCGGACTCGCCAGCCGATGTTCTTCCTACGCGGCGTAATGCGTACCTCATGAGAGATGCGCATCTCATGACTTCCGAAGCGCCCTGGTGCGACACGGGGACGGGCATTGTGCGCCGCCTCAGCAGGCAGGCAGCGCGCCGCGAACCCGCTCCAATGTGACGCTCCAGCCATTGTGGCCGCTCTCTGGGACAGCGGAGCATCTGATGTTGCCGTGATGGTGAAATAGGCGGATGTGTACTCAATATGCATAATGTATGCTTACTTCGTATAGACTGCATCGGAGTTTGATTCGGGAGGCAATCCAACTCATCTCCATCTCCATGTCGGCAATAAACGTATCGTATAACGTGACATACATACCTACGTACGGTTCACAGTGACGAACCGCCATATGTTCAACGCATGCATTGTCTGCAAGTGCAACGTATGTAGGGCCATGTGTACCTATTGTGTACCCAACCTGGCATTGTTCGCAGGCGCGGGCCAGGACAGTCATCGTGACTGTGACATTCTCTGAAACAGTCCCCCCTGAGGGCTGAGAGAAGTCGAGTCACAGAGCCTCCGGTGCAGAGTTTCACTCCCGATCTGTCGTTTGATAGTGCTATTTGTCTTTCTTTTTCATAGGTTCATTTACCTCCATTACTTTATAGTTCTATCGAATTTCATGACCATCGGATTGGACAAGCGTCAGGATGCCTCCAGAAGGTTACATAGTCATACCCAATTGAATCGTGCCTGATAAAATATAGGTATGTATGTACCATTTTCCCACATATACGAAGGAGACGAGAGTCTTCTGAACTTGGCTATTGCCTTTACTTATATTCGTCGCGAATCAGACATACCCCCCCCCCCCCCCTCCCCATAACGGAAGCTGGCCGTCTTCTTAAGGTGCTGGGACAGTATGCAGCACACGATAGTCCCTAGTTCGGCGCCATGTATCGATTCTCGGGCGGCGAGACGTGAAGTTTGGGTGGAGCTCGGCACGTCAGATGGCGAAGTTCGAACATGTGTACTTTATGCATATCTCGCTGCCACGCTCGTGGATCTTTGGAACGCCCTCGCTGCCGAATTCGCCAGAATCGAACGCACTTAGCCGGTGTGCGTTTGACCTTTGGATGCCGCGGCTAAGTGCGACGCTAAGTAGATGTGTGCAGGGAAACGTAGGCATGTAGCGGGTCAGATCGACGCCCAAGAGACAAGAGTCGTGACTTTGTGAGATGGGCTCTACCTTTCATTATAATAATAGCCCCATAGAGTCGTTTTGCCCTGTATTGAATGTTCTATTGAATGATCCATGGACCAACCGAAATGAAGCTTCCGAATATCAATATCAGAAACCCACATGCATGATTCTTCTCAGGCGCTAATTATAACTAGCTATTACCAGCACATCCAGTCAGTGAGACTCCGATCTGTATCCGAGGGTAGGTATCTTCAGGCGGGAGCGACGACCGGTGCGGACGGGCCTAGCCCGGCACCGTTCGGGTCAGCGATCGGGTCGACGGCCGCACGGCAGCGCCGTGCCAGCCGTGCCGGCGGTCCGTGCCGTGTTAAATGTCGGTGCCGGCGGTCCGTGCAGGGTGCCGTGCTCTGTCCTGACAGCTGTCCGTGCCGTGTTAACTGTCCGTGCCGTGCTCTGGCCTGACAGCTGTCCGTGCCGTGCCGGCGGTCCGTGCCGTGTTAACTGTCCGTGCCGGCGGTCCGTGCCGCCTGTCCGTGCCGTGCTCTGATGCCAGCTGTCCGTTTCATTCAGCCGTACCATCAGTGCCGTCCGTGCCGGCTGTCCGTGCCGTGCCGCCCGTCCGTGCCGTGCTCTGATGCCAGCTGTCCGTTTCATTCAGCCGTGCTGCCCACACCAGCCGCACGGTGCCGTCCGCGCGGAACGGTCGTGATGCATGGCCAGTGGCTCGTGCCAGTGGCTGGCCGCCAGCCTGCCATTGACTGGTCCACCGGGGGTGACGTGTTTCCGCCACACCCCGCCGCCTTCTCTGTGGCTCTGCAGGGTGGCAGTTACGGGGTATACTGAACTCTTGTAAATCGACGTGGAATTCCGGCCAGCGACGTCCCGAGCTTATAATTATTATTTCTACAGAGTAGATACAGAGGACAAGGGCATCCAAGGGCGGGTATGTCTGTGTGTTGGGGTGTGTGTTGGCGGTGTATTATATTGCTGACTTTTAAACGGCCCGGTTCGACACCATTGCGAGACGTCCGACATGCTTATTGCTTAGTGATGTACGAGCGCAGGGAGAGGTGGTCAGACGCTAATGAACCTGCGGGCCAACACTGAACATTATCCGCCCGGGTCAACAACGATCATTCACCCCACAAATTTTATTTTGATGGCACCGTGGAGGCTGAAGCTCTCCTCGATTCGCCTTCTTATATCAGTGTTATAGCCTACTGCCGATAGGTACTGAATGGCCTGTGTGTGTCACAGTTATATCGGAATATGTCAAATAAGGGTAGTGATAAATCCTGCGCTATATATTTTACCCCCCCCCCCCAAAAAAAAACAATTGTGCCATATGAAGATGTCGACGTTTATATGGGCACCGCAATGTTGCCAATAGCTAGAATTTACTTATGTGTTAGTCTGCAGCATACCTGCGTTCTGCAACACAGCCTGGTTTCTCAATTCTCGCTAAGGCCGTTTCGGGGTATGGTTAATGGTACTTCAGTAACCAATTCCTCACCAAATTTGGTAAAACAATGCCCTCTAGTGTGATGTGAAGGAGGAAGTGAAGCAGGCAAGTGACACGTGTTTGCTTCAGTCAGCTTCGGTCTAGTTTTTACGCCATGTGGCGGCCCGCCATAAGAACAATGCCATGGGTTTGTCAGCCCGGTTTTCACGTCACGTGACAAGCAAACGACGCACGTGACTGATTCCGAGAAGAAAATGGGAGTGGGCACTGGGCAGTGGCTGTCACACCATGTAGGTGCAGTGGCCCCTTCTCGTTCACATTAGCCGTTTTCACAACGGGCTATCTGGAGAATGCACCTAATTTGACCAAATCTGCACCTAATCTCTTTTGAAGCAAATAGAATCATATCACTTATTCATTTCAGTGTTAATCGCAAATAATGTATGATAATTGAAAAATGAGATCTAGTTATTGGTATCTGTGCGACCCAAACGGATAACTTTAAATATAGGTACACATAACAAAATGAACCTAATTTGACCAAATCTGCGCCAAGTATGCACTTAACCCGCGCCCCACTGGGGGGGGGGGGCTATTTATAGCCCCCCCCCCTCCCGTTTTTCTGCAATAACTTCCAAACCGTTGACGTATCGACGCAAAACTTTCAGTACCTTCGGCTGCATCAATTTGACACCTTGTGTCAAAATTTGAACTTCGTACCTACCATAGGTCGGCCGGAAATGACGTCAGAGTGACGTCATGTTCAGTGGCGTAGCCAGAAATCAGCGAAAGGGGGGGCCATGGTGCTCGAGGGGGCGACTTTTTCCCTTGAGAGGGGCGCCATAGTGAGCTAGTGACAGGGGGTCAGTCTAAAATGTAGCGTCATATATTCATGCATGATTTACTAGGTGTTCCTACGGAACCGGCACGAGTATCAGAACCAGGTTTCGCTGATTTTTCATGAAATCCAATTAATGCAATTTGCAGCTCAGTGTTTTTTATCAAAAGCGATAAAAAATCTTTATGCATATTTAGCACGATATAGGAAACGAGCTCAGGCTACGGACATGTTATTCTCATAATACACACCCATTCGAATTCGAAACGGTAAAATATGCGTTGATCGATTGGCACAATCTTTATTCTTTGCAAAAAAAAAAACATACAGGTTCACTCACTGAACCAAAATGACCTGTGGACTGCAGCCTCTCAAATATCTTCATTGAGGGCCAGTTCAATTTTGCTACCTCTCTATAAGTACCTATAAGTTACCGATTACCTATAAGTTAACCCGCGCCGTGCTGGTGGCCTGTGCTTTCCGTGTCGTGCTGGGGGGGGGGGGGGGTTTCACGTCCCCCCTCTAACTCGGCTCCTGGGCCACGTGGCGACACGCGGTAAGGGGAAATCGAAAGAGCGTCAAAAATAATGACGGAAAGACTTCGTTTCAATTTTTAGGTCAGGTCAAAGGTCAGGTCACCAGAGGTCATCAAAGGTAAAATTGAGTCCATTTCAACAATTTTGGAAACTGCCAACGGCTAACTCGGGAACCAATAGAGCTACAGCGCCGCGGAAAAGCGCATTCGATAGCCCTTTTACAGGCTTTTCTGAATATTGCTCTCGGATTTGATCTCAGGTCAATGGTTAAGCCTCCAGCCAGAGGGCAAAAATTCCAAAAATAACAGTTTTTATGAAAAGCGTTTTTCTGCAATAACATTTGGTTCAAGACAGTGACGATATTTCTTTTGCCTGCCTCGTGTTCCTCTCGTCGAGACGCGTCGAATGAACTATACGTTGACCTTGAAAGGTTATTTTAAAAATTTGACCGCAGGTCAAGGTCATGACCTGACCGTAAAGGGCCATTCTGCAGATCAGTCGATCCGTATCGTCGAGCTGACCACATCTGACGTGTTTTCACCGCTCTAGCACGTCTCCATTAAAAGATGAAGCCAAAAAACCGTTTATGGTGATAAAATAGGTGACCGCTTATGACCTGAGATGACCTCAAGGGCACATAAAAGGACACATGTGCATTTTTACGATTCAGTGTGCTATGTTTACCTATGAACCGATGTTTAAGGGGTTTTAAACGACATTCGTCCAAAAGAGGCCCATTTCACTTTTCTCCCACTGACTTGAGGTCCCAAAATTGACCTGACCTTAGGTCACAGACATAAAAAGTCCGAGATGAACATTTTATGCATATTGTTAGTCTTATCAATCTCTAAAAGTTTCAAAAGTGATCGTTCTGTCGGTGTAGCTATAGCGGGTCTTTTAACTTTTTTTAGGTAAGGTCACTTGACGTGCCCTAGTGACCTGACCTTGAACGACCCTCATCTGAAATTTAACAAGCTGTGTAGAAAAGATGTATGAATAGGTGTACCAAAGACAGCGGAGGCGCTGCGCGACGCCGTTTTTGAGATGTTCGCGAGGAAAAAACCTAAGGGGGCGTACCCCCCCCCCCCCTCCAGCACGGCGCGGATCAATGGGAGACAGTTGAAATGCTCTTCTTCTGAACGAAAACAACCTCAACCATCGGGATGCAGGTAAATATGACACATTTAATCGGTAAATGTCACTCGTGATGTGACCACTTTTATGTTACTGAGGTCATCTCAGGTCATGAAAGGTCTCCAGTAGATTTTGGACAATAACTTTTGATAGAGATATGGTAGAGCAATGAAACACCCTATATAATTATTTTCCTTCTCGAAAGTATGGATCGACTAATATGCAATATGACCTTTACCGGTTAGGTTATGACCTTTACCTTAGGTCAAATTCTCAAATGCCCTTTTAATGTCAAATTCTAGTTCATTTGACTTGTCTGTCTCGAAAAATGGAACACGATGCTGGTTGAACTAATCTCATGCAGGTCTGAGCAAAATGTAAACGTCCTCCGCGAAAACGTATATTTTGAGGCTAAAACGTTTACCTTAGGTCAAATCTGAGATAATCAATAAGAGAGAGCATAAAAAAGAGCTATCGAATATGCGCTTTGCTGCGGCGCTGTAGTTCAATCTCTTTCTGAATCCTGACTTATGCGCCGCTTTGTCAAAAAATGTCAACATCGGCGAAATTTGATTTTCGGTTGTCGCTGGTGACCTGACCTTCGACCAGTTCGACTTAGCCTTAAAATGATCTAAGTAGTTTTGTAATAGTTTTTGACGCTCTTTCGAACGCCGCCTACTGCGTGTCTCGACGTGGCCCACAAGCTGAGTTAGAAGTGGGTGTTCGAACACCCCAAGCAGGTTCAATAAAAAAACGCTTACGCTGGGGGCGGCACCCCACTGCTAGGCGCTGTCGGCATCGCAATAATGGGCGGCACAGCGCTGAGGGGCGCAACTTGCATCGAGGGGTGGCATTGTACGGTGAAGGGGCAGCGTCGCGTTGAGGGGCGGTATCGCAACGAGGGTGGCACTTACAAGGCTGCCTAATAAGGAACGCTTCGCTTGGCACATCCAAGCCCAGCTCGGCGCCGCCTAGCTGCTGCATCTTGAAAAGGGCCCTTGGTGTCGATGAGAAAGCCCCATTGTCAAAAAATTGCCTAGCGTCAGTGGTTTCGGGGGGGGGGGGGGCGACCGAAGTATCCAATTCAGTTTCGCGTCAGTGACTACTGGAGGGCGTCAACGACCTCGGATAGGGCGAATGTGATCTTCAGAAGGGCACCGGGTGCTCTAGAGGGGTGCAATGCTTGGATGGGGTCACTGCTGCCTTCAGTAGGGCATCGGACGCTCTGGAGGGGCGCCATTGATCTCGGATGGTCCGACTGGGATTTTCAGAGGAGCATCAGTGGTTTCAGAGGGGCGCCATTGATCAAGGATGGGCCGACTGAAGCCCCGGTTCAGGTGAGCGCCAGTGGCTCTTGAGGGGCGCCAGCGACCTCGGATTGATGGGGCGACTGTGATCTTTAGAACGGCGTTGAGGGGCGCCATTGGGCATGGATGGGGCCACTGTTGCCTTCAGCAGGGCGCCGCAGGGAGGCTCTGGAGGGGCTTGAGCTTGGGTGGGCCGACTGTAGTCTCCAGTCGGCCCATCCGAGACAACCCCAATCTTATAAAATGCCGTACTATTCTATTTACGGCATTTGGTAACATTCACAGTGATACCAGTGCTGAAAAAGGTTTATCTGAGTCAACGAAATGATTCTTTAGACCGTCAAATTACGATGGACTGAAATGCGTGAAAACCATTTTTCATTTGATAGTCGTTTTCTGCAGCTGAACTTCAGCCAGTGCTGCCATATCCATTCCACGGCGTTTATAAGATTGAGCCCTGGGCTCAATCTTATAAACGCCGTGGAATGGATATGGCAGCACTGGCTGAAGTTCAGCTGCAGAAAACGACTATCAAATGAAAAATGGTTTTCACGCATTTCAGTCCATCGTAATTTGACGGTCTAAAGAATCATTTCGTTGACTCAGATAAACCTTTTTCAGCACTGGTATCACTGTGAATGTTACCAAATGCCGTAAATAGAATAGTACGGCATTTTATAAGATTGGGGTTGTCTCGGATGGGGCGAATGTGATTTTCAGAGGGGTGCCGGGTAGTCTATGTAGAAGGGCGCCATTGGTTTCAGAGGGCTGCCATCGATCTTAAGATGGGGCAGCTGTAACCAGGGTTGTGCTTGACTCATGAGTCGAGTCAGAAATTTGACTCAACTCTGACTCAAATGAGTCAGATTTGAGTCGAGTCGGATAAAATGTTGAGCTGTTGAGTTGAGTCAGAGTTGAGTCGGACAAAAATATTAAGGTGTTGAGTTGAGTCAGAGTTGAGTCAGTAAAATAACTTTTGACATTGAGCTGAGTCAAGCATTTAGGAACATGAGTCAGCTGACTCAACCCTCTAGAAACAATTTATAATATAAGCTTTTCACCCCCCCCCCCCCCCGCTTAATAACTTAGCCCTTGCCCTGCTGCCTGATTTTTTTCACCCCCCCCCCCCGCTCAGCAACTTTTTTATCTGAGTCAATTTTGAGTCAACTCACTTGACTCAACAAAAAATTTGAGTCAAGTTTGACTCGACTCACATTTTCATTGAGCCGCTTGAGTCATGAGTCGAGTCAAGGGAAAAAATCAGCTCCTTGTTTGAGTCAGAGTTGAGTCAGGGCTTTCTGAAGTTGAATGATGAGTCGAGTCGGCAAATTTTTTTGAGTCGAGCACAACCCTGGCTGTAACCTTCGTTTAGATGGGCGTGATCTTCAGAAGCGCGCCGGACGCTCTGGAGGGGCGTCATTGGGCTTGAATGGGGCGACTTTAGTCTCAAGCGGGACGACTTCAGTCTCAAGGGGGTGGGGCGCTAGTGGCTCTTGAGGGCGCTATTGATCTCGGATAGGGCGACTGTGATCTTGAGAAGAATGCGGGTGCTTTAGAGGGGCGCCAGTGGTTTCAGGGATCGATCTTGGATGGGTCGATTGGGGCAGCTGTGAACTTCAGAGGGGCGCCGGGTGCTCTAGAGGGGCGCCATCAAGCTTTAATGGGGCGACTGTTCCGTTTAGGTGGGTGCCAGCGGCTCTTCAGGGGCGCCATCGACCCTGGAGGTTCGGAATATTCTGGTTTCCGGAGGGGCGCCCTTCAACATTTGGGGGCTCAGGTCGTATTTGGGGGTGCCCTGGAGATTATTTAGGTGTCCAGGCACCCCCAAAGAGATATTGAGTTCGATCCCTGCCTGCACATCACTTTTTAATTCATGTTCTCTCTGTAAAACGGCATCAGCCTAGTCGGCGCTAATTGGGGCGCCATTTGGGCGGCTGGGCGGAAACGGGGGGCCATGGCCCCCATGGCCCCCCCCCCCCTGTCTACGCCACTGGTCATGTTCGGCCGATTTCGACGCAAAACATTGAACCACGGCAAACGCTCCCAAGAGCTCAGTTTTTAAGCTAGATCCAATTTCTTTGCATGAGAAGACTCAAAATAGACTGCGCTATCAAACTGCTATCTCGGATTTTCGAAATTTTGAAAATTTCAAAAAATTTAATATAATAAAATTCAAAATTTATATTTTTGCATTATTTAAAAAAAATTGACTTCGAAAAAAAACGGAATATATGTGATAGAACGCATTATTATGACTAACTCTAGCAAGTTTTAGCTAAATATCTTCAAAAATGGCCAAGTTATACGCATTATTGCAAAAAATTAACAATTATTAATTTTTCAAATCAAATTTTCAGCACGAATTTGACATCGTACGCCAATATAAATAGCACCATCGTGTTCCTGAGCTCAAACTGCATCCAATAGACACCTTTTTTGTTGAAAAATTTTAAATTCAAAATTTGACCTTTTTTGACCTGAAAATGACCTGACCTAAGCTAAATTTGACTCAAAATGACCTCGAATGACACAGAAGACATCAAATTCGAAATGTTTAGCCTAAATGGACCATAAAACATGTGTCACGTGACCGACGGATGATATAATATTTTCGTGACCTGTGATGACCTGACCTTGACCTGAAAATCAAAGTACAAGTTTGGTACCCTCAGAAAATCTAGAGCATCTGTTCACGAGTGTGTGAACCAAAAATGAGCCTGATCTGACTTGTAAGACGGCGGGAAGAGCCCAAAACGTGAACAAGCCAAAATGCTAATCACTTTTACTTTGACCTGACCTGTGACGTCATCGGTGACTTCGAGGTCAATGAAATTAGGTTTAGCTCGACAGTTTTTCCGGGGCTATCAGACGCCGCTTAAATTTTGACGATCGGCCCAGCAGTTTCGGAGTTAGGAGGGGGGCTATGAATAGCCCCCCCCCCCCAGTAGGGCGTGTTATGCGCAGACCCCAGTGGGGCCCGGGTAAATCTGCACCAAATGTGTACCAGATGGCTGTGTGAACACGGCTATCATCACATCAAATTTGCAAACAGACTAAAGAGTAAAGCTAAATGATGGTAATGGTTAAAGAAAATTAACATTAAAGAGTAGGTAATGCCAATTTTATGAAATTCGATTCGTCTTATTTAAGGTAGGTGTAAAGGTTGGGGATTACCTACTTTTTAACTATATCTAATATGAATAAAACTTCATTCACTTATGCATGCTATCTTTACCTATAGTGCTTGTATTTTTTATCAAGCATTTACATTTTTAGCACCATAAAGGAATGGAAAGTACATGTATGTATGTACCTACCAGCGAACTACGATGTTTAAGTCATAAGCTCATTAATGAGCTTATGAAAAAATAATGATTTTCTGCCAAAAAATGGATTTATGATGAACTAAAAAGACTGCGAATAATTGTGATAATCATGATATCCCGTAAAAACAACGTAAAAACAACAAAGCTAAAATATTCGAATATAACAATATTTTGACTTACTTTCTATTCGATGTTAGGTTAATTTAAAATTTACGCAAGTCGCAAAATTACGCATCATAACGTGTCCATTTAAGTATGTTATTAATCCAAATAAAAAACATCGTCGAGGATGCAGGAAAAGGATCCGGTCTCCCTGTATTGGACGGGCTCCCCAGCGACGGCTGTTCTCAGGCGCGATCCCACTACTGCCCGACACGGGTACTTTTGGCTGCTCGGTCACCCGCCTGGCCCGGTACGCACCTCCTTAGTCAACCTGGCGACCCCGGACTCCTCCGGGGGCCCCATATTGATGCCGGGCTTAGTGCGGACACCCGATCGACACAGACTGCCGCTGGGGAGGACTCCCGCCCTCAAGAGATCCACGGAACCACGCCTCCGAGTAGCCGGATTACAGGAGCGCGCCACCACTCCCAGCGAGTGAGTGGCGGCTGGCGGCGGGACTGGCGCTGCTCCTATCAGTGAACCTAATCGTGATAGTGACGTAGTGACGTGTTATGATTATCTGCTGTGCAGGTTTATAGCGATGGCTCGTGGTCTTTATGGTGTCGTGGTCTTTATATATATATATATATATATATATATATATATATATATATATATATATATATATATATATATATATATATATATATATATATATATATATATATATATATATATATATATATATATATATATATATATATATATACATATATATATACAATTTGGACTCAACTTGTTCGGGTTTATATATACTCCAACTAATATATATTCGGGTTTATATATACTCCAACTATATATACTCAACTTGTTCGGGTTTGATGAGGTAACAGTGCGAATATGATATGATTAGGTATGAATATTTTCTGAGGTAACCAGTAACCACTTGAATTAATTTATTTTGTAATGGGATTTTTGTTGTTGTTAGATTGGGAACACTTTATTGAAACAACTATAATTTTAGATAATGGTTAATATTATTTCATAGATGCTTTTCAGCTCCTGCCAGTGTTCACACTGCGACGCCAGCGTGCCTGCGCATAATGTCCAGTGACGCCACGGTAATGGTCACCTCGGACGTGGCACATTGTTAGACTTGTACTTGTTTGGCTCATTTCTTTTCTCAGCTCAATGCCTACGACTACTTATTGTGGCCCCACGGGCTCTCTTTTTTAATATTTAAGGGAAAATCATAAGGGCCATGCAACATGCAGACTTAATTGCCTTATACGGTGGCGAATAAGGCTGGAATTTACTGCATGTTCGAACCGTTACGCGGTTGTGGTGAGCCACGAACTGACTCCGTGATCACTGAGCACGGTGGCGACAGTTCTGCCAGTAACCAACAGAAAAAGATTCGACTTCTTCAGAACCTGCATTGTAGTTACAATGTTCGCGACGAGAGCGTGCGTGCAGACGTCTCTCATGATAGTGTGCATGATGAGAGTTTAAAACGAATAATCTTGCGTAGGAACGCCGTCTGACGTCTTTGCAACTTTTGGCTATTTACGTCTATATTGGAAAATGAAAACAAACATGAAAAGCGGAAGCCCCTCAAAGCTTGCAAAGGCAGGAAAGCAAATCAGTGAGCCTTCAGGATGGCACGCCGCACAGTCAAAAAGAGGACTCAAGAATTGTGGCCCAGGTAAGGTAATTTTCCATTTCTGGACAAAGTGACGGGCGTATAAGTGGCGACTGGTTTTGTCTAGAGTCTGGTGGCTGTGCCACACAGTTAACACTTCTGGTAATTAAACATTTAGAATTTAATTATTCCGCGGGTGTCATTGAGCGCTAATGTGAGTGAACGGGTGTATGTACATATCTGACGGGTCTGCCACCTCCGCGTCTGGTCGGTGGCCGTCGGACCCTCCCTCTGCCCTTCCGGCGACGGTCGCTCCGTCGGCGCCGCGCGGAGGTCGTCGACCCCGTGCCGATAGAGCAACAACCCGAGCGCGGGTCTTTGGCCCACCGCGCCGGCCGGCCGGAGGCCCCATCAGTGCCGCGGGACCACCTGCACTGCAGCGCCTCTCTATGACGCCGCTATTGTGCCAGTTGGGCATACAAAGAGCGCTTTGTCGCGGATGCTTTGCTCGGTCAGGTATAGTGTCAGTTATAGTTCATGGACGCGGGCATTGACGCACCCGGGGTTCGACTTGAAACAGGCAGGCTGGCTGCGCCGTCAATAATAGATGCATCTGTGATGATTCATTTTGCCTCGGGCCGAAGAGATCCGCTGAATAAAGGACTATTTTCGGCAGGAACAGGCTTAGCATCTATTATGGTTAGGTAAAGGTCTAAAGCGGTAACATTGTGAGCGTTTATTGTTATATGTATATTGTATAGTCGGCAATCGATGACAAATCTGACAGTCATGCAGTGCATACGCAGCTAGGTACAGGCATTGATAAGACTGATTTAGAGATAAGTATAGGTGCTCCCCCACCAGGATAAGTATAGGTGCTCACCCCAGGCTCCGTAACAAGCAACGCTGAACGCCGCAAGGCTTCAAGCCGCATTATTTCGTCAAATGTTTTACCAAGCCATAGATAACATGAATTCATATTATCTATGACCATGCTTAAAGTGCCCATCCCACCTTAACATTAGTTTTGAGTTGAGAATTGAGATAGCTAAAATGGGGTCCCTGGCTTGCACTTACCGGTTTGAGCACTCACAAGATCGAGAAATGCCTCAAATCGAAAATATCTTATTTCAAAGTTGCAGCACTTGGATTCAGAGGGGCTAATGCATTAGGATGCCCCCTCTGAATGTGTGACGTCAGCGCAGATCTAACGATTTTGAATATTTTACTAAAACGTTTGGTAGCACGCGGTTGGTATACGCTGCTTCGCGCAAAAAGTACCGCACTTTCAAATAAAGTCGCTAGGAACAGCAGAGATCCCAAAAAGTAAACAAAAGTAAAAGTCTAATATCTTGAAAACCGGTGAATATTTTTCGATGAGATTTGGTGGATATTCGTTTTCGCTCTTTCTGAACCGAGCGACATCTCTTTCATGCCAATTCATTAACTTTTTTGAAGGTGGGAGCCGGGAGGGTCCCTTTAAAGGCAGTTTCATTTACGAGAACCTGAGCGATGATAGGGATGTAATGGCGATCTTTTGTCCACAAAAAGACACAATGAAGAATTTTTCGGCAACTAACCGGTCGTGAAATTTTATACCTTTGGAAATTTGCGCACAGGCGCGCGGGAACTACGTTCAGACTGGGGAGGCACACCATAATAGAGATCAATCTAGGGTACCCCGAAATCAAGTTTTCTCACCGGTTTTGGGCCACTTATTTTTCATCCCTTGGCTTTTTCAACAAAAAATAAAACATTTGCAAAAAAGTGTGGTATTCCGTGTCAAAGCTGTGGGGGCATCGCCCCCACGCACACTGGTCGGAAACGCTCCAGCGAGAGGCCAGCGGCCTTTCCGCAAAAGTTTTTTGCTTGTTATTCCACAACTAGTGAAGCAAACTTCATAAAACTTTGCATACCTTCTCTGTCATATGTAAGCTATCATTTGGATGTCAAGCACTAAATATATGACGTGAATCTGTTAAGTTATGACGTCATAATTGAGTACAATACAGGATCTAGCACCACTTTAAGTCAACAAGGGAAATTGGGAGCTGCTATTTGGGCACCGGGAATGGTTTCATGCACTCCTTGCAAGGTCCAGTGCTGGACTTTAGCATTGTTGACTTTGCGTGACGTCATTTATGACGTCACTAAGGCCCTATAAGTTTTTCGTCAATAACTCCTGATCAGATGGAGCTAGAGAGTCGGGAAAGCCACCATTGGACTCAGGAAGACCTGCCGAATCGAATGATATGCAATATGACCTCCTTCAACCATTTTCGTGACCTGAGGGGCTCCGACCTGACCTTGACCCGAGGTTAACACCTTAAGTTGACTTCACCCGAACACCAAGTATAGCATTCAACGCGCCTGATCTAGACAAACACGATGATGCCAAAATCGCGGCAGTGCGACCATTTTTTGGCAAAGTAATTAACCTAAAACCGAGCCCGTGCCTTGTGGCACTTACCTGACCTAAGAGGTCACTGGGTGACCTAAGACCTTAAAATCGGGTAATACCTAATTTTTGCGTCTTATAACGGCACATAAGCTTGTTTTTTTCCGCGAGGCTCTAGCTCAATTAGAGGCGAAACGGCGAGGGAGTTGTACCAACCCTCCCCGGTCAATATAGAAAACCAATCGGTCCGGCCAGGGTTAAATACCGGAATTGTGATCTAATGTAAAAAGACGGCCCAAGGTAACCCGACGTCAGTGACAGGTGTCCTATATTTGCAGCGTCTTATATTCACGAAGGTTTCAATTTCCACTTTCTTCAGCCGAGTGATGGTTGTCAATAGCAAGGCTCTCTAAATGCAAGCCGTAATCGCCACGCAATATGTGGAAGGCTTTTGATGTCAATACATACATAAATGCATACATAAAGCGCGCTTTTCACAAAATTCATAAACTTAAGCGCATCTGTTTTTAATGACCAGTCAACTACGCATGGATGCGTGCAGGCCACACAGGTCAGCGTAAGCCGGGCGCGGCGGCCGAGCCGAAACTGGGGCGGGGCGGGCGGTAGTTGGGTAGGAAGAGCGGCTCCTGCAAATTTTGCGCAAATATGCGCAGTTAGCTTTTATGTTGCCCTGGTGTAAATTTAAATCCTACTTCATCTCACAAAAAATCAGAGTGGAACTAGATGGGACTACCTGTTGTTTCCTTACCTAAACTTTGCAGTTATATTCCAGAATCACTGTAGGAGAGCCTTCATAAAAAAGCTATAGTACATCTTAGTTAGGGAAAAAGTATACCAAAAATTTTGCACTGACCAGTCGGCAACTTCATAACGAACATTTTGATGCATAATATGTGGGATTTCAATTTGGTGTCTATCAGCAATAAGACTCTGAATATCCGGCTCAAGAAACCTCTTGCTCCGCGTCAGTTTCCGAGTTCTGGGATACCCCATCTTCGGGGGCTGATTACAGTTATTTTTGGTCACCCGGATTAGTTTTTTTGGCCTAAGTATAATAATTTGATCAATTTCAAATCGATCTATATAAAAAATAATCCGAAACTCCGGAATCGCCCGTGGCCTCTCGTGAGGGCGTTTCCGACCAGTGTGCCACGGCCCCAAGTTTGGAGGCAAGCTGCCCCCACTACCCCCCCCCCCCCCCGGCTCCCGCGCCTATGTTTGCGCAAGCATAAATGTGACCTTAGTATGAGCAGATGTTGAATGAAGTGTTGATTTTATAGTGCTAAGATCCCTCCTATATGAGCAGGGATGGTATGGTATATGCCGTAGCCGTCTCATAGTATCTATAAGAAAAATCAAAACAGGAGTTTTAATACATACCTACTCATCAGAAATGTGTTTTATTTTACACTTAAGTTGTCCATAAAAAGCAATTAAAATATATCTCAATAAGTCGAAGAAGTAATTTTAAATTGAGAAATAACTGGCTGGGGTTTAAAATAAGAAATTAGTATGACGTTTACGGTGGCCTTGTTGAGACCCGAGATAATGTTAGCCTTCGAATTGGCTACGTTTCGCTCTGCGAGTTTATCTTTAGCGCACACTACGTAACAAGTAGTTTTCCACGTTTGACAGCAAAACCGGACCGATCAGATCACAGGTCACATTGCTTTGCTGCGACACCAGCCTCCTTTTAGGCCCCCGTTGCCCGCGCCACTATCACCAAGCGTTCGCCTCAGTTGGCTGTCAGCGGCCGAAACCACTCGCGTCGGCTCGTTTGTAGGGTAGGACGGCCCCTAAAAAACGCACCGACGGAGTGATAACGACGAGGTATATAGGTCGGGATTAAGGATATGCAGGTTTGACGAATCTAGAAGTCGCATCTATTAAATAGGTGAGGGTGGGTGGGAAACTTCTCGCCCACTCTCTGCTCCACTCGCCGTCCGTCGCAGTCGACGACTGCCGTTCGCGCCTCTCAGCTCTGCTGCCAGCGGCGCGCCCGTTCCTACACTCCCCTTCGCACCACCCCTAGTCAGGGTCTGCCCCGCGTCTGTCGGCGGGGTGATTTATCTGTCTCCGACCCCCGTCTCCCTTTGCTCCGGTCACGTTCAGTGGCGCCCGGGCAGGGTCCTAACCTTCCATAGCCGCGTCGCCGCTATGAGTTGATTAGGCCCCCGTTGCCCGCGCCACTATCACCAAGCGTTCGCCTCAGTTGGCTGTCAGCGGCCGAAACCACTCGCGTCGGCTCGTTTGTAGGGTAGGACGGCCCCTAAAAAACGCCAAATACACCCAATGGAATGAAAAAGTCTTAGGCTAAGCGTCCGCTGCCCAAACCTTTCTCGATCTCTGCTGAGCAGTTAATGGTTTGACCACGAATCCGGGCACATGCCGCATGCGGAAAGGTTCCCAGTGTGTTCCGCTGGCGGTGCCCGGTCTGTTATTGCGGCATGGCTCTTGGTGGTGAGTTTGGGTCGAACCCTTAGTTAGTGTGAACCGGGGCGGCGAGGGACTCCCTCCACCCCAAGGTCGGCTCCCGTCCTGAGTCAGCTGTGACTGGACCCCATACTCCCCGCACAGTGCCGCCAGTGACTCACTGTCGACCGGCGTGGGGGCGCCGCGACCCACTAATGGAACGTGACCGTGTTCGGGGTGTTCGTTAGTCGTCTGCCTCTCGTGGCCGCCGGGGGACCAGCGGGGGAGCCGGGTCGTGCGGCGTCGGCTGGTATCAGGTTGCGGCGGGCGGCCCTTCCCGCCGCTGTCGCCTGGTTTGAGGACCGTGGCGGCCCCACTGTGGGCCTCTGTGGCCCCGCGGACAGTACCGGCAGGCGGGCCCGCGGCTGCCCCGGCGTTGACTGTCTCATCAGCCGGTCCGGTGTCGTGGCGGTGCCGGGGCTGTGCCAGCGGCCGGCGGCCGGCTCTGGCTCCGCCGATGGCTGTCTTTTCTGACTGGCGGTCGGCGCGGGCGGCCTTGGGGGGGGGGAGGGGGGAGGGGCGACTGTGGTTCCCGGCGGCCCTGCTGTGTCGTTCGCTGATATTCCAGTGTGTGTGAAGCCATGCCTGGACGCACTGCGGTCAGGGGGGGGGGGGGTCCGATCCGATGGTTTTGTCCCCGTGTCGGTCTTGGACCCCCGTGTTCACGGCCTCGGGGTTGTGATGTTTAGCCCCGCACGCTTCCCGGCGCCTAAACCGACGTCATCGGTGCTGGCTAAAATGGAATGCCGCGAATCTGGGATCAGTGGCCTGGTTTCGCCTTTGATATCGTGCTGCAGATTATCTAGTCGTCGGCAGCGGTCCCGTAGACCTATGTTGCGCGCAACTTAGCCGCGGCGTCGGCGGCGGACCCGGTTTACGTGCTCATACGACCGCACATACATAAATAAGGTTTGTATGGCCATGTGGCCGTGAATGACTGGTAGAAAAGGTTGTGCCTGGATTCCGGTGCTGTGATGGCACCGCACGCAAAGCACAGTGCCTCACGGAAAGTAGGAACGGTGCATTGTTAGCGTACTTTAAACGCACCTACCCCTACCTAAGAATCACGTGCTGTTCATGAGGCCTGTGAGCACGGGCGCCGATGACTTTTCTGCCGCTCCGTTCTGGCCTGCGGGATGACGACTTTGCATTGCCAGCGCATGTGGGGACTCACATTTGGCAGCTGCTCGCACGGGTTACCGTGGGTGGGCAGGGTTCGCGAAAGTGTCGGCTGCCAGCTTGCCGCAGATTGCAGTGTCGCGACGCTTACTCGGAGTCTCGAGATTGGGGAGCCGGCAGGCAGCGGCGTAGTCGGTGTATTTGTGTCCGGGCATGATCTTGCATGCATTTTGTCTGTGCTTGCTCGATTCCTGCACTCAGAATACACTTTGAGAGCAGTTTGAATAAAGACTCAATTGAGCGCTGAGACCAGCCTCAAATGTGTCTGATTTTAAAACGGTTTCAGTAAGGCTTCCTAAGGGCTCATGTACCCGAATACTGGATTCAAGCGATACCGAAACTGGGGTTCGGACTGGAAACTGGTTTCATAGTGAGACTAATTTTTAAAAGCTTGACACCGAAAATAGGTACCGACTGAGCTCTGTTTCTGCGATCAATGGCGTTGCTCAGAAAATATTCTCAGAATGTGTGATCTGTTTTGAATCGGGGACATTAGCCCGAAACTGATCTCTGAGACCGAAAATGGAGAAACTGTTTTCTCAGTGTGTGCGGATTGTTCGTTCGGTCTCGTCTGCCACCGCTGAGCCCAGTGTTTCAGACATTGAACGAAAGAAGTTCATAGTCTGTCGATAGCTAGATGCCTGTCGAGTTGCGGAGCAGCCGATGCATGACGCAGACCGGGTGTGTATGTGTGTGTGTGTGGGGGGGGGGTGCGTGTGTGTGTGTGTGCGTGTGTGTTAAGCGCAAAGTGGCCGAGGCGTCGGCAGCGGACCAGGTGTGTAGTGTAGACAGAGTGGCCGAGGCGTCGGCAGCGGACCGGGTGTGTAGTGTAGACAGAGTAGCCGAGACGTCGGCAGCGGACCAGGTGTGTAGTGTAGACAGAGTAGCCGAGGCGTCGGCAGCGGACCAGGTGTGTAGTGTAGACAGAGTGGCCGAGGCGTCGGCAGCGGGCCAGGTGTGTAGTGTAGACAGAGTAGCCGAGGCGTCGGCAACGGACCAGGTGTGTAGTGTAAACAGAGTAGTCGAGGCGTCGGCGCCGGACCGGATGTATGCGTATGTCGATTTGCAGAAATACGGAGGCGGCCACTTAGAAAATACTTGAGACCTTTTTACGAAGAGACTCCTTGAGTGCTAAACCGAGCCTCCAAGGTGAATGGCTGAGATGTGTATCTGCGGCAGCGTATGTCCATCAAGTTGCGTTCGGAAGCGCTTCTCGAAATGCGTGGTCTGTTTTGACAAGGGGCATTATCCTAAAGCTGGTCTCTGAGACAAAAAAAAAGAGATGCTGTTTTCCAGTCCCGGCGAAGAAAAAAAAAAGAATGTCGAGTTGCGGAGCAGCCGAGGCGTCGGCGGCGGACCTGTTGTATATGTATCTACGTATGTATGTATGTATGTATGTATGTATGTATGTATGTATGTATGTATGTATGTATGTATGTATGTATGTATGTATTCACGTCATAGGGCACATCCACGTAATTGAGGCTTTCCTGTACCCTGGAGTCGTTAATATAAAACGGACGATCAGTTGGGTCAGCATACACATACATACACATGCACACATCTAACCAACCCCCCACGTTGCCTCGTCAACAAGTGCTGCTTTATCTCGCTATTGAAGCGGCTCCCGGGCAGGTTTCGTGTCACGCTTGGCAAGATGTTATATGCGATGACAATAGCGTGTCTGAACTACGCCTGCCAGACTCCGATCGAATCGCCGGCGTGACTAAATGGTCTGCGTTCCGTGTTGTACGGTACGGCGGTGAACATCTCCACGAGTGACCAGGTCGCCGGCGATCGACTCAGGCTCTGATGTCACTAAAATGCGCTTTAGTAAGCTAAGTGCCTACCGTGTTGCAGAGGGCCGAGGTGACGGCGGCGCACCTGGCGCCTGTAAGTTGCAGAGTAGCCGAGGCGTCGGCGGCGGGCCTGATGCGTGTGCATGGGTTGCAGATTAGCCGAGGCGCCGGTGGCGGACCCGATGTGTGCAGGGGTTACAGTGCAGCCCAGGCGTCGGCGGCGGGCCCGATGTATGTGCATGAGTTGCAGAGTAGCTGAGGCGTCGGCGGCGGTCCTGATGTACTTACGTGCAAGGGTTGCAGCGTAGCCGAGGCGTCAGTGGCGGACCTGATGCGTGTGCGTGAGTTGCAGAGTAGCCGAGGCGTCGGCGGCGGGCCTGATGTATGTGCCGTTGCAGAGTAACCGAGGCGTCGGGGGCGGACCTGATGCATGTGTGTGAGTTGCAGAGTAGCCGAGGCGTCGGCGGCGGACCTCATGTACGTGCGAACATGGGTGGAGAATTGTTTTCAAAGTTGGTATGGCGCCAGTTGCTTGAAACAATAATATCGTGTTTTATTCTTATCAAACTGAAATCCTTAAATTTCGTAGCTTTTACCCTGAAAAGTTGGTATGGCATTGCCATACCATCTTTTAAGTTGGTGTGGCGCGTGCCATGCCTGCCATACCATATTCTCGACCCATGTCGGTGCAGAGTTTATGGGGTGGCTGAGGCTATACGACGGCGGGCCTGATGTGTGTGCATGAGTAGCAGAGGAGCCGAGGCGTCGGCGGCGGACCTGATGCATGTGCATGAGTTGCAGAGTAGCCGAGGCGTCGGCGGCGGACCTGATGTATGTGCGTGATTTGCAGAGTAGCCGAGGCGTCGGCGGCGGACCTGATGTATGTGCGTGATTTGCAGAGTGGCCGGGGCGTTGTCGGCGAACCTGATGTGTGTGCGTGGGTTGCAGAGTAGCCGAGGCGTCGGTGGCGGACCTGATGTATGTGCAGTGCAGAGTAGTGATGTCAACTACGGAAAATCGGAATACCGATACCAAACCAAGTACCAACCTAGGGTGCATTATACCAACAAATTACCGAACACATTAGGAATCAAATACCAAGTACCGAGTTGGTATCAGTATGGTATCGGTATACCGAAAAGTTGTATCCGAGGACATCTCTACTGCAGAGTAGCCGAGGCGTCGGCGGCGGACCTGAGCATGTGGGTGCCGAGGCGTCGGCGGCGGACCTGATGTATGTGCGGTGCAGAGTAGGACGTCGACTACGGAAAATCGGAATACCGATACCAAACCAAGTACCAACCTAGGGTGCATTATACCAACAAAATGCCGAACACATTAGGAATCAAATAGCAAGTACCGAGTTGGTATCAGTATGGTATCGGTGTACCGAAAAGTTGTATCCGAGGACATCTCTACTGCAGAGTAGCCGAGGCGTCGGCGGCGGACCTGATGCATGTGGGTGCCGAGGCGTCGGCGGCGGACCTGATGTATGTGCGGTGCAGAGTAGGACGTCGACTACGGAAAATCGGAATACCGATACAAAACCAAGTACCAACCTAGGGTGCATTATACCAACAAAATACCGAACACATTAGGAATCAAATAACAAGTACCGAGTTGGTATCAGTATGGTATCGGTATACCGAAAAGTTGTATCCGAGGACGTCTCTACTGCAGAGTAGCCGAGGCGTCGGCGGCGGACCTGATGCATGTGCGTGCCGAGGCGTCGGCGGCGGACCTGATGCATGTGCGTGCCGAGGCGTCGGCGGCGGACCTGATGCATGTGCGTGCCGAGGCGTCGGCGGCGGACCTGATGTATGTGCGTGCCGAGGCGTCGGCGGCGGACCTGATGCATGTGCATGAGTATGTATGTGCGTGAGTTGCAGAGTAGCCGAGGCGTCGGCAGCGGGCTTGATGTATGTGCAGTGCGGAGTAGCCGGGGCGTCGGACGCATTGCAGTTGCAGAGTAGCCGAGGGGTCGGCGGCGGACCTGATGTGTGTGCATGAGTTGTAGGGTGGCCGGAACCAGGTGTTTTGTGTGTATCGCGTAGCAGGTTGGGGTGCCGCGTTGCACGACCCTTCAAAGCGTGCCTACCAGGCTCCCCGGTTTCCTTTACGATTGTGTGTGCGCTTAATATGCCTCTGAATAGCTGCGCGTCAGTCGCCGGGGAACCATCCTCATGGTGGCGCCGCGTCAGTCGCCGGGCAACCATCCTCGTGGTGTCGCCGCCAAGGAACCGCACTCCGCTGTACGTACCCCCGAGCCGTGCTCGATACGCCTCACCTGCCGTGCCGGCGTTAGTGTGCCTGACCATAGAATCCTTGTAGCCGTTGGTACTCCCCACAGCTTCCCTGGCTCCCTTCTCGCTCGCTCTCCGCTCCACTCGCCGGCGGCCATGTCGGCGTTAAGGAGTGCGTGATCGGATAAACCTCGTAGCCGTTGGCACTCCGCACGGATTCCTTAGCTCACTTCTCGCCCACTCTCTGCTCCACTCGCCGTCCGTCGCAGTCGACGACTGCCGTTCGCGCCTCTCAGCTCTGCTGCCAGCGGCGCGCCCGTTCCTACACTCCCCTTCGCACCACCCCTAGTCAGGGTCTGCCCCGCGTCTGTCGGCGGGGTGATTTATCTGTCTCCGACCCCCGTCTCCCTTTGCTCCGGTCACGTTCAGTGGCGCCCGGGCAGGGTCCTAACCTTCCATAGCCGCGTCGCCGCTATGAGTTGAGTTCCTCCCGCAAAACAACTGATCTGCGTCTACCAGCCCAGATGTCGAAACAGCAAATCACCTGTTACATAACAGCTGTCTGGTCCCCTAAAGCCGACGCAACCGGCTACAGACGCCGAGCTTGGAGCTCCCCCCTCGTCGCCCCCTCCCCACCGCAGCCCCGATGTGCGTAGTGCGTGTCAGGAGCCGCCTGTGGCCGCCTGGAAGTAGGCCGTGCGCAGGTGCGTGTGGGCTAAAATAGACGGCGGCCCGGTGGTGGCGGTGGGAGGCGACCCCCTCCCCCTCCCCACTGGTGCGTGAGTGATAGGAGCTGTTGCCAGGCGGACTGCAGGCATAGGGACAGGGACGAAATGGCTGGGGTAGCTCCAGCCCATGTATGCCGGAGATTTGCCAACGGAATAAATACTGCGTTGCCTTTCTTTATAAAAGTCGCTTTTTGGAAGGGCTGCAGCGAAAAGGTAAAAGGGGACTATCTGTGAAATTTTGCCTTACCTACATCATTGTTGAAAAGTTATCTTTTAAGAACGTCAAAGCTTTAATTATACCAATTTTGCACCGAAATTGTTTATGTGTTCCACTTCATTTAGGTATGTCTATTGACGTAGATCGGTCCTCGTGTTGTCCTCTCCACAAGACATTTATGTGTGAATAGCCAACTATCTTGAATTAGCTACATAGCTGCGCATGTTGATAATGAACGATATAAGATATCCAGAAATGTTGGGCACTACCCAATGCTCACAGTTGGTATATTGCTGGTTATTGGTCATTAGAGTTTCTGTTGACCAGAAGCGGTACAGAAATGGCTCACCACTCGGCACTCGTCCCGCTCCAGCGTACGCAAGTAATGCAATATGCATACCATACATCTATCTCCGACAGAGGAAACGAGGCGCTTCCTCATCAAAAGCTAATGCCGGATAAAACTGGGTGATGCAGGATCACAACTGGATGCAATTACATATATAGTAAGTGCAGGCAAGGACGCTGGACGAAGTTGCCGCTGCAAAGCAAATAAATTCATTTTATAGTACCTTGTAGAATGTATAGGTGTTTACAAATGGCATTGGACCTGCGAGATGAGCATGGCGAAAAGTTGGACATCCGGGGCCCGGAGCTATCGAAAAAGTAAAGGAACACTCTGTTATCGCGGAATATCACTGATTAATAACTCGCGCATCGAGCCCAGCATTCCATCTTTTTGGGCTGAAGCGAAGCGATTTGCTATGACGTTGTGAGCTTCAGCGTTTTGGTGTATACGCGATCGCGCGCGCGCGCGCGCGTGCATGCGTATGTGAACGAATGAGAGTGGCCGTAGTGACTTGTGTTCCAGCTTCCCTTTCTGTTCTACATATGACGTGACTGAGTGAAAAGTCACGTTTATTGTGGACCTTATTCGAATATATCTGAATCTGAATCAGCCTCGTATGCTAGATTGTAATGGCCCATTCCTGAAAGTGGCATATCGGAACCCATTATTCATGGTATTCATGGTGGTGCGATCAGTGATGCCATATTCGAGCATAGTCAGCATGAGATGCCTCGATATCACATCATTTATCTTGCCTTCTTGAGCCCTTTGAAAGTTCTTATCCGTCCCATTCCGACGTATCAGTGTATACTGTATACCAACGAATGTAAATACACTACGTCCCGTTATTCAGAGCATTGAAGGCTATCGATACGAAAATTCAAATATATAGTTTCCCTGATACCAAACAGACGTGTATTTACATACGTGCCGAGAGCGCAGGACCTACACACGAAGCCCCGGCTCAATGTCATGACTTCAAGACTCTGAGATGAAAGCAGTGCGCCCACCCATCCCTATGAATGAAATGCGCCCATCTACATCGATTGCCGTGTTGAATCAGAAACTAGCCACAAGCTCTAGCCCTAGCTAGGAGTTGTACAGAAGTTTTGCTGCAGATGTGCGCGTTCAAAGCCCTCCGGATCTCCCGGCACGGAGCCATGTAGCTCGCTTTCAGATAAGAAACTTTGGGTTACTTGTTTTGACATTTGAAGTTTGAACCTTGCCCTTGGATTAATATACGGCTATAAACTTGCCAGCCGTCCCTCGATGGTTTCTTTTTTTTTGCTCTTTCCTGAAGTTTAATTTCTATTACATTTTCGTTTTGTTATGCCTAGCATAATCTATGGTGGCTGTCTCGGAGTATGCGGTTTTTCCAGAAACTGTTCGTATTATCCAGTAAAAGTGATATGCAAATGCAGATCATCCCTCCATTCTCATGATATGCTTAAGTCTCGCCTTTGTATCAGGAAATAATGCCAACTGTTTCGGTTCCAGCAGGATACTGGATAAATAGTAACGTACTATGCGTACGATTCTGTTTTAACTTTTAGATATTCAATATAGGAAACCTTCCTCAACAAATCAATGCGAGCGAGAACAAAACGGCAAGGGGTGGCGATGATAGGCGCGTTTCCCGACGGGTGTTGCCCCGGCTGGGTTTCTACATCAGGCACACGGGCCCCGTCCTGGCCCCTGAGTCATCGGTGTTTGCCTTTGCCACTACATGAGTCACTTATGACGGCACGCATGACTCGCTCCACGGCCCACGCACACCCCCTCACCGTCCCCCCTCTGAGATTGATCAGCGATCAGCGTCCTTGGGAGCTCAGTAGATGCTTATCTATTGAATTTGCTACACATTAAATTTATTACAGAAGTTGCTAGACTTGTGAGATAAAAATAAAGTTGACTGACATAAAAGTAACTAAATCCTAAAGAAATAAATATGGTTGCACTAAAGCGTTTCTCGTGGAATATTGGTAACTTACGAGCATGCTGAGTTTTAGGTGAATATTATTGACCGTAAAATTGTACATGTGACAGCAATGCATTCAAATAAATGCCCAAGGTAAACCCTTATCAGACGACTAGGTTTTACCTTATTTCTGCCAGCTCATTCATGGCCAATAGGCACAAAACATAGCTGCTCTCACAGGAAAACAAAACCACCCAACACAATTGGCCCATACCAGTTCATATTACTTTATCGTTCGTCTATTGACGAACGATACGCTGACCTCCCATTCCGTAGAAGCAGATATACCGCCTCTCAGTCCCTGTAACTGGGGACGTCAGTTACACGCCTGGTACTCTGCGCTCGTGCGTCACTGGCTCACACACCATGAGGCCACTTGTTCCCCGCACGTGACCTCATGGGTGACGTTGACCAGCTCACCACTGCATGTTTGACAGCACAGACATGACGCCGGTACTGTGTTCTCGGGTCTGAACTACATACATATACCATAGCGGGCTCCCCTTACCTGTCGAAAATACAGCCTGAACAGTAAAACAATACCTGTACCCTGAACCGTTCTTACCGCTCGGCCGAGTCAATCGATGACGCAAAGCCAACGCGATCGATGACGCGTTTGTGATGACGTGGTGATCGATGACAGCAGGGGCGGATGACGTGACAATGCCCCGTCACTGGTGGGTGTATGAGTGAAGTGGTAATGGAGTGTCACTAATTCTGGGACGGTTTGGTGGTGCTGTTGCTGTTAGGCCCCCGGCTCAAGTCAGAGTTCAACCTTAAAACCCGCGCCCCGTAGGGCTACCGACGGACCCTACCACCCGTAGGGGGGGGGGGGCGTTTCGGCCCCCCCCTAAGATCTCGGAAAGTTACCGGCCGATTTTCAAAATTCAAACGGCGTTCGATAGCCCCACCCGGGAACTACCTTGTGACCAAATTTCATTGACCTAGGTCAAACCGATGACGTCACAGGTCAGGTCAAAGGTCAGATTTTCACCGTTCACAGGCATTTCAAGAAATGTGTTGTGAAATCGAGTAAATTGGTTATTTATTGAAAACCATCGATGGTACATTGTTCGTCAAACACATACTTTGCTATCTGAGGTCACTGATACCAGGTCAGGTCACAGCGAGGTCAGGTCACCGGGGGTCACAATATGAAAGTGTCGTGTGATGCATGTTTTATGGTCCATTTTACATGACAAATGCGATTATATGGGTTAGGCAGCCTTTGGGGCCAGCCTAGGTCACGTTTTGGTGAAGGTCAGGTCAAGGTCAGGTCAAATTAGGTCAAATTTCAAAGTTGATATTTTTGCATAAAATGGGTATTGATTCGATGCAGCTCGTCACGGGGAGTCTAATGTTGGCTTTTGTTTTGCTCTACGAGGTCTAGAATCGCCAAAAATTGAGTTTAAAAATTTGACGTCATCATTTTTGAACAGTTTTTTCGCTATAACTTGGCCAAAAAACGAGATATCGATCTGAAATTTGGTATGTAGATAGAAGACGGTAGGCACTATCACATATTTTCCGGTTTTTTTCGAAACTCAAAAAACTTTTTGGATTTTTTGGCTAATATTTCCAAAAAAAATGCTTTTTTGATTTTTGGGGGTCAAAACTCAAAAATTTCAAAAATCCGAGATAGCAGTTTTGTAGCCCTGTCAATTCTACACCTTTTATGTCTTGATCATTTTTTCTGTATCTTCAAAGCTGTAGGCCTGACAGGTCTTGTCGCGAAGGTCTTTTTCGGTCGAAAATGACAGAACATGACGTCATTCTGACGTCATTTGTGGCCAACCTATCAAAGCCTCTGAAAAAAAAATTTGGTCACAATGTGTAAAATTGATGCCCGGAGGGGTCCTGAAAGTTTGGTGGCGATATCTCCAGCCGTTTAGGAGATATCGACCAAAAAGGACAGGGGGGCCGTTTCGGCCCCCCCCCCCCTACGGGGCGCGGGTAATCAATGGAGTCTTGACGCAGTACCTTTTATTCCGAAACAGAATGACAAACGACGGTAAAATCTCTTGCGGAAAATATTTCGCACCTGACTTTTCAATTTCCCTGAAAATTGCATCAGGCAGAATGGTCTACACAATTTCTCGTAAGCTGTTTAGCATCAGGCATGCACCGACCTACGCATCAGGGTAGTTTAAAAGCGCTTCAAAACATGAGGAGGGCACTGTGTCTGACCGCAGATCCAGGATCTAGTTGGCACTCAGCGCCTCACTGCTCTTGAAATCAGACGAGAGTCACGTTACATATGGTCATGACAAATGTATGCGTACTGCAGGCACGTGTATGCAAGTCAATGCTTGTGTCATACCGAGCCGAAGGCTTCTCAGCTCAGTTCGATTACATGTACCAGCGCCAGCATTGTAAGGCGGCTAGCGAACGCGTCGGTACATTTCAATTTAATGCAGAGCTGTTGGAGCGTCAACGCGAAATTCAGGCTCGTGCAAGCGTCGCAACTCGCAACGCCGTCATATACATGGATGCCTACCTTCCTAATCGATGACGAGCCGTAGGACGTTCCCTGGCCTCTTATTTTAGGACTTGGAGCGCAAGTGCTCTTTTATTCCGAAACTCGTCCGCATAACCAGAAGATATCCAGTCACCTCTGACATTTGTTAGCCGTCTCGACCGGGTCTCCGGCTCGGCCCAGAGGTTATTGCTCCACAGGCCGGGACAGAGACTCCGGAGCCGGGACAGAGCAGACTCCGCTCGGAACTGGACAGAGCAGCCGCCGGGGCAGAGAGGTGAAAATTTGAACACGGCCGAGACTGGCCTAACTCGGCTACGGAAAGTGCTATCGACTGGCTTAACCCTCGCCCGCACATGCCATTTTCCCATCCTAGAACGCACATGGGGGGGTGGTTGCCACCCCCCCCCCGCGCCATTTCGTTCCTGTTGGAGATAGAGCTTAGCAGTAAAGACCAAAAAGATTCTTTGGGAAGAGACGAATCCAATGATACCCAGTTTTACCTTCTCAGGTCAGTCATTGACCTTCCAGGTCAGGTCAAACTAAAAAATGTTGCTGTTTTGGGTCACCGTTGGATATCAAGTGCGCTGCTTATCAAATACCAATGACGATGCTGTTTTCTGGTGCCAAGCCAGCTAGAACCTCTTTGTCACACTATCCGACCAGAATTTTGCTGCTGAGGTCATTTCAGGTCAAGTTAGGTCAAGGTCAATTATATGTGTTTGTATGTCTGTGTGTGTCTGTGTGTATACTGATGTGTGCACCGATTTTTTTGGGTCCATATCACATGAAATCATGATCTGAGAAGTTTTTACCAAAAATGCAGTCAAAAAAACTTCACAAAAAGTAAATTCAGCTTGCCTAAAACGCAATTATCTTAGATGACCTAGGTTGACCTTGACCCTGACCTTGACCCCTGTACATCATCGAACAACATGTTCCATGATAGGTGGGAGGTGAGACTGGCAAAAAAGGCCGAAATCAGGGTGTCAAAAGCTCACAAGGCCCATGGCAAACGCAAGATGTTGAGAATTGGCCATTTGGGTCATGACATGACCTGAAAAACAAGGTCATATCTCCGAAACCAAAAATCACAGAAACTTGAAATTTTCAGCGGACATCAAGAAAGGATAGACGAGCAGCTATACGAAAAATCAGCCTTCTAGCTCTAAAAATGTTGAGTGCAGAGCAGAAAGACTGCCTGGGGGGGGTGGCAACCACCCCCCCCCCCATGTGCGGGCGAGGGTTAATCCGTGTTACTTGAGCCTGTTATGAACTTCGCAATTCAACAAGGAAAGTAGGTACGCTTAAGCTATGCCGCAAAAAATAACCATTTGAAAAGGGATACAGTTACAAAAAGCTAAACGGCATCCAGAAGTCAGACCAGAATAGTGAGTTAATTGAATGCTCAACGCTAAAAATACCCTGGCATGTGTGTTGCTCAAGAAAGGCAAGAATGTCGCCAAAGCGTTACGTTTTAATGATCGAGCAGCCGACTAAAGGTTGCCTCTGTGATCTGTCCACAAGCCAGTCACTGCAACTGGCTCGCTGACACAGACGGCCATCTGGAGCATGCTTGTTCAGGAGCGCCTCGAGATCCAGTTACCAGTTTGGCGCTGCTGAACAAGGAAAATTTCGCTTCTCTGAGACTGTGAGCATATGACGCGTTTATTCGTTCGAGGAAGGGAAGCGGGGGCTGCGGGGGCCGGCGGTTGCGGCGCCGTGGGGCAGACCCCGCCCATTTCTGACAGTGCGGGGACCGCGGGGCACGCCCCGCCCACCCCCTCCCCCCTCAACACAGGCTCGACTGCATGCCAGCCAAGCAACAGGTAGGCCCGCCAGAGGCCCGCGCATGCGCGGTGCGCACTGCGGCAGCCTTGAGCGGCGGCGGCGGCGGCGGAGAAACGGCGGAGAGCGAGACAGGGCGGACCGGGTCGAGCGGCCGGCCGCTGCGACCTGTCCGGGCCCGAGGAGTGCTGCCGAGGTCACCGCGGGTCACCGCCGGTCAGTGGGGACCTCCTGCTCCGGGACCAGGCCGACCCGACCCGTGGACCATCGGACCGCGGCGCCGGCCGCTGCGGACCCGCCGCAGGTCTCTGCTCCCCGGCAGTATCTCCGGCGGCACCGGGCAGGTTCAGTGGCCGCCTGCAAGGCTGCCGGGCTCGCTCGCTCGCGCGCGGAGGGCGGCGTTTTTATGCGGGTGGCTCGGCGGCCGGCGGCGGGCCGCCTCGTCACTGGGGAGCGGGCGCGGCGCGCCGAGGGGAGAGCGCCGGCCGGCCGGCGGGGCGGTGCCAGTCGCGCGCCGCGCCGGCCGCCGTGTGGGCTGTGCCAGCTCTGCGAGTGACACACCAGCGCACGGGCGGCCACCGATGCCGAGCTGGGGCCGGCAGCGTGTCGCGCGGCTCGGCCAGCGGCGCCTTCAGATGGCCGCCGACGACGACGACCTGGTGCAGTTCGACAGGGACGACCCGGACTTTGTGCGCCAGGACAGCCAGCGCTCCATTCACGGTGAGTGTGCCGCCGGCTGGCCGTGTGCCATGGACCGGCGCCGCCGGCGTCCGGCTGCCGTCTGGCCGCCGCCGACGGCCGGCCGCATTATACGTGACCGGTCCGGCCTGCAGGACAGCGGCCGATACGGATCGGCCGGGCCTGTTGCACGTGCCCACTGCCATCTGGCGGCCGCCGCTGGCCGAGCTGGAACGTCCAGCGGCTTTACCTGGAGCCTGGTCCACTTTCCGCCTCTGTGGTCGGCCGAGGCGCCATGATAACCCGCTGTTATGAGCTTTCCTGACTTTCAATGGCCATGCAGTAACGGTGCGCCGGTTTTTGTGTTTGCGCCGGGCCTGGGCCGCCCGCCACCGCCTACCTGTCGCCCGGCTCGGCTCGGCAGTCGCTCGTTTTCCCCGGCGGCCGACCTCGATCAATATACGGCGTCCTCCCCTCGCAGGCCGAGAAGGTTCCACCCTCGCTCGGACGCGGCGGCTTATTATTCGCCCCGTGTGCCTCCGCCCGGCTCGGCGCGGAGGCTCTGGGCGCGTCAATCGTGTGCGGGGCCCGAGCTGCCGGGAAGCGGGACATCACCGGAGCGATGCGGGGAACTGGGGCCTACCCACTACCCAGGGAGGTGCCGGGGACTGGGACTTACCCGCCCCTGTTGGTCCATCCCTGCTGGTCTGTTTCATCATCCGTCCTCCCTTCCTTTCCCCGCAGAGCCTCTGTGCTTGGTCAACTGATATCGTTATATCTTTGGACCCCATCGATGGTCCTTCCCGCCGTTTCTAAGTGCCCCTATATGTTCGCTGGGACTGGGTATCGCCAGCTGAGCCAGGTCTCTGAGCCGGCCGATGCTGAGCTGTTTCCCTCTCAATGGGTGGTCTCTGCCGTCGGCCGGGGGTGTTTTAACCTTATCTCTTCATCAGCTCTGTCCACTATACTGGACGCGGCCGTCCACGCTATCATGGTTTTTCTACTCTTCTGGTACCGGCCACTCTCTAATCTTCTCCTCCAAAAGTTATCATGATGTGATCTGTCCTACGCATGTCCTGGTAATCGATGATGCGCTTTATTCAATGTTTATATGACCACATCCGTTGGGTTTTTAGATGATAAAAACGCTGCTAAGCCGTTGACGGTTCCGAAATCCTCGAGCTCCTTAGTGATAATCTTGGTTGCCAATTGGCCTCGGCCAATATCTCCATGTTTTGCGCTACATAAGCCTTTTCCTGCTGGGCTTGCGATTCTGCTGTAAGTTTTTAACGGGTGCCCTAACAAATAACCGTCTTGTTTATCGTTGCCATGGGTCTAAGCTCCGGTGAATAAAATGCTGATGCTTCATTTCGAAAAATGCGCACGGCAGCAGCTTGTTGCCGACTAGCCGTTACATATTTGCCGACTGGGTGCGTTTACACGGCCACCTATTGCACAAGGCACGAAAGGCAGGCCATTCAGAGCGCAGGACTGGCGACCACCTTAGCGCTGTTTATTTACGTCGGTGTGTTGTCAACGCTCGGACTGGCACTCAGTCCCGCACTGTTACCCGAACCAGGGGCATACCATGCCGGTTTTGTGGCTATGCTCGGCTTTCATCGTGCCGCGGCTGCCGAGGTTCAAGGCCCTGTCTGTTGCCGCCGGGCTATAGGACGGACTCCTTTGTGGCGGGCTAGAGTCTGGGCTGGAGCGGCCGGCGAGCTCCGTGCAGTCGCGAAGAGACGGTATCTGCTCGGCTGGGACGGAGGTCTGGCCGGCGGCTGTGCAGGGGGAGGGGTGGCCGTCGTGCCCCGGCCGAGGCCATGATTCAGGCGATGACTCGGTCGGCATGTCCGGCTCCGGCTCCTCCACCGCCTCGGGCCGATGGTGGCAGCTCTGCAGGACGGACAGAGCCGCGGCGGCCGCTGCACCGCTGGCAGCGGCGGGACCAGGGCCGAGCCGACCCTCAGAGCCGTGGAGGGCGCGGGGAGATAGCAAGGTACCCAAATAACTAGTCAAGCTGTGAATCACATAAGTTGCCGTTAAAACAGGCTTAACAATTATCTGTTGAAGAACATTTCTTAGCTTTAGATTCGCGCTGCTATACGACGCGCACATCACTAGTCGGTCCTTGTCCTGGATGCGCCCGTGATCCTGGATCCCCTCTGGCTGGGGCCGCTGGACGCGTGTGGAGGACCAGACCCCACTACAGGCGCCGCCACGGCTCCAACCAGCCCAGCCGAGCCCCGAACAAAGCACACCTCGCGCACACCGTGCACCGCCGCGCCGGAGTGCCGCTTTCACCACTCCAGTGTCCCAGAAGTGCGCGCGCAGAGAAGGAATGCACATTACACATGGTCTGTGCGACACTGGTCTTTGTCTAAACCGCTCCTTCACAGGGTACCCAGTCGCAGACAGACCTGCGCTGCTCGTTCCAGCCGCGGGATGTCCCCTCTCCTTCCCTCCCCTCCCTCTACTGTGCCGTGCTCGACGCGAGGCGGCTCCTAGAAATGACTGCACGACCAACACTACCACGAACGCGATAATGCGATTGTCCCATCTATCCGACTGCCTCGCCAGCGCGCAGCGCTCAGCTGCGTGGAACACCTGAGCTTCCTCGCGGGGGCGTGGTTCCTTGTAACTTCCCTGGATGCAGTTCCTTGTGCCCCCGGGTGAACAGGGTTCTTGGTTCTGCCCTTCGAACAACAGAGCTCTGTTTTAGATCGGTAGGCTGCAATGCGATGGCTGTCGTTCTCGGGATCAAGAGCAGTAACGATTTCGCCGATGTTATTTACGTGTAACGAGCACCGAGTCGGATGCCTTGTTAGAATAGCCTTTTGACGGCCGTATATAAAAGCGATATGCAGGTATTTGCAGTGCCTTGTATGGGCTCCGGGAATCAGACAGTTGGCGGAAACGCCGGATGATCAGACGTCCGCCCATCGGTGCTCGATGCTCGCCTGACTGATCGCTCGTCGGCGACCGACAGTATGATTGGCTGCTGACGGCGTGTCGACTACAGGCGGCAGGGGCGGATCCAGAAAATCTCCAAGGGAGGGGCCATTAGAAACCAGGAGGCCCCCATAATCCCACCTATTGGAGGCCCCATCTTCCCACTTGTTGCCCCCCCCCCCCAAAAAAAACTGCGTCTATTGAGCTTATCTAGCTGTTCAGGCAACATCTCATCGGATTTCGGCCACTTTATTTTCAGGAGGCCCCCTTTTCAGCTTTTTAACTTTTTATTTTATTTTTGAAAAAAATCGGCCAAGGGGGGGCATGGCCCCCATGGCCCCCCCTTGTATCCGCGCCTGACAGGCGGACTCGGCACAGTTCCGCCACCCACGCCGGTTGTGGCTCTCCTCAGTCTGCTGACGTCAGCAGGTGACGTTCTGACGTCAGTGCCCCCGCTCGGATGACAGAGGGGTCCCGGAGAGGGGCCGTGCCGGGGGTCAGATTTGGCAACACCGGCTGGCAGGGGCGCCTGACGTCCGCCGACCAACTGCACGGCACGTCACATATTGCACGTCACGGCCCTGCCAGCCATGTGATGCTATTTGTAATGGCACGTGCCCTGTGGTGCCCCGTCACGACGTAAATGGCTTTCGACGTGACCGACGCGGTGTCGATGTCTGTTTGACCTGTCGAATGTCAGCTCGAACTTTCCTGGTTTTTTGTCTTCTTTTCTAATGACCGAATCATATTATTTCATATAAGCGGACTTAGTTTGTGCCTTGCATCACATTTTATTGTCGTTTTTCTTAGGTTTATAGTTGTTAATACTGACAAAAAGATGGGTGTACTTTAAACTTTGTATCCATTTTAAATATATTTTTCTTATTCACATATTTAATTTGTATAATGCCTACTAATTCATTTTGTATGCAATTCCTTTATTTTTTAGTCGGTTGACGTCAGCTGCTGACGTTATGACGTCAGTGTCCTCGTCTGGGTGACAAGGGTAGGTCCAAGATTTTCAATTAATTTGGAAGATGGACTTCAATTTTAGATGCATGAAACAATGCATTGCTTCATGCTTCAATGTCATACAAACACAATTCTGGCCAAAGCGTGCCATTTCATGGGCAATAAGTTGTGTCTTTAATACATACTTTTGGTCTAAGTAATTTTATCATTTGTGCATCTTATTAGTTTCTCAGTTTATTTCTGACTTGATTGTCTTATCATTGTTGTAAGTCCCATGGGCTAGCACCGTCATACCCCTCTTACCTGAGGTGACTCGAGACTGCCCATTGCCCAATGCCCATCGGCTCCACTGCACAGCCGCGACGGTATTCAGTTCGCAGTCGCCGGGCTCTGAGAGACGCCTCCGCCCCGGCGGAGTCTGCCCCGCCCCCGACACCCCGATCGACGGCCGTGTCAGCTGACAAACAAGTGTGTCGGCCAGCTGTGTCAGAGTCTCGGGTCGTCCGACACCTGACCTGACATCCAACCCGATCGTCCCGGTGCCCCTCCCCAGCAGCTGGGCTTCCGGGTCGGTGTGTCCGAACAGTACGGGCTGGACACAGTGGACAGGCCGGTGGGCGGCTGGGTGCATTAGGTTTGCAAAAGTCCTGGGGGGGGGGGGGGGGGGAGTTCATTGCGCAAATACAGTTATCTGCATGATGGCCAGGTCTTTGCGTCACACGATTTCACTTTTCGCTGTTTTTCGGCCCGCTACTCATGTGAACGACTCCGTTTATATATCGAAAATGCAAGTGATCACTATTAGAAATGCCTGGCTCATGTAATTCATTCGCGAGATTCTCTTTTTCAGACGACCATGACCTCGAGCATTGACTTCTCTTCAATGTCCGGCCAATAATCCGTATCCAATGTTTCATCGCGTCCTTGTCTCGGACTTACACACCATGCACCCACGAGCTATCATGAACTGTGAGGAATCCGGCAGCGGTACTTCTTCCTGCCCGGCGCCGAGCCCCGTCAGCATGCTGGCTGAGCCGCGCCGCCGTGCCAGCCGCGGCCAGAGCCGTGACCGATACACGGGGAGGTCAGATGACACAGCCGCTTCCTAGCCAGATACACACATGGACGATCAGATGACACACCCGACTCTGACACAGACACATCAACTCGGGACGGCCAGCTGACACAGTCGCGTCCTAGCCAGTCACCAAACACGCAGGACCTCCAGATACTAACTATACGGCAGTCTCCTAGCTCAACACAGAGGACGCCCAGAGCACACAGTCGTCTCCTAACCAGGCTCATGGGACTTCCAGCTGACACACCCGCCTCTGGGCCCTCACCGGCGCCCCGTCCGAGCCTCCGTGATATCACCTGGACCCGGCGTGGGGTTCAGCGCCACGGGGAGCCAGTGCTACCGGGGACGTAACCTACTACTGATGGCTCATCACGTAACCGTCACGCTCCCGAGGGTCAACATCCAGAGACTTTGGTCGGGGGCGGCTCTCCGTGCTGGGGAGACGTTTCTGGGGAGGCTTTATTGCTGACGATGGTGCAATAAAAAGGGATGCTTGCAAAGAGATAAAATGGATATAGAAATATCTTGCAGGAACTTTTTCATCACAACATGCAGTCTTCCAATGTGGCGTCCTTGTTTCAACGAAGACTCGCTCATTTTTAGCAATGCTGAAGCCAGCTAGCCCTAAAATCCAGCTAAAACCCCTGCTGCACTAATGCCATCCATACACGTGCCGTGCCGTTAACTCCGGTTTTAGGAGCACATCTAAATAAGCCGTGACGGTCAACAGGAAAGTTATTGCCGGCTTGTCGGGGAATGTCATCGAGTATTTTTGTGGTTTCTTGGAAAAGGGTCCAACATTTTTGATGTAGTCCTAAGTGCTTGTCTACTGCACCGTTACACTAGATCGGAGCACTGACATTCCGCGTTGCATTTGATGGGCATTAAGTTGCACGGCTGTGGCGTCGACCTGCCTTTCATCACGAGGTATATCGCCGGCCACAGGAGACTCTTTACTAGATGCCGCTGAAGTGCGACGACTTCTTTTTATAATTTTGTCGACCTTTCATCGCGTTGTATACCTACCGTTATCCTTGTTAGATTTCGTGCATCGTGCACGAAATTGTCTTCATTCGTTTTGTTGTAGGTAATGCCGACATTTTTATCCCCCTAATTTTGAGTTGTTTACTGTGGACAATGGGCGCATTTTAGGAAACTGAAGTTAGATATTTTAAAGAAGGCCGTGCCATGTGACAGGCACGTTGTTAGCGTATTTTTCCAAACCAATTAAAAGTAATCAGAGCGAGGCGACTCAATGCTACCCCATATGCTACCTGTTTACTGGCGCCAGCCAGCGCTGCACTGTTCCGGCCCAAAAATGCTCGCCCGCGGACGGGTTGTTGCATCAGTTGTCCTCGTGGTGGTGCGGCGCTGTCGGCTGTGGTCGCGGCTTACCGTGAGTGTGTCACACTGCTCGTGGGTCACGGATCGCTGCACAGCGCTCACGGAGCGCACGATCGCCGGGCCTGATCACCGGCTCCCCGATCGGAACGTTTCACTGTTGTACCGCGTGCCGCGGCGATTGGGAAAACTTTGTGTAATCTATGTTTGTTTTTATGTGTCCGACTCCGAAGCCATGCCTTTCTAATGGTCTAGGACCTTGGTTAGAGAATCATTCGGTTTATGGTTGGAAGTGACCTATTTGTTTAAAATTGGCGATAGCATTCCTGTCGAGCATTTTATTGGGATTTCGGGAACCATGTCATCTCCGCACTAGCCTGGTTATGCCATAACTTCGTTGAATGGAACTGCAGGTACCGTTTGTCGGCCCAGTTTCCTCATCCTGCTCTTGACCTGCCTCCGCTTGCTTTCGGTTGCAGCCTCCCCTCCTCTCCGCTCCCGGCCGCGCGAGCCGTGATGTAAGAGCGACTGATGGCCGCGTGAGAGAGGCCGCCGCGTCGACTTTCCCATTTCTCCGTCTGCGGCTCGGTCCCCGGCGGCGGCGGCGGCGGCGGCACGCCGAGAGCTGGTGGCTCTGTCACCAGCCGCTGCGCTGTGGGGTGAGACGAGTGACCTGCACTGCAGGGAGCTGACAAAGTTCAGAGCTGCCTGCTATTTTAGTGGCAGGATATTGGCCATGGCCCCGCGGTATGTAATTTGTTCGGCCGTGCCAAGGTCTGGGAATGTTTTGTGTCACTCCTGTGGCATAGTTCTGCACATTCCTGGCCGGAACAATGCATCTCGGTGAGATGCGATGTCTGGCAGAGACAACAAACCTCACTTACCGGTCCTCACAGCACGGTCTGGTCGCGTGGGCCGTGTCTCTAGGACCGGGAGCGCCGGCGGGCGTCGGCATCTCCCTTCCGCTTTCCTTGGCCTTGGCGGCAGGAGGAGCCCTGACCCGCTGGTGGCAGGAGCCGCGGGGGCAGCCGCACCGTACTGGAGAACCTTGGCTAGCGGTGCACCTTGACTGATCGCACCGGTGAAAGGCACACGGCTCGAGCTTTGACGAGATTCCTGCATTGCACCACGAGCTGCAGCCCTCCCCAACTGCCGAGTTTTGCTTTTCGTGCATGCGACCGTCGTTCTACTACGTACTAATAAGTACGTGGTTTTCTGAAGAATGACAGGGTGTGCCACACGACAGTTATTGTTTCGGTTGTTATTTCCTGAGACCAGTCGCAGTGCTACGCATATTTGGCGATGGGTCAGGTTTTCCCTGGCACAACGGTACTGTCAGTTCGACGAGGCATTTCTTTCGGTGATTCGTCCTTGTTGATGTTTTCCTGGAGTTCATGCGCTCCCGTTGTGATACCCGTTTTAATCTGACTCGCACGTTTGGAATTTCCGACCGGTTCGGTCGTCTGAATGGCGCCTGCAGGTTGATAGCAATCCTAGAAATAGAACGATCGTTGCTCTTCAGGCTCGTTTTTTTTTTGTAGTCCGCTGAGACACGACGGCCACATTCATGATTCAGCATACGTATTTTGATCTCCATGACTGTGGCTCACTTCCGCCGACTGGCGGCAGCTGGTCCTACCCCAAGGTGACCTGACCTCGAGACGCGCGACTGAGAAACGGGCTTCCTTCCGGGACTCCTCAGTAGCGTGGTGCTTCACGAGTCGCGTTCAGCAAGTGAAACTCTCCAGGCGCCCAAGGGGCCACCTCCGGGTCCATTGCAGCCTTAAGCGTTTGAGGAGCAGCGCGGTGACACGCACCTGAGGAGAGCGGCTGAGTAAAGGAGCGGACGGGTCAGCTGCGGGTTGCGTCACAGCCGCTCCGGAGCCCCGCTGACCCACTGGCCCGGATCGGCGTGTTACCCAACCCTGCGGCGAGACGGACGGACGGCTCACACCCTCCCTCTCCGCCTCTCTCCGCCGCCAGCGGGCTGCCCAGCTCCCAGAGACGAGCTCAGCTGAGAGATCGCGCCAGAGGTGAGAGCTGAGCTGCTCCGGTAAGCCGGGATGTGTATTCGGGAGGCCGAGAGCTCGACTCAAGGAGGGAGACCGACTGATCCGATGGCTAGGCTCTAAGCCAGGTCAATGGAACGGCTGTGGATGGCAGGACGGGCGGAGCGGAAGCGGAGGTCGGGTCACCGAGTCAGCTCCGCCCTGTCGGGTCACAGCGGAACACGCGTGACTCACTGGGCGGGGTGCCGGCGCGCCTCTTCGACCGGGCGCCGGGACCCGCCCCGCGCCTGGCGCCGCTTCCGGTGACCCGCAGCGGCCGGAAGTGTCGATACCGGGCCGGTTTTGTTCGGACGACCCCGGCCACTGGTGATGTCCCAATTACAAGGATACGAGTCCGCCGGAACTGATGTCTGCGTCGGACCTGAGCACGAGGTCATATGCCTGGACCGGGCAGGACTGCTGTCTTCGAGCATATTAACTTTTTCGAGCGAGGCTGCGAAACATCATTTAGGTAAGCCTGAAAAATTTCGCTATGAAATTGATAGCATATGCCAAATGTTGTCATTTGTTGTCAAATAAACATTTGCTCTCATTTTTTTATGAACGACTTCCACCGTGCACTGTCTCAGACATCTATTCAGGGAGCAGCCGGGTCCTGATATTGAACCGTGGTCGCAAGTAGTCTGGCAGCTGTGCAGTCCTATTCCCGGATGTTACCTGATAATCTGGTTATCGGGAATCGGACAAATATAGGAACTCCGAGCAAGAGGCCTTGCAGGCTGACATCTTCGGCGTAAAAAGCCGGCAGATCAGCCACTGCCAATGCCCCTCGAAGGTCTCCGTGGGAGGACAAAAGGAATAACAAACTGCCGTTCTCCAGTACCTTTCAGCCGTCATAAAGTAGGCACATGCGGTATACATATGTCAACTGAAGGCTGCCGAAGCTTGATCAGTGAAGGCATACTACAGCCTATCTTGGCATTGATCAGCCGAAAAGATGTGCACTAGCGAATCACGTCTGATCGCAGTCTGTTGGTGATTGGCGGTCGCCGGTTCGTCCGTGACATGGTATGACGTCGGTCCGTCGGTCCGTCTCGCTGGTCCATAGCCCTGCCATCCATCTGTGGTGGCCGGACGGCCGCGAGCCGCCGAGCCCCCGTGTCCCTGTCGATCCGGGCCCCTCGCCACGGCCTTGTGGCGGTGCCGCCGATGGGATCGCGGGCCCCTCGACACGGCCCGCCCCGTGTAACGGTCCCCGTCAGCGGCGCCGGCGAATTCTGAAGAGCTGCTGGCGCGGCAGCTCAGCCTGTCGGGTATTCTGGGGACCATCGATATTCAGCGGGGACGTATTGTCATGTCTGCAGATGCCGCCCGTGCTGACTGCGGCGTGGGCTCCCCATATGGCTGCGCTTACGTCGCATGGTGCATTCGCTGCTGCTTACATTGACTGGGATATCTGCTGATGCTTACCTCAAATCGATCACCGTCCTGCTTTCATTTGTCTGTGCAGCGTTTAAGCTAAACCCGTGCCATTTGCTATGCACGTTGGGGGCCATGGCGACATCTGCGCGCTGTGTTGGGCAGGCGGATGGCGTTCCGTGAGGTTTCACCATCCTGACATTGAACACACCCTTCCATCATTGTCTGGCAGCGCTCGTTGTCAGTGCTGTGGGGCGTTTACGGTGCACGTGAGCGGGGCGTGCGCGCTCCCCGGCCGACCTCCATCCGCCATGGGCCGCTCCCAGCTTCCAGAGCGGAGAGTCATCGTCAGCCACGGGACGCTTTCTCTTTCGGCGCCGAGCTCCGTCCCGTGTAGGCATCTCTTATGACACTGCCGTCCACAGCTTCAGACTTTTTTGTCCGCGTATTTCTCTGGGAAATCAATTTCTCTCTGTGCATAATTACAGCTAGACAATTCGTTTCCAGATTCGTTTCGATTGGACCGACTACCCCGCTATTTTATTATTCCATTCGTACTCCTCCCGCCGTTTGGCTGTCGCCTGTTTCTAGGCCAGTTCAGCGCCGCCACTCAGTCAGCGAGGTCGTCCCCTGTCACCTGAGGCGCTGCCCTGTCCAGAGGACCCGCAGCTGAGTGAGCGATACAGGCACGTCCGGCTGTCCGGCGGTCCCAACACTGGCCCCGTGCCCGGCCCGGTGACGCCCGGGTCTCGTGATCGTTCCGGGTGACATTACTATTTCTGACGCTTCTCTGCTTTGTTTATAATGCTTTTTATTTCTTTGTTTCATCATTTGTTCAAATCGTTTATTTCCCTCTTCACTTTGGTTTATTCTTTCCTTTGTTTCATTTGTGGAAGGTAATAATTCCCTTGTCATGTTTCTCCTCAGCCTGTCATCTTTTTGCCTTATTTGTCTTCTTTTCCTGATTTCTCGACTGAAATACATTTTTCTTCACTCATTCTGTTTTGCGCTATTTTATCGTCACTTTTCCATGCATCTTACATTTCTCTTCCTTTTATTTTCCGTGTCTTTTTTCTTTCTTCGCTCCCTTCCACCTCGCTTTCCTGTATTCGCGTTGGCCGTTGCGTCGCAGCTCTGTTCTGCGGTTACCTGACCTTGGCTGCGGCCAGCGGCGCGGCTGGAACGGCGGCCACGCCTCTGTCCTTCGTCAGACCCGAGCTGCCACAGCCGCGCCAGCCGCGCCATCATTCCGCACGAACGGTGACAAATAACAACACACCGGGAAAGCGGTGGCCGTCGGCCGCCGTCAAACGGGCGATTTTTGGACGTCTGATTGTTAACGGCAGCCTGGCACCGGCGCGGACTCGATGGTATTTCAACGTCAGGCCAACATGGATCAGAGAGACTGATTGGTGACCTTGGCGCTGCATAACATAGCGGTGGCTTGAATAGTCACGGTTTGTTGTCGGACACGGATCCCCAGAGCTGGGCTCTTTCAGGGCTTAATGCGGGCTGACGCCGCTGCATTGTGACGGCATAATTTGTCGTCAGCGCTCTGACGTCACTCTTGTCTTTGGCCTGGCCGGCGGCTGCCATGGCAGTCGCCATGTTATTCGAGTCGGGTGGGGGTTGCCAGAGGCTGTTGCCCAAACATTGCCACACTGACCTTGGGCCCGTGCCGCGGCGGCGGACACAGCATCGGAGTGGAACTGGATAGGCGTGAAACTAGCCGTGTGGCGTCACACATGTTCCACATGACGTCGCACACGACCAAATGACGTCATTAGTGATTGCAGAGCTAGAGCCGATCGTATCGGAACGCACCGTATAGTTATTTCTGAGGCAGCAGCCGACAGCGAAAGGCGGAAGCTGCCGAGGTTTGACAGACTGCCCGACTGTGTCCCACATTGGAGGGCTTCCATCAGCTGATCGGATTACGACCGAAGGATGGCTTCATTCTGACATTGAACACGGGCTTCCCATTGTCGAGTATCGACGAATAGGGACGAATGTTACTTAAAAGATAGAATTTTCAATAAGGGCAGCTTATACCTATGTTTGCCAGTTCATGCCCTTTTGGCTTTTGCGACACGACATAAATTAAACACTAAGTTTGTTATTAAGAAACAATTAGTTTAAATGATTTAATGCATAGTTCCATGCGGTTGACGTGTTATTTTAATTTTCAACAGACCAACGGAATGTGGGTTTGGGTTGGGTCTGTTCTGTTATTGTTGACTCAGTGCTTGGATTGGATCACACCAAGCCTTCCGTATCACCACCAGAACAAACGTTTCTGTCCAGGCAGGCTCGACCCGCGCATTTCACATGCCTACCGTTGCTGGCTTTTTCCGCTGTTGATAGATCCGCTCACCTATCGCTGACATTTGCGAGAAAATTCCCGTCATTCGCCGGTGTATTTCGGTGAGGCTTGGAAAAAATGAAAAGCTAGTGTGAAATGCAGTATCACAGCTGGCTTCATGCTTGTGACAGGGCTCAGGGGTTTCACCGTTTCCCTCGGTCGTAAATGTTTGTCAGCCGCACGTCCTCCTCACATCCTTGATCCGATTCCGAACGGCCCGGTTAGGTGCTGGGCCACAGCTGAGTGTTCCTGTCGGCCACATGTGCCAGCAGACACATTCCACTGCACTTGTCACAGCTGTCCACCGCCGCCCACGGAGCCGCCCCCGCTCCGGGTGTCCTCACACCTGTCCGCGAGCCCCCGCACAGGTCCGGGAGCCCGGCCGGCCTTGACCCCCCGGCTGACCTCTCAGGCCGCCGGAAGCGAACATTGTGCGCCTGAGAATAGCCTAGTCGGCGTGTGACGTCACCTTGTGTCTGATGACGTCTCTGCGCCGAGGGGCGGCGCGGCGCTCCATCGATTGAGCTGTGTTGGTGCGCAGTGGGTCGGCCGGCGGAGCGGGCAGTGTGACCCGCCGAGACCCGTCACGTCTGCCGCCCCCGGGCAGGCCCTCCAGCTGTCAGCAGTGACGGTACGTGTCTGACGCGCGCCGCCGACCCCCGGGAGGTGGTCCAGGGGTGACCTCCGACCCTGGCGCCGCACCATGGGGCTCCGGGGGTGACCACAGGTGGCGCTGCTGTGAGTCTGCCCCTCCCCTCCCCGCTCCACCCCGCCCAGCCTCCCCTGGCGGGGCAGACTGACGGGTTGCTCGAGTGTTTCCTTTGGCCCCTGTTACTGCTATTTGCTTCACCTGTGCCAGATGGCATTTCACCGAAGACAAAAGAATCGCGGATGCGGATGACGCACCCAGACTCCATTCCACAGTCCCTGTACCTGACAAAACGTATTGGACTGGTTCGAGAAAATGGATTTCTTTGGAAGACGATACGTTGTTGTGTGTCCTGTATTCCAGATAAATCATTTGAAATTCGATGAGATTTGATTTGCCTTTTGGTTACCCGCATTCAAATACAAAGTCAATAGCTTTCTCATTTCCCTGTGAAATCGTAACGTATTGTCTACCTCATTGCAGTTGCATGAGCCTCATGCTAAGTTTAGGCTTGCAATGACGACCTCTAGATGCTCCCGGTCTGTGACTTCACCCTCTCGGTCACCCTCCCATAACCAGGGATTTTACCGCGAGTCTCGGAGCGAAAACAGTTCCGGTTCCCTTGCCGTGTTTATTTATGAGCTCTCGACCAACACAGCCTGCTTGCATCACTAAACTTGAGTCAGCTGCTACGTAACCTACCCAGGGTGTTTGCTTATTCATTGCACCCATACGTGATATTATGTCAGAAGTCGTCATGCATGTGGATGTGTTCGTATTTGATAGTAAGGTATGTGATGTTTGTTCATTTTATCACTCTGGTGATCCACAGTGCAGTCTTGTTATGTTCAGAAACATCACCTTATTTGGCATGCATGGATATTGACCTTCAGAATTTACCAACATAACAATTAACAATATGCAACACCTCAAAACCTGGGAAGGTGCGATCTACAGCATGCACAACTTAAGTTTCCTTATCCAGCCCGTTTCCAGTTTCCACTAAGTTACTGGACAGGCTGCGACCTTGTTCATTTTTCTGCTGTCCAGCGGTCACCCTGCAGTGGGAGGGGAGGGACGGGGGAGGGGGGGGGGCTGCTGGCGCCGATGACTCAGACGCCGGCGGCGGCAGCGGCCCGGGTTTCCTGGTGAAACTGCCGACAGTCAGGGGCCCGACCCAGGTCAGCGGCGGACCGGCACCGCGGGCCGCGGGCGGCTCTGTGGTCCCGCAGGGCTGCAAACGGCGGCCGAACGGCGACTCGGTACTGCCAGACCGAGCAATGAGCGGATGACCGGATCTATTAGAGCTCTGAGCGGTCACCAGACGGAGGCCGGACCGCCACACCGAGGGCAGACCAGACTGTTCGCAGACCAGAATGAAGTCAGACTGCCAGACTAAGAGCAGGCTAGACTGTAAAAAGACCATATTGTAGCTCGAATGGAACCAGTCTAGCTAAATCAGATCGTTACCATTTTGCTGATAGCATAAGTTTTTATTTTACGCCTCCTGCAAGTCCTGCAGTCTGACCATGTCACCCTCTCCTCCTTCGATCCACATCCCCTTCCTTCTATGGACCATATGGCCTCCATATGGGCTCCACTTCTGTCCCAGCCCCTCCCTCCACGCCCCATCCATTGACCGGGCCGGGCCGTCGGGCGTGCCACTGAGTGTTGCACGTCCCCGACCGCCGTCAGACTGCTTTATGATGTCCCATGGCCAACCATCCCCTCACCCAGTGCTTCCGGTCCACGCCCACTTGGCTCCACATTGGCAGGAATTCCCAGTGACGGTTGCATGGGTGAAAGCATCGGCACCGACATAACATAGAAATGAGCTATTTTTTTCCAGAGCTATAGCGTGGCCGGAACACAGCCAACGGATGTTCCGTTCATGTGCTGGCGCTGCAGAGCAGGATTGTTTGATTCAAATGATGCCGTCAACGGTGGCTGCATTTAACGGCCAATAGCACTGTTCCTGCTCCACGATGAAATGAAATGGGCGCCAGCTTTGGTCAGTGTGTGCAGACAGTGTCAGTAAGCCGCGATGATAATGGCTGGGCTATCCAGCCACTATATACCTGGAACGTCCTGGCGCCTTGTGGAGTTAGTTGACATCGAGTAAACTTCCCGCTTCTCCAAGGAACTCTGCCGAGGGTCATTGAAGCTTTGCCTGAATCCCAGCAGTGCGACGTTTTTTCCTGAAGGTCGGGCCGACTGGTCCCATCCTGACCGGGAGCCGGTGGCCGTTCGCCGCAGACCAGCCGCGCGAAGGACACGGGCGCTCATTTCTGGAAGGGTGATTTGTTCATCCGTTACGCAACGCCGGCGGCGTGCAGTCCGGGTCTTTTCAGGCCATGATTCAGGACCTCTGAGCGGGCGACCCGAGTTCTCCAGAGCTGTGCAGCCAAAGTGGGAGTCGTGCTAATTTATTGAGCGAGTGCAGGGAACGTGCAGGTCTTTTTCCGGGAGAAAAATACAGCAGCGAGTACCGATATAACGTCGTCACTCATCTGACTATTAACTGCAGCGAGGCGACTGTTCAGTGTTCCACTTTGGTCGCTGCTTGTATAGGAGAACACTGAAATAACTTTCACAGTAGAAAGTAAGCGGACTATCTTAGCGCGACATTTGTGCCAACCTGCTGCTGTAGCTGCACGGCTCCTTTGCCGCACACAGCCTCTCCTGCAGGCTGATCAGTCCGCTCCCCCTCCCCCTCCCCCCGTCGTCCGAGGACATGGGAGCGGCGCGCGGACTGCGGAATGCAGCGCCATGTTCTGTCGCGTGCACAGTCTCCATATTTGGGGGACACACCCTGCGCTGAGGTCGCAAAGAGCGGCTGCAGTCTCAGTCGCCGCAGATTGCCTATCGGTCACGCGTCAGACTCGTGTCGATCCAACTTTGTGCGCCGCGCCTGCCTCAACCGGACCCTGTTCGGGGCGGGTCGACCATACTGCGGCTGTCGCCAGCAGGCGTCGCGGCAATCATGGCTGCGGAGACGGACCGACCTCAGGCCAAGGAGCGATGGATAGTCTGAGGCAGACAGGTCGACTTGCTGGGCGACAGGATAAACGACGGACCTTGCAGTGACATGGAAGGAATGTGCAGACATGTGACCATACCTACGTAAGGTCGTAACCTGAATCTTCACGGCCAAATTAAACGGTGATGGGTGACTGCTAAACACTGAATCTATATAGTTAACCGCTTAACTGTTGGCAAGAATCGTGCCCATTTGAAACATCCCGAACGTTGCGACACCTTCGTACAATACGACACACCAGTCACCGTCGATGTTCGGTGTGTAAACACCAACAGCTGCTCTGGCGTTCGTGTGTTGTCGCACACCGTCCCTTGGCGCATGTATAGCTCCTATCCTTCGCACCCGCTGCCCAATATTGATCAACAGCCCAGCTGCAGGTCCCGGCTGACGGACCACGTCCACAAGTTACGTAAGCCGCCGCGCCGTCACTGTTTCTGTCGGCGCCGATGACAGGTGCGCCAGTGTCGTCTCAGCTCTGTCGGAGACCCGGTCCCCCGGGCTGCTGACCGAGTCCGACCTGGCACCGCCGACCGCCGTCACGTGCTCGTGTTTTGGGGGCCGCGGTGACCGGTGAGTGACGTGGCCGTATGCGGCTGACGTGTTACTCTGTGTGTGGAGGTTTCCATGGCTGTTGAGTGTTGGCAGCGTATCAAATTCGCAGTTATTTCTTTGGCTTAGGACAGCCGACACAGCTATTGACACAGGACGACTTAATCCTGTGTAAGTGGGTTTGAACCTGTGCTGAGCCGTATTTGTGCCGGGCTTGCTCTGAGACTCGCATTTATTACTCGTCACTCATGAGTGACGTATCTCATCATTGAACTGATGTTCATCAACGCACACAATGTTCGCAATTAACTGAACAGCAACATGTCAGATGAAGCAGTCTCGAGGATATGTGAACCGGAGTCAGGTTGTTTACACGGATGGTACAGTGCAGGTGAAGCACAGAGGGGAGGGGAGGGGCAGATGCCAGGCGGCGCCCCTCGCTGCGCAGCGCCCTCACCTGTCCTACGATGACGTCACAGATGTTTGGGCGTGACGTCACACACCGCTCCGGCCCAGCACGGTGCTTCGCCTCCCCTGTGGCCCCCTCCGTGCTCAGCCGGGTGCCTCCTGACTCACATGGGGCTTCTGAAAACGTGCTTTGTATTCCTTGCCTTTGTGTGCGCTGTGTGTTCCTGCCAGGTAGAGGAAAAGAAAAGAAAGAAGCTTCGTCATCATATCTCATGGCTCCATGATCTCGAATGAAATGCGCTATACGATGCTGCGCAGTATTTTGCACACGTCGCGAATCGTTTCAGTACGAGTGTGAATGTTGACGTGCCGTGTTGTTGTTGGCGTTGATGAGATGCCATAGTCAATGACCCAGGTGGTCGACCTTGACTGACAACAAGGTGACTCAGGGGCCCGAGCTCGGCGCGCTCCAGCTGGGTGCGGTTTCAGCTGGCTCGTATCGGGTGAAACATCCGACGTTCGGCGTGAACCGTAGGTCAGAGAATCTCAACACGGTGCCCGTGAGAGTGACCCGATCGGTAACTAACCGTACTGAGGCTCAGTTTGACGTCCCGAGCTGAGTGCCCCACCATGGCTGCCCGACGGGCTCTAAGAGCCGTTCCTCAGCAGATTGCAGTCCCCTATGTGGCCGGTATAGACGGGCATCTGAGTCGGATCGGGCGCCGCGAAATAGCTCACATTCTCGGGACTGCGCTCTGCGTGGGCGGCGGTACTGCGAACGTCCTATCGACGGCGGCGAGACGGTTCGGATTGTCGTCGGCCGGGCGCCGTCAGAACCCAGCTCTGAGCGGGCCTGCTGTCGATTTGTGTCAGCGGCCGGCAGCCAAAAATACGCCCGGTCACACGTGTCAGTCTGGGAAGGATTCAGCTGAGCTGAGCCTGTGCCATAATTGGCTTACCAGTAATGGCGAAGAGGCATTAATTACGAGGTGGGATTAAAGCTGGCCATGATTATGTGCTTCGGCGTCCGCATTTATGGTATCATGGCCAACTTGGCATTTTAAATTACCTTTGCTTCAGATTGGAAACTTTCACTGAGGGCTTACCGTGACTTGCGACAACAGAAGTACCCATATCTCATTTTAAGGTAAAAGTGCTCCTTTCTTAATTCAATTAAGTATGAAGCGCGAGCACTGTTAAGCTGTTGCCGCCTGGTATGAAACGATGCGGCGGCGTTCCACGCTTCGTGCAGTGCGGCGCAGTATGCCTTCAGGCGTTTACACTAGTGCCATCTAGCGTCGAAATTGTTATATTCACCTACGCTGTGTCGTGGTCGTAAAATGGAACGCTCACTTTTGCTCTAACTGGTATTGATAATGCTTGTATCCATTATTTTACGTAGCCGATCCAACAATCTCAATAATACCGTCAAGAAAGCGATGGTTTTCGGGCTTATCTCCTCTTGTTGTGCTTACAAATTGGTCAGGTGTTTCAATTATTATCTGTCTTAGCTAATAGTTCGTTTTTTGTTTGTTTCAGGCTGCCAGGGAGACATCAGTCTGCTCGGAGGTGACGGTGACACTGCCAACGCCAACAAAAGGTGAGCGGGTCGTCACAGAGGACCAGGGGAGTCCGAAACTCAATACAGTGTCCCCTCAGCTCACGACTTAGTGCATAGGTATACTCTATGCAGCACGCCATTGGCTGATGCGGGAGATATGCGCTGCATGGTGCATACCGAATGAAATCGTCGTATATGCAGCCGAATGGTAACGCGGGGCGGCGTCGATGCAAATATAGGACCAGCACCAATACACGGCTGGTTACTGCGCCATGTTACCATCAGTATGGGTGTAGCATACCGGACTTAGGAGCCGGTTTGTCAGAGGACACTTACCCACTTACCCAATACCTACCCATTGTTTGGCTTATGTAGGTTCATTGAGCTCTCTTTTTCTTGAAAGGCACAGTTCGGGATTGTATCTATTTCTAAAAGCTGTTGTAAGATAGAAACGCAATTAACAAGGAATGGCCATAGGTAAGAGGTGATTGCAATGGTGGAATACGTTTCATCAGCGCTCTCATTCTTGCCGACCGTTCGTTTGTCTATATGGGACACCCGGTTGACCACCACTCGATCGAAGCTATCCAGGGCCGAAGCTAACCTCCCAGCACCGGGCCAGGTGAGCGGCGTCGGCCGTGGCCCAGTCACAGCCGAACGAATGACGCTGTCGGTGGCCTCATTGGACTGGCCTCCGTCCGAATTTCCACTGAGTAGCGGGGCTGGCTCACCCGCCCACCTCCGACCCAGCTGCGTCAGTCACGTGGTCAGAGGTTGAATTTTTGAATGAATTCTGGCCAACCACGTGACCGGGCTGCGTCCCGGCTTACCTGCTCATAGTCTTCATCATCTACAGCACGGGGCACGTGCGTGGCACGCGCTCTGCGGCCGTGGGCATGGGAACCGATGGGAATTTTCCTCTTCGCACCGCGCACATCGTCGGCTGCCACCGGTTCTGTGTAGCACCCCCCCCCCCCCCGCCGGTCCGCCGGTCCGCCCCCCGCCGCCACTGCAGGACGCGTCACTGCCTACGTCACGGGCCGGCTCCGACTACTCAGCCAGCCGGCGGCGGTGACCGGCCAGTGTGCGACCAGCTCCCGGGCGGAGAGTACGAACACGCAGCGCTGGCCGCTGAGACAGAGCTTACACGAGTCAGGTGCATACACCCAGCTTCAGGGAGTCAGTGATCAGTACAGTGGCATTGGAGGAGCCCACGAACGACGGTCAGTGATACAGAGCGGCAGGAACTCACTCGAAGCTCAGACCAGTCAGGGAGTGAGGGACGGCCAGCGAGCGGACCGGAATCAGTGAAGGCCGACCTCTCTCCGACCAGCCAGGATGACCATGTTTGAGGAGCCGCCGTCGCCGCCGGCGTCCGAGTCGACAAGGAACCGGATCGCTGCGGACCTGGAATGGTGAGAGGGGGAGACGAGGACGGCGGGTCGCCGTTGCCGGGGTGCTGTCAGGGGCCGGAGTCAGGGTCGGAGGGGTGCCACGCCCCCTTTACGAGACTGGTGTGGGGGATGTGTCCGAGACGGTCTTGAGGGATACTTAGATGTGTTAGTTGAATACCTTGACAGATAGTTGTGCGCCTTTTATTAAACGGGTCCCGGGACTGACGGCGGTGGCGTAATCCGTCTCCAGGGCAGCTGAAACGCGGCCGTTGCGGTGGTGACATTAGCTGCAGCTATTCTGGGAGTCGCTCAGCGTTACTGCTGTCTAATACTCGGAGTCTGTGCCTGTCATCTGGTAATTGAATGATACATAGGATAGACCTGTCGAACGAACCGGTCGATCAGCCGCGTACCGGCTATGTAGCTGGAGAAATCGACACGCTTGGTTATGTGAACTGCGTGCACCTGAAATAGGGTCGCGGTGTAAATGTCCATCGTGTATGTGAAAACGTTAAATTGCCTCGTAGGTACATGTTCGTTTTTAAGCCCAAAAGCTAAAAATCAACACACTTACGATAACGACGAAAAGGTTTCACGGAGTGCTTGAGCATATGCGGTTGTCAATCGCTTGCGTTGATAGTATATGCCAGGTATATTTTTTCCCGGTATATTTCCTCTTTCCCCGATATCGGGAGCTGCTAAGCTGTACGGCGAATTTGAACGGCGCCGGTTTTACGGAATGGTCTGTCACGAAGGCAGCCATGAAGCCCGTAACGCTACGTGTCTGCGACAAACAGCTGCTATTATTGAATGCCCTTGCATTCCATCAAAAATGTCTGTGGTAAAAACTGGCTATCATTCAACGATGAACGATTTGATAATATGTTTTCCTCCACGAGCCGCTAAGGACGCGCCCCAGTTCCGAGTTTTCCAAACTGTGTGTTTGACGGCCCGTTAGCTGGCGGCACACCCATTTCCCGCTCCGTTATATGCTGCAGAGGCGCCGTCGCTATCGCCGGACCGACGACTCGGCGCCGGCAGTGAGAAGCCCGAGCGGGTGTCGGGTTTGTCAAACTGCGCCCTTCTGAGGCCGTCCGTTGAACCCGTTATATAAAACCACGGCCCGGGCCATTCCGCTGCGCGATATAAATAGAACTCAACACTTCCAGAAAGTTGTCAGACAGAACCAATCAGTGCGACTATTTTAGGGGTATCTGCCAACACCAATAACTGATCTTACACGACACTTGAAAGAGAAAACACATTCGCGGACGGACCAATTCCGACAAACCTGGTCGAGTGTTTCCTGTTCGATACGCCTCTCGAGTGCCTCTTCATCCAATTACAATAAGCCGACAAAACGCTGAACAAATACCTTGTGACGTAAGTTTCGCAGAAGAATGAAATATAAACAGCTTGAACTTCACGCTAGTGGTGACATCACACTGGTACGCACGAACCTGACGTCACGTCGTAAATAGAGGCCGAATCGAAACGGATCGGTAGTCTACTCTACATATGCCAAGCTGCATAGGCGATGGGCACCAGGGATGTCCCTCACAGGGCATTGCCGCTGTGAGCCGTTCCGATCCGACCTGCACCGGGTCGCCCACAGTACGAGGAAGGACGGTATTCACCTGCACTGAACGAGGAAAGGCACATTCGGCTGATGCAAGAGCGCGCTGCAGCAGCGCCGGGTGAGAGCTGCGGCGGCTCGGCCCACGAGCCGGGCTATCCCCCCTCCCCTCCCCACCGAACGTCCCGCGCCATCGGAGGGCACTTCTGCCCGGGGGCCCGTTCGGAGAAGTCGGCGGCCGGCTGCGTTGGCGGCGGGTGTGCTGCGCAGGCCGTGCGCCGTCCGGTCCCGCGCTGCTGGACCGGCTGGCACCTGTCCTGCCGGTCCTGCCGGTCAGTCCGCCGCGCAGCCGATTTCTGCTGAGTCACGCCGGCTCCGGGATGCGATAGAGGCGAATATTCGGGTACTGTGACGTCACTGAGGAATTCCGCTAGGCCACAACACAGCTCTGGAAGCCCACCTGGTGTTACGCAACACGCTCTGGAACTGTGTGTGTGGCGCCGGCTGCTGCAGTATCTGAGAGAAAAAGTCACTAGGGGTTTACCAGCCTCCCCTAGTAAATGCATGTGACTAGCCTATTTACCAGCCTTTGGGGCTGGTTTTTGGGGTAGTTATCACCACTTCGTCCGTGTCGTAGTTTCCCCCCTAGTTTTCGACGTAGTAAGGGTAGGTAGTAATGGTTACCAGACTGGCCACCAGGGGTGACCATGGGGCTCGCATTTTTACCAAGCCTTGAACTAGTATCCGAATCTGACGCAGAAGTTCATGCCGCAGCCATTTTGTTTTGCTTGACAACCGCCATTAGCGCTTTCGCCGTCGGCCGGAGAGTCTCTGCGCAGGTCCTGGATAGAATAAGGCTGTAGTGGCAAAGTTTTGCGTTCAGGCGGTGTGAGATGGTAACGTTTTGATTAAATTCTGTTAATTATTGTGCAAGAGGAGGGCAGCACCACGGTGCCGGCGATTCTCGAGGGCGAGGATGGGTACGCCGTTACCACCGACGGTGTAACGGTAGTGACGGTGCGCAGCCTTCGCGAGGCCCTAGTAGAGTTTGCGCTCGCTCAATATGTGTGTAACATGAAGGTTCGCGCGGTGACGACAACGCTAATGTGGTTTATGTCGACCAAGATCATGTCACTTCCTCAAGAGGGAGCCGCACCGGCGGACGTCGTCGCTGCCGTGCAGCAGTTGGATTAGAAACGTGCACAGTGGACATTGCCTTGGCGGTCACCAGCACTATCTGTAGCGGCGGAGCCTACTGCTATCGTTTCAAATAAATGGTTCGCCACCAGCGATATTGCGTGTGATCAGTACTATGGCTAGTAAAAGGCGTGGTACTGGGGGTAGTTAAAATACGTAGCACTCTGGTACAAGGGCTGGTAAGAAGGAGAACCCCTTCGTTAAAAGGGTGATACTGGCTACTAACCCCTAGTTATTGGTTTGGTAACCGCCGATGGGCCGTGGTAGTTGGGTTAGTAAATGTGACTACCCCCTTGTAAGAAGGCTGGTTATGGGTCTGGTAATAGACGTGTTGCGCTATGCAAAAATGCCACTTTTTTCGCACGTACTAGGTGCTATTTGATCTGAAAACTCCAATGGTGAAAAAATCAGCTTGATTCATGAAGTTTAAATGCCTTAAAAATCGGTTTAAACGTCAATTATTATCACGTGACTAAATAACGAGCGTTGATTGGTCGTGACGTCACGATTCGTATCCAGCGAGCCCGTGAAGGTTGGCTGCATTATGTTAGTGTTGGTCGGCGGACGAAGGTGAATCTTTGTAAAGATGGTAGGTACCTACAAAGCAAAATAAGTGGTGTATTACTCCAGGATGTACTAGTAGGTAGTTCATCCTCAACACCTGATAGTGTTTGTTAACCCGCGCACCGACGGGGGTTCGCGCCAACTTACAACCGACGGGGGGCGGATGACCACCCCCCCCTGAGATCTCGAGAACGAAGCAAGATAGCGACAAGCGGTAAACGGCATGGGGTACGCACGGAAAAGACCTAAAATTTTTACTTAAGTCATTTTCAGGTCAGGTCAAAGATGACGTCACAGGGGTCAAAAAAGTCAAAATGGCGGCGCTACATATGGATAGTTTTTCTCGAATAACTTTCGAATTAGGCAAGCTAGGAACAAACTAAGGGCACCATCGTGATCCTCTTGTCAATCGACATCGAACCATATATATGTTGACCTCGAAAGGTCAAGGTCAAAGGTTGACCTCAGGTCACGTGACCTCGAGGTCATCATGTATATCATTCGATGCGCCTTGACGAGCTAAACACAATGAGACCATCCGCGCGGCTGTATCTCGTTTCTGTAAGGAGTCATTGGCAGAAAACCTTTGGTGACCTTTGATGACGTCACATGACCTTACAGCTGCCCAACAGCAAAACAGGCCTCAAGGTAGTGAAGGTTGATCGTGTATGAAGTCGTGTATGGTATATGGGGCCATTCCGACGCGTTTTAGAAAAAAAAAACGGGGAGTTGATTTTTCCCCCATTGACTTATAATAGGTTGGCTTAAAATAATATAATAACACTTCAGTCAAGGCCACGACGTGGAACCAGCTGGCAGCTACCGAGGACTTACTGCGTGCGCGCGCGGCGCAGTTCGACGTACACAGCCGCACGCCAAAACGCCTCATCCCTCGCTAATAGCCCTCGACAGTGCCTACATCTCGTCGTAATCAACACTTACGATCGTGACCTGCCTATTGGTTTCGCAGGACGGATCAGCCACACAGAAGTATGCCATTTTGCACTGCGCCTTCAGCATCAACAACTGGACCTGTGCCACATGTTTCTGCGCGTTGATCTTTCTAGAATCATTGCTGTCGATGTATAGTCTCTCTTGAAAGTATCGCGTCATGGGCTGCGGCGGCTCGGCGAACTATTCCATCCAGTTTGAGGACCCCAGCAGTGAGGTCATGGCCTGTATCATAAAAAGTACGCAGTACCACGATTCTACGCCAGCGGTAGGAGGAAAACTGCTATATGACGCAGGCACCAGAGGCTGACAACTGGGTCAAAACAGGTGGAGGCCGGCCAAAGGTCATGCTCGTATCGCTCTTCCTTGACCCCGTCCCCCGCCCCAGGCGGATACCGGCGCCGCTTGGGTTCACCAGCCGGGCGTTTATTGGTCTGCCAGTGGGCGCCGATCACTCAGTGTGCGAGACGCGTAAAATCACAACGAAGCAAAGTTCCGCCATAACCCTAGTGTGAAGAGGCCTTCTGAATGACGTAAACAGGTCATGGGAGGGAAAAGGGGCAGCCTGGCAGCAAATAGGGCTTTTAAAAAAGAAGGCTAAAATGTGAATATTCTTCTTTTTGCGCCGTTCAGTAAGCGGCTCATTAAAAAGAGATAACTTCAAATATATGACTGATTGGCTAGAGATAATTTTTGTGATTTGAATCCGCTCGCGGGTGCATCTGCAACACGGATGCATGCATTCTTTTAGTGGATGCAACTGATGATTTTTTTTTTTGTATTCGGGCACGGATTTCCGGATTTTACCAAAAAACCTGTGACAGCATGGTGCCGATGGTGTGACAGTGGTGCCGGTCAAATTGTTAACTTTGCAATGAACCAAATCTCAACAAATCCTCTGCGAGTAGGGTGGCTTCCAGTGACCACATGCTAATTGAATTCACAAGTTACCGGACGGCTACTGCCACCTCCCTCCCCCCTCCATCCCTCCGCAGTCCGCAACCACTCCCCTCGCCCCCGTGTCAGGCTTCGGTCAGTGCTAACGGCGGCTCTCAAACTTTTCCGCTCAACCGCGGCTGGGGCAGGTGGCGCCTTCCCTCAGAGTCGCGATACTTTCAAGAGAGACTATACCTACGCAGTGTTTGGTCAGGCGAGGGACACTTCACCCCGACTATACTAGCACTGGCAGTTACCTCGTCTGGCGAAGCTCCGAACGCAGGATGTTCACTCTTGTCACTCGTGTCACTCTTCAAAATTCGTCACCACCTCTCCCCTGACATCCTCAAAATCCTTGTCCAAGCCCACGTCCTTCCCCACCTCCAGTACTGTTCATCAGTCTGGGGTGGTGCATCCAAAACCTGCCTGGATCGACTGCAGAAGGTGGTGCATTTTGCGGCACGGTTGGTCTCCGGCCTCCGCAAATATGACCACGTGACCCCTGCTCTCGCCGCGCTCGGCTGGCCCAGCGTGCGGGAGATGATCGCGCGTCGTGATGCGTTCAATGTGCACCGTGCTCTGTTCGCCGCCGCTGCCCCCGAGTCGTTGCGAGCTATGTTTCCCTCACGCGCTTCCGTCTCCGAGAGGGCAACGCGCGCCGTCGCCGCGGGCCCGGCGGTGATCGAGTTGCCCCGAGTCCGCCTGGCGGTGGCCAGGCGGCAGTTTCCCTACCGAGCTGCCGCAGCTTGGAACGGCTTGCCGCGGGAGGTGACGGCGACCGCCTCAAGGCGACAGCTGATGGAGCATTTTAAAGTGCAGCATTGATTGACGCAAAATTTGACTTATACTCTTTTATTCTTTGCATGTTTCTGCCTATATATGTGTGTACCTATGTGTTTTTTAGCATAGTTTTTTTTTTTAGCAATGTGATATTTACATGTACTGACTGGGCCGTAATAGCCACTCTGTTGGAAAAGCCCTAATAAACGAATACGAATACGATGTTCACCGCCGCTAAGAATGCTAGAGTGGCGATCTTTTCGCCCAGATGCTTTTCTACTTCCCTTATCACTTAAGGCTCTAGCCTTCGGCCACGTGCCATCGCTGCAGTGTCCTTCACCTTTGCAGCACCGAGGATACCTAACGCCAAAGAGCCATTGTTCTTTTGGCAGTGAGCCACCCCGTGCGCTTTGGACGCCGTAATGCGGCCAAATGGCACAGCGTGCCACAGAGGACACTTCCCCTGCCCCTTGGTCGCCTCACGCACTGCAGCACACAGAGCCGGAGTCATCCAGCATCCTACTTCTACAGTAGTCTTGGAATCCATCACAGCTGTCAGCCCCCTCCGCACATCCTGCCAGTTGGGTGAGAAGAGGCTTTAAAAGTAAGGCAGCTCCTACGATGCAAGGTTTAAACATGATAAAAACAATTCAGCTCACCCAGGAATGGATGAATATGTCGAAGTCCCAATAAAGACGATGCAAATTGCGAATTACCACAGAGATTACTACGGCCCAATACGCGTCTTAGTGCCGCCGTCCGGGAACGCTGCGCGCGCATACGAATCGTGACGTCACAGCCAGCATGGCCGTCGTTTTCGGTTGTCTGCTAATTGCGATTTTTATAAATGCAAATTAAATATGAAAACGTGAATGAAACTGAGTTTTTTTAATTCCTCGAATATGAAATCGCATATGAAGAATTCGTTTATGGTATTCTTGAAAATATAACAATCTGTCTATTGTAACTAGGCCTCTAGTAAAACCACTGGTAGGACACCTAGTAAATTTAACGAGGGGTGGTTAGTTTTGGCCTAGTAATTTTTGACACTAGGGTAAAACTAGCCACCCCTGGTAACTTTTTCTCTCAGTGTCGGAGGCGCATTGTGGCGGCTTATGTAAATACGATCGGCGGCGCAGAAAACCCGAGTGGGACGATTTCACCAGAAGTAGCTTTCCATAAACACAGCGATGCTCTGTAGCGGTTGATTATCAGAGCCGTAGCATATATCTATGCAATATGCAATATGCATGCCCTTTACCATTCGGCATTCACAGATACATACTGTTGAATAATCAATCATCCGTGCATTTCTATCGTCATTCTGTCTGCTTCCTAGCGTCCTGATTGAGTCTCCTTCCTTCACCTGCCGCCGGGACGAGCAGTGTGTGGCAGTTCCCCTGACTGAGTCTCCTTCCTCCCCCTGCCGCCGGGACGAGCAGTGTGTGGCAGTTCCACGGTCCACCACATCGATCTGACCGACAGCGACCCTGGAACTTCAGTCGTGCGCCGCCTCCGCGAACCACGCCGGTTTTTACCGCTCTTCTGCGTTCTCTTATGTGGAACTTTACCGTCGAACGAGCTCCGAACAGGATACGGTGTTTTACTTGTGACGCCGGCCCGGCTCAGATCTGGAATATTTACTTCGCAAAGTGGGATTCAATTTCATATGATTATAATTGTTTAAAATCGTTGTTAGATTAACTGACCGACAGAATGTCCTCAAAGGGAACTGATCCTTTTGACGAATGATCGGTACTGAAATACTGAAATGAATTGAAACCTCGCATGGCTCTCACAGATAAAAAATAAGTTTACGTACCTCACGACTTCGACCTACCCGTACGGGTGGTTTTCTCGCTGGTCTATATCAGAACAGAAAGTGAGCCCGCTATTGACCCTTGAAACATTAAACGGGCACTATTTACGCCCATCCTCGACCGTCTATCGGGCACTCTATCGACAAACACGAGGAGCGGGACCCGCAGCGGTTACAGAACTGCGCCTCTCGTCCCAAACATCAGCTCCCTTTGCAGCGTCGGCTCGTGTCCGCGGCTTGGGAATGGCGCATTGCGTCTCCCGTTCAAGGCTGCATATAGATCAAACCTGCGGCGTCCGGCGGAGACGGAGCTGCCGGCTCACACTGACAGTCGACTTCGTAGGTCGTAACCGATAATATCGGGAGCTGCCTTATCCGGCACCTTCGGATTTTCTCCTCTGTGGGTGGCGTTAACTTACGGATATCCCGGGTTTTTATTGTGTCAGACAGAGCACAGTCCATCGGGCTGCTCAAAGGCCTTGTCTTCCCAACCACAGCTGTGTGTCATCGATGTCGCCTGCGGGCTGAAGGAGGGCCGCATGTGAGTGAAAGTGGACCTGGGCGCCTGTCTAACCCTCTCCTTCTCTCCATTGCAGCGCCATCTTCCGTGTGCGGCGCTTCTTCGACAGTCTGCACCGTGGCGACGGCTCGGCGCTGGTGGAGGACACGTCGCCCGTTCCTCCGGAGCGGCGGAGCCTGGCGCTGCGGCGCTACCTGCACCGGCACCGGCTGCAGCACAGCCGCAGCTCGCCGGCGCGCCAGGGGTCGCTGGCCACCGCCGCCAAGCCGGCCGACAGTCCGTGGCCGTCGCCGGCGCGCGGACGGCGGCAGCCGCAGCCCCAGGCCGCCCTGCGAGACGTCCACTCCACGCCGGAGGTACGCACCGCCCACCGACCAATCGGGTAGAATGTGAGTATCGGGCAGGCGACATGCTGTACCTGATACTTGCGCAGATGGAAAAATAAGTGCTCCTATCATGGACCGTCTCACTTGTAAGCGTTTCCATTCTCTATTGCGATAAATCCAAATTTGTTTTATCCATGCTCTGGTTCTCCATTTCCCAAGCGAGCGAATGGTCTCGTATGCCACAAAACATTTCCATCCAATGGATGGAGACAATCGTCCGTTCCCTGTGTTCCGATCCATTCCAAACTTTCCCCGTCCATTCGGGTCCCGCCTGGCCATGTCGCCGGCTGTATAGCGGTCCAGACTGGCGTCAGGGGCCGCTGGATCAATGGACCGCCCCGCCAGGGTCAAGGGTCACTCGGGTCACTGCGGCGGTCGGCTCTGACGGGTGTCGCTCGCACGGACGGCCGACGGTCACGTAATCAATACAGCCCGTCTGTGACCCTGGGCCGGTGCAACCCCCCGGACACACGCGGGCTTCATTCTGAGGGTCGCTGTCCCCGCACTGCGGCGCACCTACTAGAGTTGCGGAGGGCGGGCGGTCAGACTTCCGGGTCCCAGCAGGGCTGAGGCAGCGCTGTTCGCCCCTCACCCCGGCAGTGTCCTCAGGCCACGCCCCCCTGGCTGCCACGCCCATAACGGTGCAGGGCGGAGCTCATGCCACAGAGGCTGGAAATGTCACAGCAGCTCTCCCCATGACCTTTGTTTGTGGGGTACCGCGAAACGCAATGCCCGTGGGCGTTCAAATCAGTGCAGAATGCAGTGTGACGCACCAGTGGGATGATCAGTCCATTCCTGGCGAGCTTTGTTGCGAGTTTGTGTGGATGCGTCACACCTGTTCGGGGCCGAAACCTCCCGCGATTCGCCCCGATGGAATGTCCGTTGGGCGGCGCACATACCGACATAGCGTTCAGCTAGCTCAGCCCATCCTGCCCCAGGGGATGACTGCTCTGAAATGTTGTTTTCATCAGACCACTCAGCTCAGACCGGACACATTTATCGAGCTGGCGGGCCAGGAATAGCTGATGTCGAAGTCCAGAAGTTGGCTTCTTCCACTGAACCAGTCGAATCCTCATCACTGGTGACAGACTATGGGCGCGGCGACGTTGCGAAGTTGGCCTCGGGGGCTCTTAAGATGTTAATTTTGTTCATTCTGTCTGGTGGCTATTTTCGCCAAAGTTCACTGCGCAGTACATTCCGACTGGCGGCGGCACGACACGGTTTGACGTCATCCAGGGAGCCCTGAATGACGCCCGAAACGGCACAGAGGGGCGAGCGAATGAATTCAACTATTGGCGGACTCTGCCGGTGAATGTGTGAGAAGTTCATATTTCATTTGTGCGCTATTCATACTGGGAGTTAGACGGCTGCGCTGACTCCCCTGGGTTGAACTCTGGTGGCGCCGCAGGTCTCACTGGCTAAGCCGGTGACATTCAGCCAGACCTGCGGTAATCCGGTGCGGGTAATTGACGGGCCACAGGGCTGGTTATCAGTCCTTTGATGGCCGTCCGGACGGTACTCAGTAATCCCCCGGTCGCCGTACCCTCCGACTCCCCAGGGAGACCGCGGGCTCCGGCGCGCCGCTGATCAGCTGGGGCTGTTTTGATCCCGGTCTGTCACCATCCAACCATATGGTAACCCGATCCCGGCAGGGCCGACCCTCCTGGACCCTGGCACCCGACCCTTCCACCCAATCTAACCCTACCCTGCCGGCTGTTCGACCCAGCCGCCCGGCCGATCGGTCGGTCGGTCGGTCGGTCGGTCGGCCGGGGGACTGCCTCGCCGCCGGGGGGCGTCGGTGGGGATGGGGTGGCGTGCCGGCCGGCAGTTGGGTGTCGGGCGCCGGCGGCGGCGGACGGCCCGGTTTCCTCGTGTCTCCAGCGGCACACCATGCCGTCGATCCGCCTCCTGGACCGCCTCCGTCGCCGGCTGCACAGCCACCACGCGTCCGGCGGCACAGCTAACGCGTCCGGCACCGCGCTCCGGCAGGTGTCGCTGGGCGAGGACACGCTGTCGTCGGCCAGCAGCCTCACCAACGTGTCGACCATCAGCAGCAGCTACGTGGGCGACGAGCTGGACCTGGACGACTGGGAGGACGACGGCCAGGAGGAGGAGCACTACCCCGACCAGGACTGGCTGACGGTGGACCGCAGCGCCGCCCAGCTCACCGTCGACAGGTGAGCAGATCACACCCGTGCACCCTCTCACTTTCTCACATTCTCGCTGTCGAAGTTCGATAGGTAATCGCTAGGTTCTGAGGGATGACTGTGTTATGTTGCGCCCGTTATGTGTGTTTGTGCCACACAGTGGTGATGTTTACTGTGGTGCGATGATGAGCCTGTAACGTAATGAGCTGGTATGTTTGTGTCTGTGGTAGGCCGGTCTGTGATGTTCTCGTCTGTTGTCGGGTGACTGATGCAGCCGTACAGCGGTTCCGCTGTGTTGGCGGCCCGGGCGACTGTCAGGATTGGCTGCAGCTCGCCTCAGTGACGTCAATGCCGTCTGGCGCTGGGCGCGGCTTTCCCCCGATCCCACAAGTTGCCACAGTGTTGGCCCGTTGTCAGGCGCTCAGTTTCTAGTGCATTAGCCTGTTGGCAGTGGTAGCAGTGATGGCGTGAACCGTGCGGCTGCATGGCGCCATTGTCCAGTTTGGATCGGCCCTCAACAGCCTAACCCACTCGATACCGACCGCATGACATTTCGGTGAAGTCGGCTATCGATGCTGGTCGCCTTATGTGTCGTAGTTCCATTTCCCTGCACGTCATGTTGTGCAGCGTCTGACGACACTGTCCGATACCGTGCCCCGCTGACCGCAGGCGGCAGGACCCCTCTGAGACCTCTGTCCGATACCGTCCCCCGCTGACCGCCAGACCCCTCTGTCCGGTACTGAGCCTCCCCGCTGACCGCCGGACACCCCTCTGTACGGTACCGACCCCCGCTGACCGCCGGACCCTCTGTCCGGTACTGCGCCTCCCCGCCGACCGCCAGACCCCCTCTGTCCGGTACTGAGCCTCCCCGCTGACCGCCGGACACCCCTCTGCTCACCAGGAACTCCTCAGCGGCGTCCAGTTTCCGCTCGGGGATCCACTTCACGGCGCGCGCGTGCGCCACTCCGTCCAGTGTCGGATCCGGGATCCAGTTCTCTGTAGGTCCGGCCACGGCCGCGTCCAGCTTCAGCTCGGGGATCCACTTTTTCGCGCCGCCCGCCATGGAGTCGGCCCACGACGAGTTCGCGCCCAACACCCTCACGGAGGAGTACGGCAAAATGCTCACCATAGAAGATCTCAAGGATTACAACAGTAACTGCCTCACGTAAGTGCATGCGGTCCTGGAGGGGCGTTGGGTGTTGGCCAAGACGGCAGTCCTTGGATGTTTATCGATCAGTATTATATAATTTATCAACACACTATGATGACCTTCAATTCAAAGGCCAGAGTGATAAGTGATGGTGCAATTTTTGTTTGTATTCAATTGAGGCGCCACTGGGAGATGCCGGAAAACTTGCGACGCAGTCCCGATCCATGATCTATGACTTGTCCACTGCCCCTTGACCTGCCCTGTGATGTGCCCTATGGTCTGACCTGTGACCGGTGACCTGACCCGTGTGCCCCTCAGGTGCGGAGTCAGCTGGCGGAACGAGGAGGCGTCTCTGGACTGTAACGAGTGTGGAGGGTACCCGCTGCGCCGGCCGTGCCCAGAGTGCTGCGGGCAGTGCGGCGCCGTCTGGGAGCGCGACCTCACCAAGGTGAGAACCGTGAGATGTGAGAGGGGTGTAAGGGTGGGAGGGTGAGCCGTAGGCAGTTCAGAGGCGTTAGCAAGGCGTCGGAAGATTCGAGTTTGTGAGATGTCAGCTCAAAGCATACGATAGGACCTGTGGGCCTATGAATCTTTCAAATCTGTGAAACCGGAGGCTGAAAATCGAACACGCCCCGCCGCCTCCGGCGGCCGGCCGCAGCCAATCGGTGGCTCCCTGTGCGACACCTTTGGGTCGGCACAAATTGATGACACATGTGCGACGATCATCACAGCTGTGCGGCAATCTGCAGCAGATGCTGAATGATTGCCGTTCGTGACCGATATTAATCAGCGCAACTCCGCACCAGCATCATTGACGGCGTCCTTCACGTGTGACTGCGACATAGGACCCTATGTAGTTCGTCATACGGTGACCTGCACTTTGGACCACTACCCCTCATGTGCCATGTGACCTTGACTTTTGACTGGCCCTCCGTTTAGAGCGCGCATTGGCTGTTGACCATAGCCCCTGAAGCATAACCTTTGGCCACTGTCTGTTGGGCATCAACTGTGACCTTTGACCTTATAGTGGCGGCTGTAACCTGCACCCCATCTGACCTCCTGGCTCTCTGTGTTTCAGTCGCACGATAAGGCGCTGGCCGCCTTCTCTGGAGTGTGTCTGTTCCAGCCCAACAAGGGCCGGTGCCAGCACATCGCGGCCGCGGCCGGCGGCAGCTGATGGCAGCCGTCCGCACGGCCGCCGGACGGCCCCCCCCCCCCCCCCTAGGCCAGGTCGAGAGGCGCGGGCCGCCGCCACACACCGCTGTGAATTGTGTCGTTCCGTCGCGATTGCCACTGTTGGATTAACCAGCTCGAGCGCGGGCGCGCGACAGACTCGTGCGCGCAGCACTGGGGCAAAGTGACTGTGTTCTGCGTCTTGTTTACCACTTATGAGCGAAATAAAGTTGCTAGCATTACTCCGGCGCGATTTTGGAATGGTTGGTGTCTGGGAATCCGAAGCTGGATCTGAGAAGGAACGCGGGAGTGATATGCGAATAAGTCACCGCAGTCACCTTAGGAACTCAGGGAATCCACAGCTATGGACCTAAGGCACCTATCATTTGTCTGATCATCAATAATTTCCACTACAGTGCACTACCGGAGCCGCACAAACCTTCCCGGATCATTGCTCGAGGGACACTTCCGTCTACTTCAGTAGGCCGTCTTCGAGTCCACCTAACCGCGCGCCCTGAACACCGAGCCCCCAGGCACCGAGTAGAGACGACCTTGAACCATCGCCGGAACCCCGGGCGATGGCCGACCTTATATAACCTTGACGCCAACACCAGCCCACCAGAGGCAATGAAATGAACCAATGAAATGAACCAAAACACATGGAAATAAAGCTGCCTCATAAATCACAGGAACACATTAATGTTTGCAGTCGGAGTGATGAAACTCGGTCATGTCGTGTACGGGATGTGATAATAGTTCCATTTCGGGTGAGTTGAATCAATCACTAAAGCGGGAGCCATTTGATTTCAAAAGTCTACACAGGAATGCGTTCTGTCTTAACTTCCCGCATGCCTCAGCCAGAATTAAGTAGTCGCCGTTCCTCCACTCCACAAAGCTGATGCATTCTTTGATTGGTCCATGCTCTTATACGGCCTTGGGTCCATGTGTTGGCGTCATAAACGGTTTTAGGGCGTTATTGGAGGTTTCCGTTTCCATGACAACAGTGCCTCGCACACCGGTAGTGACGTCAGCACAGAGCTGTAAATGCCTCCCGTTAGAATTACCCAAGGCCGTAGCCATGCGTTGCTGGATCACTTACGTCATGCAATTGAACTAGGGTATTACACAATACGATGTAATACTACAGTTGTAGCCATCGGTACAGTCATATCGAAAAACGCTCGGACAGGCGAGGACCAGGCTAGCCCCTACCATACGGTCTTTTCCCTGTGACACGTAATAGATACGGCCGATGAACATGGTATGTAATCTACAGCTACAGCTCGCTCCAGACGGCGCGGCGGCCGGTCTTAGAGCAGACCCAGTTAGCGGGAAGACGCGGCAGTGACCCGCCCCGAGAACTGCAATTCAACCGCTGGATGTCTCTATCGCCGCCACTGAGTCTTGGAGAGGAGCTGGGGGTGACTTCCCCAGACTCCGCGAGCCAGCCGAGCGTCCCCTTTTGTTTGCCAGCGTGGAGGGTAGGTAGTATGGCCGTGGACCACAGTGGTGCCGGCCGGCCTCAGCAGCGCCCTCTTCCGTCCAAAACACGAGAGACAGAGCCCGCCCGCCCGGATCCGTCCGTATAACCTTGCTCGGAACTATTTACTATTCACACAGCCCTATTCACTAGTAACAAACAGCAGCAATAGGTATTTCTCTTTTCACTAAGAGCATATATTGTGGAGAGTGACGCATTGACTTACAAGTAACAAACGAGACAAAAATACATTTCAATCTTCCTCTGCACATACGATGAACATGATACAAGCCACATTGTACACACATCTCAAACACAGTCCGCCTACAAAGTCACGTGCAGTTGATAATATAATTTGGCAACTTATCACCCATGCTACTCAGTGCATGCCAAACAATACCGGATCGTGACTACCTCGGAAGTGCTAAAAGGAGTGAGTAAAATGGTGGGAAGACTAATATTTCGAGGATAATAAGTAATCTACATACTTCGATGAATAGTAAAATATACTTCTGATGAGAATCATAATCGGATCAAATAATATATCAAATAATCGGAACACAAAACTGGAATGTCAGCACAGACATACCTACTGCCCTACGGTGCTCTAAGCTGCTCGAACATGACCATAGTAACAATCATTGAACTGCAATCAACGTATGCAATTGCACACACGTCCGATCAAGATAAATAAACACATGGAGTTACCAAATGCTTCGGGAAAAGGAGCAGCGTGGTTCGCGGACAAAACGCAGTCTCCAGAAGTATGGAAGGTTACGTATGGTTCCTTAGGGACAATATCCAGTCAACGGTCTTTGGACGGAAGTATTTTATACGTACAGGCATACAGTAGTCACTTCGAGTACCTACAAGAAGGGACAAAATAATAAGAGTGCCTACCCCTACCTTAACAGACGCTTACACAAGTGAATAGTTCATTACAAGACTTGGATGACTCAAAATTACGAACTCTGCCTTTTCGTAAAACAGCTCCAGACGTGCTCAACCACAAAAGGGACAACAATCCATACCAACGTCAAGACTTTACACAACATTTTGGTATATCTTGAAAGTGTCGGAGCCGTATCCAGGCTTAACTCCGAAATACTTTTGTAAAAGAAATAAACTATCTGTGATTCCGCTTTAATGAAATATTTTCAGCTTCAGGTTAGCCCGCAATGCCTATAAAAGTTTATCTGCCATATGATTATACTCATGAGAAGTGACGATGCTAAAGTTGAAGAAACTTTACTGAAATTTCAGCTGTTATATGCCAAATAAAGAATTTAAGAGGTGTGAAGCACCGCTTAACGAATAAGGGAAGCCCAACGGCCATCACGATACTAAACACATATAATCGGAAGCAATAATCTACACAGGAGAACCGCTTTACTTCAACAGCGGATGGAATGACGCAGGATAGCGATTCAACACAGGAAGAGATCGGGACAGACGTCGGACGGTACACCACCGGACTCTGTGCCAGGAGCTCGCACCACCCGCTACGGTACACGGACACTGCACACTCGCCTGACTTCCTCCTCAAACCTCACACACCAGCACAGGAACACACACAGAACACAGACGACCTCGAGCCGTGTTAGCTGCCCACGGGTGAGATCATTACCGCTACACAATTCGGCCCGTCAGAGGTTTACCAAAACACCCATCACACCGGCTCGCACATACGGCGCTATTGCTCGGCAGCATCTCAGTTTGTCGGGTCAGAGTCCAGCCCGCGCTGAACACAGCGGCCCCCGAGGCCGGCCGAGGTCCGCGAGACCGCCCCGACACCTGGCGGCGACCTACCGAACCGACTAGACCGACTAAGCCCGCCGCGCTCAGTGAAGACTAGACTACTTTGGTTGTGGTGCCTCCGCGACCGACCGCGGCCTGGCTATGCCGAGACAATACGAGCAACTAGTGTCACCTATTCCACGGTGGGTGATTGGAGCTCTCAGTTAGGTGACGCCATCAACGTCCCTTGGCCAGGCTCCGTTCGCCATGACTGCACTAAACACTTCGGAGCTCATACATGGTATGACGAATAAGTACGGACGGTCAAACGCTCAGCAGCTAGCATTACCCATGACTGTCTACCAGTGCCTTCAGAACAACGCATCCACGATTACACTAGGCCCTCGAATCTACACTAACACGTCAGAGGGGACCCGGCTTTTAGAGCACTCTTTGGTGGACAGCTAGCGCGCTCACCACTCACAGCTTCAGGTGGCGTACCTCTCTGCTCCAGCACGTCTGCCCCGTCATCGAGTCCGTCATCGACTCCAGACTGTTGAGGAACGAGTCGTTGTCCAGGTTCTCCAGATTGGTCATCTCGTCTCCCAGCTCCTGCAACACAGCGCCAGTGGCGGTCAGTCTAGCAACTATAACTTCCACTCCCCGCCGTCAGATGTCAGCACACGGACCTCACGTAGCCCACATTCCATACCGACTGAGTCACGGCCGGTGCGGTGATGGCGGCCGGCTCGGGACGGACACGCACCTGGGGGTAGAGCGGCGGGGAACCGGCCACCCCGGCCGCCGACCGGCGCCGGCGGGTCGGCGGGGGCGCTAGAAACTGGACACACCGCCCTCTGCCCGCCGCTCCCTGCTCCACGCCGGCGCGCAGAGCTAACCAACTGACGTCTGATCAGTGACCAGTCATCAAGACGCCTGAAACCTGACTGTACCCGAGGAACCGTACTTTTTCCCAACATCCTGAGTTCTTTGGAAGCATCGACAGAGTCCTGAGGGGCCCTGAGCTCCACCTCGCGCGCCCTCCCTGACCTTGGTTTTCGTTCGAGCCCCGACCACCCCTGCCGTCGCCCGGAGCCGCTCGCAATTCGCCTATCGCTCGATACTGCCGGCCTGCCCCCTGCCCCACCCGCCCGGTCGGTCGCGCCAGCAGGCTGCGTAGTTGTCTGGCGCGCGCCGCGGGGTCCCGCCCATTGGAGCCGGGCGGAGCAGCGCGCTGCTGCCGCCTGGCGGCCGACGGCCGAAGCTGACCGGCACGCGGCCGGCTCGTGTAATGGGTCTAGCCGCGGGGCGCGGGCGGCGCCGGGCGGGCAAACAGCCGGGGGCGCCGCCGCCGGCCAGCAGATGCGATCGGCGGATAGCGGCCAAGATTACTTTACTAGATAGCGGCCACCCTTTACCAGCAGTCCGGGGACGCTCAGAGGTGGCTTCCGGCCGCCATTCCACACACCGACCGACGACCGTTTGATCCGGAACTTTCCGAGCCCACCACGCCGTCCATATTTGGCCAGCGGGGAGCGGCGGACCTCGCGGGCGCGGCGCCGCCGTCAGCTTCTCCCCCGGTGGCGGCCGTTGGTCCGCGCCCGACCGACGGGGAGGGCCGTTTGGTCATCGGCTCCACCCGGCCCCGCAGCTCACGCCACCGAGGGATGGCCGGCCCCCGCAGCCGTGCCATCCTGAGCAGCAGCAGAGCTGAGCCGCCGCCAACTCTGGGAGCTGACTCAGACCGGCATCACGGGAAGCCCTCGCGGACGGACGGACAGCGGGCGAACGCGAACCGGCGAGCGGGGAGCGGCGGGCGCGGCGCCGCCGTCAGCTTCTCCCTCGGTCGGCCGTTGGTCCGCGCCCGACCGACGGGGAGGGCCGTTTGGTTATCGGCTCCACCCGGCCCCGCAGCTCACGCCACCGAGGGATGGCCGGCCCCCGCAGCCGTGCCATAGGAGCAGCAGCAGAGCTGAGCCGCCGCCAACTCTTGGGGCTGACTCAGACCGGCATCACGGGAAGCCATCGCGGGCGGACGAACAGCGGGCGAGCGGTGAGCGGCGGACAGTGGGCGGTTGTCAGCCCAGCCTCAGTGCCAGTGACACAAGAGCCCCTCCCCAGACAATGTGTCACCGCGAGTTCCTGGCAGCCAAGAGCGGAACATCGCGAGCTGGGGAGCTGACTAGCTGTGGTGCAGATTTCCGCTGCGATTTCCCAGCGAATTTCCGGCGTCGTGCCAGCATACACACACGAACGCGCTTGTAATTAACAGGTCCACAATCACTTTGTGTCCCAGCGCCTTCGTGATAATATCTAACAAAATACTCGCACGAACACAGAACACACATTACAGTGAACAATAGAAAACCCTGTTCCACTTTCACTCTACAAGTCTGGAAAACTGAACGCCTCTTCTTATTCCACCGTTTCGGAGCTCCTCTCGCCGGTCCATCTCAGACAGACCCTCTATGTCCACCCCCCGGCCCTGTCGTCTGTCCTTTCACCACCTGACTCAGTGCCCGCACTGTGTGTTAGACAGGTCGGTCACCAGTGAACGCCCCAGTACAGAGCCCGTCCTGTGTCAGTTGTCACCGCCTCGGTGGGATACGTCCTGCGTCAGTGTATCATCGCCTGGTTAGTCAGAGCGCGGCCGTGTGTAAAAGGCTCCATCTCGTCTGTGTAGTGTGTATCACCCTGCGTCAGTGTGTGTTTTGTAGTCTCTCTGTGCCTGTCTCTATCAGTTCTCGCCATGTGCCTGTGTCAGTATCCTGCCCTGTGAGTCAGTGTCAGTATCAGTGTCCTGCAGTGGGTACAGTCGGTGTTTTTGTCAGAGTCTCTCGCCCTCCCGCCGCGGGTACTCACGCTAACGGAAAAGTCTGTCGAAGCGTTGATGTAGCTCAGCCGAGTGTCGTCCAGCGGCGGTTCGCTGAGAATGGACCGTCGCTGCAGCACGCCGGTCCTCTGGACCACCAGAGCCGTGCCCACTGTGACAAACAGAGGGGACCGAGGTCAGCTGACGGGTCACCGACGGGCAGGACAGGTCACCCGGGACTGAGGGCACTGGGCTCATCGTATGTGAAAAGAGTGAGAAAATCGACCCGAAAAGTGTGTTAGGGCCTTGAGTGTGTTATGTAATTGCCGAGTGCGTGTGCCAGTGTGGCAGCAACGTTTTTCCAAGCCGGTAAGCAAACTCACAAACAAGAAGGGAGAAAGTTGAATCATATTGAAAGAACATCGTCATCCACCATCCATCTGCCTACCAATCTATCCGTTCAAAAGTACATCATCCCGCCAGTCTATCTGTCCATCTATTCGCCCACCGCAGCGATTGCGCAGTGCCCGCGCCCGCCGCCACGGCAGCGGCCGTTTGCCGGGCGCCGGCCGGCCACGTGGTCATGCAGTGGGCAGCGGACGGGACCCATGCTGCCGCCGCCGCACGAGACCAGACCAGACGGCTGCGCCAGTGCAAACTCGAGCTCTGTCGCGTCGGCCGCGGTGGGGGCGGAGTGAGGCTGGGGAGGCGGCGCTCGGTCGGGCGGCACGGGGAGCGCTGGGGACCGGTGAGGAATGGACGGGATGAGGATTAGTCACGCGTTCCGACCACGTCAGCAGAGTGCGCGCGCCGCCGGATGACGGCTGACGCGTCACCGGAGAGGGCGCCGTCACCCGTCATCGGGACGAGCGGCGCCGGGCTGACGGCCCCGCCGGTAATGGTCAGCCGATGTCGGCGGCACGTCCCGTCCGCTCGTGACCGGGCGATGGGACGGAGGGACGTGATGGGTCGGCGGGGCGCCGATCGGCCGATGGATGTCGGCGGGGCGGCGCCGCCGGTCGGCCGGCCGCTCTGTAGCGCCGCTCGGCCACACCCAGCCGCCGCACCGCGTATCGATCCCACTGCGGACAGACCGACGGCGCGGCGGCGCCCGTCCCCGCCCCGCGCCGCCGTCATCGGAGCCGAGCTAAACTGAGCGCGCCCGCCGGCGGCGCCAGCTGGCCGAGCCGCCGCCGCCGAGATGACGCGGCCACACCGTCATCGCGCCGCCGACGTCACCGACGAGTCGAGAACAGTCATCGGCGCGGAGCAGCGGCAGCCTGCGCCGAGCTGGGGCCGCAGACAGGGCAATACGAAACCACGCCCGTGGCGCTTACAAAAGCCCAGTGAGACAGGTAACTATAGCTGGGCAGGCAGGGAGGCCACGGCTATTTGCAGCTCACTCCGGTATTTCTACGCTAACAAGATCGGGGATGGCAGCGTAGTTCCGCCATGACGAAAAAGTTAATGGATTCCGAGTGCACACCGCACATCCACACGAAAGTCTACTTCTCTGGAACTGCATGCTATCATGAAACCCCAGAGACCTCCGGCCCCAACTTCAGGTTGACCTCTGCACTTCTCTCTGCCTCTCACCAGTCGCCAGCCGGCAGCTCGCCTACAAGCGCGACCTTTCCCTTCAGACGAGTCTCGAGAGGCGGCGCAGGCCAGCTATGACCGCCAGCTGCCGCGTCTCCAATACAGCATTCCCAATATCTCCGAGCTGGAAATTCCTCCTCGCAGACGGGAGACGGTTTATGAGTTCAGATCCCAACAGACCGCCTTTATCTGGAGCCAATTTAGCCAGAACCAATACCCATTGGCACCCAGGGAACACATCGCCAGATGCGATCGAATAAACAACTACTTCACTTTTTATGATTAAAAACAGTCACAAAAAGACCTAGAGTGTACCCTGAGCTCCAACTCCCTCTAAATAAGCCTCTCTCTCTCCGCTGCGGACCGCCTCCCGGTGAATCTATCTACCCTCGCCCCAGCGGCGGTTTTTCCACCTCCAGCAGAGCCCGCCCCCGGCGGCGCGGCGTCGGTCCGACGTCGCCCACGACGCACCTACGCGTCACGCGTGCTAATTTGGTCGGCCGCGCGTGACTGGCGGCCGCGCGGAAGGTACTGCGTAGCGGGCGGTGTCGAAAACAGGCCCGGCGCGCCACCTCCAGGGACGGGACTGAGCGGCCCGGCTCAGGTGACGAGACGGTGCGGAGGGATGAGAGTAAAGCAAAGCGCGTCTCTCTCTCTCTCTCTCTCTCCATCTCTCTCGCCCGGGTTCACGCCCCGTCTCGCCGCTGACCCGGGCCAGACTGTTGACGCCGGCCGGTCGACGAGCGGGGCGGAGCAGCTCCTCAGCTTTGATCGATCGGTCCGTCTCCATTGATCAGCGTCCTACCCGCCGTTCGTCGCGTCCGTCCGCCATCTCCTCGGCAGACCGTCTGGCCCACTTCCCTCAGAGCCGCGCCGGCGCCGGGTCACGGGTCAGCCAGTCACCGGGCCGCCGGGTCACTCAGGTCAGCCGGGGCGAGCCCCAAGGTCAACAGACAGTCGGCGCCTGAGCCCTCGAACCCGGGCCGCTGGGAATTTTCCACCGGGCGCCACCACCGCTCAGCCATCGAGGAACGGCTGGCGCGGTCTCTCTCTCTCTCTCTCTCTCTCTCTCTCTCTCTCTCTCTCTCTCTCTCTCTCTCTCTCTCTCTCTCTCTCTCTCTCTCTCTCTCTCTCTCTCTCTCTCTCTCTCTCTCTCTCTCTCTCTCTCTCTCTCTCTCTCTCTCTCTCTCTCTCTCTCTCTCTCTCTCTCTCTCTCTCTCTCTCTCTCTCTCTCTCTCTCTCTCTCTCTCTCTCTCTCTCTCTCTCTCTCTCTCTCTCTCTCTCTCTCTCTCTCTCTCTCTCTCTCTCTCTCTCTCTCTCTCTCTCTCCTCTCTCTCTCTCTCTCTCTCTCTCTCTCTCTCTCTCTCTCTCTCTCTCTCTCTCTCTCTCTCTCTCTCTCTCTCTCTCTCTCTCTCTCTCTCTCTCTCTCTCTCTCTCTCTCTCTCTCTCTCTCTCTCTCTCTCTCTCTCTCTCTCTCTCTCTCTCTCTCTCTCTCTCTCTCTCTCTCTCTCTCTCTCTCTCTCTCTCTCTCTCTCTCTCTCTCTCTCTCTCTCTCCTATTCTATGCAGAAGCCAGCGACCAGAGGAAGAGTCCGAGGGCCTCAGGCGGTTCTCAGTAGTGCCAGTTTCGTATGTTCAGAGAAATGGAGCCAGATCTGATGGGGCCCCGCCCAGATCCGGTGTGGACTTCCCAGAGAGCAGGCAGATCGGGCTGCTATTCGCCAGTCTCTCGATGTTTGGATTCGCACAGTGTCTGCATTGTTGGATTCAAAAATAGCTTTGGAGTTAACTATTGCACCACCCGGGGACTTTCCGCCAATACCGTCATAGACCACATCAAATAACGCCGTGACCTGCATCCCACACCGGAATTAGATACTGGCCGTTAGCTTGAATATTGGCTTTGAATGTTGACGATTGCATCAAAGCACCGCCTTCACTAGTTTAACTTGAGCAAACCTTCCGAACCAATCCCTGATGCCTCTTCACCAGTCGCTCGTCTGCCGGGTCGAGCTGGCGGGATCAGCTGATTCAGCCCCTCGGGCTACCCCTGACGAGGGACGTCCGCCGCCGGCCCTCCCATCGATCCCGCAGCCCGCCCGACGGACCTGTCTCTGAGTCAGCCCAGGGTGAGTCGAGAGCCGGTCTGCGCAGCGCAGCTCTCACCGCCCTGAAGGGCGTCGCCCACAGCCCCAGCCGCCGGCACAGGCGCGGGGCGGTGGGCGGCGGGAGCCGCCTTGATACAGGCACGCAAACTGCTGTATGGAGAACTGCACAACTTCAAAAAGAAAGCCAGACTTCCTAGGTCCTACACCATTCACGTCCAACACGGAAGCCAAAGTCGAAAGGAGCCAAATTGGGTTCGGACATGGAAATCGCGGAAATTGACGGCGTGAAGTATGTCTGGCAGCCGGGCCAGCGTTTCCCGCTGGGCTCAGTTCCCGAGCCATCTGTCTCCGCCCCGCCGCACAGTGGGCCAGGCGCATCAAAAAAGCGGAATTAAGTCGAAAATCAACTTCGGTGAAATTCCTGTAATTATGGGATAGAGTATTGTAAAAATGTCCAAAGTTTCCGAATAACCAAGTTTCCTTTCCCCAATGTCAAGGCAGATAATGCTATAACGTCGCAAAGTAGGACTTACCGACTGGAGATGGAAATGACTGCTGTGTACCATTTTCCGTTCCCCCGATTCAAAAGCTCTCAGCGTAAAATCATTAAAGTTATTCCGTACAAAATAGCTTTAAAAAAACAGCCGGTATTTCTGCGCATGTTTCTCGTACTCAAGTTCCCGGGAACTATTTCATGCTTACTAGTAGCGGTGGGGTTTACAGTGCCTGTTCGGAACCGTGGCAGTGCAACGACGCAATGAATTTATATAAGGATATAAAGAAAACGTCACCGAACAACACGAAGATATTTGCTGCCTGACTTTCCTCAAGGTGTATAGCTTGCTGCCCAATGCAAATATTTTGCGCATTTTTGCGCGAAACAGACAAATAAGGGAGTTTAACCCTCGCCGGCATAGGCCGTTTTGCATCCCTCGACGGCACAGGGGGATGCGACCCTCCTCGCGTTTGGCCCCTAATTGAGCTAGAGCCTCGCGGAAAAAACCATCGTGTAGGTCGTCACGAGACGAAGCCAACGGTACCCGGTTTTAAGGTCATAGGTCAAATGGTGACCTCTGAGGTCAGGTCAATGGCCGAAAGTCGGGACCTGTTAGAACGTCGTATAGTGTGGCTGCTAAGGGGTTTTTCGGGATGCTGATCACGAATATCATGTTAGTTTTGATCACAGATGATGTCTTCATGCATTTAGGCCAGGTCGGGTCAGCTCAGGTCAGGTCAACCAGTATGGGTCCTGCCGGGTATTCGTAGTAGGTGTCAACCCGCCTCTGACAGCTTCGTAACATGTTACGAAGGCACCAAAACTACTTCGTAAATGTTCAAATGGTTCCTAAATTCGAATTCAGCTCCAAAAACTAGCCCAGAAACATGTAAAACTCGAAAAAGTGAACCGAGGTCATCGAAGGTCAATGATCTGACCTGACCTTCAGGTGACCTTTACACCCACCCTAATGCATGGGACCAACATCATATCACATGTTTGAACGCTTGAAACCACGAAAAGACTGCAAACGCGCGGCCAATGCGGCATAGTGCCCGCCTGTCCCAGGCATATGTGCAGCGCAGAAATTAAATAATGACGTCATAGGTCAGTGACCTAGCGTAACCAATCAAATTTGAAAATGGATATCGGATTCGGCTTTAGCATGATATTTTACCCTGTAACGAATCATTTTTGGCACCGCAGCTGTGCTCATTGATTTAATTCCGCTTTTTTGAAGCGCCTGGCCCACTGTGCGCCGGCGGTATGTGACACGACACGTGACCGGGGGCAGCAGGTGCCGGGCCGCGGCCCGGCCGGTGCCAGAGGCCGCCGTCGGTGAGGCAATCGTCGGGCGGCGCGGCGCCGCTGCCAGCCAGCCGACCGGGAGGGAGGGACGGCGGAGTTGGGAAGACGCCACGCGTCCGTCCAACGTTCGACCGTCCCTTCGTCCGGGCTGATCGGAGGTGACCTCGGAACTCACCGGCCAGAGAGAGGAATCCTAGGTGGCCCCGGGGAGGGCTAAGAATCTGAACTGACCCCGGTTAACCTCGGGGGTGCTGCTGGGAATCTGAAGTGGCCTCAGAGGACAGCCTCGGAGGATGATAGGAATCTCAGGTGACCTCAGGATTGTCTAGGAGTGATAGGAATCTGCGTGCCAACGCTGAGGCGTGGCAGTTGGACAACGGGACACTGCTGGCTAGTTTGAGGGACGACGAAGTTATTTACATATTGCGTTCGCAACAGTGAACTCATCCCATATTAGTGAAAATTTAATGTTGAAAAAGATATAATTGAAATTGTATGTTTTCTGACGAGCAGCCGGAGCATAATTCACGCGGATGCCATCTCGCTGTTTTGACACCATAACTCCCCTGACGGGCAGCAGCTGGCCGGCCGCCGTCTCGTCCCAGCCTTTGATCCCGCTCACAGCTGCGCGCAAATCCCGCCGAACCGCTCCGCGCCGGCGCGCACCGGCCGAGAGATCAAATCAGAGCACCGGCCGGCCGGCGCGCGGAGCCGCGTGGTCGGCTCGCTCGGGCCGCCCGGGCCTCCGTCCGCCGTTACCATCCGGGCTGCAGCGCCCTGTCCTGGCCGTTGCTAGCCCGCAGAGGCCGCCGAGCCTGAGAAGACGCACCAGTCACCACAGCGGTGCGTCTGGGCCGGCCAGCCGTCTGGCGGAGTGCCGGCTAGTGTTCTGGTCACCGACCGTCTGGTCAGTGTCAGAGGGAAGGCCCAGAGGCAGCCAGACCGAGCTGAGACGGACTGCGTTAGTTTGTACTGCAGTGAGCGGTGTTCATCAGAGGAACGGATGGCCAGCGGACGCGGCAGGGAACGGGAACAGACACCGCCGCACCCACCCCGGCAGGGCACTGTCGCAGTGAGGCAGGTCCGACTAGTCGGGCATACGAAACAATTACTCATGTTGGTGAGATGCCAACTCATACAGACAGCCCACCAGCTATTCAGGCAGTGGTTTTGTCACTGATCCACTCAGGTCACTCCGGGTCAAGTTTCACCGGGTCACGTGCCGAGTGTCATCTGGCCGCCGAGAGCAAGGTCATAGAGAAAACACGATAACCCCATCTGGAACTGGACGAAAACAGTGTAGCGGCCGAGCTGATGGCGCACTGATGGTGTGGACTGCGAATTGTGACGTAGCCTGTGCCAAGTGAGAATAAAATTAACTGCCGATGAATAAGCGGTTAGGCTGATATCCAATAGCGCAGCTATGCCATTGTTATCGGGTGGACACAGGCGGCTCGTTGGGGCGGCTGATGCGGTCCGTTGCAGGTAGCGCGCATTTCCGCCCCGTTCTGCCTCGCCGGCCCGTGTTGGGCGCAGCGGCACGGAATCTCTGCTCATTACTGTGAGACGCCGACCGCGACAACAGACGAACCGGCACTGGGTCTGGGCCTGTCCCACAGAGCGGCACTAGGTCTGGGTCTGTCCCACAGACCGCCGCTGGGTCGGGCTGGGTCTGGCTACGGGCCTACCCCACAGATCAGCTCCAGCTAGGTGCTGTCTGGTAGAGCGTGCAACAACGGATGTCGTCACCGCCCAGGTGCGCCGTCTCAGAACGCTGAGCAAACCCGCTGCACCGCTGTGAAATCGCGCCCACGCAGTTCAAACCAAGGTCAGTGATATGTCGAGCGAAAAACAGCGCGACGTAGCGTTGTCAACGCTCTGTGTAACCTCAGCACGGGTATCAGAACTTGCCTCTAAGATAAGGACATAGATGAGCACAGCGCACCCAACTTCTGCACTAAGTTCCAGCTGCCTCGGAACTTTCTGGAGCCGCTCCGCCAAGTAATTCCCAGACCTCGGACCATTTTCGCCGCAGCGGCGATGGCTAAATCCTCTCAGCGTTCAGCCAGTGTGTACCCCATCAGGGCCATCATCTGGGCTGCTCAGAATCCGCGGCAGAGCGGCGCCATATATTCAGCCCCGACAGCCCGCTGACGCCATTTCGCGGCCCGACTGAGCGGCCGATCCGAGCTCGGTGCGGTATCGCTCCTACCATAAATTCCGACAATCCCCGCCGCCGCCGCCGGGCGATCATCCCCGCATTGGCACGGGCCGCAAGACGTATTTGGGCCGTGATAACGACCTATCTGTGGCTGAATATGTGAGCAAACAGGCGAGGCAGCCACAGTGCGGCGCAGACCTTATTCGGTGAGATGCCATGATGTAGACTCTTGTTTTGGAGTTGCCATCGAATAGTTATTAGGTTAATCATTTCACGTGAGCTTCTTGGGATTGACCGTCAGGCATCAGGTGATCCATGGTCACGGCCAGAGGCCTGCCTTTCAAAAGAAACGGTCTCAGAGAGACAAAAGGCATTGCCTAGTAGGGTACAGTGTAATCCATGCACTGGCAATGTCACTGTACCAGTGCCATCCCGTCTCCCGTTCCGCTCAGCCGGTGCTCGTTTGGTTCCATTCGCCGCCCCCTCAGCCGGTATCCGTTTAGCACCAGCAGCCGCCCGCTCACAGGATCTCCGTTTAGCGCCATCAGCCGCCCGCTCACAGGATCTCCACTTAGCACCAGCAGCCGCCCGCTCTTAGGATCTCCACTTAGCACCAGCAGCCGCCCGCCCAGGGATCTCCGTTTAGCGCCAACAGCCGCCGGTTCCCAGCGCTGCGGCCGCGTCCGATTGACATGCCGCGCCGCCGCTGCATTCCAGGACGGTCTGCCGCGGCCAGCCGCCGGCAGACTGGGCCCGGGAGTCGACAATATGCCTCCGCGGAGGGTTCACCGGGGAGGGACAGCCGCACCGCCCAGCCGCGCCGCTGCAGGCGCTGATAGTCTATCGGCGGCTCGGCGCCGTCTGTTTGCCAGACACTTGGACAAGGATACGAGACGTTAGGGCGTGCTTACATCAGCAATGTCCGGCGTTCTGATCACATAGAGCGACAGGCTGAAGTTTATCACGACATGGACAGCGGTTTTACATCGAAAATACAGCACAATGGTGTGCCAATCGAATACATCCAACCGATTCTTCCTTGCACCTGGGCATTCCAACCAATACGGAAAGAAGACAGAGAAAAGACTGTCCGCCATTGCGTTCCACAATCATTAACCACTTCCCCGAATAGCCGACTCCACCAGACCAAAATCCATCCCTCCTTCCACGAATCAGATTCCTTCCTTCACGCCTCACACCATAACCCGGCACCACTCGGTCGGGTCTCTGACACCACCCAGCTCCCCCGACCTCACACGACCTCCATCACAGGCGCACAATGACCGCCGTGTAGCCGTGTCGAGCGGGGTACCCGGCCGGCAAACCGCGTCTCGCGCGGCCGCGCACCGGACGCGCCGCAGTTCATCACGAGAGCCGCCATCCGGCGTCCCGGCGGAGGTGGCGAACATCAGTGCCGCCAGACGGGTCGTCAGCGCCAGTTAGCCGCCGGTTCCGGCCGTACAGCGGTCACAGACAGGAAGCCCCAGCCGCCTCATGGGTACTCAGAGCCCGGATTAGAGAGAGGAGCTTACTGAAGGTCGCCACGAATGACCGACATGAAACGACCGTAATCCACTCAATTTATCGCCGCATTGCAGCTCACTTTCATACCGTACTTTTACCTGAGCGCGGTCCATTCCAGGACATTCCAGTTCTATCGAAGCGGCGGCGGCGACGACTCATCGTTTCAGTCACGCCTGGTTGGATTCCTAGGAGTAGAGTCAGTGGCGCGCCGGCCGCCCGGGCGGCCCGCTACCTCCGTATTTGGCGCGGGTCCGGCCAGGCGCGCCGGCCCGGCCCAACCCGTGGCGTGACCGAGACAGGGCTGACAGCCGCACGCAACAGGAAAATGCATCGATAATGAACGTGTAGCCAAAGCAAATGTCCATCACTCGGGCCTGAAAGCATGGCCTGATGCTGTGGCCATTGTTCGTTGGCAGGGGACAAAAATCGCGCGCGATATGCGAAAAGCATCGGTACATTGTCCGTAAAAAGGCCGACGGTATAGAAGGAGTGACACAGGCCGTCGGGGGCAACTGCGAGGAAAAGACGGCCTTAGCGGCCAGGACAATACAGGGCGAAACAGATTAACACGCTGCACACTGCCTACCCTTTTTCCTAGCGCTGGAGGCGTTACGTTCTCTGTCTGCTCATGTTCCTTGGTCATCAGTGCCAGACGTACCGTTAGTACCTAATGCGTGACTCAGCTTATTAGTGCTTACGCAGTTGATGTGTATGTTAAGGGATACAATGTACGAGAAGTGAAGGAAAATACATACATACAACATGCTGGCACATGAGTGTAGTCGCAAGTCAAGCTACGTCCATGTGCCTAATACCGATGCAGGTACTCACGTATGAAGGCGGCGGCGGCCAGGACGCAGCCGACTGCCACGGCGCTGATCTCCGCCGTGCTGAGCTGACGCTGCTGGTCGGGTGCTGAGCCGCGCGCCTCCCGCCGCACCGTCTCGGCGGCCGGGGTGCTGCCGGGGGGCGCCCGTACCCCGGGGACCGGCCGACTGGGCCCGCCGCTGCCCGACCACTCGGGGTCCGACCCAGAGGACCCCGAGTCGGGTACAGAGGCGGCCGGCAGGGCGGCGCCCGCCACCACCGCCGCCAGAGCGGCGTCCGGGCCATCGTCATCGTCATCGTCATCACCGTCACCGTCGGCGTCGCTGCCGTCGCCGGTGTTGGTCTCGTCTCCGTTGGACCCTGCACCGGTCGGCTGTGAGTTGCCGGTGTCCGAAGCTGACCCTGAGGCGACCCCAGCCTCGGGGTCGGACGGAGCCGGATGGCCCGGCGCCGGGTCCACCGCGACCGGCTCTGCGACTGGTGCTGCCACAGGCTCTTCAACGGGCTCCTCCACATGTTCAGCGACAGGCTCTGCGACTGGCTCAGGCACTGGTTCCGCCCCTGCTTCTGCGGCCGGTTCTTCGGCAGGCTCTGTCGCTGTTTCGTCATGCTCCTCGTCCAAAGGCATCAGCGGCAGCGTAGCCGGAGTGGCCGCGTCACTGTCCTCGGCAGACCCGCTGCCCTCGACATCGCCCGCGTCCGTCCGCTGCTCTCCCTCCGCTCTCTGCTCCTCCTCCCTCCTCCCCACCTCCTCCTCCTCCTCGCTCTCCTGTCCTCCGCGCTCCCTGCCCTCCTTCACGGCCGAGGTGACCGCCTTTTCGAGCAGCTCCTCCTGGACGGCGCGCACGTTCGAGCGTCGCGCCATGATCTGCTCCTCCTCCTCCTCCTGACTGTCCTCGGCGGTGACGCGCCGGTCGGGCAGCTCGGCCGTCAGCGCCGCGCTGCTGACCGCCACCAGCACCCGCTGGCCGCCGGGCTGGGGCTGGGGCCAGCGCTGGTGCGGCGCCACCAGCCGACGGAACTGCAGCAGGTCGGCAGGCCGCAGCACAGCCACTCGCCGGCCGTCCCGGGAGCGCACGTAGCCGTCCGCCGGCGCCGCCGACCTGGGGGGCGGGAGGGCGAGAGAGGTCAGATGAGGAAAGGTTGACACGGGGCGGGGCAATACGAAGTGGCGGAGGAGAGTAACATCTACTTCGGGACCATCTATGGAGCCCTTCCCTCGGTAGTTTCCCAGTTCGCAGTCTGTTGTCGATCGTTCAGAAACTGGCAGTCGATCGTTTGAGGTCATAAGTTTACACTAACGAAACCCTTCGAACCAAACAGTTCGGTCGACCGGGCCCATACCCTCCACTGCCGACCGGCGAACGAGCTCCAGCCCCTGCATTGTTAGCGCTGGCAATATGGCTCCCCAGGGGCAGCAGGTCTGCAAACCCCACTCGAACTTCAATATTTATCCGGTGTAATTTCACATTCTGTTGCCGTTTGCTATCGCGTTCCCGGACCCTATGTGGGCGGGAAATGCGCAGTTCCTGTGCACACCAGTCAATGCTGCCCCCTGTCGGATGGCGTCCCCAAAGGAACGACCACTGGGGATGGGGAGGAAGACGGCATTTCCGTCGTTTGTTTTCCCTGCAGGAGTCCACGAGGCTCCCGGGAGGGGGAGACAACGGGGCACTAGTGGGAACCATGAACCGTTATCTGTCGGAGCTGCGAATGGGGTGGTGCAGTACCGGGTGGGACAGCAGGGGGAGGTCCGAGGAATTGAGGGTCCGGCATAGGGTCACAGTATAGGTATATGGAGGGTCAATGCATGCTGCAATCGGCAGAAACTTGGAAACGTGAACTTAGGCAGACATGCTGATCTTCCACTGATGTAGGCACTTTGTTATCTCATCATGTGTGCAGAAACATGACATCTATGGTATGGCAGGCATCTATCGCTGTCAAGTCCAGGAATCTTAAATGATTGGACTGGCGAAAAGACCGCTGACGTGAATTGAAAGACGACGACAGATAGACGTCTATCCATCATCGGCCGGGCCAAATCAACGTCGACACTCTAACGGCCGCGGCACTTAGTTCGGACGAGCCCGGTGATTCTGAAGGGAATCATTACACGTCCGCGGAGATCCGAGCCCATAATCACGGTAAACCCACTCCCAGGCTACTGAACCATTACAGTCAGCACCGTCCAGCGTATGTACGACCGTATCTGCGTATGATAGCAGTATGCACACCATTGGACAATGGACAGCCACCCAGGCCAAACACCGCGCCCGCCGGAAGTGAGGATTTCCGGTGCGGTCTGTTTTGGATAGAGTATAGACACCTCTCTGTGCACATTTGTTATGGCCCTGCCAGTCTCCCAGTGCTCCGTGCCGCATCTCTGGCGCAGCTCCGCGGCCCGAAGGCATCAGCGCCGCATCTCCGCCCGCATCACCGGCGCGGACAGCCGGGGGCACATCCTGCGGATCCCGTCGGCACACGCACGGCACAGACGCCCATTGTGAGCCGGTGAGGCGGGAGCGGCCAAATAGCCGGCGGCGGATAAAGGCGCCGTGTGCCAGCCGACCCAAAGTGCCGCCACCCAGATCTGGCGATGGGCCTCGAGATGGCCATTAGCGACGTGCTCGGAAAATTCTCGCCTGGTCGGCGGACGAACGCAGAGCGGAGGCCATCTCGGCGGCGTGCTCATCTTGTGGGACGGTGGAAGAGCGGAAGGCCGTAGGCAGATAGAAAATGCATGAATAGGGACGGCACAGTGCGGCGCTGAACACGCAGTCGATGGTGATAACTTCTGAATATTTCAGGACAGGCTCCGAGTGCTTCAGTGTAAATAGTAGCATTACACACACTGCGTTGAATTTTGTAAGTTCATTCGCTATGAGCGAGGTGCGTAGGCATGTGACAAAGTGCAACCCCTCAGTCGAACAGCCGGCCGTATGATGTCACCTCCAGATAGGTTTTCATTCCAGTCAGCATCCGCACACTTCACTGGTTTTCCCAGTTCTCCCACTTCTGAGACGCTGACGGCAGCACAGCCTCCCTGGCCCCTCCACTACAGCCCTTCCACACCTCGTGCCCCTGCCAGACACCACTGTAAACCTGGGCACGGCCGACCCCGCTGCCGATCACCCCCTCCCCGCCCCTCCCTGTGACCTCCTGACCCGCCGGCGGGGGGTGTTTACGGCTCCGCGGGAGGACACAGGTGCCGACTGAGCTCCCATCCGGCGCCTCGGGGTGTGGCTGACAGCCGGCGGTCACAGAGCGCTCAGCAGGGCGCCGCGGGGACAGACCCGAGATCTCCAGACGGGCACGGGCGCAGAGACCCACTGTGGCACGATCCGGAGAGAAACGAGACGATCTGGCGGCGCACCCCCGGCGGGTCAGGTGTCGGCCGGATGCCGGGAGTGGCGCAAAGGTGTGTCTGAGGTCAGACAGATGGTCCGGGTGGCAGCCTGAGAGGCGGACTAGTAGTGTGAAAGTGGCTGAGTGTTTACATTGAAGTATTTAGACTGCATGGATATAGGGGAAGGTGGGGTAAGACGGACCAGCTAAGATTTGAGGCCGCATATCTTGCTACACTGCTCTCGTAATTCATATTATCTATAGTCTTCGGAATGCTCAATCCTTCCTCTGTTGATACGTGTAAAGACTAAATTTCAAATTAAAGACATCTAGGTGGTGGATGCTCTTAAAGAGGGACATGTCAAAAACTCAGACAAGAAAAAACGTGGGGTAAGACGGACCACCCAGCAGTGCCTGCTATCCGTTCATGTGTGTTACACTTCTGCTCTGTACTCTTGTAAGAAAATGTAACCAGAATGGTAAAATAACAAAATGAGCCTTTATTCTTTACTCATGTGTGATGGAAGTGCAGCTAAAAGCTGGGAACATGTGTATTGATTGTCGTTTGGCATGAATGCATGCTAACTGAGCACTTGCATGCATGGCTCACATGCAACAAAGACTCCTTCCTGAAAAATTAGCTTACTTAAACTTGTGTCAATGTTTTGGAAAAGAACTTTCCATATGCAGGGTACAATGGACCACTACAGGGTAAGATGGACCACAGTGGTCCGTCTTGCCCCAAATCTAAATTCTGTCATTATCATGACGTATATGTCAAATAGCCCAACATTGCAAAACCTTCCCTTTCCTAAAGTGTGACTATAACTAAGTTTATAACTTTGTTCTTCACAGTTAAGTGCAAAATAAAAACTAATCATGCAAGAAAGGCGCCGTAATTGAATCACCCGTAGACCTCTTATATTAGATCGGTTTGACGAAAAACAACATTTTTCTCAATAACTCAAAAGCTATGCATCCTAGCAGCATGAGCTCAATGTGGCCATTGTAGCGAAGGAAAACAAACATAGTGAGTGCATAAAGCAGTAGATACCAGCAGCGGTTCAGCCGGGAGGGCTGGTGGTCCGTCTTGCCCCGCTGGGCCGTCTTACCCCACCTTCCCCTAAGATATGGGGCATGGCCTTTTCAACCAATTCTGGTGCTATCAGACAGCTGTTTGTTTTGTTTAGTTAGGAAGTGAGCAAATTGGCGTGCAAAAGACAGACAGCTGTTCCATATATTGAGATTGTCCTTTCAACACATAATTAGCTAAGTCAAAGACCAACTACTATTGACGCAGGTGGTGTCACCGCTTAGCTGAAAATGCTCAACGGCAACAAGTAAGACCTAAAAGCGCGGGTCCTATGTGCGGGCGTGTCAGGTGTGTCGGCTGCCATGTGTCTTTTGTGCCGGTTTTGTCCGGTATCTGGTGTGTCAGATGTGTCGGTTTTGTCCGGTATCACGTGTCGGGCAGGTGTCATAGCGCGGCGCGCACACCGGTCCGGCGGCGGCCGCTGCAGTGACACCGTCCCAGCACGCGGCCGGGCCGTGACTGCGCGCTCGGATTTCCTCCAGAGGACGCGGACGGACACGGCGTCCGAGCCATAGCGTGACAGGGAAAGGTCAGACAGCGGTTACAAGGCGGACGGCCGGGTCAGAAACGGGCGAAACCAGTTAGCAGAAGGCCGCCGACTCGAGCCCAAGTTCTGTAACAAGTCGCACGGCCCCGTTTAAGTATTCTGACAGGCGCTGAAAGTAGACTGAAATGTTCATGTGCTGCTCGTTACCAGAAACAGGGTGTCTTAAGCCAATCTTTGACACTGAATAAAACAGCATTACAGTGAAGTTAGAAGCATGCAGACAGCCTAGCCTTTGCAAGGTCGCAGGTCGTGTGAGGCGCCTCTATTGTTCAGGGAAGTATTCAGATTCGGAAAGAATGTTCCACTTTCAGCAACGATATTCATTCTGATTTCACTTCAGAACACAACAGTGCCCGTGATTAGGCCATCACCGAAATAAAGGAATTCACTCATTAGTAAATAAAAACGAGACACGAAAGGAACAAACAGGTTGCCCAAAGCGAAAACACCTTTGCGAACTTCTTCGGAGTGTTAATGCGTTGAAACAAGGACAACCATGCGGCTTTTCAGAATTTCTCTCTTCTCGCCGACACACCTTCCGAGAAAGATCATATCATCTCAGACGATGGCTCGGAGGGTGTTATTTCCATACCGGAGTAGGACAATCGACTGCTTTGATTAATTCGCAAAGGTGTGGCATCACCACATCAAGGCCGAAGGTAGCGGTGACCACAGCACCATCGGGTGCGAGGGTGAGGCGTGGTGAGAGGGAATCCTCCAACAGCGGAGAAATAAAATCCACAGAGAGCGGAGCACAAGCGACAGAATTAACCGCACATGCTGTGATTGTGGATTTGTCGTCACCAAAAAGTGGCAGGCCACACATGTCTAGTAGCATCACTGTCGCCGATGCGATAGACAATGACATGTTCCGTACTACATGAGCTGTTGAGCGATTTACAGCACAATCCATAATTCCAAGCAGCTATGCCTGTATTTCAGTCTCTCGTTACCTATGAGAAAAAGGTTTCATGCTATCCACGAGCCAGTGGTAAACGTTTCACCTCTGATACAGCGTGACACACATCACACCTAGCGTCACAAAAATGCAGTGGCGACTGTGTGTCGGAAAGTGGGCGGCATTAACTGTACCGGGGCTGATCTCGCTGTAAAGACCAACGGCAGCAGGCCGTTACAAATAACACAGACACAAGCAGTTACGGGTGAGCGCGCTCCAGAATTAAATGGTGTCTGGGATACTGCCGCCATGGATTGCTGGGCACTGGGGGAGATTATAGCAGTAAAACGGAAATGAAACGCCTACCAGAGACCGGATAAAAGACATCGACCGACAAATTAGGGGATTAACTTTATGCGAGTCTGTCAAGTATGCACGTGCGCTCTGGTTCGTTCAATGTTGTTATATAAAATGAAAACTTCTAACAATGTAATTGGTTCTTTTTCTCGTGTCCCTTTCCAAGTGTCGGTATTTCATCAGTACACTCGGGCCATTTGCAGTCCAATTCATCCCGCCGAATCTTCCTACCTGCCTGTTACGCCCCACCACTCTCCTATCTCATGCAGTCTTACCGCGGTGGTCCTGGTGGCGGGGCTGCCGGCGCGGGGGCCGGCCCGGTCCCCTCCACCGGGCGCAGGGAGTCATCAGCGGACGGCACGAGCTCCCTGGGCGCCGCGGCCGTCAGGGAGGTCAGCGTCAGCGTCAGCAGCGCCAGCAACAGCGGCAGCGAGGTCCGACCATGGTCTGAAATGGTACGCGGCCTCGGTCAGTTCAGGGGCCAGTACGGCAGGGGTGGACCGACCAGGGTGGAGCAATGGTTACCAGGGGCACGGACGATAGGCGCCCACCGCCAGCCCACCCGGCGACGTCAGTCAACACGCATATCACTCAGCAGAACGGTCCCTCAATACACACATCAATCAGCGTATACGTCAGTCGCCGCCTCATCATATACCCCAGCCGCGCATCACTTGCTAGTCGGTAACACACATCGCTCACCGCTCGCCGCTAATATAAGCTGCTAGAACCCACACACGACACCGTATCGCTCACCGGCGACCATTGCAGCGTGTTACGTAAGCAAAGGTGCGTAATTGATAACGTGCTGGAGCTATAAACCGTCTACCAGGGCCAAAAAGGTGGCAGGATAAAAAGCTGAAGCTCAGTCTTGAAACGGGATTTCGTATAGAAAATAACCGAAAAGCACCAAGAAGCACTGGAGATCGAAATGAAACGATTCAGCGGAACAATGCACAGTAAAGGCCAAGCCACGAGTGAAGAAACTGAAACAATAACACCGCTAAATGCAAACCTTCACCAACACACAGCCCTTGCGCTACCGTGCGCCAGGGAGGCGCCCCGGAGTGTCACCTACGCGGCGTGCGCCACTCACGTCGCACGTGCGCCATTAGTGCTGTCACTGGTGCCACTGGCTGCGGCGGGTCGGCCGCAGAGGCTTCCCCCGAGGTCGGTCAGGTCAGCCGTGTCAATACCTAGGGCTTCCGTGTCGTGTGAGCGGTGTGCTCACGACATCCGCTGACCCCGCGCCCCGCCCGCGGTCACAGAAGGACGGCACACGCACCCCGACCGACAGAATAGTGGATAGGTAGGTACTGCGATAAGTAATGGCACTCGGACCCCCGGAACCATGTCACAGGACACCGCAAAGAGCGGCCAGCCGGCTGTGATCGCCAAGCCGGCGATCAAAAGACAGAACTCGGACTGCGGTGTCTACAGGCCAGTGGCAGCGCGAATCAGTGCTGGCCTTCGCTAACGAGAGTTTGGCATTTCATCCTGTCGACTAACAGAGATAATCCGTGCCGACAGCCGGATATAGCCCATCAAACGCCGATTGAAGTCACGCCTCTATGCGATGCCAATTGGTGCTGGTTGGGTACAGTCGGTTGTATGGTGGCGTAAAGATAGAATATGACGCGCGGTTCGTGCCAAACAGGGCCCATGAAAGACACTAACGCCTGTGTGATTGATGCAACTCAGAATAGCCGATGGCGGGCGGAGCTTGAGCCGACCCCAGGAATAGACGATACGTGACCTGAGCCAAATTGGGTTACGTGAGGTCCGGTGAAGTCGGAGGCGGTGGGTACTACCCTGGAGGAGGTGTGCCGTGCGGCAGACCTGCACTGTGTCCGGTCGGGGCCACAGTTCAGGGTCTGGACCGGTCTGTCTGACCTCTCCCCCGGAGCTGGGCGTGTCAGACCGCCGTCTGGTCGGGTCGCCGCCCCAGTCTGGATCGTTGTCTGGACCGACCGGGGGGCTCTGCCGGGCCGACAGTTTGCCATCGATCGCGACGGGCGGTCGTCGGCAGCGGCGGCGGCTGTGGCGCAGGTCCGCGCCGGCCGACCGGCCGGCCGACGCCCCGAAATAGCCGTCGACCGACCGACCGAGCGGCTCTCCGTGCCGCCCGGGCGGCGGCGCCGTCCGTCCATCAGCCGGCCAGGTCATGACCCGGCGTCCTCAGCTGAGGTGCAGTCCGCGGGGAACAGGCACACACTACGGGCGAGCTCGTCCCGGCACTGCTGGTCCCTCGGAGACAGGCCGTCCAACGGGTATGTGGAGGGGAGAAGAAAGGAAACGGACACGACAGGCACTTTGTAGAGGCGAAAGGTCAGCGGCGGCTGCGAACGAATGGGTTTTTAATTTCCACAAAAAGTGGACAAACTGGTCTCCGTAAGGGAAGGGGCGTGATCAAGGCCATTCGTGGATGGAGCTGAACAAAACTTGAGGTAGAGAGGAAGAGAGATAGAGAGGTAGAGAGGTAGAGAGAGAGAGAGAGAGAGAGAGAGAGAGAGAGAGAGAGAGAGAGAGAGAGAGAGAGAGAGAGAGAGAGAGAGAGAGAGAGAGAGAGAGAGAGAGAGACCATCTACAGGCCACAGTCCGATGATAGTTTGGCGAACCATTACTGTTCCGTTCCAACTTTCTGTCCTAATGCTGTCACTTAGAGCTTTTTATTGGCCGTTTCCACATAAATGTGGGATAAATGGGTGCCTTTCAGCAAACTAAAAACTAAGAAAAAGGCTACGTTTCGTGCTTTCTTGCTGTGAATACCAATCCCTTGTTCCCCTGTTTCATATCATAAAAGAAAGGCAAACTGATTCTATCAGCAGTAGGGCACTGAGCCTCTCAAAAGCAATTGGAACTTCCCTGGATTTTTTTTCTAAGATAGTCCGTTACCCATGATCAGGTAACCAGGAGTGCCCCCTCCCACAGTCCCGGCGACGCACAGAGACCTTACTTTAACACCAGGTAACATAATAACATAACGGATGGTAACATAATGGATGCCATACGTTTGTTACCTACATAGGTGCGGCAGATACAATAAAAATAACACATTAAAGTGAGTCAATAACTACACAATATAAATGACTTTTTCAGGTAATGGAGTGTTTACTTACATATTACAGCCTAATATCAAAATATTTAATTTCAAAATGCGATTGGTGGCGCAAATTAGGGTACACACAGTGAACTGTGACTAACATACCACATATATCAGCCATATCAGGGCTTATGGTGATCCCCTGCGCGGATCCGGAATTCAGGGTTATCTCTGACTCAGGACAAACTTCTGAGTGACGTCAACTGCTATCATGAGGAGACGTCGCGCATTAATTTTAAAGCATGGCAAAGATTGCCTATCCATAGATTGTTATATATCACAAAAGCACTCGATAATCGTTCGTCGACGCAATGAACCTGTCGTGAGAGATTAAGTAAATGGCGATCTGCGCATTTGAGGCCCGAAGTCCCTCACCTGTATAACATATTTGGATAAAGTGACCCAAAGGTCAACGATGCACTGTTGGCCGCTGGGCAAAAAGACTTCCCCTATTAATCACATTTTTAGAATGGCATTGCAAATAATATCCAATGTTTACGAATCTCCTATCAAAATGTAGTTTTACACCTGATCTCGTGGCAGTGGGTTTCGATAGGCGAACATACCGTGTTGGTCAGGAACGGTGGCCAGAGTCCGGGACATGTCTCATTTCAGGGCAGCCCGGCCGGTTGGTGGCCCACGCCCTGTAACAGAGAGCATAGAACAGGTCAGACTTAGGTCAGACACAGCACAGGCACAGGTCGCCACGGTGCAGAGCTAACGGAGAACATGGCACAGGTCAGACTCATGACGGTATCGAGCGCACATAACTGGTGATACACACAACTAGAGGTGGCAAAATGTGGACCCGAGGACCCGGTCCAAAGAACCAGTCTGGACCCATATGGGTCCAGATTGGTTCCTGGAAATTTTCTGACGAGTCCAACCGGGTCCTACCAAAAACTGTACAACTTGCACACTACACATTATTGCAAAATATGAAGTCAATGAAGTGAATGTTTCTTGGCACACAGTAGCTCATGAGTATTCCCAGTGAGAAATAGGCTGCTTTACATGATGCAACTAATGATACCTACAAATAGTTTGTATTAATCGACTTTTGGGGAGCCGGGTCCATTTGGGTCCGATTCCAACTAAGGCCGGGTCCGACTGGTTCCAGAAATGTCCAGCCGGGTCTGGTTCGAGTCTGGTTCCCAAAATTTTTATCTTTTGCCACCTCTACACACAACACACTAGAAAATGTCAGACTTGAACGGTCTTGTGCACAGAACAAACGGAGCACATCGTAATCGTTTTAGACCAGTGGCGTACCCAGGAATTTGCGAAGGACCAGGGCATCGACTGGAGGGGCGCCAACACTGGACAGAGGGGCGCCACCCACCATCATCTAGGAGCGCGACGCTATCGATTGGAGGGGCGCCAATACTGGACAAAGGGGCGCCACCGGCAGGCACGTACCCAGGATTTCGCCCAGGAGGGGGCCACCTGCTTTCGAAGGGGCCCCCACAGTGTATAGGGCCCCCGGGTTCCCCGGGGGCCCCCGGGAGTCATGAAGAACCTTTCGATGGTGGGGGGGGGGGGCATAGTGGATCTGGTCTCTCCTGCAGACGTAGGTGAGAAAACGCCACGTGTGTGGGAAAACGCAATTCAGTTCTTTACAACCTAATGCAGCATTTGGTTGTGACTTCTCGCGTTCAACTTCATCAAAGTCAATTAAAACGGTCTCTGTAACGGTCTAAGCCTTGAGAAAATGTGGAAAATTGGAAAGTAAAAATATTTTTGCTTGAGGAGTGTGCATGAAACGCACGGCATTTTATGAGCGAGCGCCTCAATTACTGAACATCCTCCAATTCCGGATATGTAGGTATATAATATAATAGTGGGGAATAAATGTCTCGTTATCGGAATTCCACTATCTGGCAACTAGCCCTATGTAAACGCGGCTATTATATGTTTCACTAGCCCGCGCCCGGCTGGGGGTCCTGGATTTCCACGCCCTGCTGCCCCCCCCCCCCTTGCAACTCGGCTCCTGGGCCACGTAGCGATACGCGGAAGGCGGCGTTCGAAAGAGCGTAAAAAATAATGACGAAATCACTTCGGTCAATTTTTTGGTCAGGTCAAAGGTGAGGTCACCAGAGGTCATTGAAGGCAAAATTTCGCCGATTTCCAGGTCGAATGTCGAAAATTTCCAAGAAGCCAACGCATAACTCGGGAACCAATAGAGCTACAGCGCCGCGGAAAAGTGCATTCGATAGCCCTATTAACACCCTTTCTGAGTAATTCTATCAGATTTGACCTAACGTCAACGGTTTTGCCTGCAGGGGGCAAAAACTGCAAAAATAGCCGATTTTTTCGGAAAGTTTTTCTGCAATAACTTTTGACCCAAGCCTTGTACGAGCTTACTTTCACCGGCATCGTGTTCCTCTCGTCAAGACGCATCGAATGAACTATAACTTGACCTTGAAAGGTCAACTTGAAAATTTGACCTCAGGTCAAGGTCATGACCTGACCGGAAAGGGTCATGTTGCATATCAGTCGATCCGTATCGTCGAGCTGAACACATATAACGCGTTTTCATCGCTCTAGCATGCCTCTATCAAAAGTTATTTGCGAAAAACTGTTAAATACCATTCGTGACCTAAGATGACCTCAAGGCACAAACAAGGGTCACGGACACCATTCTCATGTTCAGTGTGTCTAAACCACTTGTAATTCGGTGTTTGGGAGTGTTTATAATGTCCTTCGTCCAAAAGAGGCGCATTTCAATTTTCTCCCATTGACTTATAATGGGGAGGTCGCAAAGTTGACCTGGCCTTAGGTCATCAATATCAAAATTCTGAGATATACATTTTGTACATGCTATTGCTCCTAGCAATCGCTGAAAGTTTCAAAGCGATCGGTCACTCGGTGTAGCTATGACAGACATTGAAACTTTTTATGAGGTGAGGTCACTTCAAGTGACCTGGTGACCTGACCTTGAATGACCTTGGTCTGAAATTTTCACAACATGTGTATAATTGATGTATGATAAGGTGTACCAAAAACGGCTCCTTCAGATGAGTGCCTACTCCAGTCACTACTTATATCCAGTAGCCAGTAGCCACTCAGATGATTTGGGATCAATCAGGTGATAAGCGTACTTTCAGACGACCAGGGGCCCCCAGTCGACCAGGGGTTCCCAGGCGACCAGGTCCTCCAGATGACTAGGGGCCCCACTGCCCCAGGCGACCAGGGCCCTCCAGGCGACCAAGGGCCAATGCGATCAGGTCCCCAAAGCGATCAGGGGCCCCCAGGCGACCAGGGGGCCCCCATGCGACCAGGGGGCCCCATGCGACCAGGCCCCCGGCTACCAGGGGCCCCCAGGCGACCAGGGGCCCTTTAGGTGACCAGCGGCCCTCAGGCGATCAGGGGCCCCCAGGCGACCAGGGGATCCCAGGCTACCAGGGGCCCAAGGCGACCAGGGTCCCCCAGGCGACTAGGGGCGACCGGGGGCCCCAGGCAACCAGGGTCCCCATGCGGCCAGGCCCCCCGGCTACCAGGGGCCCCCTGGGCGACTAGGTACCCCCAGGCGATCAGGGGCCTCAATATCATGCAACCAGAGGCCCCCCATGCGACTAGGGCCCCCTAGGCGACTAGGGGCCACAGACTATCAGGGGCCCATACGACCAGGCCCCGGGCTATCAGGCCCCCTAGGCAACTAGGGGCCCCAGTCGATCAGGGGCCTCATGCGACCAGAGGCCCCCCCCATGCGACCAGGGCCCCCTAGGCGACTAGGGGCCACGCCGCCACAGGCTATCAGGGGCCCCATGAGACCAGGCCCCCGGCTACCAGAGGCCCCCTAGGCGACCAGGGGCCCAGGAAACTGGGGGCCCTTGGATGACTGCAGGGGCCCCTCGGGTACCCAGGGCACGTAAATGAAACTTTAATATCAATTTTTCTTCCGAGTAAAAGACATTTTATCCAGTGTTTAAAAAAATATCCTGGGGCCTGAGGGGCCCCCTGAGCGCCCCCCTGAGCGCCTTCGGCGCTCAGGGGGGGGGGGCCTTGGCCCCCGTGGCCCCCCCCCCTTGGGTACGTCACTGGCCACCGGCCCACCATATCGTCTAGGAGGGCGCCACTATCACCAGAGGAGCGCCAATACTGGACAGAGGGGCTTCGCCATCAACTAGAAGCGCGCCGCTATCGACTGGAGGAGCGCCAACACTGGACAGAGGGGCGCCAGTCACTGAGGGCGCCGGGGACGATGAGCCAAAGGGACAGGGCATGCACGGAATGTCCTGTATGTGCGTACGCCACTGTTTTAGACCAAGGATGTTACCAGAACTCCGCACGAGACACAAGACTGCACTAGACACATGCAAGTGACAGAGACCGACATCAAAAACTCACTCAATACACTCCAGCAAGCATTCCGTGATCAAAGCACAAATCAGATCAAAGCGCGTATGCCCTCGGCAGTAATAACTTCAACACTGAGCCCTCTCAGTCGGTTGCCATCGCTGCGATTTCCTTCAATATTGAAAATTCACAAATATAATGGATATCACGTCCTTCCGCCAACGTCACGGTGCAGGCGGTCCGGACAGGTTGAGGTGAGCCGAACCGAGAACAATGGACGAGCCGATCGATGTTTATAGGAGTGCACAACACACGGCACCGTCCAGCAGGGTACGGCACGGCGCAGTACAGCACGGCACGAACAGTACGTCCCCCAGCCATTCTGGAGCGTTCGTCAGGGGCAGACGGCCCCAATTCACCAGCCAGCAGCGGCAGGAAGCATGCAAGGCGGCCCACCGCGCACCGCTGCCCCCGGCGAGGTCACGGCGCCAGCCACCCGGCTAATCCCGATTCAGCGGGGCACGGCTAATCACACAGCCCCTTACCTCACGCTCATATTTCCGCCACACGGAGCGTGAGGTGGAAGGACACCCAGGGGAGGGGCTGCAGGCACGTGTCCCCGCAGACCCACCGGAGCCAAGGACACGGGTCTACACTCCCCAGAGCGGCCCGCACCGGCGCTACCTGGTAATTCAGAGGCGCGCCGCCGGAGCTCAGCCGGCAGAGAGCCTTTTACGAGCGCGCCAGAGTGCAGACATGCCTGTGGCCTGATAATGCGGCACTCTGGGCGGTAATGGACGCATTCCTGCATGGTGAGGGACCCGGAGGGACACACGTGGCTGGCAGAACCACCATTACCGTGGAATAACCAGCCTGAGAGCGGGATGGTGCAGACTTCACTACTCGTCCACCTGGTGCTGTTTTTACAGTTCCATCAAACCGAGAGCTGGAAGAGACCGCGGCACATGCTGGAACAGCAGCCTTTGCTTAACTAAAGACAGAGCACTGCCTTATCGGCATCCATTTGTTTTTGTGCCATCCATATGTTTATATTCCCGATCATACACACAAGCCCCCGCCCGGGCTGCAGCGCGGACCGAGCCGCCCCACTCCGGCTGGTCCCGCCGACCTGTGGCGGCCACGTGGGCGTCAGCCGGCGCTAGGCCAGGGGCCTCCGTCCGCCTCATGGCCCGCCGCATTGCGACACGGCACCCAAGCCGGCCGGCCGGGGCACTCGGTCGAAATATGCTGATCAGTGAGCCGGACCGGGCGCGGCGCGGCGAGGCCGGCCGGACGGACGGGGCGGGGCTGTCGCCGGGTCCGCGGCCCACGTCTGTCCGCCCGGTGACCGAGACGGCAGGCCGGAGCCGCCTGGCAACTGCAGACGTGGCGACGCACCCGGAGACGGCCTTTCTGCGCGGCGCACGGCCTCACTGCACGGCCCAGCCCGCTGACAGAACTGGCTGGCCAGGCGGGAAGTCAACAGCACGCTACTGACTCATGTCAGCGGCGGAGTGGAGGTGACACACCATCAGCCGGACAGAGAAACAGAACGACTGAGGGCGAAAAACGGACAGCGCTTCGCAATTCCAGCAAATAACTTTTAAAAATAAAACTCGCTTAATCATGCAAACTATCTAAATCTATAATCGAAACTGCTGACATCAAATTTAAGAAATGATCACTCTTTTCGCGACGTAAGCCCTCAGCGGTCCGTTTGTGACCCCACGCCCGATGCCCACACACCAAACAGCCAGCCGGCGCTCCCCGCCAGTGTCGGGGCGTCCGGCGTCCGGCGTCCGCTCCCTTCCCGCCCGTTCGACGATGGAATGCGGCCAGTCGGGTCGTCCGCCGCCGAGCCGTCCGAGCGCGCGGTCCGCGGCCACTGGCAAGGTCGTCCGAGTACACGGTGAATGTGCCGGCATGGCGTTCGAAGGCACGCCGGTCTCGCACACCTGTCTGTTAGGTGCGTAAAGGCTCACACCTGCCTTATGAAGACTCCTCCTTCCACACGGAGCTCGGAAACGTTCGGCGGTAGCTCAAAGAGAGAAAAGTATCGGATCCTATTAGTAATATTGGACCCGGTATTAGAAGTAGAGTTGGGTACTCACAGAAGCGCAGACACTTGTTGAAGTCTGGGTGTGCAGTTCACTCTCTGCCCGTCTCTGGTTAAGAGCGATAGAGCGAAACTGGGTGAAACACTCAATCACCCCACTCGTAGCTCGCTTGGCTACAGAGATAACGACGAAATGAAAAACGGCCAATTCTCTCTACTGATGTGCGGGGCGCCGAGCAATCGACGGGCCCTCTCGCGTTCAGACGCACACAGATCTATCAAAGGACGAGCACTGGGCCGCGTTTGTCGGGTCAGCCGCCTCTCCGTCTCGACTGGAGACCGCTTAGTCACCGCTGTAAGGACGTGATCGTACGTATATCCGCCGAGCCGACCTCGATGGCTGTTAGTCACGTCTTGAGGTGTGACCTCACATCCGCTACATTAGCTCAGAACAGGGATCTGAGGCCCTCAGAGTTCACCAGCCCGCTCACGAGCTGCGTGTCCTGGCAATGTTGGCGGTACGGGAAGTGACACGTGTCTGTGACAGGCCCCCGTCACGCGCGTCACGGGACCCACACGCGTGACGAATTTGTGTCACCATGCGTGTGGCGAACCGTCACAGCAGCGTTCCGAGTGGTGTGGGTGGTGAACGGAGCAACGCATTACTAACAAACAATAGGGAATCGGGAATCGATGATTGATCACGCTTCTACTAGACTGGGCTTGCAGTAGGCTACTGAGAACCCATCTGTAACCAGAGATACAGGATTTCACTTCATTTCCATTGTAGTGAGTAGGGGAACCCCTCATTGCACCACAAGCATGACTCAATCAAAGTTCGCATCCTGATTTGGACCCGAACTGCTGTTTGGTCATGTCCCCACATCCAGCTAGCCTCGGTCCCAGTGACCCCATCCCGTCGGTCCGACACGCCTCCTCCAAAAGTGCCCGTCGCCGGTCGGATCAGCGACACGGACGGCGTCAGGGTCGACTCGCCTGATCCTTTCACCAGCGAGCGACCGGCGACCGGCGCGGCGCGGCCCCTGGCGCCGGGCGCGGCACGTGGAGGCGGTGACCCGGCCAGACTAACGGCTTCAGACGCCAGACACCTTCACCGGGCGGGCCAGGGTGCGGCAGACTGGGACTGTCCCCAGACTAAAGGCTTCAGGCGCCAGACACCTTCACCGGGCGGGCCAGGGTGCGGCAGACTGGGACTGTCCCCAGACTAACGGCTTCAGACGCCAGACACCTTCACCGGGCGGGACAGGGTGCGGCCGACGGTCTTGGACTGTCCCCGGACTGACTGGCCGGGACGGAAATCTCACCCACCGTGCCGCAGTGCGACCGTTGGAAAAAAAATAGGCTGGGCAGAATATCCCGGACTGATGACATCAACATCTCGCCCAGCGCGACTGTCTGAAGAGCTGAGAAGGCTGTCTCCCACGCCGTGGCCAGTTCGGGGACCCGGCAGCTGTCGACAGATCATCGTTAACCCAGCTCAGCGCCTGTGGAAGTCTGGGCCGCCGGACACCGACCATAGGTTAACTGTCCAACTAATGGACTTTCCAGAGAACGAGCTGCTTCACTGAATTTCGAGCTCCGCCGATCAATTCTTTTCAGGCAGAAAACGAGCATGGCAGAAATGACAAGATGAGAATGGACCTAACTAAAAGCTTCGAAAGGAGCTGTTCCCAGGATAATCACCTTACAGCTGTAACTGATGAGCCACTAAACAGCGACTATATAGCTGCCACTCCGTCATCTTCCCAACAAGAGTGTTACTTTGCCATAATCGACTGGGACTAGAGATTGCAATCCCGGAACGTTTTACCAATCCCGGGATCCCGAAAGTTTTTATTTCGGGATCCCGGGATCCCGGGATCCCGGTCTTGTCACTAAATGTCGTAAGAGTGATTTCCTACTGACATATTTTGCGTCTTTTAGCTTACCACAAACAAAGAGGGAACCAAAAGCCATCCTTAGACCATGTCATTTGCATTAAAAACGATTGAATTAGCGAATAAAACGTTTCGATTTGATTAGCATTAGCATTTATTCCCAATTGGCCTTCATAAAACTGTGCGTCGACCAGTACGTTTACTAGACGGGTTCCAGCACATCCACGCCTCACTCACTCTTCCTCTACGCTACTCGTAGTTAGCGCGACAGTTTTAAGCTATTGCCATGCTGGTAGGTCTGTCTACTTAAAAACTCGCAACCAGTGTACGCCAACTTTAGTAGCTCCCTATTTCACAATGTTTTCAAAACGTCGCTTGGTCACTTTACCTCCTTCCGGTTCCGCTTTCATCATTAATGTCTCTCAGAATTTGCTCGAAAGTCGCTTTGAGAGCAGAGTCACTGACTGGGAGAGCTCCACTCTACCGTCTTCAACGTCTGAATCAGTGAGCTCTGCCGTCACTTGCGTGACATCTGTGACATGTTTCTGCGACACGAGCTCAAAGATTGTCTTGATGACCTCCTTTGTTCCGGCCACGGACGGGCAAGTCAGAATCGCTGAAAGATCTGTGATCCTGATAAAGATGTTGCAGCGCTGATGCTGCAATTTTTTTTTTGGCGTTCGGGACCCTTTTTCGTACGTATTTAAGCGGCTTAACCGCTGTGGGTGATACCCGAGAGCTACCAACACGGTCGATTGTCGACGGCCAATACGGGGTGCCAGCTAAATAGTTTATCTGCTTTATGTCACGCAGCACCATAAACAGTGTAAACAAGAGTAAGACTCGTGCAGCGGCTGCATTCTTTTTGAAAAACTGATTCTTTTCGGGATCCCGGGATTGGCGGAATTTCGGGATCGGGATCGGGATTAAAATCCCGCCGGGGTCCCGGGATCCCGATCCCGGGATTGCAATCTCTAACTGGGACGTGTCTGAACTCATTCACATTTATCACTGGACAGCCCTGGGAGGAATCCATCTCCCGCGTCCAATCCCCGTGCAAATTGATTGGAGACGCCGCGCCCCGCCCAATGCGTCCAAGGGCCGACATTAGCATACATTTCCACAAATTTGCCTGCGCGGCCGCCCGGACGGCGCCTGGGAGCGGGGTTTGCGGGGGCGGGCGGTTTGTCGGCGTCTCCTGGCCGGTCATCCATCAGCGGGTGTGGTGAGCGGAACCGACACGGGCCCGGGCGCGCCGAGCGGCTCAGAGGAGACCGCAGAACGGCTCAGCGACCGGCGCGACGGCAGCGGCGGACGGACTGCGGCGGCACGTCCACTGGTGTACATACGGACAACTGTGAACTGACGGCATCGAATGGTGATGTCGTGCACTTAGTGAAAACATCGAGGTACAGTCAGCAAGCCTCTCAAACATTTTAATCAGGGCTCAGTCATAGAAGTTTTGAGCATATGACAGGAAGACAAATTGTAGGTTGTTTGAGCCTCTGGTGCTTATTAGAGCGGTATGTTCGAAATGTTTACAATGACGTGCCGGTTCGTAGACTCATTCTCCCTGGCATGTTTTACAATGCCAAGAAAAAGTGCACATTCCTCCCATGAAAGTCTACCAATCTGAAAGCTCGAGTTTCAGCGGACGAGCAGATGTAAGCTGTTTTAGACTGTAGCTTCCCAATCCACTGGGACTCTGGAGGCCCTGGCCATGGCTACCTTCCACGTCACACAGGCCAGAGTCGCAGTATCCGGCTTCAGCCAATCACGGCGCAGAACAGAGCCGATCGGCTGACGTCACTGGCGGCAATAGACCAGTCGATGAGTGATTGATTGGTGGACGAAACGCGTCCGTCCGGCCGCCCGTCCTTCGTCAGGGCCTGCTCCGCGCCGACCCGCCGCGCCGGTCGTCAAGAGATTGTAGTCGCTAACAACCCGCCACCCCTGCGCGCTGGCAGTTCCAAAAACCAGCTTACATAACTGTCCATAGAAGGAAGCCGTCACCTTGACTACCATGTCGCTGTCCTAGCTGGTCGGCCGGCCCAGACCTTCCCGGTACGCGTGTGCGCGCGTCGCCCTGCCCTCGGGCCTGCGGCACAGGGCGGCGCGCGCCCCCGCCCCGGGGCTGTGTCCGTAATCCGGTTACGGCGCTGTCGGGAGGGCGGCGGCCGTAACTGCGCAGTGCCGTCCGTACAGCGGTGCGCCCGTCGTCGGAAGGTGGAGGCATCTGCATAGCGCGGCGGTACGGGGCAGCGATCAATACCTGCTGACCGCCGCTCGGCGGGCCGCACCGGACCGGCCTGCAGCAACACAAAGCGCAACGGCGCTGCCGGCGGCTTCCGGGTACCCCGGCGCGGGCACGGCTCTTCAAACGAGCCCAGCTGCAACGCTACGAAGTCAGATCCGTCCTCAAACAACGGGGCTGCGCTGCTTGCGCAAGACACAGTACAGGGATATTTAAAGAAGTATATACATGAAAAGGGTTCGCCAAAAAATATGAAGCATTTGTGGCCAAACTCTGAGATTCTGTTTCAAGAGCCATAAATATACAGCTCAAATGGACAACCCCAATTCCACTCGGGCGCATCTGAATTAAAAATTGGCTAACCAACGTAGCATTAGTATCCCACACCAGAACTGAAACTTCCTCAGTTCACAAACACCGCTCGTGACAACACCAGAGAGCCCCACCAAACCACCTGAGAACCGATCGGCTCGTTTTTTTTTTTCACACGAGCGGACGTGCCTAATCTAATATGGCTTGGAAGTTCGCCCCACACGTTGTCATCAATGACTGCGATCGAGCGTGGCACCTGCGGAAACACACCTAGCGGGCAGAGAACCACCCAAAACGGAAACGGACACCGACCCCGCCAGCGGAACCGAACCGCGGTTCCCTAAGCGGAATAAGCGTGGTACCGGTGTGGGCTAGAGGAACCGTAACGAGGGAGGCTCCGAGAACTCATAGAGCCGCCACAGGGCAGCGCCGGGTACTCAGGTCAACAGCCTCCCTAGGGTTTTTGGCATTCATAGGACAAATTCTAATTTGCAGTTGGTTACTTGAAATGGAATTCATATAGCATATAAATCAAAATTCAACATACATGCCCGCCTAGAACAAATGCAGAAATGCATACCAATAGCGCAGCTGAGTACGACCACGATTGCTAGAGCTGATGGAATTCACAAATCACACCCACATTGCTACATGTCATGCACGGGGCGTTACACACCCATCGACCTACGCTCTGCCGGAGGCGTCACTCAGAGCACCAGGTCACGGTGACGGGGCGGGCAAAAAGAGTCCACAAAAACCGGCACACGCTCTACCGGTCGTGCCACGCTATTCCAGCCGTATCGGCAGTGCCTGTGGGATGCGTCGTCATTGATAAACGGCAACAATGGCCGTGCCACGGCCCGAGTGGATCGGGAGAGTTTATTCGGAGGTCATGGTGGGGTGGAGAATGAAATTATTCGAACTCTTCGGTCGTTTCGCCAACGTATGAAAACCGACGAAAAAACATCGATCGTCTCCAGTCATAGCGAAATGAATTTTTCTCTTTTTCTTGAAATTTCTATTGTCAGATGACACAGCCAGAATCATATCTAGCCAATACAACTCTTATTGGAACTGTGCAACAATCGGTGAAGGAGGAAATTCCCCAGTACCTAGAGGTGACAGAGCACCACCTTTATGAACTCCCACCGGGAACAGAGTCCAATACTGACCGCTGCGGTGACCTAATCAGTGCCAGCGACCGGCGTGGGCCGATCCCAGCACCATCAAACGGATGGGTCTGCACCGAGCTCCGATGGGTCTGATTGGTGATACGCTTCGACTTGACACACCATCGGTTGATGCCCGAGCAAAGGTCAGCTGGCACCCCGACACCGGCACAGAGCGCCGTGGGCCGACACAGATGAAGATCAAACGCTCTGACGCCAAAACTCTGCCGGATCAAGATCTCACCAGTCACCATGCGAGCGCTCGTACAAAAACTAGCGTTGAAACTTGAAAGAGCGCAAACTTGGGGGGGGGGGGATTAGTTGATTATCTAGGGAAGCTGGACGACTAAAAACATCAGAGAAGTTATGCCACGTTGTGGGACTAAAAATATCATAGAAAAGTTATGCCGATGATAAGGGAAGTTGGACGAGTCTCAAACAAAAATATGAAATGAAAAGCGCAACAAAAACTTAAAGAACACAGTGTTCCGTACCTTAGTGTTTCCGATAAACACCGAAACTCCAAAGAACAGTTCCCGGACGGCCGGATCCTATGAAAAACGTTGCACACACACACCCTGCACAGTGCACGCGGCTGGAACGGGTCCAGAGTCGCCGTCAGCGGCGGGCCAGCGGTCGGCCGTTCTGCCACGGCACCAATCTAATCAGGGCCGGCGATACGGCAACTGACGCACGCTGCACGACGGACGAGATAACGATATAAAATCAGCAGCGGAGACGGCGAAACCGGCGCAGCGGCGGCGGCATGCACGGAGGGGTGTGGGCGTAAAGTCAGCACGGAGAGGATGTAAACGGGCCACTCGGCGGAACCCTTACGTCACGTCCGCCCGGGGTGGGGTCTGGGCGGACGGGCGACAGGTGTTAGGTGGGATGAGGGTTGAGGGGTGGTAGGGGTGCTAAGAAAGGAAGCACGCCTGAGGAGAACGTGATGCTCATGAAATCACAGCGAAAAAGGAAGCATTCGTTTCCTGCACGCCAAAGACTGCCGGCAGTTGAAATAGCACTTCATTAGCAAGGTTGATCTGCCCAGGAATAAATTTCTTGAGGGTCATCCGAACGACTGGATATGAGGAGGCGGTCACTAGTCACTCACTACTGACCAATAGTCAATAGGTACCCATCGTCTCTAGTCCAGCGGCCCTCAGAGGTGAGGCAGAAGAGAGGACCAGCGCCCCGGTCTCGGCGGGGCTCCCTGGCCCCCCGCCAGCACTACCATCAACATACACTTACGGCCTCACTGAATATTGTACCATCGACCAAACAGGCCCAGCAGAGCAATGACCATTAATAAGACAGACACATGCTGAATACATGATAGGTGAGTGCATTTTGATGTAATGACAGCGCCCAGGGGTATAGGTACAACCGTGCCATTAGCTGTATGTCCTCAGCATTGTTTGTTTATCTGAGCAAACACCCCTATATGTGTTACTCATTAAATGTAAGGAATGGTTACAATAGAATAGAGCGTATAATGAAGTGCATTCAACCATGCAGTTGTCAGACTCTTCGTGCACAAAGATAAAATAGATATAATGTATGCTCATTACTGAAATACTGCATGCAAATCGAAGCGTCGGCAATATCCAGGAAAATGAAACAAGAAGCATGTGCCAAATCCATATCATTCATAAAAGCTTCGAACATAGCGATCCCGCCTCCAAAGTCGTGCAGATTAGGGTCAAGTTCAGACGTAAAGCCCGTTCAATGTCATCCCGTGCGTCATCTCACACGCACATATGTTCTGCCCCACCTCCACCGACCCATCCCCCAAATCCCTGACCCCTGCGCAGAGCACTAGCCCCTGTGACTGCGACTGTGGCCGGGGGAGGTCAGAGGTCACCACCCAGGTCACCGAGGGGCTACCGCCGCCCCTGCCGCCGCGACCAACGGGTGGTTGACCTTGGCCGGCCGCTGTCACTCATCCCCCAAATAATGACAGGTGTGAGACGCGTCACTGGGTCAGACTCAGAGCTCCGAGGTGCCGGCCGGAGGTCACCGCCAGACCGCGGGGTCACGGCCCAAGGGCGCGCGGTGCGTCAAACGGCACCATCGTTTGTCTCGTTTGTTTCGTTTGACCCCGTCAGCGCCGTAGTGGGAGCGTTTTGGCCCGGCCGGATCGCATTACTTTTGTGGCACTGTTATACGGCTGGGAGCGAGACAAGGTCAGGGGGGCGGGGGGAGGGGCGGCCGTTCCAGGTCATGCGAGACGTTAAGACTCATCGCGATGATACATGCTGCGGCTCTGACCAGAGCCGATAGCAGCAGATGAACCACAGTCTGATTTGACAGACAGGATAACTAAAAGGCGGACAAAGACGTCACGCTCGGGCAAACCAAATTGGTGTGCCGCGTCAACTGTTCAATGTTCAGCATAATTGAAATGATAGCAATGACATATTTGACATTCCCCTGCAACTAAGCTCAAAGCATCATCGTCGTCATGACGATGCCATTGCGATAGCAAATAACAGCATTGCCAACTTCTATGCGTTGTAGCACGATAACACAGCACCACAATGCAGCAAGCAATCAACTTACTACTCGGTCTCGACTAATCAGCAGCTGAAACATTGCGTTACCAAATCAACTAGACCACGATCAATGGCATCCACGTGTTCCAGTGGAAATAGCGTTATAAATCAGCCCGTATCGCCAGTTCATCAGTCGCTGACATGAGCCTCATGGACCACGGTATGTGACCATCAGCCGTGGCATAGCACGGGAAGAAATATGGGTGGCCACCGCATGTTCCAGAGGCACGTGTCCGCAGTCAGCATGGTTGCCGGCGGCGAGTTCATGACGCCAGAACTAGCCAGAGATATGGCTGGAACATGACGGGTATGATATACTGCAACAGCTCTCATCTAGCTCACTCGCGGACCAGCATCACGGTATCATCCCGCGTCGGCGATTTCGTGTGACACCAGGCCACCCATGGGGGGGGGGGGCGGACTGATCGACACCTCAGTTCGGACCCAGCAGCCGTGGGCCGCGCGCCGCCCCCACGTGCGCTCGTTTTTATCCGACAGTCCGTACCGACTCCCGACACACTCGCAGGCGGTTGGACCACCTCCTCCGCCGCGCTCCGCGTGAGCCGGTCGCCACAAAAACCCACCCCAGACACAGGGCGGACGGTACGGCAGGTGCCGGGGACGGTGGTCGGTCCCCGCGTGGGAAGGGGGGTGTGAGGCGGTGAGTCATACCTGGTGGATGGTTGGTGTGACCAGTCCGGCCCCGCGTGGGATATGTTGATGACCAGAGGCCGGCCGTTGGACCTCTGCAGCTCCCCGAGTCAGTAGCACGCTCGAGGAACGTAGCCAGCCGTCGGGGCGATTTGGGGCACTCCGGAGATACCACACAGGTGTCACTGGCACTTTTTTCGGCGGCACTACCCGCCGACACAGGTACTCGGTCGAGCCGCGGCGGTACACTGCAGTCGGGCGGGGGCGGGGGCGGGGCAGGGGCGGCCTTGTGACGCCCGGCCGCGCTGCCGGGTTTCCCACCGTGACGAGCTGTGACGGAAGGATCAGCGGGCGGCGCGCCGGCCGCGGGCCGACAGGTGCGCCGTCTCGGGGTCTGCTCAGAGCGGGCCGAGAGCCGTCACGGAGCCGTGTCACGGAACGGCGACACCGTCACACCGACACCGCCGGGACGGCGTCACGTCACGCCCCCGTCCGACACCGCCCCGTCACCCGTCACGGTAAACCGAGAGTGACTGGTGGCGGGCGGTGAAATTTGATTGGCCCTGGACACAGCGACATATTGGGACATGATTATAACAATCAGCTCAGCTTCGACAGAGGCGTGACCGGCCCCGGGTCATGACACATTCATAACTTGCACCATGCCACGCCGCGCCGAGTATAAATGGCCCCGCTACCCCTGCCAGATTGGAACACGCACATGCTCCCGCTATAATCGACATGACTCAGTCAGGTCCGCCCGCCCACGGCACGACTGCAGGCGCAAATCACGACCAGTAGCGATACGAACCGTTTGCAGAGAAGTGAGTCAACGGCCGAACGCTGAGTCGTGCCCCGCCCTTTTCAGAGTAAGCTGGTCACGAGCCGGCAGCAGCGCGTGTCGAACGCTAATGAACACCACGAGCCAGATCAGCGCGGCAGTCTGCGTCCCTCAGCACAACCACGTGACTAAACGACGGCTGATTGCCGCCGACGTCTGCGCCTCAGCATGGGACAGCCGTAGGCAATAGCACCACAGCAGCCTGACTAAAACCAGGAACATTCGGCGCCCAAGCGAGCCAGCGATAGAGCAGTTGCAGCCATCGCTATTTCATGTTTATGATGCACCAACACTGGGTGCAGACGAATCAAACAAGTCAGCTATAAATCAGTTATTTCAAGTTTATTGTACAAGACAAAGCTTTCGATACATAAAGTATCTTGATCACTGTCAATGAGATGTAGAATATTTGAAAATTCACAAATAACAAAAACCGACGTAAGTCGTTGTATTTCTTTCTTCCTAACATGTGACATTCACCCTATGACACTTTCACTGCTAATTTTGCTGCTATGCTAGACCATGTAATAAACCCGTTTCTTGTGTTGAACGTATTTCTTGACATGATATGAGCCGCTTCGAGACATTTTCGTTTTCGTTTCTTCATATTTCGTTCCAATATTTTGGTATCGTCCCACTTCGGCAGGTGCTGGCATTCTTCTATGTGTAGTACGATCGCATTGGAAGTCCGGTGAAATTTGACATCGTTCTTATGTTCCTGTAATCACGTTTTTAATCCCCTTCCTGTCTCGCCTACGTAAGTCTTATAACACCCCGAACAAGGCACTTCGTAAACAATGCTCTTCTCGGAGCCTTCGTTTTTCTCTTTTCTTTCTAATATGTTCTTGATTTTCTGTCCTGAGTTCGTAGCAATCCGCACACCTATGCTCTCTAGTTGCTTTGAGATGGCATTCGCTTCTCTTGAATAGGGAATCGTTATCCATCTATCAGGCTTGTCTGTACGCTTCTTCATTTGTCCTCTCTTCTTTTTCTTGACGATTTCTTCTGCTTAGAATATTTTCAAATATTCTACATCTCATTGACAGTGATCAAGATACTTTATGTATCGAAAGCTTTGTCTTGTACAATAAACTTGAGTTATTATCGTCATTTCACATCTGTCATGGATTCGTTACAAATCAGTTATTGCCACTATCATACAATGTCCCCTTGTTGGTAATAAGCTCGTCTTATCAGAGCCGCGGGTGCCGCCTGCCGCGGACAGCGGTGCCCGGCGCAGCGACAGATTTTGTGCTGACCGCAGCACTGCATAGATTGCATTGTCTGCCGCACACGCCCTCAGATCTTGGGACGAAGGCGGGGGCCGAGTGAGGCCACTGTCCGACACACTCGAGAGCCACTTGCGCGCGCGGCGACCGCCGGAGGTCGGAGGCAGATGAGCCCCTGTCGCCAGGAGCGGGGAGAGGGAGAGGGGGGCTCAGAGCACGGGTCACACGGGTCACACGGGTCAGCAGGATCGGACCGATAGTTGTCAGGGCGATAACTGAGCCGGCAGCAATGCTTTCAACGCACTTGTGTCAAAGAGAGCATCAAAAGTGTGAGACGTCAAACGTCAGAATGATTTTTTTTTTCTGTCGTAGACTCTGGACACCATTTTCTCCATTATGATACAGATCATAACACCTGACTCTCACCCTTTACTCTTGCAGAGCGCGTCCGGAATATCTCTCCAACAAATGAGCTGCCCACCGAGCCAACCCAACACCTCAGCTGAGCGGGTCGCCCGCCGAGCCAGCCCCACAGCTCAGCTGCTCTCAGCGGGTAGTTACCGGGCGGTGGACTGTCGCCTGCAGCCCGTGTAACCCAGTACGGCCACCCCAGTCCGGCTGTGGCACCTGACACCACCCCGTGACCGCCGGACGAGGGTCACCTCGCAGCTCCAGCCAGCAGACCGCAGCGTCGGTCACCGGCGGGCTGACGTGAGAGGAAGAGCCCAACCCTTGACTTCAGAGTCGTGGGCGGCACCGCAGCAGCAGCGGCGGCGCGGGCGGGGGCGGGGGCGGCAGCGGACGTGACGGCATGCGACCCGCCCGGCCCGGAAGTGGGCGGCGGCGGCGGCAGCGGCGGCGGTGCGACACGGCCCGTCGAGCCGGAACCCACGCCGGCGTCGGTCCCGCGGCTTTATGTACCGCTGTTCGCGACCAGCGACTGAGCGTACCGCTGTACCCATGAGTCGTGTACCGCTGACGGTGCACGGTACTGTACTCTGGTGGGTAACAGCCCGTACCAACCGACAGCGGCGACCAATGTAGTGAGAACGCGCCCTCTAGGCCGGGCAGCCCTACTGATAACTCGGTCCAAACTATCGAGTACGGACTGGTGATCTGATGATGCATACAAGATTGTCGACAGCCATTACTAATGGCGGAGGACATGGGAAAGAGAGGGGAGGAGAGAGGAAGAGAGAGCGCGCTACCAGTGCCGTATCACTCGATCAGCGTCACTCGATCAGTATTCTGCTGCCTGTCGTAGTTCTTTGGGGGGGGGGGGGGGGGAGAACGGAAAACCGTGCGTGGTCGATGCTGCGCCGCCCGATGACTCATGCTCGTGCGGTCGGCGGTCAGCTGACTGTGCGCCGATGACGTCAGTGAGGACTGATGACGTCAGCGGTGCGCCGGCGTTTGACGCACAGCCAGAGCTGGTAATCTGGCACGGGGACCGAGGCCGAGGTGCCGGAGATGGCGAGCTGCCACGGCGCGAGGTCAGCTCGGGCAGAAAAACGGCGCCTGGCCGCGGACACAGTCCAGGGAGGACAACTGCCAAGCTGCGGAATGAAGCTGTGCGGCCGTCAGCGTCGACAGGATAGCTGCAGCTGCCAGCTGCGTGCGTGAAGCTCTGCAACGCCAGTCTCGACACAGCAAGTCGAAAGTGGTCTATCACTTTTGCGTAAAAAGAGATTTCTATTTTTTAACGTGCATTGTCAATGCAGCACGTCACCATACCAATGCGTCATTTGTGCAATGTTAACACACGCATTTGGTACATTAGTTTGTATGAAAGATTCAGCCATGGCAAGAGCTCCTGTCGTATCCCAGACTCATAAATTATTGCCCTATGCTACGCCTCCCCCTTCCGATAAGGTTTCTCCGCTGAAAATCCTACCCACAAATGGGTATCTGACCCCCCGTGCAGAGTCCACCATCGCGGAGCTGCGCGATGCACAGAAGCTTGATAGCACGCTCGGTTTCACGAAGCCTCTGCAGCGGTCTGATACGGTCACCGCTGCGGGGGCCGCGCCGGTGGATCCGCCGGCTCGGGTGCGATAACGACGGACAGTTCCACGGACCGCAGCCATCAGCGGCGTCCACTGGCGATAATGGCATTTGGGAAATGCTATTCCAAAAATGAAGGCAATTCTTGTCTACAGCTGATGTGTGTCGCATATGGCAGACAATTAGGTAGGTAGGTTTAGTCGAGGGTTAGAAAGGCGAACAGCTTCAACTATAAATCCGTGGTCGTGAGTCATTTGTAAATAGTCGAGCCTCCATTGTTGGGCGACATAATAGCGTCCACATAAACATCTGGCGATGACAAGCCTGACAGCGAGCCCGTAATTTACATTGTTGATGGAAGCATAACTGCATGCGAAAACACCAAGCGGCTGGAGCTTCGAGCCGTCTTCATATATGGGCGAACATTATGACCCAACAATGAGCAATTTACCACATGCCGAGATATCCCTTTAACATTAGCACGTGCATTTGGGAAATGACTTCGGCCCGCCTCGGCTAATGTTGAAGGTATTTGGGAAACGATTCGGCCCTAGGGCTTTTTGATTTTCCCAGACAAAATCTTACTGAATATTCTGAGTGGAAGAACCAATTTCAAAGAAGATATTTACGGATTGTGTGTTCACTAACAGCAACAGCAAAAGTAAGTGCCTGCGTGTTTACTTACTTTTGCTGTCAACGTAATTCAACTAAACAAGGCTATCGTTCCAATGCCAATGTATTTATTGCTGCAGAACATGGTCGGAATAATCATTATTATCTATTTCTACATAATGCACGCAAAAAACGAACAATTTAAATGCGTAAAGCATCTTAACGTGCCACAATGAAACATTTGATATTCTTCCAGCTGGGATCTAAGACGCGTTTGATTCAGCGTTTCACCCAATTTTCAGTTTTCCTCACGGTTTCCTCACTCCTGCTGGACTCCATATCTTTATTCTAACTTCTGGCGCTTCATCATCTTCATCCTCAGCTTTTTCAAACCCTAAATAAGGGGGAAGTAGGAATTTCATCTTTCATACTCAACGCAGCTCAATAATGAAAAACACAAAAAAATAATCACGGTGACTATAAATATGAACATATAGTACTAATATAATATTAACACAATATTAAGAATAAAGTGTAAAATATCAAATGAATATGATATTAACTGTTGCGCCGGTACGGCATGTGGTAAATCCTATATAGCCTTGGAGTTCTATAGCCTTGGGCAAGGCCGTATAAGAGAGGTAGAATCATCCCGCAATTTCCAATGGACCGGTCGCTAAGCATTAGCGTGACGTCACTGGTGGATACCGCGCGGCGCCCGGCTCCAAGCCGTACGTCGGGTACATTTGGCACTTTATCGTTGCTATTACTGAACGTAACGACAACTAATGACTCTTAATAACTTTTTTATCCACCTAAAGCTGATTTCCTTGCCGATACATGCCGACCCGAGCCCCAGGGTTGACAATCTTGGGATATATGGGTCGGATGGGCGACCTCGCGACGGGAGAAGGAACGATTGCAATTGTTGTGTCCCGCACCGCCGATTGCATTCTCTATCTGCACCCGGAGGGGGGGGGGGCAGGGGGCACGTGTCCCCGTCGGATCAGGGGGCCTCTCGGGCCCGAGGGGCCCTGCGATGCCAATTGGCGGCTGAGGGTCCACGCTGGCATTTTCGACTCAGAAGGGCCCCACAGGGCTCGAAAGAACACCTTATGTGCTCCGAATAGCCACACAATAGCCACACTTCTCTCCATAAGAGCCACACACCGGCTTTTTATTGTTCCTTGTCGGCATTTGAGGGCCCCTTGCCGGCCTCTCAGGGCCCATTGGCGACCTCTGAGGGCTAATTGCCGGCCTCTGAGGGCCCTTACCGGCCTATCAGGGACCAGCAGCTCTAAGGGTTCCACACACGCCTGTGATGACCCCCTAAACCAATAGTTGAAGGCCCCCACAACGGCGCCTGCGAGAGCCCTCACCGGCGGCTGTGAAAGCCCCAAAGCGGTGCCCAGCTGAGGGCCCCACACTGCCACCTCTGAGTTCAACCGACACCCCTGAATGAAGTTCCAAACTCCAAAGGCCCAAACCAGTGCTTCTTAAGGCCATATATCGGCGGCTCTGAGGGCTCAACGCCGGAGCCTCTGACGGCCTAAGACGGGACCTTCTCGTCGGACGGCCACTCACCGGTGACTTTTGAGGGCCCCGCACCGACGACTCTGAGGGCCCCCACCGGCATCTGAGAGTACCTTGCTGGTCTCTGAGGACTCCACAGGGCTCCTGAAGACACTGCAGACCTCTTAAGGGCCCTTTGTCGGTCTCTGAGAGCCCCTGTCGGCTTATAAAGGGTTCGAGCCAGCAGCTCTAAGGGTCCCACACCCGACTGTGATGACCCCACACTGCAGTGTCTCTGAGGGCCCACAATGACAACGTGAGGACTCTCACCGGCGCCTCTGAGGGCCACACACTAGCACCTCAGAGGGCCCACAGCGGCACCTCCGGGGCCCCGCACCAATGCCTCTGAGGGCCCACACCAGTGCAGGCTTCATAACCGGCGGCCCTGAGGGCACTACACCGGTGATTTTTGGGGGCCTACCGAAGGCACAACACAATCCCTTAGTCTCGCTGAGTTTCCACCCCAATCCCATACCGGCTTCTATCCCAATTCCGGATCTAGCAATCCCCCCCCCCCATGGGTCAGCGGCGCCGCGCTGGTGTCGGTGCCGGGGGCCAGCGCCATCGGGGCGGCAGTCGGCCACGCGCACTCAATGGTTAGCGCTTAGCACCGGCGGCTAGCGCACGCCCGGCGTGTTATCGGCCGTGAGCCGCTCCAAAACGGATGCAGTAACTGGTCGATATAGGCAGTAAGCAGATGAGGAGATGCAGGTGGATTGATAACCGGCAAGCTTTTGTATTTTACGAGGGCGAAGGGTCGAAGTCGGCTGCTACGCCGTGAGCGGATTTTATCAGATGCCGGTTCACTATGACCTTTATCCTGGTCCTGGTCCGCTGACGCACTCTTGGAGAGCCGAGTCACAGCAAAACTCCATCCACGACTGTATCTATACGGCTTACGCTTTTCTGAAAACGTCTGCGTTTGGCCTACGGGCCCGGCCGGCCGGCCGGCCCCGATTGGTGATCCACCAGTGACGTCACTGGTAGTGTTAAGCTGATTGGCGAATAATACATGGGCAGAACCGGGACGACATCCCCCTGGCCTTGGGTAAATCTCTTCCCAACCTTGGGCTGTGAAAATGCAGTTTTATTCACCTCGGTTTTTTGCTACGGACCTCGTGCCTACCGGCACTCGGTCCTCCGCACAAAAACCTCGGTGAATAAAACGCATTTTCCCAGCCCCGGTCGGGAATATATAAACGGACGCCATTTAATTGCGTCCCAGAAAAGCTATTTCTGGCATCTAAAAGCTGACTCGCCCCAAAATTGGTCCTCAGCACCTATTCGGTGGATACCAGCACCAATCATGAAAAATGACCTTAATTAGCTGTTTCTGGCACCTATTCATCGGTACGCCTTACTCTTTTTTCTGAATCTGGCACCTAAATGCTGAGCGTAGCACCAATCTAGTAGAAAAATGAACTACTGGCTGGTAGAATCATGTTGTTCTGGTATAATGACCCCTGGAGTCTAGCCTAAAGGTTGCCAGTGAAGCTACACTCTAAGACAGCCCTGTATTGATCTCAGCATTGTATATGACGTTTAAGTAAGCAAATCATATTGATTTGTTTGAAAAAAACAATATCATTTGAATATTTAAAAGTATTTATTTGTAATGCTTAAAGGGAAACATTTTTTGTGAGTAATTGTCTCGATTTTGACCATTAAAACGGGTATTGTATTTTTTGACGTCATCAAATAGCTCCAAAAAAGAAATGTAATGTTTTCATTCCGTTCAAGGCCGCTGAAGAAACGCGGGATCTTGCGTGGGACATTGTCCGTTGTTTGTTTGCCGCGCAGAGTTGTGCCGTGGTTGTGCCTTTTTCATCCGTTTCTTACTTATGTCATATGTGTGCATGAAGCTTTGATTTTGTTTTTGGTTATTGTGTGGCCGGTCAGTCAAACGCCCCTGTAGAAACCGGATGCTGCGTTTGATCGAGATGGAGTCAGACGATGATTGCAGAAAGCTAATAATATTGAAAAGAGGGCCGGTTGCGTGGCATGTCTGTTCAGAGTTGACATTTTGCTTTACTCCAGTTTATGACCTGAGAGCCTGGCTGGAAGTGACGGATCCAAACTTTTCACGTTAAAATGGCTGAGGGTGCAATAATCTCTAGTCTCTTCTCTACATAGCGGGCTGGTATAGGACCGTCTTGCTATGCTGCACCATAGCTGGCTAGTGATTCTCTTTTGGCTAGAAATGGCATTAATCATTATCTCCACTGGCGAAAATGGCACTTGACATCACCGAATGCAACGTTCATGTTGTTAGGATACATAAAATCAGGAAGATTACGCGAATTAGGTAGGCAAACGTGGAATAAAATAGGTGCTGGATGTTTTGGTTTTGGTGCTGAATCAGCAAACAGCAAATACGGAGTTCAACTAGACGATCTGGCAACTTTAGGCTGTGTGGAAGCAATTAGGTGCCAGATTCAGATATTAGGGTCGAATAAGCATTTTGGGGCTGATCAGCAATTAGGTGCCAGAAACAGCTTTTTAGGGACCAGAAACAAATATTCCCCTATATAAACTCAGGACACACAGAGTTACCCAAAAATTGTCAACCCGCTCGCTTCTTTGAAACAAAAGCAATTACAGAAGCTATAAGCCAACCTATTTCCACTTTTGGGTCTGATTATAGCCTGCTGCGAGTATATATTGCCACGGCTGACCAATTTCATCCCGTTATAGATCAGTTCGGCGGGCGGTCGCTATTCTGAGACTCCACTATGCGGCTTCCGAACCTCCTCTGCCCCATATGAGCGGGATTCGGCCTCTTCGGGGCGTCTCCGGGGCGTCGGTATCGATCCCAATAGAGCACGGTCCGAGCCGGGGCGCAATCAGCGGCCTGCGCCGCGGCCCGGCCGGCCGTGCTCATTAGATGACAGGAGCGGCGGCCGACGCCGTCCGGGACTGGAGAGAGAGAGCCATGGACACATGAGAAAGAGGCAAAGACGCAGTTCGGCGGGTCACGCTGCCAAAAACCACGGAAGCATTGATCAAGACATCAGTCTTCCACCCTCCCACCTGTCATTTTTTCCGGATCATCCTCACATACCCTTGAGCACTGCGCAAAACGTCGCTGGGTAATCTGTGAAGGCACGCGGCCAGGGCTTACCTACATGCATTGTCAGGTCGGGTGATCGAGGATCAAAGTCCTTTGACAATAGACAATGGCACTCGGCGGTGAGTCAGAGCTCAGATCTGGGACAGAGCTGTTCAGAGGGAGACCCAGGCCGGATACGGGTCAGGTTCTGCAGCGGAGCAACTCCTTATGCTCCCTCGCGCTCAGAGTGACGCCACGCCACCAATGAGGGTATCGGTACCGGGAGCAGCGACACGGAGCCATACCGTCACGATTCATAGTGAGAGAGCGGTTGAGAAATATGAGACGTCGTGCTGCTTCCAATCCAGCACCCTAAGCATTCCCTTCATCAATATAAATTATGCTGGTCAAACTCAAGACAACTCAGTCCTCATCAGACGAACCCAGTCTCCTTTAGGCCGACCCCGTCAGCATCACGTCAGACAGACCTGTCAGATGGACCCAGTTCCCGTCAGATGGCCTCAGTGCACCCAGGTCTTCCTCACCCCGGAAGCGGGCCCGACTGCCAACCACCGAGCCGGTGTCTGGCAGCGACGGACAGAGCCCGGGACCGTGCCAGACCCGACCTGGGGGCTCGGCCGACGGCCCGCTGAGAGCGACGGGGTGAGAATAGCTCACCTACCAGGGTGAGAATAGCTCACCTACTGCCGAGGTGAGAATATCTTACTGAGAAGAGCACGCTCGGCGCCGGCGGAGGCGTGCCGCCAGCGGACAGCCGGCATCCCAGAATGCGTCACTTTAGAGTATCCACATTAGGGAAAGTAAAATTTCCATTGCCTGTAACCTGCATGCATTTCTCAACCAGGTAATCTTGTCAGGCGATGTCTGGTCAAACTATGCACTTAAACCAGAATCACCAATCCATGTTTGAGGGAAAGTAAATTGGTTGTTTGCCAACATCAAACGAACATGTATGCGGATGACGTCAAAATTTACCGGAAAATCCTCTCCCCATCTGACGGACTACAACTGCAGCGGGACCTTGACCGTCTGTCGGCGTGGTCCGTCAGGTGGGGACTGACCCTAAATCCAGCAAAATGCAAATCTTTCACGATGACTCTCAGGCGTGCCCCCGTCCGGACCAAGTATTGTGTCGCCGACACCGAGCTGGAATCTGTTGCAAAAATTAAAGACTTAGGTGTAACACTGGACACGAAGCTGACATTTGAGCCGCATGTGTCCGACATTGTCAGTAGAGCAAACCGTGCGCTCGGTCTTCTGATCCGTTCGTTCCAGGTCGGTGTCGGCGAGTCAAAATTCAACCGCGGAGCGGCGCTCGCTGCCTACTACGCTAACGTGCGTTCCATTTTAGAGTACGGCAGCGTGGTCTGGGCGGGGGCGGCCAAGTCCCACACGGTGCGGGTCGATCGGGTGCAGCATAAGTTCCTCATCTGGCTCATATCTCATAGCACTTCTGGACAGACAGCCTCACTTTCTTATGACAGTCTTCTGTCCCACTTCAAATTGCCAACCCTAGCAAAACGTAGAATTCAGCACGACATCATTTTTCTTAGAAACATTGTGCGAGGAAAAATCGATGCGCTAGTCTTACTCGACTCATTCCATCTACATGTGCCACCCCGATCGACCCGCACCCTCACACTGTTCAATGTACCACGAGCACGCGTGAGCACGATAGGAACTGGGATGTTCTGCAGGATCCCAAAACACATGAACGCCTTTTTGGCAAGTAATGCGAGCGCAGACATCTTCTCTGACAGCTTTGGAGTTTTTAGGGCTCGTTTGATCCATCATGTTTTATCCACATAGTCATCTCATTGCTCATGTTACACTCGCTGTTCAGCTCATCTGATGGTTTTTATTGTGGTTTTTATTGTAGTTTTTTAATATCAAAGTTTTTTTCTTTATTTTTACTTTCATATTTACTTATACACGTATTCTCACTCTTACCTTCATTCTCATATTTATACTTCGAACTGTGGATTTTGTTTTCAGTCTGAATGAATGTTCATACTCGTGCGGTTCCCTCATACCGTTGTGTGTGTTGATGCATTTCATTTTCCTGACTTCACCTGTTAGTGGAGAATTTCTCTGTTGGTGATAATCACAAATAAACAAATAAACAAATAAACAAACATATTTATTGGAATGAGCTTTGATGGGAATACGTCAACTACCGCCCGACCATCAAAGTACCAATACCCAAAGAACCACCAGCCTGGTGATGACGGCATTCGAAGGAATGTGTTTCCCGGAACCGCCTTCCTTTAGAACCAGCACTGCGGGCGCGACTGACTGCGCCTGAGGCGAAGTCAGTCGCGCCTGACAGCGACACTGCAGGCGGCCGGACCACCGCCATTCGCCGGCCGTCAGCGGCGACAGTCGGAACCCTCAGAGGTCACAGGAAGGGCCCGCCAAAGGTCAGAGGTCGCCCCTCCCAGACGTCTGACCCGCCGTCCCCAGCCGCGCCGATCTCGACACAGACGGTCCGGCCGCGGCGATAAGGGCCGCTCCGAGATTGGCGGTCGGCGCGGCGTACGGAGAAGCTCTGCGCTGCGCCACTGGCCGTCCGAGCCGGAAGGCAGGACGCCGGCGACAGATCAGGGTCGTGGGGACCGTCTCCGCGCCAGATAAAGGGAGATATGAGAGCCACGGAGCCGTTCCTAATGGCAGACGGATGGACGAAAACTCCTGGGTAGTGGGGAATCGCCTGAGAGCCTGGAAGCTGAGTGCCTCCAGCGGACTTCCAGGACTACTCAGAATCCAAACAGCCAGGACAAAGCAGCTCTTACCCGGGAAGTTGAGAAACTTGATATGAATCAAAAGAACAGAATAACAAAAAGATGCGGACGCAAGAGATCACGAAACGTCACAATGACCTGTGACACACAGGTATGAGTCACCTCCGGTGTTGGCGGCTGCGCTGTTGGACCGATACCAAGCATCCCCTGGAACAGTCCTCTGTTGCGCCCGCCAGCCGCCTCCATCAGCCCGCTTCCGGTGGATCCAGGAGGCCTTACCCCCGGATGGACATCAGATGGGGCACGACAGGACGCCGAGGGCGCAGTGTCACAGCCCACAGAGCTCGGCGTCACAGCCCACAGACCTCGGCGTCACAGCACCGCGTCAGGGCAGTGCCACAGCGTCAGCTCCGTGACATGACCGCTTCCCGCAGCAGTGTGCCGCGGAGACTGACTCACAGGCGCGCCCGACCGACTCATGAGTCATCAGCCGACTCTCCATTGTGTGAGATCAGGTAAAGTGACGGAGACTCTAAGACAGGGCGGACTGTGACTCAGTCCCCCACGTCGCATCAGAGGCAGATGTGAGTCAGGGTTAGCACCAATTCCAGTAGCAGCAAAGCTGGGTATGTGTGCTCAGGATATCTTGCAGAGCTATGAGGTAAGTCTGGTAAGCCGTGTTTGCCAGCGTCCCGATAGCACCCTATCGGGCGGCTGATGAGTCATATCTGAGCACACAGAGTCAGAGTCAGTCGCTGCAGGCCGGTTATTGACTCAGGGCAGGTCAGGCGGTGTAACTTCACGGAATGCCAGCCGGGCGGGATTGGCTGCGACAGCCAGTCTGCCCAGATGCCGGCTGAATCAGTCTCAGAATCTCTTGGCACCTACCGCTGTTAAAGAGAGCTCGCTGGTCCAGAGGGCGGTCTCAGACACGTCAGATCAGCACCTTCAAGGACTGCGATTTTTAGCCCTAAAGTGTCCCCACTTCACCTCACCATCCCCGGCAACTCGTGCCTCGAACACCTGCGGGCTCACCTTAGCTGTCTGTGCGACGCGGTCGTCCCTCGACTATCCGAGGCAAGCACCAGTTGTTCGCGATAGACTTGCACTAGTTTCAGGCAGCCCTGTCTCACCCTTTCAGGAAGTCTTCCTGGCACACAGCGTGGCGGAACCTTCCCGAACAGAAACTCTCGAAAACCTCCCCCTAAACAGCCTGTCTCCCCCTCAGCTGCGCGGCGCCGGCGCGGGTGTGGCAGGTGCGGGCCCGCCGTGCCGACACCTGTGCGTGTCACCTGTCACGGTGTCACGGTGTCACTCTGTGTCAGACCGCTTCCGGCTGAGGGTGGCTGGCACAGACGGAATGAGGGAGAAACAGATGGGGGCGATACTAGGTGTATGAACGAGTATGGGGTCACGACCTGACACGGTGGAGCGCCGCCAGCGTGCTGTGAACGCGGCAGTGCCACGAGAACATGTGTGTCCTTTGATCCTCATATGCGTTTTGATAAATTTAATTGGTTGTTTGGCTAGATGAAAAACGTATTTCCTTGAGACCAGGATCAAGGCATTGTCAATGTGCAGACGGTCAGCTACTGGTAGATAGCCATTCGTCGTAAATGTAATTAATGGTTGCAAAGTGAAGCTGCGCTTCATTTGGCATTGATGTTATTCAGTTTTCATGAGCATCAAACGTGCAGCGAAACGGCACATTGGTTTTCCAACAAAGTGTGATAACTACCGAGAACGTGACCAGCTGGTACAGCAACGGTTCAATGGTTTTTACAAATAGCAATACTCGGCAGCGCCGATCGCCATCGAGTGTTATCGACGATACGGCACAGGCGTGCCGTGCCTGGTCAACAGGTCGGTGGGACCGGGCCAGGTGCGCTGAGAGGGCCCCGGGTGCGCTCAGACGGCCCCAGGTGCGTTCAGACGGCTCCGAGTGTGCTCAGAGGGCCCAGGTGCGCAGAACCTGCGGTGGCACACCCGGAAGACACCGCGCTCGGCGACCGTCCGTCCCACGGGGTGTAAACGCCAGACAGGTGCAGAGGGATGGCCGGGCACGGCAGCAAAGTTGCCACAGCCGCCCACGGGTGGGACAAAGTTCTGTCCGCGTCGCGGGCAGTCTCTCGGCACCTCCGCCTGCGGTCGACAGCGCCGGCGGTCCCGGAACCCGCACAGGGCTGGCGCTGGCGGCCGTCCAGGAACAGTTCGCAGAAGCGCAGCGCCGTGACAGCCGAGCTGCGGCGGCTGCGGCGTGGCGGTGGCAAACACGCCGCACGCAGCGGGCCGATAATGAGTGGGCTATCGAGCGCCGGCCCGAGGCGGGGCCGCGCCGGTCCAAGCTGCCGTCAGAGCACGATAAGTGAGCTCTGATCGAGAGAGCATGCAGTATACCCACAGGTGGACCGGCATGTGTCCACAGGTGTTGTGCAAAAACGGCCGTGCGTGACTTCATTACTGCAAGAGATAGGGAGGTCATGTTGACTCTACATAGGCGGTCGAGCTGATCGTGCATGTGCAGCGGCCGGATTCGTGCCGGATGCTTGGAGTTGGGTCAGCTGGTCGCCGAACCGACCGCTGACCGCTCAGATCAGCTCCGCAACGCTCAGCTGTTATGAGCTGACTGGTCGTGGGAATCAGAACTAATGACACGACCACACGTTTGTGACCGTAAACACGATGCAGCAGACCACAGTGTAGTCTCGCCGCCAAGCGGTTTTGCATGGATGATTACGACTGTAAATACGTTTAATGCACTGTAACCATTTCGGAGATTTGGGGATCCAGTTAAATCGGGAAAAATGTTTGGCATCGAAAGTGAGCTGGAGCAGCTGAGGTAAAAACCGCTGTTCTCCACTGCAAGCTTATCACGCGCAGCATCGTGTTAATCATCAGTGGACCGTGAACACCAGGCCAAAACGATCAACTCGAATACACACTGCCCCTCACCACCATATAAAGGTCCAGCCATATATACGAGCAACAACCTGCTCCCAAAAATGCATCCCTCGCATGAGCGAACACCCGGGATGAGTGCAGTTCATTATAGCTGTATCCTGCCAAAATGGTAACATTCCGCATCTCTGACCCGGCCGACCCGACCCGGCGTCACCTGATGTCACCGTTTGGCCCCTCAGACCTCAGGCCTCAGACCTCAGTGGACCACCTACAGAGCGCCGCGTCACCGGCGAGGAAGCGGGCGGTGCAGTAACAGCCGCCGACCATCACGAAACTCCCATCCCGCTAAGTGGCGGTGTTAGGCGGCACGTGCCGGCGCCGGAAGTCATCAGAGAGTAGGCGCCGCGGGTGCCAGAGAGATTTAGGAGTCAGGTCGACGATCAGACTGCTTCCAAGAGGTTAACGGTTTCCCGGCGACGAGCATATGCAAAGCAGCGACGAATTGGTTGTTGGGCGAGTAAAAGAGCATTTCACGTCACAATAGCGAAAATATACTATACACCAGAAGAAAAAAAAACATTGAAATCTAAAATGCCTGGAAGGAAGCCAATAACAGCGTTCCCAATGTGGCATCAGCTACCAACTTGAATGCGACTAATCGTTAAGTAAATGTGCCAAGATATCACGTTGCAAAGGATTAAGAAGCTGGCTTTGAGGTAGGCTAGGGCTAATATGACGAACGATGTTATCAACAATGTCACAACAAAAATCATCCCAACGTCCTAATTTCACGCTAACTCATAAAACGTTGAGAACAATAGATTGCGACAAGTTGGACATGCGATAAAATACCGAGATAAGACAAACAACAAAAGACGAGCCTCGCACCAGTCTATGTATGTACAATCTCTGAATGCATGCAGACCATCACTTTTACTGCTGCGGAGTGATAAGAAATGGATTAAGGCACCGATGCAGCAAGTGGGAGGGAGGGGAAGGGTGCAACCGATAAAGAGTGGGGGGGGGGGGGGCGTTACCGATACTGAGCGAAAGGGAGGGGGCGCCACCGGTCAGCGGGAGGGAGGGGAGGGGCGTTACAAGTCAGCATGAGACAGGGCAGGGGAGGGGGCGGCGCCGAAACAGTGAGGGGGTGGGGGACGGGCGAGGGGAAGGGGCGTTACCGGTCAGCGGAGTGAGGGGAGGGGGAACGTTACCGATCAGCAAGAGAAAGGGGAAGGGGAGGGGCGTTACCGGTCAGCAGGGGACAGGAGTGGGGGAGGAGGCGGTACCGGTCAGCAGGGGAGGGAGGGAGGGAGGGAGGGAGACAGACTTTACCGGTGAGCAGCTGCCAGGAGACGCGGCCGGTTCACCCACACGGGATGACTCACTCGGACGCTCCACCTCACGCGAGGACGACCCGCGGCGGTCAGTATTCACCGGTCGGCACACGGCACACCCTGTACCGGACAGCCTGTGTCACGGCCAGCCGCCTCTCTGCACTCGGCCGCAGTACCAACCTGGCGGCGGCGGGCGCTCACGGCTGCCCGACAGTGGTGCACGAACACCCCCTCCGCGCCCCCTCCCCCTGCGACAAAGGCAGGAAAACCGAGCCAGCCGCCAGCGGCCGCGCCGGCAAAGGAGAGCCCCCGACGGCCAATGACATGGCCGCGGTGACTTTCCACGGCCAGGTGGACAGTTGGCGTGAGTGAAAGCCCCGGGGGCATGGGAGAGAGGGAGGGAGGAAGGTCGCGACACGAAGCAGAGCGGAGGGATAATCATCGGCATCATGTCGGACATGACCGCCCCTCCGCTAACGAAGTTCCGCTGGCAGTCGCAGTCATGACAATAGAATGACTACCGAGACAGCTCGGCCGGCAGCCGGGTCACGTGACCCGAGCAGAGGTCACGTGTCAGGGGGTCACGTGGCCGGCTTCTCCGTATCGGTGCTGACAAAGACAATGTGGCCTGAAGGGTTCGACAAACCAGGCTGCTTGACGGTTTAGCCTAAATCTAAAACCGTCGTGCTCCGTGGAGCTCACAGATCCGCCAGCTATCTTTTCGGAGCACAGTTGGCAGTGGAAAGGGAGTGAGGTCACCGTTCAGCCCATACTGGCGGCCCGAGAACGCTGATAGAGCTGCCTCAGTCGAGGGCATAGCCGTCAGAGGCATATAGCTTCTGAGTCGTCGGAGAGCGAAATGAATGATCATGAATGAACAAACGAATCAACCGTGACCACTATCAATACACAAATCGCCTCCAGATTTTCGAACTTAATCTCTTCCGCTGGAATCGTCCGTGGTGCAGTGATTATTACGTACTAAGTGCTTGACATAAGACCAAAATGTCAGACCTCGACAGCCACAGAGTGCTACGCAAATGTAGGAAAACTCTTTTATAACGAGATTGCTTCATGCTTCTTAGTTAGCAGGCACATACTTCATCAAATATAAATTATCTGGTAAAACCTTCGAGGAAACAGCGCGTTAACAGTCGCAAGGAAACTATTCTCAGTTTGGATCACGCTTAGGAAGGCTATCAACGGATCTTTAACTCATTAAACTATAACTTGTCTGCATATGTACAGAAAGCGACGCTAGAAACTTCCGGTTTGTATTGCTAGACAATCGACCCGTGCCACAAAGAGAACGACAATACCATGTTTTCCGGTAGAGAAATATCCACCTCACCAAATCAATCAACTTCTTACTGCCGAGCTGAAGGACAGGCTGGGGTTGGACCACCAACAGGGCCGCGACGTACCGGCATTCATACCTCGCCGAGCCCAGACAAAGCCGAGCACGGCGACCGCCTGCCACAGACCAATCATGGCGATACAGAGGCGTGAAACGGCACCGCAGTGTCGCACCCAGACATGTAGCCGACGCCTTAGACCGCCACATCGCGCGGAGACATGGTCCGACCGCGCACATACACCGGCACACGGCGAACAACACCCAGCTTCAGCCACATACGGAAATCGAACAAAGATACCAACCACTGCGAACAAAGAGGCCCGACGCTTCCACCTTGTCGGCAGCTGACCAGGTCTGAGCAAAAACAGCTATCGATACAAGTGTCCCCGACAGCCGCGTCCACCGGCCGCTCCTCCTCTGTTCCGGAGACCAGAGACAGCAGTGCATGGCCTTGGCGGGTCGGCGCCGGTCCTGACAGGTCATCTGTCGTCGGTAGCGAGTCAGCGTCGGCCCTGCCAGGTCAGACGCCGGTCAGATTGTCTGCTGTCCCTGGCACTGCAGGGCTGCGGAGTCGATGGATTTTCAGTGACTCCCACTCCGACTCCGGATTTCAAAAACCAATTCCGACTTAGACTCTCCGAGTCCGAACAAAACTGTTGTGTTTACTCCGACCGACTCCAACTCCGACTCCCAAGCTCTGCCAGATCTGCGGAGTCGATGGGGATTTTCGGTGACTCCGACTCCGACTCCAGTTTCCGAAATAGACTCCGATTCCGAGCCCGGTCAGAACTGTCGACTCCGACCGACTCTGACTCCGACTCCGCAGCCCTGCCTGGCAGGTCGGTTGCCATCGCTGTGAAGTCGGGGCCAGGTCGGCGCCGTTCCTGGTGGGGGTCAGTGGAGAGTGACGTGCGGTAGCCCCGCCCGGCCGGGCAGCTGTTCCGGAAGCCACGAGCCGTTCTGGACACTGGCCGCCCAGCAGTTTCACTGGTGATGAAACGCACGGAACGCGCTGACCCGCATGGGTTGCGTAGGGATGAACGGAGCAACTCGGTATCTCTGGATCTTGCGCAACTGGCATGAAGTCTGCCCCAGCAAACAGCATTGAAATGGGAACAGAGAAAATCAACTCTGCCAACTGTCCAGCAAATGGCGTGTGTTGACGCCGTTATCGTAGTAAATATCCTTGTTAGAAGTATGCTGCCTCAGCACCACCAAAGATGAGTGTTTTGTTCGAGAAGTACGAGTAAACGAACTCACGAGGCGCCGTACACCGAGTGGGAGACAAGAAAAGATAAACAGTATGTAGACGACCTCTGATCCCGAGAAAAACTCACTCCAAAAACATGCATGAAAAACACGAGCCAACAAATAAACCAGACGGCGATAGATTCGTCAGCCCACCATCGCAGTCGCAATCGGACAGCACATGTTATCAGGGTGGCCTCAGCCGGATTAGCCCCGATCCGCGTGTAATCCGGTGCGCAGCCGCTGTATCGGCGGAGTTGGATTCGCCGGAGACGGGCCCATCCCGCCTGCAGCTCCACCCGGATAGCGGCGGCGCGTCCTCCGCCAACACCGATGACGTCCTCACCGCCCTCTGTCCTATGCCGAGAGCCGGCGATACCGACACGATATCCTCCTCCCTCCCAGCACGACCCCCTCTCACCTGAGACGGCCCCACTGGCGGCGGCTGAGGCTCCGGCAGGGCGGCTCTCACACCGCTGCGCCACCAGCGACTCAGGTGTGACTCAGAGGTCCCGATTGAGCCCTCGGCCGGCGGCAGCGCGATACGCTATCGTACCACCGTCACCGGCGGACAGCAGCCGCGCGCGGACCGACCACCGTGGGTGGATGTCGGTCCTCGGTTCTTGCTCTGTGGTCCTTTGTCCGCGGGTTGGTCCGGTCCACAACCCGCGACCGTCGTACTCTTGCAGCTGCCACACTACGGCAGGCGTCTCCACACACAAACACAAACACGCGACACAGAGGCGCGGGTGTGGCGGGCGGCGGGGGCGCGTTGCCGGCGGCGGCGCGCTGCGGACCGTCTGCGGCGGCAGCTGGAGGCGAGAGCGGCCGGCCGGCCGGCCGGCTGGACCGGGAACAATGCACCTGCGGCCGCCACCGGAGCAGAAAGGTCCGCCGCGCTCAGCCGTGACACCCGCCGACACCGGAAGGCGGCCAGCGGCACGGCGCCGAGCGCGCCCGCCGGGGTCGCACCGCCCGCCGGGGCGCGGAGGGTACTCTCCACAGGGCAGTACCCTCCGAATGGGCCAAGAATGGGCCATCAAATTCAACGATTCCAAAACAGTACAACAAACATTTTCCCACAAACCAAACAATACATCACCAAAACTCACTTTCGGAGGACTTCCAATACCCATAACAAAAACACACAGGCACCTTGGATTGACCTTTTCTAAAGACCTAAGATTCCACGAACACATAAACGCCATCCTTACAAAAGCTAACAAATCCCTCAGTCCATTATATCCCATAGCACGATTCCTTCCCCGAAACACTCTCGACGCAATCTACAAGACGTACATTCGACCACATCTAGACTACTGCGACACTATTTACGACGGACACATTACTATTCACGACACCATGAGACTAGAGACATTCCAAAACAGGGTAGCAAGACTAATAACAGGAGCACTTTTCAGGACCTCTTCTGACAAATTACGTTATGAATTAGGATGGGACAAACTAAAAACCAGACGACAACTTCACCGACTACTACTTTACCACAAACTATCAACACCCGGACGTCAAAATTTACCCTCTTATGTCACCTCTCTTCTACCGAATTCACGACATCAAGCCACACAAAGGACGCTAAGGAACGCCGCCCACCATTCCCAGCCACATGTACGCACAACCAAACACCAACGCACATTTATAACACTCACAGGAAAACAATGGAATCAACTACCAAACTCAATTAAGCATCTTCCCTACAAAGACTTCAGAAATGAGATCAAAGAGCTCATGTGCATGAACAAGCCTCCTCTTTACTACTCATACGGCACCACGACACTTAACACAATGCATACAAGAATACGACTTAATATGACGATACTAAACGAACATAAGTACAAAATACAAAAGACAGATAATCCTAAATGTTCATGTGGCAATTCCCAAGAAAACGTAAAACACTTTATATTTTCATGTCCAAACTACGACCAACAAAGAGACATACTCTACAACAGCCTGCGTCGCATCCTTAACTTTGACCTTAAACAAAAACCCAAATCATACCAACTTGAAGTCCTCCTGCACGGCCGCGGACTCGGTGGCGGGGGCGGTCGGCTGGTGGCTTGGCACTTCCAAAAATTTTTGCAAGAGTCAGGTAGATTTACCGGTGGATACTAAATTACCTATTCTGTTCGCTGAGCCGGGTGGGCCCGCGCCCGTCGCTGGGCACGCGTGGGGGCGGCTGGCTGCGCGGGGCAATCCTAGACACGGCGGCGGCGGTAGTGGTAGTGATACTGGAGATAGTGAAGAGGTCGAGATTTGGCGCCTCGAGATGAGCCCATGGCTTTTGCGCCAACTCTCCGTGATACATACTCGATGTACCTCATGTATTATGTCAATAAACTCCGTGTGTGTGTGTGTGTGTGTGTGGGCAGCGCTGCTTCTTACACCGGGGAACAGCCCATCATCCAGTCTCAATGAATTGTGGGAGATGCCGCGGCAGCAATGCGCCCCATTACGTGTCTTAGCTGCGGGGACTTAGCCAGCAGACTAAACATGTTTTGAAAAACAAATAGTTACGAATGGAAACAATGGTCCATGGGACCTCCCGGTTTCCGAGAGGGCTACCGGAGAGCAATAGGGCACGCGGAATAGGCTCCTCAATCGCCCGGTTCCGAACAGCTAACTCATGCTTGTCTGTACTTACAAGACAGGCGAGCAGGAATGCTTTTGAGGTTCGGCCACTACAGTCTCTCAGGCTGGATCCGCCATCATTGGAGGGCTGTCCGTAGGCATGTTCCCAAATAAGACACCAATTTAAAGGCTAAGGTAATAATAACAACATTAGCGACCTTCGGTACCACCGTTCGCGGCCACTGAAGCCTAGCACCAATGAAAGCTGCCGATAGCAGTGGCCAGCAGCAGGTAGAAAGTAGATAGTCCATTCACAGCCCAGCAGGTAGGATTCAGCCACATTGACCACCAGCTCATGGGGACGATCAAACACTCCAGGGCCGTCGGACAGAGACCGGTGGTTATCAGCACAGACCAGTCGCCAGACCATAGTCTGGTTGTGCACAGTCATACAGCATCGCTTATCGCAGCCATTAACACAAACTAGCAGCCAGAACAAAATGCGAGTCACAACCAAAGAGCGCCAATTGCTGTTCATGCGGACAACATCCCCCAGCACCAGGAGCTAACCACGACTATAACTCACCATCGCCGCATCTCGTTCCATCGCTATAGTCTGTTCCATATCAAGCTTGCAGTCGGAGTTTCTTGGGCAGATCGCTCCTCCGCTCAAGAATTTGCGTCTTAAAATGTAAGAGCTGTATATACAGAAATCACGCACTGCTTTCAGCAAAGCACTTCGGCTGCAAGCTTGAAACGGAACAGAGTATAGCCGATACTGTAGTTAGTGTGTCATCCCTCACCGATCCCGGCCAGACATCCGGAGCACCACTGCCCACCATAGGGCGGTATGGGTCGACGGGACGCTGGGAGCGGGGTTCAAGGCGCGAGCCCGGTAACGGCGCATCCCTCTGACGACCCTCCCCAGGCTCCAGCCGGTCTCTACATGGATCCAGCTGTTGCCGCCTCTCCCAGCCATCCAGAAAGTGAATAGGGCGCCACACGACGGCGTAAAAATGGCACCCGAAGGCCTCAAAATGCTGGCAGATGGGTTGAGATCAGTTGACAGCTCTCAGCTACTTCCTTAGGTACCCCTAAGTCCTTGCATCTAACTGTAAAATCATTTAGTAGTTCCTCCTCATGCATTGTGATGCTTGAAAAAATGCACCATGAAATGAAATACAACACAACCTGAATATGAGCCTAATGAATAAGTATCTAATCATAATGAACATGCAACATTGCTATTAACAAACTCAAAAAGCAAAATTGAGTAGACAAGATGACACTGACACATAAATGTTTGTTTCCAACTGTTGCAAGGATACATTCTGCTCTGTTTACCATGGTTTTCAATTAAGTACCTAAGCATTTTTGCAGCCAAATACTATCTGCAGAGTCAATTGAAAAATAAATTTGCAGATGTCATGCCTGCCAATAAACTGCTACACAAGCAATCACTAATTATTTACAAAGTGGCATGCAGGGTGAAAAACAATCAAGCCAACTTTAAAAATATATGCACCGGGTTTGGATTCAAATAAATCTTCATGGAATGGCCTTTATAATGGATCCTCTATAATAACCATTTGGTTGCACAGTCAATCTATTTACTACAAGGTGAAGGGCACAAGACAGTGGCAAAATTTCTCACCTGAAGTTTAGGCAGCAGGACATTCATTTCCAAATTGGCCAAGTTTTCCTGGAAACATGAGTGGTTTGTTTGTTTATTAAGGCTGAAGCAGACTCTTCCCATATTCAGTAAATCACATGCAAGAGCCTATTCAAATACATCATAGTTCTGCCTGCATCAATCACATGCAGGAGGTGCGTGCGATTGATGCGAGCGTGCTTCCATGTATTTGAATAGGCTCTCGCATGCGCATGTGATTTCCTGAATGCAGAAGTCAGTTTCGACAGTCATATCATAGGCATATCCCATATGAATTTAATTCAGGTGGCAAAAAATTAGCGAAATGGTGATGCCTTCATTTGCAGTAAACCTCACAACTACCATAAAAGTGACACATTGACATGCCATAGCATTGAATCGAGGTACAAACTAAACCATAAAATACAATAGCAAGACATTGATATCAGTGGCCAATGATCAATTGGAATCAGAATAGATGACGCCCTGTTGCTGTAGACTGCAATTTCAATGCTGGTGCAGGTGACCAACAGACGCGCCTCTTCCTCTTCTCAACCTACCTTCGACAATGTTGATGTGCTCAGACTGGTTAAAAAATAGCTACAAACTAAAAGCGCGTAAATGCATCAATCGGAACCTACCACGACGGGATATAGTTTGAACATCGCAACCAAATATACCATCTTGTTCTTGTTCTTGTTGGATTAGGGCGCGTGCAAAATACACTACAATTAGCACCAACATTTCATAAAATCATCTTCGTCACATTTCATGTTGTTTGTTTGTTTTGGTAGTTCAGCAGAAAGCATGTATTTGTAACAGATGCGCCATGAATGAATAAACTTATTTGTTTTTGAGAAAATACGACAGGAATGTATTCCATATGGTAAACAAACATTTCCTTTGGAAAATTGAGTTGCAACAAGTGTTTTCATTCAAATGTTTGATATCTTTTTCACATTTTCATTCATGAAACAACAATAACCCGGTTTACATAGGGTTTGTTGCAAGCTTATATCTCCGTCCGTGATGTTGCAAAAGATGCCAATGGTGCATAACAATTTACAAAATGATCCCCTCTAAATATTTGAAGAACACTGCATCGAAATTATCGCCAAATTAACGAGCTAGAGCCTCGTCAAATATGCTATGTAAACCGGGTTAATATCGAAAAGTATAACTGAGGCACCTTGCTGGCGAAAAAGTAACAAACTATAAACCATTTCTTGGAAATAATTTGTACACGCAAAATTTGACAAAAAACAAAATTTGTTGGTTTGAAAATTGATGAAAGATATAATTATTATCTTTCATGCAAAGTACATGCCTATTTCCGAAATGGACTGCAAAGCTTTTTAAAATGCGATAATTTTTCTGCCTGTTATTCCTGATCTAAAATATTATAAATATTTCTAAAAGACTTATTTAAAAAAATGTAAAAAGCAATGTGTAAAAAATTAGCGAACTAATCATCTACTGAATCAAAATACAGTAAAGTTGCTCAGTTGAGTGAGCGCCTTCCGCTGAAGATCCTTCACGAACTTCTGTCGGCCCGGCAGTCTCGTTCAAGGCGCGCGTGGCTGTTGGGTGCATTTCCGGGACTCTCGTGCGTCAAAAAAGCGTTCCCTGGCCGTGCTTGGATTCAATAAACAGGTTGGTTGTTATTGCGAGTGTTTCATAAACCGGTGTACTCTAAACCGACTCCTCTTTGGCGGGTTGTGCTGCTCATTTTGCGCCGGGCCGGGAATCTTCCCAGTCCCGTGAAGGTGTGGCACCGTTGAAACAGTGCGGCTGTGGGTTATGCGTTGGTCCGCCTATTATTTCTTTGCAGCTGCTGGAGATAAAGTCTTCGCGTCAGAACGTCCTGTGTGCATGCTTTATATTAAGAGTTATGTTAAAAGCTGTGAATGGCGCGAATTGTTTAGTTCATGACCCAAGTTTTTGTGTCAATATCCTTTGCTTTAGATTTTGTCAATTTCCATTGTCTAGCAGATGGTAATGATGAACTGGTGTTGTTTTTGTAGTGGATTTGAAGATACTGCAATATTTTAGCAGAAAATAATGATCCATCAGGCAAACTTTAAATTACAAACTTGTGGTGATTACTTATAGTGCAAAATTGACATCAAAATTTGTACTCTACCATTTAGTTCACTAGTTCAAAGGCTGAGTACTTAGGTTTTGGATTGGCTTAAGCAGCAGACAAGCAATCTTCAAAATAGGGGTTAAATTGGTGACACCCACTTATGCTAGAAATCAAAATGTATTTTTCCCTTACAGGATGTATTAGATATAGGAGGATTAGTGGTTTGGGTCCAATGATTTCTTGATTGACTGCTTTGATCTGACATTTGTGCTGGATGTAGTCTACAATTTATGGGTATGAAGTAGTAAGTGTTCCTCATCAGAAAAAGGGTTTCAGATTGCAGTTTATGTTGGAAATGTGTTTTAGTTGCACAATGAAAAGTGGGGTCAGTAACATACAAAGAAGTTATGACTATTAAACCCATGCTATAGGACAGGGAAGTTCAGTTTGTATTGGTTCATGGGATGATTGACATGAAATGCACAGCTTTGTGCCAATGTTTGAATGCATCCTGTTTTGTGCCAATGTTTGATGACTTAACTTCAGGATAAGCAGATAACATTGAGCTGTTGAACCCCATTTGTCTTGTTTGGCAATGCCTTGGTCCTGGGATGAAGAAGCTCCTCAGACATCAGCATGAAAGTAAAAGATAGTAAAATCAGTCTAGTCATTTACCAGACTAAGCACTAAAACACTGAGTAGCAGTGATGTTTAAAATTGGTTTTAAAAGGCAACCAATTCACATTTTTGGGCAGGGTTAGGAACCAATACTGTGAGTAAATAACACATTGCCAATATGTTTGGATGGAATACTTAGGATGGCATTTGTTTGCAATTGATTTGATGAGCCTTAATTGCACCCACTGAGAGGCAAGTTAGAAAGCCTTTCTGTAAGCAGCTGGATAGACACATGTTAATGTGACAGCTGGCAGTTCAGCGCCATCAGTTCAGCTCATTCTGGAATGCTGATGTTTGTGATTAAATGAAATCCATGATAAAGTAGTGCCACCCAATGCATTTAATTGAGTTTTGGTCAGACATTCTGTAAGTTGTAACAGTTCTCGACCCTAGAGATGCTATGGGCCTGTTTCAGTGCCTCCAGAGAGCGTTCCAGCGCCTCCAGAAAGCTCGCCAAAGCTTCAGAAACCTCCAGTAGCCTCCAGAAAAAAAGGACTTTTGACTGATATTTTACAACTTGAATGTAATGAAAATTACATTGCTATAATTTTGCTAATCTTTCTTACTACAATTGAAAACAAACTTTGCGTTTCAAGGCCGGAGAACAATCGTCATTCTTTCGGTATTTGTGACGCCAATCTCCAGAAATCTCCAGTCAAGAGTTTCTATTGGAGGTGGTGGAACAGGCCCTATGTCCAGTCCTAGAACCATAAGTCTGCAACAGATTCCTGTGACAGTCTTCAACCAAGAGATATCATGCTCAGTCCCACAAGTCAGTGGCAGATCTGACCCCCTGAAAAGTGTGCATCGGTTGGCCCGCGCTCATTGACCAGGTTTTCTGGTAACCGGCGATGAATGGTCTCCCTGTTCCGGGAGGACCGTGTCGCCATCTGTGAGCGGCACAGTAAACTTTGCTGCTGTACGGGACCGGGTGCGCCGCGAGCGTAGTGTCCCCGGGTAGCCGGCCTGTGGGCGTGCTACGAGCTCCGTTAGCAGACGTTAGGGCCATGGTCTGATTACTAACTCGAACTTAATTTAGATAATGGACAGTGAAGCAGGGAAAATTGAACCATTTGTTCTATCAATCCATCGCTTATTCCAACCAACTGCTTGGCGGTACTGGGGGATATCCAGCAGTGACCGTTTATGCGTCAGCTGTGGTATACGGCTCAAATGGACTGGATGGATCGTGCGTTGTTGGTCATTGGTGTGACAGGTAACTGACGCCGCTCTCCCTCTCCGCAGAGATGGCCACCGACAAGGACGAGCTGGTGCAGCGGGCCAAGCTGGCCGAGCAGGCCGAGCGCTACGACGACATGGCCGCCGCCATGAAGAGCGTCACAGAAACAAGTGAGTAGGCCTTAGACAGGGTCGCATCTGTGCTGAGTGGTTACTGCCCACTAGCTCGGCTAGGTAGGTCGTGGACTCGTTGAGTCGCTCCGACGCACTATACAGGCCTTTTCTGGAGATTGGTGACGGCTAGTGGGGACCGACTGAGGTGACTGCTGAATGAAAGCGCCGAATAGGCTCCTCGATTGTGTTCAGCCCGTGCGGCGGCATTATTTCATGATCGGATGGTGCAGGCCAGAGCCTGAGCGGAAAGGTTTGCGTAGCTCAGACTCGACTTGCAGAGGTTTCCCACGGGCAAGGTATTTAGCTATTCAAAATGTATCGTATATGTAATGTAAAATGTATAGCTATTCAAAATATTTATAGCTATGTCCTTGTCGTCCTTGTCGGTGGCCATATGTATAGCTATTTAACATGTAAATAGTCCACGTGGGTGTCCGTCTCCCGGGCTGACGGATGGTCAGGGCCCCGTTCGATCCGCTTCCATGCCGTTCATTTTCCCACAGCGGGGGTGGCCCGCGGTCAGTGGCAGTGGTCGCGTTACAAAGTCTGTTCGGGGTGAACTATGCTGAGCTTATTTGAGCACGTCAAACATTCGGCGAAATCCCGCCGTGCACGTGTAACTTTCGGATACGGATATCGGCACACGGGATTTGTAAATGCGCTGCGCAGATGGGGTTTGGAAGGCATTCCATACAAAACATATAAGCTGCTGCCCTTGATCACGTACTTGCGGAATGTTTGGACAATTCCATATGGGCGGTACCATAGAAGGACCTTGTTGAACCATTTATCAACTTTAAATCTTCAAGCGGGGCTGGCAAATGAACCAGGCTTATGGGATTGCCTATACACAGAACTTTTGTCATAGAATATGTTCACCAGTTTGTTATTTCGCTCATCTTCAAAAGAAAATGTATGTCGCGTGATATGACTTAAAAAGGGTTGAATGCCGCCGTTTTCAATCTTCGTTGGACGGAACGTGATGCTGGCGGTGCAAAAGAAAAAAGAAATGTTTGGTTACTTGGATCCAGACATGTGCATGGATCCGAGAAAATAGATCTGGGATCTGATCTCGGATCAGACAGGAGTAGATCTAGCCCTAATTTATCGAGGGATCCGTAGGGATCACAGATCCGAGTCTCATTTTTGCTTGTGATCTAGTGAGAGCATAGATCCTCACTTATTTTTCGTCAACACAGAAATCCCCCAAAACACTTGTAACTCACAAACGTTCTCTTTTAGTGATCTCATGTGATTGCGCGTCATAATCCATAGTTTGTTAGCACTTGTTGACATAGCAACCCTTTTAAAATATGGTTCCAAATGTTGTGCATGGTGGGATCCACCTAGATCATAGACCCATGTTCTTGGTTTATCGTTAGATCGTTTGAGATCATAGATTCAAGGTTAATTTTTCACGCCGCATCCGACGGGATCATAGATCCTTACCTGCAGTTTGCTCCGAGATCCACTGGGATCGTAGTCGCTCGGATCCATGCACATGTCTGCTTGGATCCCAGGCAGATCATTCTGGAATGTAATAAGCGTTTGGCCAGTTGAACGCTCTCACGGCTTCTGCTTAGCTTCAGCCTAGCTTCAGCTTCAGCGGCGGGCCCTTAAGCCCCATTAAACCAACAACAACGGGCAGCGTCCATTTTGTTGTTGGTGAACGGTGTTTACCTTCGCTGAGTGCAGTAGGTAGCTCGTGGGCTGTTCAGTGCGTCCCCACTCCGCTTACGCTTACCACTGTCAATGCCATGACGTCAGCATCTCTGCTTCTTGCAGCATTCGCTGATGTTTCCGAGATATCACGATAAATTTTTGCTTCTCTACCAGGACAAATTGTTTTGTACGTCTAAAAAGCATTCACTGGTTACCAACGTTGTGCCAACCGCTTTCTGCTTAGTTACGATACAAAATGCGTTGTCGGCTGCCGAAGGATCGATAAATGCGAGTAGTGATGAACTTTTCCCGGTTCTACTCAATTTCGTCTAGTCTGATATGAGCGTTCTTGACATTACTGAGAAACAAAATTGGTAGCCGTTAGCGTGCTTCCTGATGATCGGCGTTTTTTGGCCTTGGGACCTGAAAGCCACGTGTTTCGTGCTGCCTACCGATGAGGCCGATAATCACCAGCCGGTAACTCACATGTATGTATATGGCAAAAGTGTTAGCAGCTTTGTGTCCTGTTACGGGAGGTTACTACCGAACCGTGATCAGGATCGGTCTAGTTATGACAGCGGAGCGACATCAATTCATTCAAAATTCTTCCATCACTTAGGAGCCACCGTATGTGGGCGTATCTATGTACTGAGCAGCCGAAGTGTCGGCCGTGGAAGGATGAGTGATGGTGTCCGCGCAAATGTGCCGCGTGTTCGAACGGGCCAGAACTAACGGGGAGGCTCAATTCATTCAATCGGTTTGACTCGTATACCGTATCTCTCATCTCGTAGCGTGTTATGGGCGTCGATGACCAATGCTGTTCGGCGTGCAGCATTGGTCATCCATCAGTTTCATGGGACTGATCCGAAACGTATTGACCTGTGATATGTTGAATTGTTTGTCACAAAGTTTGAGAGGGCCGGTCGTGCCACTGCGGGTCTGTCTTGCTGTAGGTGGCTCACATTGTCGCACATTATGAAAGCTTCATATGGGGCATTCGGTCGAGATCAAGATATGTTTACGATAAACTTGAACTCGTCATCCGGTCGGTGCAATTATGTGGATGGGTAGTCACATTGCTGCCTGAGATACAGTCATGCTCAAGTTGCTTGCACCCTATTCCCTAACCTATTGACCTGCTTTTGTCGCGCCACCCCTGGCCAGCTCGGGTCATTCGATTGACGTGAGGCCTGTCCGATTTCAGACAACGAGCTCAGTAACGAGGAGAGGAACCTGCTCTCTGTGGCCTACAAGAACGTGGTCGGCGCCCGGCGGAGTTCCTGGAGGGTCATCTCCAGCATCGAACAGAAAACAGAGGGCAGCGAAAAGAAACAGCAGATGGCCAAGGAGTACCGCGAAAAGGTCGAAAAGGAGCTCCGCGAAATCTGCAACGATGTCCTGGTACGTACTTCTAGCAGGAAGTGAAGGTAGTTGGAAGTGTGCGTTGACGACTGCGCTAGTGCGTTTGTGTTTTGATTTCAATTTGGGTGATGCTGGGTTCTTGATGCGTCTGGTGATCGCCTGTGCAGTGCCGCCATGTTCAGTTAGTCGATCTCGGTGGCAGAATACCGTAGTGACCGGCCGCTTCCTGTTTTCAGCACCTGCTGGACAAGTTCCTCATCCCCAAGGCCTCCGTGGCGGAGTCCCAGGTCTTCTACCTGAAGATGAAGGGAGATTACTTCAGGTACCTCGCAGAGGTCGCGACGGGAGACGCCCGCACCGGTGAGTGCCAAATCGTGAATCTGGTGTGGGGCACACACTGGAGAACGCGACCAAGTGTCTTGTCGCGTTGTTTTTTTGACGGGACATCCGGGTTTTATGTGATGTGTTGTAGAGTGTATAGACGCCGCTAGATTAGTTTTCTGGCGAAATGTTTTGATGACGAGTATCTGGTTATCTGTTAAATCCAACTTGCTCTAAATGTAACTGGTAACTTTTTTGCAGCCATTGTTGACGACTCTCAGAAAGCCTACCAAGATGCATTTGAGATCAGCAAGACCAAAATGCAGCCCACCCACCCCATCCGGCTCGGGTTGGCGCTCAACTTCTCAGTGTTCTACTATGAGATCCTCAACTCGCCCGAGAAGGCGTGTCAGTTGGCAAAACAGGTACTGACCCGTGACTACCGTGTGCCCAGTGTAATTATGTTCTCTCTTCTCTCTCAGCCGTTGTGAGCGACAGCCAGAAGGCCTATCAGGATGCGTTTGACATTGCCAAGGCCAAGATGCCCTCAACCCACCCTATCCGGCTGGGACTCGCCCTCAACTTTTCCGTTTTCTACTACGAAATCATAAATTCTCCCGATAGGGCTTGTCACTTGGCAAAGCAGGTATGGGCCACGTCGGTGGCGGTTTATGCAGTGCCTTTCTCTAATATCTAGTCCTCTAATTGTAGTCCGTAGCCTTCTGGACTAATGCTTCCCAAACTTTCAAGACTTCCTTTTGTTCTAGAGTATTTTTGGGCGTTGCCCGGTTTCCCAAATGCAACGTTTATTTTGTGCTGAGTGCACATGTGTGTGTGTGTGGCCGATTTGTAGTGCAGTCTCAGGGCTGCTGCATTCAACCAGAGTGTGTGGTGAGCCTGCTGTGTTTTACGACTAACAACCGTGGCCGTGGCAGTCTGCTAACATTGGTTTGCGGTTTATTTGTGCGTCCTGAGCGCAGACTGCGCCTCTCATGTGGTCCCGCGTGCTGTTGTCTTCAACGATTGTTGTCTCTCCGGCTGTCTCTCCGGATTGTTCAACTCGTTGACCCGTGCTCTCGTCTGGCAGGCCTTCGATGACGCGATCGCAGAGCTTGACACGTTAAGTGAAGACAGCTACAAAGACTCCACCCTCATCATGCAGTTGTTGAGGGACAACCTCACGTTGTGGACGTCAGATGCTCAGGTCAGTAACTCGACGTCGCCCACGGGAAGGGAATCAGGGTCAACTAAGAAAAACAAGGGAAATACTAGTAAAATAATTGTCACGTCATGGCCTCTTACATTTTTTTTTTTTTTGCCCCGTATGTCCACGCAGCCAATATCAACTTGTAATAGACAAAACCTGCGAATGGTTAGCTCGTGAGAGTGCTTTAAAGTTGAATTAAATGTGTGGCTGGTATCGGGCGCATTATCCTCAGTGAATGTCGCTAACTGATATGTTCTGTGTCGTTCGCAGGGTGAAGGTGACGAACAGCAAGAAGGTGGTGACAACTGATGAATTTAATTGAACTGTTGTGTGAACTATGTATTGAGCGTCCGGGCCGAGGCCCGCGCGCGCCCGAGCGTGAGCTTCTGGATCTACACGTCTGCTCCGCGCGCGCGCGCGTGTGCGCTTGGTACGACCTGATCAGGAATGCCCGCTTCGAGAGTGCTTTCTTTTGTAAAAGCTGGTTCAGCATGGGCAATGTGACACTGTTGGGTGGCGTGTCATGCGGCAGAATGTCGATTCAAAAGCATCCGAACCGGCCCAGTCCCGTGAGGCACGAGAGTACCTTCTGGCGCTGCCTCGTAGGTCATTCCAGTGCACCTATTATGTCAGTGTAAGTGATTGTGTTGCTAACATCTGCAAACTTTGCTCACAAGTTTTATAAGCCAGCAGAGATAGATAGTTGTTTTCTTACCAAAGTTTGCATGTTTTGTTCGTAACCTGCCGTTGATGTGTTTAGGAAGTCTTGCTTTACCGCGGGCTTTTTGAGGGCCAACGGCATGTGTCCAAATTGGGAAGCGTGACTATTCTTCGCCCAACTGTGAAAAGTACACTGGCACTGTGACCTCAAGCGAATGGTGTGAGCCATTCTGCGCAACTAGGGTTTTGCTGGGTCTCGCTGCAATCGATCAAACCGAGTCGGCTCTTGCTGCTGTTTGACCGAATCGAATGACTATCAGATGCCGTATATGTTATGTTGAATGTGAGGTGGTCGTCAAATATTTTGGCTCCAAATTAGCTGTTTCAATGCATCCTCTTGTTGGTTGTAATTCGTCCGATTCGTCACTACTCTGGTACCGGTATACAATAAAAACGCAAAATTCGTTGACTTTCACACCATGTGTTGGATGTGGCAGGAGTCACTTGTAATGCCGGATGTATGGCCAGTGGTTTGTCGGGAACGGCACGGGGTGGCCGGAGTTGCCGCAGAATTACGCCCCCTCCTGCCCCCTCATCCAGCCCCGTTAACGTACAGTGGATCTAGTTAGGATCTCCAGACGTAACTAGATGGCGTTGAGCCTTAGTCGAGTCCATGTCAAATTCAAGGGGAGGTCAGTACCGAGCTGGGCACGGTGGGGAGGTGGGGAGGGGCGAGGTCACGGTGCGGGTGACCTGTCAAACAGCCCCGGCGCAGCTAGGCGCTGCCGTAGGCAAAGGACGCATTCCAGCCGGCTCGCTGTTCCATATCTCGGTGGCGGGCCTGGCGGCCCGTAGCCTGGCTGCTTGGAGGGAAAGGATAAAGGCATGGGTTTGCCGTGGTCGGTTCATCTATTGTCACCTATATGACGCACTCAAAGTGCTGCATATGTGATGTTGGTAATGCATGATGCTATGGTATAGGTATTATTGTTGGTAATGATTGTGATGTTGGTAATGCAGCTGGCAGTGGAATACTAGCGAATGCTCCGAGCGCCGAATAGCTCAAGGGATTAAGATTCTAAATATAGCCTGAAATTTTCATTGAAGATAATTCCAGCACCAGAAATACCTATCCTTCACCAGTTTTGGACTGGCTGGTGTTTCTTGCGTAGAGCGCCTTTTGACAAATAATTGTCATGGCCGGCGATTTTTTTTTTTTTTTTTTGTATGACGGGTCACATCGGACTAAGGTCATTTAGTCGCTAAAAGGTGATGAGAAAAAGTGGACGAGTATCGCATTTGTGTGCATAAGGTTTCGTATTAAAAAAAAAAAAAATAAGCCAAAATAAGTTAAACAATAAACAAACTCATAAGAATATATGACCTGAAACTAGCTTCTGTTTTGTATGATCATGATTGGGTGTAAGACCCCGGTCCAGCCTGGTTCAACCCGGTCTAATGGGTGCTGGAAATGAGGCCGCTTTCTGGTCCAGGCGTTTTATTCTCCGGGCGGGTTAATCCCGTCCAGCGTTTAGCCTTTCGAGACCCACTCAGGGTCGCGGTTGTTTTTGCCGCGCGCCCCAGTCGAGATGCAAAGTTAATAGTCACACGAAGCTTATTTAGGGCCAGCCAAACCAGCCTAGTCTGGAGTCACTGTTAAATGTATGCATATAGATGAAAGAAAAAGGTTTTGTAGAATCGATTAGTTTCGAAGTCGTATATTCAGGGGCCTCAAATAAAGTTCGTGTGACTATCAACTTTGCATCTCGAATGGGCCGAGCGGCGAAAACAACCGCAGCTTTGAGAGGGTTCCGAAAGGCTAAGCGCTGGACGGGGCTAACCCACCCGGAGAATAAAACGCCGGGACCAGAAAGCGGCCTCATTTTCAGCACCTGGTTCGGCTCCCTCATTTACCTTCGGGCTTGGCCTCGTGACATTCACAGACGTCAGACATTCAACAAACAATTTTGGCGGAAACACTATCCAGCAAGCTGCGCAGGGGCGCAGGGTGACAGGTGTTCGTAGCCAGAGGTGAAAAAAAGCCTGCTACTCGCCTGCGTGCGTAGGCGACAGCCATAGGAATAAACAGACAGATTCGAGCATCTCAGTTGATGCATTTAAAGTAGATAACTAGGCCGTTTCCACTACAATCAGAGCTGTCTTCCCATAGAAGACCACTATGGACCACGGCACAAAAATTTAACAGCGTCATCTCTTTGTAGACAGCTGGGGCTGAAAAATCCCGCCGGTGCGACAGCCGGTGCGTTGTGAAGCGCCATAGACAACGCAGGAAAAACGGCGACAGCGCGACAGCTCGTCCCCGCTCGTCGCCGGTTGAGCGGAGGCGGGGACCGGCGCGGCCTTGGCCGCCGACGGAGTAGGGAGGGACCGGACGATGGGACGGGGGACGTCACATCTGGGCCACAACTGAGGCGAGGTCCATGACCATCGGTCCCAGAAACTTGGTAGGAGCGTTGATAATTGGTCTTGACTACTGAAGCAAAGATAAGTGAAGCAGTGACAACTGACAATCCTTTCGTGAGTTCTGATTGAACTGGATCAGGAAGCCAGGACGAGCTAGGAAGTCGATCAGAGCTATAGGTAAGTTTAATGATAGTGATTTATTTTTTGTTGTGTGACTACTGAAATGTGGTGTTGCGTTGTAATGCCCAGAGGCTGAAATTTGAAAGATCAGTTTTTTTCTAACCAGGGCTGCGGAGTCGATGGATTTACGGCGACTCCGACTCCGACTCCGACTCCGGCTTTCAAAAACCAACTCCGACTCCGACTCCGACTCCGGGCAGAAATGTCGACTCCGATCGACTCCAACTCCCGACTCCGACTCCGCACACCTGGCAGGGCTGCGGAGTCGACAGATTTTTGGTGACTCCGACTCCGACTCCGGCTGGGGTTTCCAATATCGACTCCGACTCCGACTCCGACTCCGACTCCGCAGCCCTGTTTCTAACATTCTAGCCTCATTTTCAAATGTACTTTTTAGGCCTCAAAGGTGATGAGAAAACGGCAAAAAAATGGTACCTACTGTTTCAAGATGACTTGTGAAAAATTGGCGACAGCTAGACATCGCGCAGGTGACAGCTTTTGAGTTTTATTCACCTCTGTTCGTAGCGTTGGGGCTGGGTGATCTGTGTGCCGAGTGCGATGTCGTGGGTTCGAGCCCCACACTGCTCTGGTTTTATCTAGACACTAGCCAAAACCTTCCCTTTTACTGCAATACTGACAAGCACGGTGATTTATCTTTCCCGATATCCTCTTAACAAAGTCAAAATTGTCGCACCCATATATTTATTTTAATGTTTTGCTGAGTTTCATGAATTTTCATTTTTTTATTTTTGGTCGTTTCTCTGGACCCATTTCAACTCGTGGTTCTTTTCGATCCGATAAAAAAAACCATCAAGGCTGAGCGTGCCAAATAATGAAAGAAATTATGCAACTGAATATAAATTTTAGAAAAGCCTTTCACATCATGCAAGGATCGACTGAAAGTATAGGTCCTAGATTTCAATTATGATTGGTTTACATTTTTGCTGCAAGTTTGAGGCGTTGCCTTTCGCTTACCCGTTTGTTTGAGATAGCTATTCCCTTCAGTCGCATTCTTGCTGGCTTCACATGAACAGGGTGTTGTTTCACCGGCGATCGCAGGACGCTGCTATTACTACGTGTCAAATTGGGTTTCCATGGAGACGTTAACAAGCCCATTGCTCCAACACTACCACAAGTGTGACGTCAGCAGATATCACCGGTGAAACACCACCCGGGATACCACCATACCTGAGGGAGCGCACCCGCAACCAGCATCCCCTCCCCTCAGCCGCGGCGCAGTGGCGGGCGGCCCACTCCCGGCGCTACGCACGCTCCACGCCGCGATAGCAGCGCGTCACCCCTCCCCCTCCCTCCTCCCTCCACAATGACCGGTGACCTCGCTCCCCCCGAGAGTTGGACTCGCCCTACCCCGACCGTAGCGCCACGTGGTGGCTCTGGAGATCTTAAATAGACCCACTGTACGTTTAGGGTAAAGGACAGGACAATGTAGGGTGAATAGCGGACGTGCACCGTGCCCGCGGGGGGGGGGGGGGGTGAGAACGAGGTCTACGTGAGTGAGACTACCCTTGCTCGTCTGTTGGTTGGTCCCAATAGGCTAGCAGATGCTGGATACAAAGATCCAGCGCTGCTGAATACAGCCCTTCCCTCGTGGTCGATTGGGTTAGTCTCGTGGGTTGTCATTTATTGCTTCATGCACAGAGCAAGGCAAGAGCGTAAAAACATCGCTGGTCGGATCTGGATGAATTCTCCCCAGATGCAAGTTATCAGTCTGCATTTCAAATAGGAATCCGTGAGCACAATAGCGATAAATCACCAGGCTGCTCCTAGCTCCTGTGTCTGGCTTCTGGCTGTCTCGTGTCTTAATCACTGTCGAATCGCTGTCATACTCAAGATGATGCTATCTGAATCGCTGACGTACTATTCCAGCTCCACCGCACGTGGGGCGACCCTCGACGAGGGACCTCGCGTTTAGCCCCCGATGTCCAGTGCCGTCAGCGCCACCTGTGAGCTGCTTACCCACTTACGTTTGACCAGGCGATGGCTGCGACCTCTGTGGTCACTGGTCAGGTCCGTTTGGGCGTAGGTAGTGGTACTCTCGCGGACTGCATTGCAGCGGAAGGTTGTAAACACCGCTGCACTGTTCTTACGGATGCATCACAGGAACCCTTAATATCATGAATGTCTCCATATTCTTGTCTGGGCTACAGTCTACGAATAAATCGCCATGCCTAGCTCGGCACCAGGTCGTTGAACTGGTTCTCGATAATCCACACGAGCGGAGCTTCCACGGCCTTCACGATGATCGTTTTCAGCATGCTGGGGAAGCTCTGCGCGCCCACGTTGAGGGCGTAGTCCATGCTGCCGAGCCCCTCTGCCCGGAAGGTCAGCTTGCCGAGGTCGACGTCCAGGTCGTCGATGCGCGGCCTCTCGCGGAGCGTCAGCACCTGCGCCAGCCGGGCGCGCAGCTTCAGACTGTCGACGCTGAACTTGACGAAGCCGCTGCGCTCGAGCAGGTTGAAGCCGCGCACGGTCCAGCGGTACTTGCCGGTGACGCGCTCGGTGCCGAGCGCCAGCGTGGCCTTGGCCGTCTGGTCGAGCACCCCGAGCGCCACGTCCCCGGAGCGCTTCAGGTTGCTGAGGCCGGTCAGCACGCCGTGGCTCAGCTCCACCTGACGGGGCGGCCGGGGTGCTAGTTAGGCTGGACTGCAACTCACGAGTGTGAGGCTAGGGCGTGGGTTACAATGGCCTTGAGTCGGTCACAGAGCTCCACGAATTCACAGCTGGCAATGGAACAGCGCGGGATCGCATTTATTGAGCTAGCGTCATGTGTGCTGGAACAATGCTACATATATTCGGTCAGGTATAAAAATGGTAGATTGCAAATGCCAGCACACAACGTTCGTGAACATATTACATAACAGCAATAATCTCACGCCACTGCATTTCTGTGCACTTTCCACACTACCCTGACTATCCAGGAACTATCCCGACCAGCGTACAGCACCCGTTTTTTATGTGTACTGACCTCCACGCCGGAGCTAGCCTGGCTGATGTCCGGCAGCGGCAGCGGGTCGTAGCCGGCCTGACGCACCCTCTTCCTGGCCTCCAGGACGGCCGAGTCGACCATGGCGAACGAGCCCGTCAGCATGCGCTCCTCATCGAGCTCCCTGGGCGGTGGGGAGAGGGTCAGATGGGGCAGTGTTGGCAGCAGCGGCGCGGAGGGGTCGGTCACTGTCAGGGGACATCCATCATTACGAGTTATTTGTACGTACCCACATTTACGATTTATGCTATATTATATTTTCTTTATTCTAAGTCATGCGGTCACTTACGCTCTGAATGCATAATATGCAGTTTCCTGAGCAATGAGCATGCACGGCATCTGTATAAGTTCCGTCGCATTAGTATTCCATTCACCTCCCCACTCTGCGAAGGCGGTGCGGTCGGAGGTTCTACATTGGCACACCAGCTCTGGTCCTGACAGCCCGCGAGTGGTGCTGCTTATCACAGAGGTAGCCATTTCCGCCTGCGTGTGCCTCGTCCCAGAGGGGGGGGGGGGCACGCGACACGGTACCTACACTGAGCGAGGTCCAGGGCAGGCCCCAGTCGCGTGCCAACATCGCTAATATATATCCGCTCTAGGAATGACCCAGAAGACTGCCGGTGGGTTTGTCACTGATTTTGGCTTGTGAGTGAGCTGGAAACAGCTGTGAACTCGCTGTTTGCGAGAAACTGACTGTAGCAAAATAATTAGACCCATGATGTAAATCACAAAGTCTTCGTGCATCTCTGATGCACCAACACGGAGGTAAGGGGTGCTGACTTGAGGTGCGGCCGGCAGCGGTTTATAAACTGACAGGTGGCGAGGGGTATATATGTAGTACCTAAGTACTGACTTGAGGTGCGGCCGGCGGCGGCGTTTTTAACTGACGCGGTGGCGCGGGGTAGGTAGCAGGTAGGTACTGACTTGACGTGCGGCTGACAGTGCCGCTCCAGGTAGCCGTTGACGCGGTCCAGGGTGCTCGGCTTGATGACGTCAAACAGGTACGGACCGAGCGCGCCAACGGCCGTCTGGACGGCGCCCTCCACCAGCAGCGGGCTGCCCAGGTCGGCATGGATCCGCGCATACGTCACCTCCACGTGACTGTGGCCCGAGTTCAGCTGGCGAGAGGAGAGGGACGGGGTCAGCTGTGGCAGGGGAGGGGCGGGGGTCAGCTGTGGAGACGGGCGCAGATACTTATCTTTAATCTTGGTTAGGTGCAGGAGTTAGCTGGAGAGAGGGGGGGGGCAGTGAGAGCAGAAATACAGAAACTAGGTTTTAGCTTTTTCGAGGCATTGGCATTGCTGTACTTCGTGTGGTCTGTGGTCCGTGACTGACCAGAGACGTCTTAAAATTCCCATCACGGCTCACTCACCCGAACGGTGCCGTTGCCGCAGACGTCCAGCAGGCCCCGCCCCCTGGCCGTGACGTCATACATGGAGATGGTAAAGTCGCCCTCCCAGGCGCGCCAGTAGTAATCGAGCACGTACTGGCCCAGGGTGGACAGCGCCGGAAACTGCAGCTCGTACGTGTACTGGGAACGGCGGCCGAGGGACGGTCACCACGCGGAACTGACCAGCACACGGGTGGTTCGAGGTCACGTCAGGGCTTCTGTTCGCAGCACACACTGTCTCCAATAACTAAAACCTATGGCGCTAATCCAATGTGTCGATTGGACCCCGCTGTCATGCAGAACAATCTACCGTCAGGCGCTAGCTCCTACTGCCATCTAGCGACAATTAATCCCCCTACGTTGATGTGTGCTATGTGGCACAGCCTACCTTCAGGCGCAGACTCGTACTGCCACCTAGCGGCGAATAATTCGTCACATGGATGTGAGTTGAGCGGCACAGCCTACTTTCGAATGCTGACGCGTGCTGCCATCTAGCGGCAAATAATTCGTATCACGTCAATGTGTTATGCGGTACAGCCTACCTTCAGGCGTTAACGCTAGTGACATCTAGTGACATAAATAGCACTCAAAGCTTATCTAGTATAGCATAGCGCAGACCCAAACAATGTGAGGCAGGTTCGGGCAGAGGACTCCAGTTTGGAGTAGCAATGCGACTGACCTCGTGCCCTTTCAGGTCGACCTGCACCAGTTTGACCTCGTAGTCGCGCATACCCGTCAGGACGATGTTGTTGAGTCGAAAGGTGGAGCCGAGGATCTCCTGTTCCAGCGAGGCCGGGACGGGCAGAGGGTCCTCCATGATACCACCTGGCGAGGAGAATCAGAGACAGTAGTTGGTAGGTAGCACTGCGACAGATCCCTGTGCTGGTCGAGAGTGGACGGTGCTAACCGCTAACTGCTAACCGAAGGCTCGGTGCTAATGAAGACGGGGATAGTTAGTGAGCATCTGCCAGCAAAGGCATTTTTCAGGAACCCGAAATAAGAGGTGGTCATGATTACAATAATAAAACAACAACAAACAATATTGCCGATCCGTTAGCACACGTTGTATTCCATCAGGAGGAACCTCACGAATGGATGCTGGGTACCGAAGGGTTTTTATAGTGACCTCCTGAATGCTGGCGAATGACATGTGTTACGCGTCGCAATCGATAAGAACATGCTAGATGTGGCATTATTGCCCCATTCAATAAAAAAAAAAAACACCCGCACTGGCCTACTGAACGCAGGACACTGAGGCTGCACATGGGAGGAAGACCTGGTGACATTCATTTCAAACACATACTTGACAGGTCACGCATTGTACACAGTGCAGTAAAAAAAAAAAACGCTCCCATCTCCATTCCCCTATTTGCTCCCTTTGCCCCCACGAGACAGGTATCTCGCTAGTTCAGGGTCAGACATAGGGTCACGGTCCAGGCCGGCAATAAACTGTGCCCGCATTTCCTGATAGAGCTCGCGATACTTTTTCAGAAGGTCTGTCGACCTAGGAAGCTGCTCCGTCTCTATCATCAGAGAAGGGGTTTCGGTATCTGTTAGGATCGTGGCGAGGTCGTTCACAGCAATATCGGAGCCTTTGTCGTCATGCGTATCGAGTAAGCATTCGTGGTCGTTCCTGTTTCTCGATTCACACGAGTTTTCACTGCCCCCAGCTTGCCAGTTGGTGTCGTCCTTGTCGTTGGGTTCGATGCTGCTTCCAGTTGTGTGGGCTGCTCCCATGAGGATTGACGTGGCGTTACCACGGAGCACGGCAAGCGACACTCGCTGAAAGAGGTACTCTGTAGCCCTCCTGTCGCCGCTTTCACGTGCTATTCGCCGACCTACGTCCTTCAAGAACTGGACAGTGGACTGTCCCAGTGAGCCACTCGTTTCGACGGCGATGGGCTGGAACTTGAAACGCCTTTCCAGCGCTCCATAGCGGCGCCTCTTCCGGCTTTCGGCGGCTTCTGCTGCAGCTCCTGCATGGACCGCCGATTTACCGATGATGTAGCTGGCGTATGTATCGACGCAGGTGCTATCCCATATAAGGCACTTGCCTTCGGTGAAGGGGAAGGTGGTCATCCCATCCGGGCGCCGGCCGTCGCCGCGATCAAGGCCTGTTGGTTCCAGCACTGATGGCATGCCTGCGCTGTGCAGGGCGCGTTTTATGACATCATTCAGCGCGGAGTGTCGCGGCAGACGGCCCGCACTCAGTTGGCAAGACAGCGAGTGCAGCCCCAGGGTGTCGACGGTGGATCCGCACCGGCAGCGGTGAGGAGCACATACCGGAGCGCCGACTCGAAGAGCAACAGCTACTCTGAGAGTTTCATGGTCGAGAAGTGTTCCGAGACTGGGCACAGGCAGTGCGTTCAGCCATGCACCGGAGTGCGGCTGCGCTGCTGCGTGAAGTCGGGCACGGTGTCTGTCATCGGGACTAGCCTCGAGCAGCTTCGCAGCTTCAGCGGCTGCCGCGGTTAGATCCCAAACGCGCTGCCGTCCCTGTTCGGAGGCGTGCGGGAGCTCGAGCCCAGTCTCCACTTTCCACCGTTGGTGCAACGATGTCTCGAGCCGATCGATGCTCTCTGCCATGCTGGGGATGATGTCCATGATCAGGGGAGCGGAGGATCTTAGCGATGCAATATATGCTGGAAGAGCTAAGTCAGAGACCCTCCGGATTCCAAGTCCACCCAGACTCACAGGTAGAGTAGCCTGTCGCCATGATTCACCTTGCAGTGCCACATTTGTGACAGCCGTGATGCCTTGCCGAACAAGCTCGTCAAAGATATTCGTATATGAAGAGGTAGTCCACCCAGTATATATTGGGACGATCAACCCTCGTTGACGAGTTTATCGGCGGTTGGACGCTGGCCTACGCTAAATAGTTTGGCCGATTCGGCTGACTATTCGTATGGTTGGGCGCACGCTACATCAGCGATTTTGCCGTTTATCTTGGTATCAGATCGATCAGCAGATCGACATGTTGACTGGGTGTAAGGAAAACAGAGGAGTTGTGTGCGCCGGCGCCGCAGCTGTCAATTTTCCAACCTCCCGATGCCTTCGGCTACCTATCTTCACATACTAAGTTATGTATATTTACCTGTATGTAAATTACCTTCTGGGTAGGTATGTAGAAGAATACCTGTGCACTAGTAAACATAAATTTTGCTGTCAGGGTACTGGTTCAGTTAAGTTCACTTTCAAGTCAGAGAATTCGTTTCAGCCGACCATCGCCGAGTCCTGATTATGTATTCCCCAGACCGGACCCACGTCCTATCGTTAGTGTTGCCGTGAGTCTGAGAGGCTCACAGCCGGGTCAGTGCTCGCCTCCACAGGCCGTTGTTCCCGCCCGGCCCGGCGGCCCGGCGGCTGACGGCGGGGCGGGGCGGGTCAGTTGTTTACAGCCCCATCAGGTGTACAGTTAGCGCATTCTTACCTACCGGTGGAGCGGGACCGCGGCCGGCTGACACCCACGCCAGAACGGGCCCTCCACCACCGCGCCGGTTACTCTTTGGACGGCCGAGACCGAGTCGGAATGGGAGCCGAGACGGTTCCGTGTGACTGGTGAAATAGGTGTTTTATTCAACATAAACATCTATTTTTTATATAAGTAATTACCTCACCTATTCAAGTCTAAATTAAGCGAACACAAAACTTCAAAATTAGAAATAAACAATACCATCACGCTCAACGTGTGTAGATAACCGCAGGTTGTTTGAAAAGACAAACACTATTCGTTAGAATTGTGTTTTTCTATTGAAAAACAACCGGAGCGGTCGTTCTCCGGGCTATGTTTTGCATGTCTGGCCGCGAATTGGGGCAACTTGCTACCTGCCCAAACTACTGCAACGATTTTCGTAAAAATTTCAGGGTATAGACTTTCGAAGGCGATCTAGCTGATGGCACCGGTCGCTACTCGCTCAGAATTCTTTTGCGCGTGGCACGTGCGTTTCCATTTTCCCATGTTTAGTCAATGGGGGTTTGGGGGTCTTTTTGCGCCATCGGGAATGGCGGAAAAACGAGCCAAGAAAGGGGTGGTTTTCATCCCAGCATTTTATGGCAAACACGTTCCGGTACACGCCAGTGTGCGCCGTATACCCGTCAGAATCTCGGAACGTTTCTTTGCACGAGGTCAAAGTTGGAATTTTGCTGTGTCCCATGTTAAGTGAATGGAGAGTTTTGCAGCGATATTTTCATTCGCGCATTGTAAAAAATTATGTGTCACGATTTCGTTCAAACTTTCGAGAGATGTTGAGAAAGGAACATAGGATATGCTGTTTTGCTTCGTTAAGCTGTGCAAAATCGTTTTTTCTAATAAAGTTCGTTTGAAAATGGAAATTTTTAACATGGAAAGTCAATGGGAGCGTCTTTATTCCTCTATAACTTTTATCGTTAGTAATATATATAGGTGAAAAGTTAATATAATATACAACTTTTGATGCTCTTTCCACTGATGCATTGAACGTCACTGCACGATGTGCCGTTTTTAAGAAAAGCTGTAAAAAATCAGGGCTCGACTGTGACTTGAACCCAACCACATTAGAGTATACGAACAGGTGACGGGGATACCTCCCGTGTGCGGATGCGACACTGATTATTGCTAAATATTAGCAGTCGGCCGCCGTGGGGGCGCCTTGCAAAGCTTCTATCTCCACAACTGCTTGACTGATTCACTCGCGGTCTTTTGTGTGGGATAGCTCCTTCCTTTCTTACACGTAGTGTGCTATTCTCGATGCGTATGGGTGACCCCTAATGCACGTGCCACGTGCAAAACGATAAGGTGTCAGTTCGGTAACAAGTCTAATAACTCTGTAGTTATTTTGCCGATTGCGCTGATACTTGGCATGGATGTAGGCAACCGCCGGGCAATGCATTTCCATGTGTCACGGTTGGGGTGCAGCTGCACGTGCGCACGGGCAGGGTGACGATTCCAGATCTCGAGAACGGCTGGGCCGATTGTGATCAAAGTTGGCACACCGTTAGGGATCGGCGAGTAGGGTGCCGTGCACAAGTCAGATGGGACCCATTTGGCACGTGCGCACGTGCAGGCTGACGCTTCCAGATCTCAAGAACGGCTGGGCCGACTGTGCTCAAATTTGGCATACCGCTTGATACCGATCAGCAGGGCGCCGTCCACCAGTCATTTAGTATGTATTTCCATGCGCCACGATTGGGATACAACTGCACGTGCGCACGTGCAGGGCGACGCTTCCAGATCTCGAGAACGGGCGGGCCTATTGTGCTCAGATTTGGCACACCGCTAGAGACCGGCGAAAAGAGTGCCGTGCACAAGTCAATTGGGACCCAGGTTGCACGTGCGCACGTGCAGGGTGTCGCTTCCAGATCTCGAAAACGGCCGAGTCGATTGCACTCAAATTTGGCAAACCGCTAGAGACCGGTTAGTAGAGTGCAGTGCACATTAGTTCGTGGCACACCCGCTCCGGTCTGCACGTGCAAGGCTCATCCTCTCGTTTGGCGGCGGGCGTTTTTGCGGCGTTACAGAGGTGCTTGCTCAAACAACCTGCGGTCCCGCGATGCGGAGCCCAGCATCGCAGATGCTGGTAACCGCAGGTTGTTTGAAAAGACAAACACTATTCGTTAGAATTGTGTTTTTCTATTGAAAAACAACCGGAGCGGTCGTTCTCCGGGCTATGTTTTGCAAGTCTGGCCGCGAATCAGTACAACTTGGTCGCAGCCTAGACGAATCGCTCAATCTACGTAAAAAGTTCAGGGTATGGGCTCTCGGGGGCGATCTACCTGATGGCATTAGTCGCTACTCGCTTAAAATCTCGTGGCACGTGGCACGTGCGATTCCATTTTTTCCATAGTAAGTCAATGGGGTTTTGGGGCACTTTTTGCGCGATCGCGAATAGCGGGAAAACGAGCCAAGGAAGAGGTGGTTTTCTTCCCAGCATTTTATGGGAAACACGTTCCGGTACACGCCAGTGTGCGCCGTATACCCCTCAGAAGTTCGTAACGTGTCTTTGCTCGAGGTCAAAGTTGAACTTTTTTCGCTCCCCATGTTAAGTCAATGGGCGCTTTTGCAGAGACATTTTCATTCGTTCATTGTACAAAATTATATGATACGATTTTGACCAAACTTTCAACACTTATTCAGAATAGGCCGTAGTACATGCCGTTATGCTTCGTTAAGCTGTCAGAATTCGTTTGTTCTTTTTAAGCTCGTTTAAAAATGAAAAAGTTTAACATGGAAAGTCAATGGGAGCGTCTTTGCTGCTTAATAACTTTGTACGTTAAACATATATTTAAGTGAAAAGTTGATAGGTTATACAACTTTTGATGCTCTTTCCAATGACATATAGACCGCTATTGCACGTTTTGCCGTTTTTGAGAAATTTAGTAAAAAAGCATGACATTACCGAGATTTGAGCTCACACCTATATATGGCACTCAGACAGTATACGAACAGGTGACGGGGATACCTCCCATAGAAGGATGCGACACGAATTTAATGCTAAACATTAGCGGAGGGCCGCCGTGGGGACGTTTTTGTACGACTTATATCTCTGTAGCCACTGGACCGATACACTTGCGGTTTTTTGTGGGGGGTAGCGGATACCCTTCTCACAAGTATTTACTATGGATGATGTTTGCGGGTGACCCCTACTGCACGTGACACGTGTAAAACGGAGAGGTGTCACTTTTGTTGTAATGACAATACCACGGTAATTCCTGGGGAGATTCTGCTGAAATTACACAAGGATGTAGGCACCCGCCGGACCATGCCTTTCAAAGTGCTACGGTTGGGGTGCAACTGCACGTGCGCACGTGCAGGGTGACGCTTCCAGATCTCGAGAACGGCCGGGCCGATTGTGCTCAGATTTGGCACACCGCTAGAGACCGCGTAGTAGGGTGCCTTGCACAGGTCAGCTGGGCCCCAGGTTGCACGTGCGCACGTGCAGGGTGACGCTTCCAGATCTCAGTAACGGCTGGGCCGATTGCATTCAAATTCGGCACACCTTTGGAGACCGGTTAGTAGGGTGCTGTGCACAGTCAGTTAGTATGTATATTCATGTGTCACGGTTGGGGTGCAACTGCACGTGCGCACGTGTAAGGGTCGCTTTCAGATCTTGAAAACGGCTGGGCCGATTGAGCTTAAATTCGGTACACCGCTAGAGACCGGCAACTAGGGTGACGTGCGCAAGTCAGTTGGGACCCAGCTTGCACGTGCGCACGTGAAGGGTGCCGCTTCAAGATGTCGAAAACGGCCGGGCCGATTGCACTCAAATTTTGCACACCGCTAGTGTGGTTAGTAGAGTGTCCTGTTCGTCAGTTCGAAGCACACCCACTCCGGTCTGCACGTGCCAGGCTCACCCTCTCGTTTGGCGGCGGGTAACCGCAGATTGTTTCTTCATTAGACAAACAGTATTCGTTAGAATTGTTTTTCTATTGAAAAAAAAAAACAACCGGAGCAGCCCTTCACCGGGCTATGTTTTGCATGGTTGGCCGCGAATCGAAATGTGTTTGTGATTGCTGTAGAAGACTAGACCAGGAAACACTCGGTGAGTTTGCTACCAAAACACATTAACCTCCGAAGAGATAGTGGTTTTCCCGGATCCCTCATTACTCCGCCATTCATTTAGGCGGTTATATACAATAGAGCCGGCATTGCGGCACAGCATACATTCAGGCGTTTGTCGCTTCTGCCATCTAGCGAGTAAAAAGGAATGTAAGGTGTTTTCGGCTGATATACAGATCCGTTGAAGCATCAATATTAAACTTGATATTCGGCACAAGTCACTGACTCTGATTCGAATGGTGACGTCGACGGCGACCGTGACGTCACCATTGCGTCAATATTGATTAACCCTCGCCGGCGGAGGGCCAGAGGCAGCACCCGCCTCTTCCCATAAGGTTTTTCGTGATAGCTCGGGACAGCCGGCGACAAAGTGCTGAAAACTTGGAAAACCTGACCTATAATTCAAGCCGGATCTCATGACACCGACCGCATTTTCTTGTTAGGTAAGGTCACTGACCTATGACGTCGTAAGTGAACCTGTGCACTGTCCTCAGAGGTCCCAACTTCGCACCGCCCTCAGTACCGGAGGAACTTTCACAAAAAGATGAAACTTACAGGACGTAGTAGCCTCCCAAGGTCTGCAACTTGTATAACTCGTATTTTTTAAAGGTCACATGAGTTCAGGTCGGTCTTGTTGAGAAAAGACCATAGAACTTGTTGTTATGCTTTGTTAAGCTGTCAGAATTCGTTTGTTCTTTTTAAGCTCATTTAAAAATGCAAAATTTTAACAAGGAAAGTCAATTGGAGCGTCTTGAAAAACTGCATTAGATAGACACCTTTTTAGGCCTTAACAACCAATTTCAAAATTTGACCTCACTTGACCTGACCTTGACCTGACCTCGACCTGAAATTTATCCAGATGTGGTCCATATCACTTATTGAGTGTGCCTATTGAATTCTATAAATAAAATGACTCATAAAACTGGTGTCGCATATGCCCTTTTCTATACTTTGTTTTTGGTGACTGGACTTGACCTGACCTTGACCTTGAGCTTTGAATAATATTTTATGCAACGAATATTGTCTTGGTAGCTAAGAACACGTTTTGGGCGATCTGTCTTCGTCCAAACTACGGTGCAAGGCCGATACTGTAGAAGCTTGCATTTTGTATCCTTGACCTGACCTTAACCTGACCTCTGACCTACTGAAGCAAAAAATGGGCTCTTAAGATCCGCCTTGTTGAGAGCTTTCGATTGCCGTTTTCCCCGTCTTTCTACGACCATCGGTTAGGAAGTTAGACAGGGGGCAGAATCTGCCCCCCCCCCCCACCAGGGCGCGTATGGCTGAATAGCCCAGCGGGGCGCGGGTTAATAGGCAGGTGTATTCGCAGACAGTCACGACCAGCAGCGACGGCGGCACTCGTCACGACACTCCGGCGCCGGCGATTGGCACCGCGCTCCGGTCGCCACTGCCCGCCGGCCCGCCAGCCGGCCGGCGCCCTCACCCAGCTCGGGTCAGCCGGGACGGCACTGCCCGGGACGTCACCAGTGGCGGCGCCACGAATTTTCGCCAGTGGGGGCAAGCTTGAGCTGACCCGACTGTTATCTGACAAGTGACACCCCGATCTGCAGAATCCAGGAGCACCTTGTCCCTAGCCGTTGTCCTCCAAAATTGTCCAGATGAAGCCGCATAGGCGTAGAAATAGGGGGCGGGGGCCTTTGACCTTTGGTGACCTCTGGTGACCTGACCATTGACCTGACCCAAAAATGACTGAAATGTTTCCGCTATAATTTTTGACGCTTTTTTGAATGCCGCTTACCGCATGTCGCTACGTGACCCAAGAGCCGAGTTAGACGGGGTGCTCAGACCCCCCTCCCCCCGGCCCGGCGCGGAAGTCGCGAAGCACCGACCCGGCGCGGGTTAAATACCAAACTGAGAGCAGGAAATGGTTTAGCAAGGTGAGATGAGTATAAAACTACAAGGAATTTCTTCATAGGGGTATTGGGGCTCCCACAAAGTGACATTGAAGTTTCGCTGCCCCCCCCCCACACACACACACACTTTTCGTGACTACGCCCATGGATGAAGGAAAAGTTATCGCAAATAAAAGAATTTCTTTGCCATCATTACATCACCACAGCTTTGCATTGGAGTTTTGTAGCCTTGTTTGCATCATCACATCCTATCCTATCAGGAACATTGCACAGGTCTTCTGTTCCCTTTTCAACATCAGCCAAGTTTTGTGGGGGCGGCGCCCCACGGTGGCGCCGCCCTTGGACGTCACCGGCTCCGCTCTGCGGCGCGGCCCCCGATGCGCGACGTACATCCCAACAAAAAGACCCCAGTGGGGCGCGGGTTGAGTTACAGGCCGGGTTGGGGCGGGACGCGGGTCGATCCCCTCGTTCCGTTCATACTGAGATTTTCCTGTTACATTGCAAAGACACGCATCGCGATCGCCCGTAACCAGCCGCACTGCTTTCAACCCCGAAGTGAAGGTGCCCAGATTAACGAAGTCATGTGCTTTGGGAAAAAGTCAATATGAATCGCTTGCATCGCTCAGCATCGCTTTGGGACCCTTGACGGCTGCCGACTTGTTGATTGAGCTATCAGTTGTGATAGAAGTGATAAGATATTATTTCGAAAAATTCGTTATACCTAAATTGTTGCTGTCTCATTTCATTGAAGCTTGTGAGTTTTCTTGAAGACTCGGAAAAGAACAGACACGGTGAGTTTGACGCTGCCCTGCCACGCTCGACCATCTCTGTCGGCTCGGCTAACTCGTTTAGCATCTGTTTACTTTTTAGGAAGGTAGGTAATTACGGAATAAACATGAATTTCGCAAAAATCGTCCTTGTTGATAGTCGAATGGTCATTCTATTTTCAACATTCATTATGAGGCCCAGGATAACATTTTGCTTATATGCTCCGAAAAATGCGCATCTGAGACAAACGCGAGTTGTTTACAGCTTCGTTTCACGTTGCTAGGTGGTTGCTATGGAGCTATGGAATGGATACTTCCTTACCTAGTGATTTGCATTTAGGTATCTTACGAGTATATGATATCGACCTTACTCCACCCGCTCTCCCTCTCCATAAAAAGAGAGTTAATTGTGTTGCATTTTATTCATATGCAGAAAAATAGAGGCGTCAAAGGATATGGCCGAATATCAGCGACCCTTGCTGTGTAAGCAATGGGGTATGACAAGTGGGGGTAATGGCCCCGTCCAGCGCCCATAAAGTGGGCACCACTCGTGCGACCTGCCGACCACTGTTCTATGTAGATAGAGCCATAAAACACCATGAATGTTTTAAACTTGACGATACGGATCGACTGGTATGCAACATGTTTTATTTCTTGTAAATAAGCCAAAAAATCAAAAAAGCTTTTTTGAGTTTAGAAAAAAAAAAACAGAATATATGTCATAGTAGGGTAAGGTGCCTAATTAGCGACCCCCTTAATTTGAACCGTCATTGCTCACGCTCTGTGGGTGCCACTGTGTTACTGGCTTGATTTTCGGAGAGATCGTTCATTTTTCTATTAAAATATAGTCATTTTCTGCCCAAATATTCACTAACTTATTTGTAGTGAGCATTTTGGCAAACCATTGCAAAAAAAAACGCTAATAGAGAACTCTTCCCGATTAGCGACCGGGGAGGGTCGCTAATAAGTCTCCCGACCGTGACACATGATAATTTATTGCCACATGGAACCCATATAGGTATGTAAAATAGAATAGTTATACAAGCCATGAGTTACATAATAATCGTTCCAATCCTTGCAAAGATATGTGACTTGTGAGAGAAGCCATTTAAACGCTCCTGATTTGGCATTTGAGAGAGAGAGCCACGCGCCTGGACGGTTACCCGGATACATCAAAACAGTTATTCAGTTTTTAAAATGATTGGGCTATCTGATGCTCCAGACCGCTGATGAATCGGCCAAGCGGTTGCCAAAATATATGGCTGGAAAAGGGTAAACGAAATACAGTTTTGATTTGAATGTGACCTTTTTTTAATTTGAATGTGGTCTTTTTAATTTGTATGTGACCTTTTTTAATTTGAGTGTGATCTTTTTTAATTTGATTGTGACCTTTTTTAATTTGAATTTGCCCTTTTTAAATTCGAGTGTGACTTATTTTAAGTTGAGTGTTAAAAGGTGTAGCTAGCATTCTTTCTGAGATAATCTGGTGTGGTCAAAAAGCCCCCCCCCCCCCCAACATGACAAAGTTGGATGAGAGGCCAAAACGGGCGCGTGCTAAAGCATATCTCGATGTTGTGAGAGCCGAAACCGGTAATTGCGAGCCAGGGACCCCAATAAGCTATCTCAACTAAAAATATATGTTAACCCGCGCCCCACTGGGGTCTGCGTACACACGCCCAATATGTCGGGGGCCTTCATAGCCCCCCACCCACCTAACTCCGAAACTACTGGGCCGCTCGTCAAAATTCAAACGGTGTCTGATAGCCCCGGAAAAACTGTCGAGCGAAACCTAATTTCATTGACCTCGAGGTCACTGATGACGTCACAGGTCAGGTCAAAGTAAAAATTATTAGCATTTTGGCTTGTTCACACTTTGGGCTCTGACCGCCGTCTTACAAGTCAGATCAGGCTCATTTTTGGTTTACACACTTGTGAACAGATGCTCTAGATACCTGGAGGGTACCAAACTTGTACTTTGATTTTCAGGTCAGGGTCAGGTCATCACAGGTCACGGAAATATTATATCATGCGTCGGTCACGTGACACATGTTTTATGGTCCATTTAGGCCATATATTTCGAATTTGATGTCGTCTGTGTCATTCAAGGTCATTTTGAGTCAAGTTTAGCTTAGGTCAGGTCACTTTCAGGTCAAAAAAGTTCAAATTTTGAAGTTTTAGTTTTTCAACAAAAAAGGGTGTCTACTGGATGCAGTTTGAGCTCAGGAACACGATGGTGCTATATCGATAGCATAGCAATGCTTCATTGAATTAAAAATTCAAAATGACTGATTGGCGTTAGAGCTTCCATACGATGACATTGAATCCTACACTACACTATCCTTCTCCGTCTTAACCCGCGTCCCGCTGGGGGTCCTGGATTTCCACGCCCCAAAGGGGAAGGGTGTTTGAACACCCATCCCCTTCTAACTCGGCTCCTGGGCCACGTAGCGATACGCGGAAGGCAGTATGCGAAAGAGCGACAAACATAATGACTGAACTAATGTACTTCAGTCACTTTACTTTTTTTTTGCTCAGGTCAAAGGTCAGGTCACCAGAGGTCATTGAAGGCCAAATGTCGCAGATTTTCAGGTCAAATGTCAACAATTTTTAGAAGCCGACACATAACTCGGGAACCAAGAGAGTTACAACTTACAGCGCCGTAGAAAAGCACATTTGATAGCCCATTCACCGCTCTCGCTCTCTGAATATTTCTCCCATATTTGATCTAACGTCAACGTTCTAGCTTGCAGGTGGCAAAAACTGCCAAAATGGACGATTTTTGCGGACAGTTTTTTTTTTTCACTGACTTTTGACTCAAGCTTTGCACGAGCTTAACTTTACCTGCATCGTGTTTCTTTCGTCAAGACGCATCGAATGAACTATAATTTGACCTTGAAAGGTCAAATTGAAACAATTGACCTCAGGCCAAGGTCTTGACCTGACCGGAAAGGGTCATGCTGCGTATCAGCCGATCCGTATCGTGGAGTTGAACAAATCTAAGGCGTTTTCATCGCTCTAACATGCCTGTATCCAAAGTTATTTGCTAAAACCTGCTAGATACCCTTCGTGACCTGACATGATCTCATGGGCATAAACAGGGGTCACGGGTGCTATGCATTTTTATGTTCATTGGGTCAACTGTCAACGTTACTTGTAATTCGGTGTTTGAAAGTGTTTAGGATGACTTTCGTCAAAAAAGAGGCGTCTTTCAATTTTCTCCCTACAAATAATCATGTAATCGAACACAACATTTTTTTCATTTGCAGCAAAACATAATTATTCAACATAGCTTTACGTACCTATATTTGTATGATTAAATTGCATGTCATTTATATTAATTTGCATTTCGTTTATTTTAAATCGCATGTCAGTTGTTTTAAGCTGAATGTCACGTGTTCTAACTCGCCTGTCAATTGTTTTAATTCAGAAATCAGCTGTTTTAAATTGGACTTCATTTGTCTTAAAATGCATCGAAAATGGTGTAGATACCTGGAGGGTACCAAACTTGTACTTTGATTTTCAGGTCAGGGTCAGGGCATCACAGGTCACGTAAATATTATATCATGCGTCGGTCACGTGATAAATGTTTTATGGTCCATTTAGTCCATTTATTTCGAATTTGATGTCGTCTGTGTCATTCGAGGTCATTTTGAGTCGAATTTAGCTTAGGTCAGGTCACTTTCAGGTAAAAAAGGTCAAATTTTGAAGTTTAAATTTTTCAACAAAAAAAGTGTTCATTGGATGCAGTTTGAGCTCAGGAACACGATTGTGCTATTTATATTGGTGTATGATGTCAAATAAGTACTGAAAATTGATTTGAAAAATTATTAATTGTGAATTTTTTGCAATAATGCGTATAACTTGGCCATTTTTGAACATATTTAGCTAAACCTTGCTAGTGTTATTCATAAGCATGCGTTCTATTACATATATTCCGGTCCAAAAACTGGCTGTGTCTGTGCTGAGGTAAAGCCTTGGGTGCAATCAGCCTACATCTATTGAGACCTCCCAGGGATAGGATATTTTCGCCATGCAAAAAACAAGTTACGCCAAAATAGCGGAGGGCGTAAAGCCATCGTTCGTGGAGGTGCTGACGGGGATGTCCCGTGAGGCCAGGTCTGGAAGGATTTATTATCATGATTGGCAATCCACTCCAGTGGTCAGCAGGCAGGACCCCGTTTACACTGACTACGGTGCTAACATCATTGGCATACATGGCGACGGCAACTGTCTGTTCCGGGCGCTCGCCTACGCTGTCGGTGATCCCTCGCTAGATCACGTGGCCCTTCGGCAAAAGATATGTGAAGAGGAGCGCAAAGATGAACTGCTTAGGGCAGTGTTCCCTGACCTGGACGGCTACATCAATTCCATGCGCAAGGGAGGTGAGTTCGGTGGTGAGCCAGAGATAAGAGTAGCAGCACGTGTGCTTCACCGTCTCATCTATGTGTGGGAAAACGGTCATCAGGTGGCTGCTCATGGAGCACCAAACCAGTCTCCTATTCACTTATGCTATTATAGTCGGGGGGAGCACTATGACCTGCACATGGTCGCTCCATCTCCCCCAACACCACCAACACCCCAGGAGGAACCAACTGCCCAGACTTCACCGGCCATCACTGAGCAGAGCACCGACAATGATGGTGCTTGGACTCTTGTTAAGGGACGACGCGGTCGCCAGGCAAAGTGCCTAGATACTGTGACAAAACCAGCGAGTAAGGAGGGCTCCGCAGCTGCTACGACCCTCAACACTTCAGTCTGTGTAAATGCAGCAAAACGGCCAGTTGGCCGTCCCAAAAAACAGAAACGTATTTTCACGCATCTCTTCGGACGTCCAATCAACGTCGAGGATGTCTGTGTAGAAGCGCAAACAGCCTCTGAGGGCGCAGACGTGCCAGTGATCGTTTCCAAAACCATTCCGGTCTTTCCACTGGGTACAGATCATGGGGAAAATGAGGAAGCAGCAAAAAGCTGTGAGGAGTCTGACACCGTAGTCAGCGCTACTGCCAAAAAGGCACGCATTGGGCGTCCTAAAAAACGGCCCCCACCACCGCCATCATCAAAACGTGCAGCCCCTATGGAACTTGATGTAGCAGAGACCAAAGAATTAGCTCCTCAAAACACTGTTCAGTCGGTTGCAGCACTTGAAGCTGACTCTTCAAGGATAGGACAGTCGGAGTCTAGTGCTACGGGAGGAAGCGCTCAGCGTCGTGCCGGGCGCCCGAGGAAAGGTAAGGCTGTGGTACCACTTCGGAGAAAGGATACCGCCACGGACGCTACTATTCCTCAGGCTATTCAAGCGGATGGTAAGGAATCTGGTCAATTGCTCATTGACCCAGCAGAGAGTATTTGCAATGAATCAGAACTTCAGTCGCCATTGGCTGTTCCTGTGAACGGCCATAACCCCCAAGGACGCATGTTATCTACGGCTGGCTACATTCAGTCAGATTTAGACATCGACGGGGTTTCCACGCTGACTCGTGCCACGCTGGATGACTTCGTGGATAAGTCTTCGCATTGTGTTGTCATAGAAAGTGTGACGACTGATCTCAGCTCACCAGTGGACAACAATTTAATCGGCCCCTGGCCATACCGAGACAGCACCAAAGTCGTTGTGACGTACCTTATTGGTGATCATGGAGAAAAACGTCAGATTAGCCTACGCCACCTAAAAAGACGTGGGTTTCCTACTCCATCGCGTAGCGGCCAATTCCGTTACAGCTCTTACTCATGGCTCCGTTTTAAGGACATGGTAAAAAAGTCTGGCCAAACAGTGGCCGCTGTTTTAGAGGACGAGGATCTGTTCCACAAAACGCTCCGCCTTGTAGATCGCTTCTACTCCACACATCCACGTCGGGCGGAGGAGGAAGGTCTGCAGCCGCATCGGGGTCCGCAGGCCTGGGAGGACCGACATAATCTCCTCCAGCTGCACTACTACGGTAAGGGTTGGTATAAATTTTACCGCTCCTCTACCCTCCGTGAGATATTCATATCCAGACACGGAGCTGATCGGTGGGCCGAGTTTCAGGCCGATCCCTGGTCGGAGACACTTTCAGACGAGCATTTCGAACTTCTGCTTCGAGATGTTCATCATAAGCTAAGACAAAACCATGCAAAATACACCCATCTGCTGGAAACCTTCGCCGGACCACAGTGTCACGAAGATCGCGGCAACGCCACTCGCGTCCAGTACAGCGTAATGTTTGTCACTCGCTCCGCTACGTCTGGTAGGCGTCAACAGCGCAGGCCGGTGGCACAGGCGCCGCCTCAGCGCACTGCAGCCCCTGCCATTGCAGATGTCGGTGCTCTAACATCGTTCTTTCTACGTTCGTGTGTCGATTGCGGCACTCTGCGTGTTATTGATGCTAGAGCTGCGTCCAAGTATCCTCTCGGTCATTACACCTATGCCGGCGAACAGCACAGAGTTCGTTTCACATGCGACCGGCTGGTCGGCATCACGTGTGACACTCCGCCAGACTTTGTCACCTGCACGGCGGAAGAGAAGCCGTCCACCTGGGTGGCCATGGGCGCTCGGACGGCGGGAGACGCATTACCGCCACCGGCAATGCAGCTTCGCTCATTACGTGTGCTGGACGCGTCTGATCATACAGAGGAGACTGAGGTTCTGGCCAGCTATCATTACCATGGTGATGACAGAGCTGCTGAATGGACTGGTCGTCGTGCCGTACTGACCCGAACGTCAAACAGTGGCGTCGTCACACTGGGCACGCAGGCGAAGCGCAGACGCTTCCGTCCTATTTCCAGCAGTCAGTTCACAGCCGGCCGTTTCACCGTGGACAGTCCGCGCGAGGCAAAATGCTGCCAGGCGTGGCACGATCCACTCGACACGGATTCTGAAGATCCGTCGTCCGAGCTTGAGTTCTCCAACTTACAGGTACTACGCGACATCCATGCCTTGTACAATTCGCTTCGCCGTGTGCGTTGCGTCAAGTGCAACCAGCAGACGCCCGGATTGCCGTATCCAGGCTATCAGATCCAGGTGCCTGAGCATGGCCGTTTGGTTAATTTGCCCCCGGACAGCGTTGTTTCTGGCGCCGTATCACGCTCGTCGCTGCTGCGTGAGGGCGGGCGTTGTACGGTGACGCTAGACCCCGAATTCAGGGGTGCCAACGGCACAGTTTTCACTGACCGAGACGTCACGGGCGTTTGTACAGCATGTTCATCAGCATATGAGGTTGACGCCAACAACAACATTGTACCTCGGCCACTGGTGTCGGACATAAATCAATTACGTCCCGATCCGAATGACGTCGGCGACTTTGTCGGCGGCGCTGAGCGGCCCGTCGCCTCCCAGCCAGCGCTGAGCGCAGACGGCACGTCGGCTGCAAACAACGGTGCTCCAGAGGACGACAGTGACGAGCCAGAGCCGACGGACATCAGCCTGTTCTCGGCAGAAAATCTGGTAGCCACTGATGTATACTCAGACGAGGCGTATCATCAGTTTGTGAAGTCATGGACACCCGCTGAGACAATGGTGCTGCGGCCAGTGCATCTGGTTGTCAGCGTGCTGCGTTTGCGTGCCAACCAGGTTCCGTTCTGCAAGCACGGCACCATTTCCTATCCGCTGAAGGACGCCTGCCGGGCGCGGAATTTACCATGGTATGATTTTGAAAGGCTGCCATTCGTTGTGCTGGTGCAGAGCAGACGAGACGGCACGTCTGCCGAGGCTATGGTAAACATGCAGACCATACTGAGGGCCAAGCACTTTATGGAACGTACCATGGAGTGTAAATACAACCCACGGCAGACGCGTCCATTCTATCGCTTTGTCGGCGAACAATGGATGCCGTTTTCAAACGAAAACCTGGCAGCTCTGCAGCGTCGGCTGTCCGAGCCAGGACCGGCCGAGCACGCCTGCCGGTCTTCGTGTTGTACTGGCCAGCGACATTCACGCCCGTGCAGACAAGGTGTTGCGGTTCAACGAGTTCTGCAATTGGCTAGAGTCTGGCTTCACCATGGCCGACGAGCTGTGGAAAAGCTTCCGGCTGTCGCGCAGCGGTGAGGGTGCCGACACCACAGAGGCTGGCCAGGATGACTTATGGGAGGTCATTGAGAACTTTGTGGTAGGTCAAGCTGTCGACGCGGCTGCCGACCGCCACAACGGAGGGCAGCACGAGCGACGCACAGATGACGACGACGAATCGGACGCCGATGAAATCGACGTCACCATGCGTCACGTTCTCAACTGTGCCGTTGCTAACGGCTGGCTGCTGCCCGCCCCCGTCGACGGAGACAATGTTGACTCGACCGGCGAGCCGAGTAGCGTGCTGTTACGCTGTTGTGAGGAGCTGGAGATGCTTGGCCGCGAGTTCGGCAACGATGAGGGCGTCCGTGCTGGCGGCATTTCTGCCGGTGCCGTCTGCGGGCCGCAGAGTGAACGTCCGGAAGACATTCGCCGGCAGGGTATCGCGCGTTCTGCGCTCCTTCACATACCGATGCCGGGAGTCGACCGGGAAAATCCGCTGCCCGAGTCGACACCCGGCTACATGCAGATGGCTTTCCCAGAGGTGTTCCGCTCGGGTGACGCCGATCCGTACCAGGACCGTAAGGTCAGCATTCGTCAGCCAGTCACCTCCTGGCGACAGAACTGGCTTCACTGGATGTCGCGTCAGCCCGAGGCGGAAGGCAACGTTGACCTTCAGTTCGTTGTCAGCAACCAGCTGAGTCGTGATAAGACCGGCCAGGAGGCCAATGTTGCCATCAGAATGACCGATTTTCCAGACGGGTTGCCAACCAAGGAGCAACTGGAAAACGACCCGGCGCTGTGCAAAAGGCTTGCTCAGTCGCTGCTTTGTCTACGCTCAAAATTGGAGGATTCTGACGCTTACTGGCGAGTGCAAAAGCAGGACGCCATCGGCATCGCTCGCTACCTTGAGAGCCCGCCGCCGTGGCGGTCTAATGCAATTCCCATGGAGGTTTACCTGTGGCAGACACGAGCCGTTCCCTACAATCATCATCCGGCTATTCATCGGCTGTGTGACAACGCTGCCGCGAATGAGGCGCTCAGTGACGAGCGCTATCTCCATGCACGGCTAGCCAACACGCTGCGACATCCCGGCATCGTGGCGTGGATGTCGGCTCTGATTGGTGAGCTGGACACGTTGGCGCTATCTGTGGCGCGACACTCTGCAACATACTTCCTGGTGCGCTCTGAGTGGGGTGCTAACGCCAACCCACACATTCACCGTCACGTGATCAGTGAATCGTTCTCACGATTCCTACACCAGCTTCAGACCTCTCTGAAGCAGAAAGTGGCAGAGATCGAAAGAGATTTGCGGGTGGAAGACCCCACTTTGGAGAGCGATGATTCTCGCGTCACTCTTGAGACGCGCGTCAGCGCGGCCTGGCGTGACTGTCAACAAGAGTATGTCAGGCACATCGGTCGCTGCTACACCAACTGGAATGCCGGCTTCACAAAAGACGGCGAGCGCACCTTTGACTTTGCCTACGATCGCAAAACAACCGTTTGCCGTGCTAGCATGGCCGTCCAGCTGGACGACGCGCTGTCAACCGGCGACTTTGCCGCCATTGACGAGCTCTATGTGCGCGTCATCAACGGCACGCTGCGACACACGGGCCACAGCGGACGCGGAGACGCGCCGTCTGCCAAGGACGGGTGTGCCGTGCGGCGACCGGTCGTGGACAAGGCGGCAACTGAGGCGGCCCGTTCGGCAGATGGACGTGCCAAGCAGGTAAAAAAGAGGTGATTGTGTGCAAGAGACGCATGCCACGGCGTCTCCGCACCGAGCCGGCTGTGGTGAAAGATGCACACGATCCTCGCATATATCAGTTCGAGACGGCCTCAAACGACAAATGGCTAGGTAGTCATGATCCGTTCACCATCCTGCACGTCCTTAACAACGTCGACGACAAGGCAGTGGTGCCCGCGTGGCTCACCCGTACGCCGCGTGTCGAATGGAAAAGCTCGCCCACGGACAGCGGTGGCTACACATTTAACGTGCTGCTCGCTCAGTCCCGCGGCGACGGTAGCGTCGAGTACGCGCTCAAGTACACCATGAAGCCGGTGGCTCCAATCAGGACCACCGGCGACATGCTGTTGTCGGCAATGGAACGGCGTGAGGCGAGCGATAACGTGGATATCGGCGTCGTACAGAAAATGTACAACCAGGCGGCGGCATCCATGTGTCAGTCCATCTTTCAGGCAGTGCACAAAAACTGGCAGCTGCCGCTGCTGCAGAAGAATTTGGACGTGAAGAGGTTCAGTATGAGCGGCTGCCGCGTGGTGAAACCAGCCAATGCCGCTGACAATCCGGTGTACGTGTTGCTGACTCGGTGGAGCGCTTCAACGCGCGGCTGGGCGACAACATTCGTCATGGCAATATTCCTCTGACCGATATTCAGCGCAAAATGTCAGTCTACGAGTTTTGCGACACGTTCACGTCCATTGAGAAAACCATAGATGGTCAGCGCGTATTCCAGATAAGTCGTCGCCAGTCTTCATGGCGTGGTGTGCTGAAAACAGTCATGTTGGCACCACATCATGGCATATCGAAGGCAAATCCTGCCAGAGTCAATTTCTGGAAGTATGCTCGCGACATCGTGCTGTGGTGTCAGCCGTGCCTGACATCGCAGGAGCTGATGCCGCCACTAGATTGTCTCACTGACTGCGCCATAGCCGCTCACTGGAGAGCCATGTACGATCAGCTGATGGCATCTGACGTACACAAGCCTGTGTGGGTCACTCGGTATTACGAAGACCACAAACGCCGAGCGGCGGCAGCCACAGGCGAGGACTTGTCTGACGAATCGGACAGCGACGATGACGACGACGGCGACAACGCTGACGATGCTGCTGATGTTGTCGAGCCGCCTGAGGTAGAGGAAGAGCGTGAGCTGATGGCTCAGCGTGTGCGTGATCGATTCTACCAGACGGCTCTGGACGCCATGCTGGCGTGTCCTGCAGAGGACATTGACGACGCAGTGCAGCGAGCTGACAGAGCGGCGGCGAGCGTCGCAAACCCGGCCGGATACGACTTCCAAGCGCAGTGGCTCGGCGATCGCATAGTCAATCCAGAACATGTGCGTCGCAACTATGGCCGACTGGCTAGTCTGAGCGCCGGAGACGCTGCGCATTCTGCTCCGGTGACGCCGAGTGGACGTCAGCTGGTGCTGCCGCGTCTGGTCACAGGCTATCTGAAAGAACAGCGCGAGTGGCGACGCTCCTGTCGTGAATGGAATGCCTACGATCAGGCGGTGGCCAAATGGCGCCGTAATCGGTCGTCACGCATCGTCGAGCCTGTCGCGCCCCTGGTCCCCGATATTAGGGACAAACGGCCCAAGGCACTGCGTGCATTCCTGCTGGGTGATCCTGGCGCGGGCAAATCGACTACGCTGCGCTCTGCCGTGCACGAGTTGAACGAGCTGCTCGTCGCTGATGAGGCCTGACTGGACTGACGTAGTCAAACTTTCGGCGCCAACGGGCTGCGCATCGTTCCATATGGCACACGGTGCGACCACCATCCACCGTCTCTTTGCTATACGAGTCGGTCAAGTAGGCGATGACCCGTTGCCGGCCGAGAGCCGACAGTTTGCTGCACTCTGTGAAAGGCTCGGTCCTGATCTGGGTCTTCTCATATTCGACGAGTTCTCAATGATCCAGCGCAGGATGATGCGCTGGATAGTTAAGCGACTCGAGGAGGCCGGCATCAATTTGGACGACATCGGCGTCGTGCTTGTCGGTGACCCGGCACAGATACTGCCGATCGGCGACAGTCCTGTGTGGAGTCTCCGCCAGCGAATGGACGACGGCAAAGACTGCTGCGAGGCATCGCGGCTGGGCATGCTCGCCTTCCGTGAGGTGTTTCGTATGCCGGCGCTGGAAACCGTGGACGGCTTCGCGGCGTGGAGTCACGCCGCTTCACGGGAGCCGAACACGCTCAATGATGATGAGCGCCGGGCGGTGGCTCGTTTCCGTGCGGCAGCACTGGACGGCGATTATGAGACCGTCTACTTAAATGAAGTGCGGCGCACTGTTCAGAACGACGAGCTTAGCCGACCATTTCACAAAGGTGATCATTCCATCGTTCCGCTACGGCAGGGCGACACACGCCAGTCTGCAGTGGCTCCGCGACAACACGGCCACCGCCGAGCACATGGCTGCTGATCCACTTTGGGCTGGCGCCGTCACACTGCACGGTAACCATTGGTTCAGCGAGCTGGCCGTGAATCGTGCTACCGTCGAGTCGGACAACGCCAGGGCGCTCGTTCGCTTCGCCAACGAACGTGACACGCCGGTAATGGCCGTGAACGCACAGCATTTACCGACGAAAAAAGCAGCTCGACTGCAAAAGGTGTCACCCAGAGAGTTCCGCAGCATACCGGCAGTGTTCTTTGCGTGCAGTGGTCTGCCGCTGATGCTGTTGGAAAACGTGGCACCCAGTGTCGGTCTGTTCAATGGCGCTCACGTCGAGTTCGTCGGACCGCTGTACTTGGAGGATGACTGGCAGGTAACACTGTCCAGCTGTGAGTACAGAGAAAGGGTGCGGACCAGTGGCGTCACGCTGACCACTCCCCTCGACACACCCGCCTCGGACCGTGAGCGTATGTACCAGGTTCCCGTGGGCAGTGTCATTGTGAAGGTCAACGGTCACACCATCGACGGCGATGAGCATCGTCTCGACGAGCTGGTCGCGGCGTCTAGCACCGTCCAGCTGGTATTTCACACGCCAAAACACCCGCCCCATCTGCCCGAGTTCATTGTGGTGCGTGTTCCAAACTACACCGAGAATCGTGGCCCAAATATCCTCGGCATCGAAGATGCCGACGATCTGGTGCCAATACGGATGGTAAAGCGCGCCCGTGACAAGGGCAAAAACAATCGGGCGATAGGCGGCGGTGAAGAGAGTCGGACCGAGTTTCGTGTTGGACCGCCGCTGGAGGGCGGCAGCGCATTCACCGGCTTTAAAGGCCAGGGCGCCACGCTGGATCGAGTGGTGGCCAAAGTGAAAGCGTGGGTAGAGACGCCCGGCTTCTGGACGGTGGTGGTGTCGCGTGTCAGACACCCACATCACCTGCACGTTCCCACTGACCAGTGGCCAACTGTCGAGGAGATTCAGGTTCAGCGTCTGAATCCAGACGTGCTGGAGGCCGAGATTTTCGAGCGCCAAATGAAAATCAATGCTGCAAAGACGTGGCGTCACTTTGTGGCTGCCGAGGATGACGGCGAGTGGACTAGCGCCGATAATGTCATCGGAGACGCTGTCCACGTGGCTTGGAGGCGGCTGCACACACGCGACGTGGCCTCTGTTGTGTGCGACGAGCTGCATGCCAAGGGAGTGGACGTGTCTGTAAGTGACGTACAGCACGTCGTCCAGAAAATGTCGCACACCGACGAGGCACTGATCCTTGCTGATCATATATACCTCACCTCACGGCAGCACTGCTGTCTTGTGCGCAGTAAAATACAGCGGGGACGACGACGACCCACAACCACCAAACCGTCTAAGCGGCCAGCCTCCACGTCTGCTGGTCGGGGCCGGCGTGGTAAGGGTCGCCGCATCTCGTAAAAGTGGACGACATGGTACGGAATGGGCACCATGCTGTCCGCCGTACCGGCAATCTCTCCAATCGGTAGATTGTCCGCCATCAACATCAACGAGACTCTTCGAGACTGGGCGCCGGGACTACGTGGTACGGAATGGGCACCACGCTGTCCGCCGTACCGGCAATCTCTCCAATTGGTAGATTGTCCGCCATCAACATCAACGAGACTCTTCGAGACCAGATCTGGGCCCCCGACGTGGTACGGAATGGGCACCATGCTGTCCGCCGTACCGGCAATCGGTAGATTGTCCGCCATCAACATCAACGAGAGTCTTCGAGACTGGGCCCGAAGACGACGTGGTACGGAATGGGCACCATGCTGTCCGCCGTACCGGCAATCTCTCCAATCGGTAGATTGTCCGCCATCAACATCAACGAGACTCTTCGAGACTGGACCTGGGCCCCAAGGCGACGTGGTACGGAATGGGCACCATGCTGTCCGCCGTACCGGCAATCGGTAGATTGTCCGCCATCGACATCAGCGAGATTATTCGAGACATGGGCCGTCGACGTGGTACGGAATGGGCACCATGCTGTCCGCCGTACCGGCAATCTCTCCAATTGGTAGATTGTCCGCCATCAACACCAACGAGATTCTTCGAGACTTCGAGATCTTCGAGACCAAGGGCTTGCTAAAAATCCCAGCATATCTACTTTGGTACGGTGTGGGCACCTGGCTGTCCGCCGTACCGGCAATCTCTCCGATTGCCCGCCCTTGCTGCATAGTAAATCCCTGTTGCTGGGGAGTGTGGTGGCGTGCACACACCACACATTGAAAAGAAGATCTGCCCGTGGTTGCTTAGTCTTGCGCCTGTGCTTGTACGGCTCCACAGCTGGGCATCATCGCCGTGGTTGTGGACCGAGCTCCCACGCTAACCACGAAGGCAGGCTGGCTGGGTCGTTCGTGCGGCGACATGCGTCACCTCTTGATTCAAATAACAAATTTAAAGGGACCCTCTCACCTCGAAAAAGTTAACGAATTGGCATGAAAGTGATGTATCTTGGTTCAGAAAGAACAAACATGAATATCCACCAAATTTCACTTAAAATATTGCTCGTTTTTTTTTTGGCCATAAGCAGACTGGTTATTGATTCACCTTTTTTGGATCGATTCAATCATTGATTCATTTGTTTTTTGTTTGATTCAATCACTGTTCGATTCCTTCCAAAAAAATTGGTGAATCGATTCCTTTTGATTCAGAGAATGAGAAAAAAGGAATGATTCACGTTTGATTCAGCCAAAAAGTTATTGAACGATTCTTTTTTTTATTATATTTAAAAATAAAGATAAATATCAGGGATAGTATTGTGTTTGTTGTGTTCTTTTTGTTGGTATGCAATTATCATCACATGGCAGTAGTGTTAACATTTGTTGATGAACTATGTTCGCTTCATTTTTTTTTTAAGGTTCATGAATCGTTAATTTGGTTGATTCAATCAACCCTGATTCCCAATGAGTTTGATTCAATCATGGCTTAAAAATCAAACCATCCGGACGGTGAATCAAACCTTTCGACTCAATCACGGTGAATCAAACACCAGTCTGGACATAAGACTTTAACTTTTTTCCCTTTCCAGGGCCTTACCTGTTCCTATGACGTCATTTGGAAGCAATAATGTGGTATCTTGAAAGTGCGGGATATGTCACGCGCAATTTAGTATCTATAAAACCATGGCAAAAATTGTCTTACCAAAGTTTAAGTAAATCGGTGATGTCACACATTAAGAGGGGGCATCTAAGTGCATTAGCCCCTCTGAATCCAAAGTGCTGCAACTTTGAATCTAAATATTTTCGATCTAAGGCATTTCTCGATGTTGCGAGTGCCGAAACCGGTGATTTCCAGCCAAGGACCCCAATTTGGGTATCTCAACTCAAAACTAATGTTAACGTGCCTCCCACCTTAACATTAGATTTGAGTTGAGATAGCCAAAATGGGGTCCCTGGCTCACAATTACCAGTTTCGGCACTCACAACATCGATAAATGCCTTAAATCGGAAATATTGAATTTCAAAATTGCAGCAATTTGATTCAGAGGGGCTAATGCATAGGAATACCCCTCTGAATGTGTGACGTCAGCGCAGATATCTAACGAATTTTAAATATTTGACTAAAACGTTTTGTAGCACGTGGTGGTATATGTTGCTTTGAGCTGCCAAACTATTGCTTCCAAATAAAGTCGCTAGGAACAGCGGAGATCCCAAAAGTAAACAAAAGTAAAAGTCCAATATCTTGAAAACCGGTGAATATTTTTCGGTGAAATTTGGTAGATATTCGTTTTCGCTCTTTCTGAACCGAGCGACATCACTTTTATGCCAATTCATAAACTTTTTTGAAGGTGGGAGGGTCCCTTTAATCGTATTTGTGTAAATTAACGTATTCTGTCAAATACCGGCGTCCTATTTTTGTGCCGTCCATTCTTAAAATCATCAGTTCACTTGCAGACGATGATTAGAAGCTTTGCTTCCAATGGAATGCACGAAGCAATGACTGCATAATGCATTCTTTGTTTTAAAAACAAAACTGTGCAATAAAAATTGCACAAAACTTGTTCGATATCTAATCTACCTTTGGTGGCTTCAGCTTACCTGACAGTTCATTTATGTATCCACATTGCTAGGAAGCATATCATCCGTCTAATCCAAACATAAACTATTCTCGTTGTTGAAACTGGTGACGCACAAGCTGACGTAACGTTAGTGGAGACTTCATCTCAAAAAACAGCCTGCATGGGCTAAAATCCCGGGGGGCGCGTATGGCTCGTATCATTTGCGAGGCACGCGACGGGAGCCTTGAGGAGCTTTCCATGCTAAAGCGCCTCTAAACCCAGGTCTCACTTGGAGATCGATCTCACTCGGAGATCATGAGTCTGTTGTAGAGTGGCGTCATTTTACGTCCAGTCCACCGAACCAGTGTGCACAATTGCTGGCGGTGGATACCAGACTCCCCCCACGGGTCGTCATGTGCGAGGCAAGGTCGGGGATAAGATATCACGGCAGCAATTGAAGATAAAATTGAGATTCTTTATGTAAATGCTATTAGGCTGCTACATTTGCACAATGAGTGAGTGCAAAGCTCCTCTTTAATTGATATTTTTCATTATTCAAGCATACTATTACCTAATACGTCTGAGTCTACATTCACTTTATCCACGAAAATGCTTCAAAATCGCGTTTTTCGTCGGTAAATAGCATTGTAACCTTGCGTCAGTTGACACACGCTTTCACTGCCGCATCCGGACTCTCAGTGCATATTTGTCTATGCATCATGAGCTTAAGTATTGTTTCCTTTTTCGTTAGATCAAGCTTCAACTTCTAGCGCTTAATCGCTCATGCCAAGCAAAGTTTGCGGACTTGTTAAAGGTTAAAAGAAAATATATTTCCTTCAACAGATGTGTATAAAATGAGGCTGCAAATGAGCGGTTTTCTTCTGGCAATTATGGTACTATAGCACGTTGCTGATGGAAGGCGGTCAAGAAAAAGATTATTTGCAGTTGTGCCTCATCGTCACTTATTTGCCAAATGAAATTTTAATTGCTGCTGTTATCCCCGGCTATAGTGTCTACGGTGGCGAGCTTTCTCCGCGGACCTTCAACTTCAAGACCTTCTACTTCAAGACCTTCAACTTCTAAACAACTAAAGGGATATTCTCGTCATACTGCACTGTCCATGACGTGCATGTCGGGTCATCGACATGCATGTTCAATACCATTAGTGCACATGCTGCACCAGACTATATTTACGGACGTTGACTGTTTGCTTTAGGCACTGTTTCAAGCATTGTACGATGGCCGATAACAAAAGTATTTGTTAACGTTTTCAAGTTCCATTCGGAGTATCCGAAACTACGACGCAATGTTAGTCGGAACTAACGTATCTAGTTAATCATGTTATCGCATGATGTTCTTGCTCATTGGCAAACATTATTTCAGCAGTCGATACGTCCTCCAAACTTCAGTAACTGTTACTATATAGTCCCCGTTCGTCACAAACGACCGTTGACATTTTGTCAACCTCAAATTCGAATATATTAACCGTTTACACGCACGAGAATATCCCTTTATCCAAACTAGCAAGTTAAGTCAATGACGTCATAGGAACAGGTAAGGCCCCGGAAAGGGAAAAAAGTTAAAGTCTTATGTCCAGACTGGTAGACGTAACATTGTATATTCAGATAAAGCAAAAATTATTAACTAACACTTTAACCCTCGCCCTGGCAGGGGGGGGGTCGATGCGACCCCCCCTAAGGTTTTTCAAAGATAGCGTAAAAACGGTCTTTGAAGTCAATGTTAAGTCAATGGGCGTTTTTGCAGAGGCTTTTTCATTCGCTCATTGTACAAAATTATATGATACGATTTTGTTTAAACTTTCAGGACTTGTTGAGAAAAGACCATAGAACATGTTGTTATGCTTCGTTAAGCTGTCAGAATTCGTTTGTTCTTTTTGAGCTCGTTTAAAGAAGATTTTTTTAAACATGCAAAGTCAATGGGAGCGTCTTTGCTGCTTTATAACTTTTTACGTTATAGATATATTTAAGTGAAAAGTTGATAGGTTATACAACTTTTGATGCTCTTTCCAATGATATATAGAACGTTATTGCACGTGGTGCCGTTTTTGAGAAATATAGTACAAAAGCACGACATTACCGAGATTTGAGCTCAGACCTATATCGTTACGGTGTCAGGCGGACACGAGGACAGGTGGCGCCGCCGCCGCCCGCATAGCGGCGGGAATGTGAACTAACCTGTTTACCATCTATGGCAGGGGTCGGCAAATGGTGGGGCATGCCCCCTTTGGGGGTAATGGAGCCCCTCGGCGGGGGGTAATGGGGGCCTCTGAGAAAGCCTTATCTTAGAATTAATGTCTCCCTTGATGGGACAGACATCACGCCTGTTTGGTCTCAGGGTTCAAAGATCGAACGCTAACCGTCGCCCCTCTATTGGCGTTTTCATAACAGCTAACGTAAACGGGGAGGGGCCGGTCGGACCCCAGCCTCTCGGCCTCTGAAATCTGAACTGGAGCTTTGCGGTAGAAAAATGAACGTGCTACCCGTGACGATAGGAAGACGCTGCTACCCAATTTTAACCTTCGCACTTATAGGGGACCCCCTTTTCCTCGGGTTTTCGCGAATAACTCGCGCAAAAAGCGGCCGATCGCGATGACATTTTCAATACAGGTTTATCAATTTTATACATTGTAGCTAGAATTTCGCAACCATTTGAACATATACCTAACATATACCTGCCTAACAAGTCAACAGTTATTTCTGTCAATGTATGACATGTTTTATGGCAGATAAAAAATGATCGGCTCGAGGGTAAAATTGTGTCGTGATCCGACGTTTTTACATATTAATACCCGAAATACCCAAAGAGTCACGGAAAGGTATGACATTTCAGTGAGCTCGGTTGTGTATGCAATGGTGTCTGGTAGGGTGGGGGTAATGGCCCTGCCTGGCGCCCGAAAAGGGGGCACGACCCCGGAAGGCCTGCCGACCACTGATCTATGGTATGGTACTATCGGGGGACCGGCCGCCGTCGGCACCATTTCGGGACTTTGCATCGCAATAAAAGGCTTATTTACAATTAAAAATGGACTAGCGAGAGTCGTTATGGAATCAGAATTTGATGCTCTACAAAACTAGGCTATTTTCATTGTGATGGCATCACAGACTACACCGCTAACCCCAATAAAGCAGATTTATGTCGTGTCATCGATGATTACATATAATGTTTCTTTGATATATATGTAGTCGGGTCTTTCAGCTGCGTCCCTCCCCTCCCTCGCCGCGCCGGCGGGTCGGCCATCCGCGGCTTGCCGCCCGCCGGCTGCTGGCCGGTCAGCTGGCCGGTCAGCTGGTCGCCCGCGGCTGTCGGTGCAGTGCGGGATGCCTACTTGCGGGCGGGGGGCCGTCGTGGCGGCGGCCCGGGTGGACTGGGCGAGCAGTGAGTTGGGGAGCGCTGCGCTGTCGGTGCTCTAGTTTGTATTGCGTTCGCATGATACGGCTTGAGCCAATACAGAGTGAACTGATTGAGCTGAGCAAGTCTTTATATACATTGAAAAGTAAAGCACTTTTTACTGCATCTACGGTGAGATGCTAGATAAAATTTATGGTCTACCTAATGGTACCCATTACTTAACAATTAAGTGAATCATTTCGTCGCTAAACTCTCGTAAATTCGTATGTCCGCCTCACTATGGAGTTTGGACCGTAACGTATGGCCTTTGCTCAGACAGTATACGAACAGGTGACGGGGATACCTCCCATAGAAGGATGCGACACGATTTTACTGCTAAATAGCGGCCGGCCGCCGTGGGGACGTTTTTGTACGACTTATATCTCGGCAACCACTGGGCTGATAAACGTGCGGTTTTTTTGTGTGAGGTAGCTTTTTCCCTTCTTTCACATAGTGTGCTACTCTCGATGCATATGGGTGACCCCTAACGCACGTTCCACGTGCAAAGCCAAGAGGTGCCTGTTTTGTAATAAGCGCAATAGCTCGCGGTAATTACTGGGCCGATTGCGCTAAAACTTGGCATGGAGGTAGACACTTTCCAGGCGATGCATTACTGCACGTGCGCACGTGCAGGGTGACGCATCCAGATCTCGAGAACGGCTGGACCGATTGTGTTCAAATTTGGTTTAACGCTTGATACCGATCAGTAGGTTGCAGTCATTTAGTATGTATTTCCATGTGCCACGATTGGGGTGCAACTGCACGTGCGCACGTGCAGGGTGACGCTTCCAGATCTCGAGAACGGCCGGGCCAATTGTGCTCAGATTTGGCACACCGCTAGAGATCGCGTAGTAGGGTGTATTGCACAGGTCTGCTGGACCCCAGGTTGCACGTGCGCACGTGCAGGGTGACGCTTCCAGATCTCAGGAACGGCTGGGCCGATTGCATTCAAATTCGGCACACCTTTAGAGACCGGTTAGTAGGGTGCTGTGCACAAGTCAGTTAGTATGTATACTCATGTGTCTCGGTTGGGGTGCAACTGCACGTGCGCACGTGTAGGGGTCGCTTCCAGATCTTGAAAACGGCTGGGCCGATTGAGCTTAAATTCGGTACACCGCTAGAGACCGGCAACTAGGGTGCCGTCCACAAGTCATTTGGGACCCAGCTTGCACGTGCGCACGTGCAGGGTGAGGCTTTCAGATCTCAGAAACGGCTGGGCTGATTGCATTCAAATTCGGCACACCTTTAGCGGCGTTACAGAGGTGCTTGCTCAAACAACCTGCGGTCCCGCGATGCGGAGCCCAGCATCGCAGATGCTGGTAACCGCAGGTTGTTTGAAAAGACAAACACTATTCGTTAGAATTGTGTTTTTCTATTGAAAAACAACCGGAGCGGTCGTTCTCCGGGCTATGTTTTGCAAGTCTGGCAGCGAATCGAGACATCTTGACGGGGGCCTAGACGAATCGCTCAATTTCCGTAAAAAGTTCAGGGTATGGGCTCCCGGGGGCGATCTACCTGATGGCACCGGTCGCTACTCGCTTAAAACCTCGTGGCACGTGGCACGTGCGATTCCATTTTCCCCATGTTAAGTCAACGGGGTTTTGGACACTTTTTGCGCGATCGCCAATAGCGGGAAAAGGAGCCAAGGAAGAGGTGATTTTCTTCCAAGCATTTTATGGCAAACACGTTCCGGTACACGCCAGTGTGCGCGGTATACACGTCAGAACTTCGTAACGTGTCTTTGCACGAGGTCAAAGTTGAACTTTTTTCGCTCCCCATGTTAAGTCAATGGGCGTTTTTGCAGAGACATTTACATTCGCTCATTGTACAAAATTATATGATACGATTTTGTTTAAACCTTCAGGACTTGTTGAGAAAAGACCATAGAACATGTTGTTATGCTTCTTTAAGCTGTCAGAATTCGTTTGTTCTTTTTAAGCTCGTTTAAAAATGAAAAATTTTAACATGGAAAGTCAATGGGAACGTCTTTGGTGCTTAATAACTTTGTACGTTGAAGATATATTTAAGTGAAAAGTTGATAGGTTATACAACTTTTGATGCTTCTTCCAATGATATATAGAGCGTTATTGCACGTTGTGCCGTTTTTGAGAAATTTAGTAAAAAAGCACGACATTACCGAGATTTGAGCTCACACCTATATATGGTCTTGCTCAGACAGTATACGAACAGGTGACGGGGATAAATCCCATTGAAGGATGCGATTTAATGCTAAATATTAGCGGCCGGCCTCCGTGGGGACGTTTTTGTACGACTTATATCTCCGCAAGCAGGGGACCGATACTCTTGCGGATTTTTGTGTGGGGTAGCGTATACCCTTCTTAGAAGTATTTACTATGGATGATGCATGCCGGTGACCCCTACTGCACGTGACACGTGTAAAACGGAGAGGTGTCAATTTTGTTGTAATGACAATAACACGGTAATTACTTGGCTGATTGCACTGAAACTACACAAAGATGTAGGCACCCGCTGGACCATGCCTTTTCATGTGCTATGGTTGGGGTGCAACTGCACGTGCGCACGTGCAGGGTGACGCTTCGAGATCTCGAGAACGGCCGGGCCGATTGAGTTCAAATTTGGTACAGCGCTAGAGACCGGTTAGTAGGGTGCCGTGCGCAAGTCAGTTAGGACCCATCTTGCACGTGCGCACGTGCAGGGTGACGCTTCCAGATCTCAGGAACGGCTGGGCCGATTGCATTCAAGTTCGGCACACCTTTAGAGACCGGTTAGTAGGGTGCTGTGCACAAGTCAGTTAGTATGTATATTCATTTGTCACGGTTGGGGTGCAACTGCACGTACGCACGTGATAGGGGTCGCTTCCAGATCTTGAAAACGGCTGGGCCGATTGAGCTCAAATTCCGTACACCACTAGAGACCGGCAACTAGGGTGCCGTGCACAAGTCAGTTGGGACCCAGCTTGCACGTGCGCACGTGAAGGGTGCCGCTTCAAGATCTCGAAAACGACCGGGCCGATTGCACTCAAATTTTACACACCTCTAGAGTGGTTAGTAGATTGTCCTGTTCGTCGGTTCGTAGCGCACCCACTCCGGTCTGCACGTGCCAGGCTCATCCTCTCGTTTGGCGGCGGGTAACCGCAGGTTGTTTCTTCATTAGACAAACACTATTCGTTAGAATTGTGTTTTCTATTGAAAAAAAACAACCGGAGCAGTCCTTCACCGGGCTATGTTTTGCATGGTTGGCCGCAATCGAAATGTGTCTGTGATTGCTGTAGAAGACTAGACCAGGAAACAATCGGTGAGTGCTACCAAAACACAATAACCTCCGCCCGATTGGGGTGGGGGCGCTTGTAGCCACACCTATTAGTTTTTTTTGCGTTTGTTAAGAAAATTACTACGCGCATTGTTATAAAGCTTTGTATGATAGATCAATTTCAGCGGCATGGTTGGACCTCTATGTAGGCACACACCTGACACCGGCGACAACGGCTGCGCCGATTGCGCTTAACTCTTCATTCATGCGGCTACATACGGAAGAGGGGGCACTGCGGCGCAACATGCTTTCAGGCGTTTGACACTTCTGCGTCATCTAGCGAGTAAAGCGGAATGTTTGGATGAAAATGCCAGACACATTTACCACACTCGATAATCGTCCTCAAAAGCTTCAGTTTCGTGCGAGTCATCAGTTCTAAAGAGATAGTGGTTAATGGTTATCCCGGATCCCTCATTACTCCGCCATTCATTTAGGCGGTTATATACAATAGAGCCAGCATTGCGGCACAGCATACATTCAGGCGTTTGACGCTTCTGCCATCTAGCGAGTAAAAAGGAATGTGAGGTGTTTTCGGCTGATATAGATCCGTTGAAGCATCAATATTAAACTTGATATTCGGCACAAGTCACTGACTCTGATTCGAATGGTGACGTCGACGGCGACCGTGACGTCACCATTGCGTCAATATTGATTAACCCTCGCCCGCACATGCCATTTTCCCATCCTGGAACGCACATGGGGGGGGGGGTTGCCACCCCCCCCCCGCGCCATTTCGTTCCTGTTGGAGATAGAGCTTAGCGGTAAAAACCAAAAAGATTCTTTGGGAAGAGACGAATCCAATGGAACCCAGTTTTACCTTCTCAGGTCAGTCATTGACCTTCCAGGTCAGGTCAAACTAAAAAATGTTGCTGTTTTGGGTCTCCGTTGGATACCAAGTGCGCTGCTTATTATATACCGATGACGTTGCCGTTTTCTGGTGCCAAGCCAGCTAGAACCTCTTTCCCACACTACCCGACCAGGTTTTTGCTGCTGAGGTCATTTCAGGTCAAGTTAGGTCAAGGTCAGTTATATGTGTTTGTATGTCTGTGTGTGTCTGTGTGTACTGATGTGTGCACCGAATGTTTATGTGTCCATATTACATGAAATCATGATCTGAGAAGCTTTTACCAAAAATGCAGTCAGGGGGCGCTTGTAGCCACACCTATTAGTTTTTTTGCGTTTGTTAACCCGCGCGGGGCTGGGGTCTCCAGCCGAACGCGCGGGGCTGGGGGGGGGGGGTAAATTTTACCCCCCCTGTTATCTCCCGAACTAATGGTCCGATTTCGAAAATTCAAACGCCAATCGAAAGATCTCATCACGAACAACTAAAAACATGTACTTAATTTTAAGTTTGAGGTCAAGGTCAAGGTCAGGTCAAGGGTACAAATTGCAAGTTCCTACAGTAACGGCCTTGCACCGTAGTTGCCGAAGAATGGAGTCATGGACTGAGACTGATCGCCCAAAACGTGTTCTTAGGCTACCAAGACAATATTCGTTGCATACAATATCATTCAGAGGTCAAGGTCAAGGTCAGGTCAGGTCAGGTCAGGTCACCAAAAACAAAATATAGAAAAGGGCATGTGCGACACATGTTTTATGGGTCATTTTACACATAGAATTCAATAGGCACACTCAATAAGTGATATGGACCACCTCTGGATGAATTTCAGGTCGAGGTCAGGTCAAGGTCAGGTCAAGTGAGGTCAAATTTTGAAGTTGGTTGTTAAGGCCTAAAAAGGTGTCTATCTGATGCAGTTTTTCACGGCGAATCGAATGGTGCTATTTTTGTTTCCGTACGAGGTCTAGAACTTCCAAAAAAGTCATTTTTCAAAATTTTTGTGTGTCGTGACGTCATACAATTTTGAATAACTCCCACATTTTTGCACCGATTCTTCTAAAACTTGGTATGTAGGTGCACATAGACCACTTCTCTGACATATATTCCGGTTTTTTCGATACACTCAAAATTTTGGATTTTATAGCTATTTTCCCAAAAAAGTCAGTTTTTTGAAAAAAATTGGGCCAAAATCCAAAATTTTCAAAAAACCGAGATAGCCATTTGATAGACAAAGTAGAATTACGTATATCCTTTTTTTGTTACGTCTTGATTACTTTAAAAATGAAGATGTTAGCGGCGTTTGAACTTTTGCCGTTTTTAAGGCGAAAATGGCGAACATGACGTCACTAAAACGTCAATTTCTCAAAAATTTTCCGACGGATTTCGCTCAAATTTTCAGGGAACGTGTCAAATTGATGTAAGAAAAGGTACTGAAAGTTAAGCGGCGCTGCGCGCCGCCGTTTTTGAGATATTGCAAAAATTCGCGAGGGGGGTAATATTTACCCCCCCCCCCCAGCCCCGCGCGGGTTAAGAAAATTACCACGCGCATTGTTATAAAGCTTTGTATGATAGATCAATTTCAGCGGCATGGTTGGACCTCTATGTAGGCACACACCTGACACCGGCGACAACGGCTGCGCCGATTGCGCTTAAATCTTCATTCATGCGGCTACATACGGAAGAGGGGGCACTGCGGCGCAACATGCTTTCAGGCGTTTGACACTTCTGCGTCATCTAGCGAGTAAAACGGAATGTTTGGATTGAAAATGCCAGACGCATTTACCACACTCGATAATCGTCCTCAAAGGCTTCAGTTTCGTGCGAGTCATCAGTTCTAAAGAGATAGTGGTTATCCCGGATCCCTCATTACTCCGCCATTCATTTAGGCGGTTATATACAATAGAGCCAGCATTGCGGCACAGCATACATTCAGGCGTTTGACGCTTCTGCCATCTAGCGAGTAAAAAGGAATGTGAGGTGTTTTCGGCTGATATAGATCCGTTGAAGCATCAATATTAAACTTGATATTCGGCACAAGTCACTGACTCTGATTCGAATGGTGACGTCGACGGCGACCGTGACGTCACCATTGCGTCAATATTGATTAACCCTCGCCCGCACATGCCATTTTCCCATCCTGGAACGCACATGGGGGGGGGGGGGTGCCACCCCCCGCGCCATTTCGTTCCTGTTGGAGATAGAGCTTAGCGGTAAAGACCAAAAAGATTCTTTGGGAAGAGACGAATCCAATGGTACCCAGTTTTACCTTCTCAGGTCAGTCATTGACCTTCCAGGTCAGGTCAAACTAAAAAATGTTGCTGTTTTGGGTCTCCGTTGGATACCAAGTGCGCTGCTTATTATATACCGATGACGTTGCCGTTTTCTGGTGCCAAGCCAGCTAGAACCTCTTTCCCACACTACCCGACCAGGTTTTTGCTGCTGAGGTCATTTCAGGTCAAGTTAGGTCAAGGTCAGTTATATGTGTTTGTATGTCTGTGTGTGTCTGTGTGTACTGATGTGTGCACCGAATGTTTATGTGTCCATATTACATGAAATCATGATCTGAGAAGCTTTTACCAAAAATGCAGTCAAAAAACTTCACAAAAAGTAAATTCCGCTTGCCTAAAACGCAATTATCTTAGATGACCTAGGTTGACCTTGATCCTGACCTTGACATATGTACATCGTCGAACAACATGTTCCATGATAGGTGGGAGGTAAGACTGGCAAAAAAGGCCGAAATCAAGGTGTCAAAAGCTCACAAGGCCCATAGCCAACGCAAGATGTTGAGAATTGGCCATTTGGGTCATGACATGACCTGAAAAACAAGGTCATATCTCCGAAACCAAAAACCACAGAAACTTGAAATTTTCAGTGGACATCAAGAAAGGATAGAGGAGCAGCTATACGAAAAATCAGCCTTCTAGCTTAAAAAATGTTGAGTGCAGAGCAGAAAGACTACCTGGGGGGGTGGCACCCCCCATGTGCGATCATCTAGCGAGTAAAACGGAGTTACGGAATGTTTGACTAAAATGCCAGACGCATTAACCACACTCGGCAATCGTCCTCAAAAGCTTCAGTTTCGTGCGAGTCATCAGTTCTAAAGAGATAATGGTTTTCCCGGATCCCTCATTACTCCGCCATTCATTTAGGCGGTTATATACAATAGAGCCGGCATTGCGGCACAGCATACATTCAGGCGTTTGTCGCTTCTGCCATCTAGCGAGTAAAAAGGAATGTAAGGTGTTTTCGGCTGATATACAGATCCGTTGAAGCATCAATATTAACCCGCGCACCGACGGGGGGGCGGATATCCGCGCCCCCCTGAGGTTTTTCGCGAATAGCGGGAAAACCGCGGCGCGTAGCGCCGCGAAATTTGGTATGACTATTCCCTTATCAATTTTACACATGGTGTGCAAGTTTGAACCTCCTACCTTTCAAGGTCAGGTCACCAGGTCACTTTGAATGACCCAACCTCAAGTCACTTTTTTGCAACTTTGTCACCGTGCCAGAACTACAGTAGATGTCGGAGGCCTTTGAAAGTCGCAGGATGTTATTAGGTCATCAGTAGCTACAATTTGTATATCTCGGAATTTCGATATCGGTGACCTAAGGTCAGGTCAATTTCGCGACCAAGTCAATGGGGGAAAAATCAACTCCCTGTTTTTACCACTAAAACGGGTCGGAATGGCCCCATATACCATACATGACTTCATATACGATCAACCTTCACTACCTTGAGGTCTGTTTTGCTGTTGGGCAGCTGTGAGGTCATGTGACGTCATCAAAGGTCACCAAAGGTTTTTGGCCAATAACTCCGTACAGGAACAAGATACAGACGCGTGGATGGTCTCATTGTGTTCAGCTCGTCAAGACGCATCGAATGATATACATGATGACCTCGAGGTCACGTGACCTGAGGTCAACCTTTGACCTTGACCTTTCGAGGTCAACATATATATCATTCGATTCGGATTGACGAGAGGATCACGATGATGCCCTTAGTTTGTTCCTATCTTGACTAATTCGAAAGTTATTCGAGAAAAACTCTCTCCATATTTAGCGCCGCCATTTTGACTTTTTCGACCCCTGTGACGTCATCTTTGACCTGACCTGAAAATGACCTTAGTAAAAATTGTAGATCTTGACCGTGCGTATCCGATGCCGTTTACCGCTTGTCGCTATCTTGCTTCGTTCTCGAGATCTCAGGGGGGGGCGGTCATCCGCCCCCCCCCGTCGGTACTAAGTTGGCGCAGACCCCCGTCGGTGCGCGGGTTAAACTTGATATTCGGCACAAGTCAATGACTCTGATTCGAATGGTGACGTCGACGGCGACCGTGACGTCACCATTGCGTCAATATTGATTAACCCTCGCCAGCAGAGGGGCAGCACCCGCCTCTTCCCATAGGGTTTTTCGTGATAGCTCGGGACACGCCGGCGACAAAGTGCTGAAACTTGGAAAACCTGACCTATGATTCAAGCCGGATCTTATGACACCGACCGCATTTTCTGGTTAGGTAAGGTCACTGACCTAATGTGCCACGATTGGGGTGCAACTGTACGTGCCCACGTGCAGGGTGACGCTTCCAGATCTCGAGAACGGCCGGGCCGATTGTGCTCAGATTTGGCACACCGCTAGAGACCGCGCAGTAGGGTGCCTTGCACAGGTCAGCTGGGCCCCAGGTTGCACGTGCGCACGTGCAGGGTGACGCCTCCAGATCTCACAAACGGCTGGGCCGATTGCATTCAAATTCGGCACACCTTTAGAGACCGATCAGTAGGGTGCCGTGCACAAGTCAGTTAGTATTTATTTCCGTGTGTCACGGTTGGTGTACATCTCATGCACGTGCGCACGTGTAGGGGTCGCTTCCACATCTTGAAAACGGCTGGGCCGATTGAGCTCAAATTCCGTACACCACTAGAGACCGGCAACTAGGGTGCCGTGCACAAGTCAGTTGGGACCCAGCTTGCACGTGCGCACGTGAAGGGTGCCGCTTCAAGATCTCGAAAACGACCGGGCCGATTGCACTCAATTTTACACACCTCTAGAGTGGTTAGTAGATTGTCCTGTTCGTCAGTTCGTAGCGCACCCACTCCGGTCTGCACGTGCCAGGCTCATCCTCTCGTTTGGCGGCGGGTAACCGCAGGTTGTTTCTTCATTAGACAAACACTATTCGTTAGAATTGTGTTTTCTATTGAAAAAAAAAACAACCGGAGCAGTCCTTCACCGGGCTATGTTTTGCATGGTTGGCCGCAATCGAAATGTGTCTGTGATTGCTGTAGAAGACTAGACCAGGAAACAATCGGTGAGTGCTACCAAAACACAACAACCTCCGCCCGATTGGGGCGGGGGCGCTTGTAGCCACACCTATTAGTTTTTTTGCGTTTGTTAACCCGCGCGGGGCTGGGGTCTCCAGCCGAACGCGCGGGGCTGGGGGGGGGGGGTAAATTTTACCCCCCCTGTTATCTCCCGAACTAATGGTCCGATTTGGAAAATTCAAACGCCAATCGAAAGATCTCATCACGAACAACTAAAAACATGTACTTAATTTTAAGTTTGAGGTCAAGGTCAAGGTCAGGTCAAGGGTACAAATTGCAAGTTCCTACAGTAACGGCCTTGCACCGTAGTTGCCGAAGAATGGAGTCATGGACTGAGACTGATCGCCCAAAACGTGTTCTTAGGCTACCAAGACAATATTCGTTGCATACAATATCATTCAGAGGTCAAGGTCAAGGTCAGGTCAGGTCAGGTCAGGTCAGGTCACCAAAAACAAAATATAGAAAAGGGCATGTGCGACACATGTTTTATGGGTCATTTTACTCATAGAATTCAATAGGCACACTCAATAAGTGATATGGACCACCTCTGGATGAATTTCAGGTCGAGGTCAGGTCAAGGTCAGGTCAAGTGAGGTCAAATTTTGAAGTTGGTTGTTAAGGCCTAAAAAGGTGTCTATCTGATGCAGTTTTTCACGGCGAATCGAATGGTGCTATTTTTGTTTCCGTACGAGGTCTAGAACTTCCAAAAAAGTCATTTTTCAAAATTTTTGTGTGTCGTGACGTCATACAATTTTGAATAACTCCCACATTTTTGCACCGATTCTTCTAAAACTTGGTATGTAGGTGCACATAGACCACTTCTCTCACATATATTCCGGTTTTTTTTCGATACACTCAAAATTTTGGATTTTATAGCTATTTTCCCAAAAAAGTCAGTTTTTTGAAAAAAATTGGGCCAAAATCTAAAATTTTCAAAAAACCGAGATAGCCATTTGATAGACAAAGTAGAATTACGTATATCCTTTTTTTGTTACGTCTTGATTACTTTAAAAATGAAGATGTTAGCGGCGTTTGAACTTTTGCCGTTTTTAAGGCGAAAATGGCGAACATGACGTCACTAAAACGTCAATTTCTCATAAATTTTCCGACGGATTTCGCTCAAATTTTCAGGGAACGTGTCAAATTGATGTAAGAAAAGGTACTGAAAGTTAAGCGGCGCTGCGCGCCGCCGTTTTTGAGATATTGCAAAAATTCGCGAGGGGGGGTAATATTTACCCCCCCCCAGCCCCGCGCGGGTTAAGAAAATTACCACGCGCATTGTTATAAAGCTTTGTATGATAGATCAATTTCAGCGGCATGGTTGGACCTCTATGTAGGCACACACCTGACACCGGCGACAACGGCTGCGCCGATTGCGCTTAAATCTTAATTCATGCGGCTACATACGGAAGAGGGGGCACTGCGGCGCAACATGCTTTCAGGCGTTTGACACTTCTGCGTCATCTAGCGAGTAAAACGGAATGTTTGGATTGAAAATGCCAGACGCATTTACCACACTCGATAATCGTCCTCAAAGGCTTCAGTTTCGTGCGAGTCATCAGTTCTAAAGAGATAGTGGTTATCCCGGATCCCTCATTACTCCGCCATTCATTTAGGCGGTTATATACAATAGAGCCAGCATTGCGGCACAGCATACATTCAGGCGTTTGACGCTTCTGCCATCTAGCGAGTAAAAAGGAATGTGAGGTGTTTTCGGCTGATATAGATCCGTTGAAGCATCAATATTAAACTTGATATTCGGCACAAGTCACTGACTCTGATTCGAATGGTGACGTCGACGGCGACCGTGACGTCACCATTGCGTCAATATTGATTAACCCTCGCCCGCACATGCCATTTTCCCATCCTGGAACGCACATGGGGGGGGGGTGGTTGCCACCCCCCCGCGCCATTTCGTTCCTGTTGGAGATAGAGCTTAGCGGTAAAGACCAAAAAGATTCTTTGGGAAGAGACGAATCCAATGGTACCCAGTTTTACCTTCTCAGGTCAGTCATTGACCTTCCAGGTCAGGTCAAACTAAAAATTGTTGCTGTTTTGGGTCTCCGTTGGATACCAAGTGCGCTGCTTATTATATACCGATGACGTTGCCGTTTTCTGGTGCCAAGCCAGCTAGAACCTCTTTCCCACACTACCCGACCAGGTTTTTGCTGCTGAGGTCATTTCAGGTCAAGTTAGGTCAAGGTCAGTTATATGTGTTTGTATGTCTGTGTGTGTCTGTGTGTACTGATGTGTGCACCGAATGTTTATGTGTCCATATTACATGAAATCATGATCTGAGAAGCTTTTACCAAAAATGCAGTCAAAAAACTTCACAAAAAGTAAATTCCGCTTGCCTAAAACGCAATTATCTTAGATGACCTAGGTTGACCTTGATCCTGACCTTGACATATGTACATCGTCGAACAACATGTTCCATGATAGGTGGGAGGTAAGACTGGCAAAAAAGGCCGAAATCAAGGTGTCAAAAGCTCACAAGGCCCATAGCCAACGCAAGATGTTGAGAATTGGCCATTTGGGTCATGACATGACCTGAAAAACAAGGTCATATCTCCGAAACCAAAAACCACAGAAACTTGAAATTTTCAGTGGACATCAAGAAAGGATAGAGGAGCAGCTATACGAAAAATCAGCCTTCTAGCTTAAAAAATGTTGAGTGCAGAGCAGAAAGACTACCTGGGGGGGTGGCACCCCCCATGTGCGATCATCTAGCGAGTAAAACGGAGTTACGGAATGTTTGACTAAAATGCCAGACGCATTAACCACACTCGGTAATCGTCCTCAAAAGCTTCAGTTTCGTGCGAGTCATCAGTTCTAAAGAGATAATGGTTTTCCCGGATCCCTCATTACTCCGCCATTCATTTAGGCGGTTATATACAGGGTGTCCGGATAGTTCTGGCGCTTTTCAACATTTTCTAAAACAAATGCCATTGGTTCATAGATACTAATCAATGGATCAAAACAATGACCAGGGACACCAAGCCACATGCTTCCGCTACGTGCTCATTCAATGTAACCATCGCCGGCGCCGACGACGGCCTCGACGTAGGGGAGGAAGCGTCTGCGGGTTTTGACGATGCGGGGCATTTCCAGGTCCTCCCATGCTGTCATGATGCGAGTCTTCAGCGACTCCAGGTTGGGGTGAGAAATGGCCTAGATCCTGTTCTACAAAACGCGTAGCACGCCTTAGTCGAGCGGGTCAGGTTAGGAGAATAAGGCGGCCTGATCTCATTTCGCCACGGTGATCTGGCCCGGCAAGCTCCTCTGTCAGTTTAGCTTGAATGGCAGCGGCGTTGTTGGAGGGTGCTCTGTGCTGTTGAAATGTGAAGTGACCCTTAGGGCATGTCGTCTTGACCCTCGGGTTGATGTGGCTGTCCAGGAACCCCTCGTGGGCCAGCCTGTTATTCATTTATTCGACATTGACGAAGATGATGGGACATTTTTGTCCATCAGACCCCCGCACTTTCTTCGATTGCCGCGCTGAAATGCTGCTCCGTTCCCATATCGCTTTCGAAACGGTCTGAGGATATTTTCTAAGGAATTCCCGAGTCGAAATAAACCTTTACCTGCTAAACCATTCATCGAAAAACGCCGCATCGCGCTGCAACTCGAGCCTCGTTCAAGTCGCACCCGGCCGCCGCGCGCAGGCATTCAGCGACAAGGCGCATCTTCGCCCATCTACCCATCACTGAAAACGATTTCAAGGTCATATTTACACGACCTCTGGCTGAGCAATCAACGAGGGGTCATGTCTGTGATGATTGGCTGAATGTCCAATAATCACAGCGCGCGTTACACGGCGTCCAAAAGAAGCGCCAGGACTTTCCGGACACCCTGTACAATGGAGCCGGCATTGCGGCACAGCATACATTCAGGCGTTTGTCGCTTCTGCCATCTAGCGAGTAAAAAGGAATGTAAGGTGTTTTCGGCTGATATACAGATCCGTTGAAGCATCAATATTAAACTTGATATTCGGCACAAGTCAATGACTCTGATTCGAATGGTGACGTCGACGGCGACCGTGACGTCACCATTGCGTCAATATTGATTAACCCTCGCCAGCAGAGGGGCAGCACCCGCCTCTTCCCATAGGGTTTTTCGTGATAGCTCGGGACACGCCGGCGACAAAGTGCTGAAACTTGGAAAACCTGACCTATGATTCAAGCCGGATCTTATGACACCGACCGCATTTTCTGCTTAGGTAAGGTCACTGACCTAATGTGCCACGATTGGGGTGCAACTGCACGTGCCGACGTACAGGGTGACGCTTCCAGATCTCGAGAACGGCCGGTCCTATTGTGCTCAGAGTTGGCACACTACTAGAGACCGCGTAGTAGGGTGCCTTGCACAGGTCAGCTAGGCCCCAGGCTGCACGTGCGCACGTGCAGGGTGACGCTTCCAGATCTCAGGAACGGCTGGGCCGATTGCATTCAAATTCGGCAAACCTTTAGAGACCGGTTAGTAGGGTGCTGTGCACAGGTCAGTTAGTATGTACATATATTCATGTGTCACGGTTGGGGTGCAACTGCACGTGCGCCCGTGTAGGGGTCGCTTCCAGATCTTGGAAACGGCTGGGCCGATTGAGCTTAAATTCGGTACACCGCTAGAGACCGGCAACTAGGGTGCCGAGCACAAGTCAGTTTGGACCCAGCTTGCACGTGCGCACGTGAAGGGTGCCGCTTCAAGATCTCGAAAACGGCCGGGCCGATTGCACTCAAATTTGGCACACCGCTAGAGACCGGTTAGTAGAGTGCCGTGCACGTCAGCTCGTAACACACCCACACCGGTGTGCACGTGCAAGGCTCATCCTCTCGTTTGGCGGCGGGCGTTTTTGCGGCGTTACAGAGGTGCTTGCTCAAACAACCTGCGGTCCCGCGATGCGGAGCCCAGCATCGCAGATGCTGGGTAACCGCAGGTTGTTTGAAAAGACAAACACTATTCGTTAGAATTGTGTTTTTCTATTGAAAAACAACCGGAGCGGTCGTTCTCCGGGCTATGTTTTGCAAGTCTGGCCGCGAATCGAGACATCTTGATTGGGGCCTAAACTTGTGGCTCGATTTTCGTAAAAATTTCAGTGTATCGGCTCCCGCAGGCGATCTACCTGTTGGCACCGGTCGCTACTCGCTTAAAACCTCGTGGCACGTGGCACGTGCGATTCCATTTTCCCCATGTTAAGTCAACGGGGTTTTGGACACTTTTTGCGCCATCGGGAATGGCGGAAAAACGAGCCAAGAAGGAGGTGGTTTTCTTCCTAGAATTTTATGGCAAACACGTTTGGGTACACGCTAGTGTGCGCCGTATACCCCTCAGAATCTCGGAACTGTGCTTTTCACGAGGTCAAAGTTGGAATTTTGCTGTGTCCCATGTTAAGTCAATGGACGGCGATGTCGAGACTTTGCAGAGACATTTTCATTCGTTCATTGTACAAAATTTTAGAGATAGATTTCGCCCAAACTCTTATATCTTGTAAAGGAAAGAGCATAGTACATGCCGTTATGCTTCGTTAAGCTGGCAGAACTCATTTTTTCTTATAAAGTTAATTTGAAAATTAAAATTTTTAACATGGAAAGTCAATGGGAGCGTCTTTGTTGCTTAATAACTTTTTACGTTGCAGATGTATCAAAGTGAAAAGTTAATAAAATATACAACTTTCGATGCTCTTTCCAACAATGTATAGAACGTCATTGCACGATGTGCCGTTTTTAAGAAAAGCTGTAAAAAAGCAGGACTCGACTGTGACTTGAACCCAACCACATTAGAGTATACGAACAGTGACGGCGATACCTCCCGTGTGCGGATGCGACACTGATTATTGCTAAATATTAGCAGTAGGCCGCCGTGGGGGCGCCTTTACAAACCTTATATCTCTGCAACCACAGGACCGATTCACTCGCGGTCTTTTGTGTGGGATAGTTTCTTCCTTTCCCAAACGTAGTGTGCTACTCTCGATGCGTATGGGTGACCCCTAATGCTCGTGCCACGTGCAAAACGAAGAGGTGTCAGTTCGGTAACAAGTCTAATAACTCTGTAGTTAGTTTGCCGATTGCGCTGATACTTGGCATGGTTGTAGGCACCTGCCGCGCAATGCATTTCCATGTGTCACGGTTGGGGTGCCGCTGCACGTGCACACGGGCAGGGTGACGCTTCCAGATCTCGAGAACGGCTGGGCCGATTATGATCAAACTTTGCACACCGTTAGGGATCGGCGAGTAGGGTGCCGTGCACAAGTCAGATGGGACCCAGTTTGCACATGCGCACGTGCAGGCTGACGCTTCCATATCTCAAGAACGGCTGGACCGATTGCACTCAAATTCGGTACACTTCTAGAGACCGATCAGAAGGGTGCCGCGCACAAGTCAGTTAGTATGTATTTGCATGTGCCGCGGTTGGATTGCAACTGCACGGGCGCACGTGCAGGGGTCGCTCCCAGATCTTGAAATTGACTGGGCCGATTGAGTTCAAATTTGGTACACCGCTAGAGACCGGCGAATAGGGCCCCATGCACAAGTCAATTGCACACAGCTTGCACGTGCGCACGTGCAGGGTGTCGCTTCCAGATCTCGAAAATGGCCGGGCCGATTGCACTCAAATTTGGCACACCGCTATAGACCGGCGAATAGGATGCAGTGCATTTCAGCTTGCAGCACACCCACTCCGGTCTGCACGTGCAATGCTCGTTCTCTCGTTTGGCGGCAGGCGTTTTTGCTGCGTTTACAGAGGTGCTTGCTCAAACAACCTGCGGTCCCGCGATGCGGAGCCCAGCATCGCAGATGCTGGTAACCGCAGGTTGTTTGAAAAGACAAACACTATTCGTTAGAATTGTGTTTTTCTATTGAAAAACAACCGGAGCGGTCGTTCTCCGGGCTATGTTTTGCAAGTCTGGCCGCGAATTGGGGCAACTTGGTTGGGGCCTAGACGAATCGCTCAATCTTCGTAAAAAGTTCAGGGTATGGGCTCCCGGAGGCGATCTACCTGATGGCACCGGTCGCTACTCGCTTAAAACCTCGTGGCACGTGGCACGTGCGATTCCATTTTCCCCATGTTAAGTCAACGGGGTTTTGGACACTTTTTGCGCGATCGCCAATAGCGGAAAAACGAGCCAAGAAGGAGGTGGCTTTCTTCCCAGCATTTTATGGCAAACACGTTCCGGTACACGCCAGTGTGCGCGGTATAAACGTCAGAACTTCGTAACGTGTCTTTGCACGAGGTCAAAGTTGAACTTTTTTCGCTCCCCATGTTAAGTCAATGGGCGTTTTTGCAGAGACATTTACATTCGCTCATTGTACAAAATTATATGATACGATTTTGTTTAAACCTTCAGGACTTGTTGAGAAAAGACCATAGAACATGTTGTTATGCTTCTTTAAGCTGTCAGAATTCGTTTGTTCTTTTTAAGCTCGTTTAAAAATGAAAAATTTTAACATGGAAAGTCAATGGGAGCGTCTTTGCTGCTTAATAACTTTTTACGTTAAAGATATATTTAAGTGAAAAGTTGATAGGTTATACAACTTTTGATGCTCTTTCCAATGTTATATAGAACGTTATCGCACGTTGTGCCGTTTTTTAGGAATTTGGTAAAAAAGCACGACTTTACCGAGATTTGAGCTCAGACCTATATATGGTCTTGCTCAGACAGTATACGAACAGGTGACGGGGATACCTCCCATTGAAGGATGCGATTTAATGCTAAATATTAGCGGCCGGCCTCCGTGGGGACGTTTTTGTACGACTTATATCTCCGCAAGCAGGGGACCGATACTCTTGCGGTTTTTTGTGTGGGGTAGCGTATACCCTTCTTAGAAGTGTTTACTATGGATGATGCATGCCGGTGACCCCTACTGCACGTGACACGTGTAAAACGGAGAGGTGTCACTTTTGTTGTAATGACAATAACACGGTAATTACTTGGCTGATTGCACTTAAACTACACAAGGATGTAGGCACCCGCCGGACCATGCCTTTTCATGTGCTATGGTTGGGGTGCAACTGCACGTGCGCACGTGCAGGGTGACGCTTCGAGATCTCGAGAACGGCCGGGCCGATTGAGTTCAAATTTGGTACAGCGCTAGAGACCGGTTAGTAGGGTGCCGTGCGCAAGTCAGTTAGGACCCATCTTGCACGTGCGCACGTGCAGGGTGACGCCTCCAGATCTCACAAACGGCTGGGCCGATTGCATTCAAATTCGGCACACCTTTAGAGACCAGTTAGTAGGGTGCTGTGCACAAGTCAGTTAGTATGTATATTCATGTGTCACGGTTGGGGTGCAACTGCACGTGCGCCTGTGTAGGGGTCGCTTCCAGGTCTTGAAAACGGCAGGGCCGATTTAGCTTAAATTCGGTACACCGCTAGAGACCGGCAACTAGGGTGCCGTGCACAACACAATTGGGACCCAGCTTGCACGTGCGCACGTGAAGGGTGCCGCTTCAAGATCTCGAAAACGGCCTTGCCGATTGCACTCAAATTTTGCACACCGCTAGAGTGGTTAGTAGAGTGTCCTTTTCGTCAGTTCGTAGCACACCCACTCCGGTTTGCACGTGCCAGGCTGATCCTCTCGTTTGGCGGCGGGTAACCGCGGGTTGCTTCTTCATTAGACAAACACTATTCGTTAGAATTGTGTTTTTCTACTGAAAAAACAACCGGAGCAGTCCTTCACCGGGCTATGTTTTGCATGGTTGGCCGCGAATCGAAATGTGTTTGTGATTGCAGTAGAAGACTAGACCAGGAAACAATCGGTGAGTTTGCTACCGAAACACATTCCTCCGCCCGAGTGGGGCGGGGGCGTTTTTAGCCACACCTATTAGTATTTTTTGTGTTTGTTAAGAAATTACTACGCGCATTGTTATAAAGCTTCGTATGATATATCAATTTCAGTGGCATGGTTGTACCTCTATCTAGGCACACACCTGACACCGGCGACAACGGCTGCGCCAATTGCGCTGAAATCTTCATTCATGCGGCTACATACGGAAGAGGTGGCACAGCGGCGCAACATGCTTTCAGGCGTTTGACACTTCTGCGTCATCTAGCGAGTAAAACGGAATGTTTGGCTAAAATGCCAGACGCATTTACCACACTCGATAATCGTCCTCAAAAGCTTCAGTTTCGTGCCAGTCATCAATTCTAAAGAAATAGTGGTTCTCTCGGATCCCTCATTACTCCGCCATTCATTTAGGCGGTTATATACAATAGAGCCGGTATTGCGGCACAGCATACATTCAGGCGTTTGACGCTTCTGCCATCTAGCGAGTAAAAAGGAATGTAAGATGTTTTCGGCTGATATACAGATCCGTTGAAGCATCAATATTAAACTTGATATTCGGCGCAAGTCAATGACTCTGATTCGAATGGTGACGTCGACGGCGACCGTGACGTCACCATTGCGTCAATGTTGATTAACCCTCGCCGGCAGGGGGCAGCACCCGGCTCTTCCCATAGGGTTTTTCGTGATAGCTCGGGACACGCCGGCGACAAAGTGCTGAAACTTGGAAAACCTGACCTATGATTCAAGCCGGATCTTATGACACCGACCGCATTTTCTGGTTAGGTAAGGTCACTGACCTAATGTGCCACGATTGGGGTGCAGCTGCACGTGCGCACGTGTAGGGATCGTTTCCCGATCTTGGAAACGGCTGGGCCGATTCAGATTTAATTTGGTACATCGCTAGAAACCGGCGAATAGAGTGCAGTGCACAAGTCAATTGGGGCCCAGGCTGCACGTGCGCACGTGCAGGGTGTCGCTTCCAGATCTCGAAAACGGCCGGGTCGATTGCACTCAAATTTGGCACACCGCTACAGACCGGCGAATAGGGTGCCGTGAACGTCAGTCCGTAGCACAGCGACTCCGGTCTGCACGTGCAAGGCTCATCCTCTCGTTTGGCGGCGGGCGTTTTTGCTGCGTTTACAAAGGTGCTTGCTCAAACAACCTGCGGTCCCGCGATGCGGAGCCCTAACCGCAGGTTGTTTGAAAAGACAAACACTATTCGTTAGAATTGTGTTTTTCTATTGAAAAACAACCGGAGCGGTCGTTCTCCGGGCTATGTTTTGCAAGTCTGGCCGCGAATCGAGACAACTTGGTTGGGGCCTAGACGAATCGCTCAATCTTCGTAAAAAGTTCAGGGTATGGGCTCCCGCAGGCGATCTACCTGTTGGCACCGGTCGCTACTCGCTAAGAATTCGTTTGCGCGTGGCACGTGCGATTCCATTTTCCCCATGTTAAGTGAACGGGGTTTTGGACACTTTTCGCGCGGTCGCGAATGGCGGGGAAACGAGCCAAGAAGGAGGTGGTTTTCTTCCCAGCATTTTATGGCAAACACGTTCAGGTACACGCTAGTGTGCGCTGTATACCCCTCAGAATCTCGGAACGTGTCTTTGCACGAGGTCAAAGTTGGAATTTTGCTGTGTCCCATGTTAAGTCAATGGACGGCGATGTCGAGACTTTGCAGAGACATTTTCATTCGATCTTTGTACAAAATTTTAGAGATAGATTTCGCCCAAACTCTTATATCTTGTAGAGGAAAGAGCATAGTACATGCCGTTATGCTTCGTTAAGATGGCAAAACTCATTTTTTCTTATAAAGTTCATTTGAAAATTAAAATTTTTAACATGGAAAGTCAATGGGAGCGTCTTTATTCCTGTATAACTTTTATCGTTAGTAATATATATAGGTGAAAAGTTAATATAATATACAACTTTTGATGCTCTTTCCACTGATGTATAGAACGTCACTGCACGGTGTGCCGTTTTCAAGAAAAGTTGTAAAAAAGCAGGGCTCGACTGTGACTTGAACCCAACCACATTAGAGTATACGAACAGGTGACGGCGATACCTCCCGTGTGCGGATGCGACACTGATTATTGCTAAATATTAGCGGTAGGCCGCCTGTGGGGTGCCTTTACAAACCTTATATCTCTGCAACCACTGGACCGATTCACTCGCGGTCTTTTGTGTGGGATAGCTTCTTCCTTTCTTACACGTAGTGTGCTGTTCTCGATGCGTATGGGTGACCCCTAATGCACGTGCCACGTGCAAAACGAAGAGGTGTCAGTTCGGTAACAAGTCTAATAACTCTGTAGTTAGTTTGCCGATTGCGCTGATCCTTGGCATCAGACATGTGCTTGGATCCGAGAGCTGGATCTATGATCTCAGTGGATCTCTCGACAAAATAGAGGGGTTGGATCTATGATCCGAGTGGATCTCTCGACAAAATTCAGGGGTTGGATCTATGATCGGAATGGATCTCTCGACAAAATTTTGGGGTCGGATCTATGTTCTCTGTGGATCCAGCGGGCTAAAATTTGTGGAGGACCTATGATCTGTATGGATCTCACGACAACATGTAGCCAATGAAACCCTTATCCTACATAATTGTACACCTTACAGTGCAATACAATTGAGAATTATCACTTGTGGACATGGTTATTGGTTAAGACCACTTGTGATCATTAGGTATCATCATTAAATTTGAATTTAAATAAACAACATTTGTACTACATTTAAAATAAACCAAGAACATGCATATTGCTACTTTTTGTGACCAATTGTAACTTTTTCATGACAGCACTGATGACAATCTTATCAACAAGCTACAGCCACTTTAATTCAAAGAACAAACAGTACAGACAGATGCAGTGCAGTGGCAGCAGGGCACTGCAGATTTTCATTTTGGTCCCATTCTTTCTGCAACGCCAGTAGGGCTAATGCTAAAATGCCAAACTCTATGGGGGGCACTGTACCCTGGTGCCACCCCCCCCCCCCTGTTCTGCCGCCTATGGACAGATGTTAGGAAATCAAACCTGGAAGCCAAATAGGTCAGTTTTGTTAAAAATAATCCAGCAATCCACTTCTGCCAGGTATGAAATCCCAATCCAGAATGTTCATATGAGCTATTAGTATGTGCAACACAATTTCGATTTAGTAAGAATAGCAACCAACCTCTAATACTTTCCTAATAAAATTACAAGTTCAAAAATGGCATCAACTTCTTCAGATTACCTACTTTTGGCCACTTTTGGCATCCTGCCAGCTGCCACGTGTGGTGCCATGCTGTGCTTTTGTTATGAGAGAGCCTCCCCAAAAAAAGACAAACGAAATTCACAGCTCACGTTTTGGTAATATGGTTTTATTACGTCATTATCATTTGACCAATGAAAAATCTTAATTTGACCAAGACCGTAATGATTCCAAAAGATTCCCCGTAATAGGCCCTCTAAACTAATGACGTAAGATATTGTTATTCTTTTGAAAAGTGAATAAAATTAAGATGCAAGGCGCACACCGCTCAGGGCCATATAATACCGTTTCAGCTTACGTTTACGTCATTAAATTCAACGCTACAAAGATGATATTCACAAACAATCGTATCGTAAAATCATGTGAGGCAGAAAAAATGAACATTCTTTAAAAAAAAAGCTCCAGACTTTTGAATTTCCAGTTTGATTTTTTATTTATTTTCATTATACTCGAAGGTAGAACGCCTAGCTCATTTGTTATTTGAAATGACGTCACGAGTTCAATTTAGGTACTGAATAATCATTTTACGGTAAATATCAAAGGCCATTACAATTGATATTTCGCTTCCCATCGCTTCCGCAGGCTGTTGAATATTTTTATACTTTTGTTTATATCTCAGTTTATTTTATCAAATATTTCTTTCAATAGATTGAAATACCTTTACCTAACCAAGCCACATGTGTCAGTATCATCTTTTATTGTTTATCAATTAATTGTGGTAGCTGGAAACTGGAAAGCCTCATGGTTGTCTAATGCAAGATCAATGAGATTGTCTTATCAATATCATTATGTAGATTCTAACATGAATTGTGATGTGGTAGGTACCTAGTTATGTATTGTTCATTAGTCATTACTTTGACTTACCTCTATGTTAATTGTTAATGCAAACTTTTCTGTTGGTATGTGAACTGTGAACAATCTTCATGTCACTCAATTCTCTCAAGTTGTGACCGTCATGAGCCTCCTTTATTTTGTATTCTGTATAATGTAACTGGATGCCTTTACTAATATGGTCTTTGTATAAGATTGTTTGTTTCTAACCATACTTTGGTATTCATAACTTCTTATGAAAGAAAGTTGTTAACATTTTGAGCACCTATGTATGGGCTATGATCCCAACGGATCTCACGACAAAATTGGGGAGCCAGATCTATGATCCGAGTGGATCTAGCGACAAAATTGAAGGGTCAGATCTATGATCCCAGTAGATCTCTCGACAAAATTGAGGGGTTGGATCTATGATCTGAATGGATCTCGGATCGGGATCCATGGGATCGGATCTCAGATCCATTTTTCCGGATCCAAGCACATGTCTGCTTGGCATGGTTGTAGGCACCCGCCGCGCAATGCATTTCCATGTGTCACGGTTGGGGTGCCGCTGCACGTGCTTACGGGCAGGGTGACGCTTCCAGATCTCGAGAACGGCCGGGCCGATTGTGATGAAACTTGGCACACCGTTAGGGATCGGCTAGTAGGGTGCCGTGCACAAGTCAGGTGGGACCCATTTGGCACGTGCGCACGTGCAGGCTGACGCTTCCAGATCTCAAGAACGGCTGGACCGACTGTGCTCAAATTTGGCATACCACTAGAGACTGGTTAGCAGGGTGCCGTGCAAAAGTCAGTAAGTATGTATTTTCATGTGCCGCGGTTGGGGTGCAGCTGCACGTGCGCACGTGTAGGGGTCGCTTCCAGATCTTGGAAACGGCTGGGCCGATTCAGATTAAATTCGGTACACCGCTAGATTCCGGCGAAAAGGGTGCCGTGCAAAAGTCAATTGGGACCCAGCCTGCTCGTGCGCACGTGCAAGGTGCCGCTTCGAGATCTCGAAAACGGCCGGGCCGATTGCACTCAAATTTGGCACACCGCTATAGACCGGCGAATAGGGTGCCGTGCACGTCAGTCCGTAGCACACCGACTCCGGTCTGCACGTGCAAGGCTCATCCTCTCGTTTGGCGGCGGGCGTTTTTGCTGCGTTTACAAAGGTGCTTGCTCAAACAACCTGCGGTCCCGCGATGCGGAGCCCAGCATCGCAGATGCTGGTAACCGCAGGTTGTTTGAAAAGAGACAAACACTATTCGTTAGAATTGTGTTTTTCTATTGAAAAACAACCGGAGCGGTCCTTCTCCGGGCTATGTTTTGCATGTCTGGTAACCGCAGGTTGTTTGAAAAGAGACAAACACTATTCGTTAGAATTGTGTTTTTCTATTGAAAAACAACCGGAGCGGTCCTTCTCCGGGCTATGTTTTGCATGTCTGGCAGCGAATCAGTACAACTTGGTTGGGGCCTAGACAAAGCGCTCAATCTTCGTAAAAATTTCAGGGTATGGGCTCCCGGAGGCGATCTACCTGATGGCACCGGTCGCTACTCGCTCAGAATTCTTTTGCTCGTGGCACGTGCGATTCCATTTTCCCCATGTTAAGTCAACGGGGTTATGGACACTTTTTGCGCGATCGCGAATGGCGGGAAAACGAGCCAAGGAAGAGGTGGTTTTCTTCCCAGCATTTTATGGCAAACACGTTTGGGTACACGCCAGTGTGCGCTGTATACCCCTCAGAATCTCGGAACGTGTCTTTGCACGAGGTCAAAGTTGGAATGTTGCTGTGTCCCATGTTAAGTCAATGGACGGCGATGTCGAGACTTTGCAGAGACATTTTCATTCGATCTTTGTACAAAATTTTAGAGATAGATTTCGCCCAAACTCTTATATCTTGTAGAGAAAGGAGCATAGTACATGCTGGTATGCTTCGTTAAGCTGGCAGAAATCGTTTTTTCTAATAAAGTTCGTTTGAAAATGAAAATTTTTAACATGGAAAGTCAATGGGAGCGTCTTTGTTGCTCAATAACTTTTTACGTTGCAGATGTATCAAAGTGAAAAGTTAATAAAATATACAACTTTCGATGCTCTTTCCAACAATGTATAAAACGTCACTGCACGATGTGCCGTTTTTAAGAAAAGCTGTAAAAAATCAGGGCTCGACTGTGACTTGAACCCAACCACATTAGAGTATACGAACAGGTGACGGGGATACCTCCCGTGTGCGGATGCGACACTGATTATTGCTAAATATTAGCAGTCGGCCGCCTTGGGGGCGCTTTGCAAAGCTTCTATCTCCACAACCGCTTGACCGATTCACTCACGGTCTTTTGTGTGGGATAGCTTCTTCCTTTCTCACACGTAGTGTGCTATTCTCGATGCGTATGTGTGACCCCTAATGCACGTGCCACGTGCAAAGCGAAGAGGTGTTAGTTCGGTAGCAAGTCTAATAACTCTGTAGTTATTTTGCCGATTGCGCTGATACATGGCATGGGGGTAGGCAACCGCCGGGTAATACATTTCTGTGTGTCACGGTTGGGGTGCAGCTGCACGTGCGCACGGGCAGGGTGACGATTCCAGATCTCGAGAACGGCTGGGCCGATTGTGATCAAAATTGGCACACCGTAAGGGATCGGCGAGTAGGGTGCCGTGCACAACTCAGATGGGACCCATTTGGCACGTGCGCACGTGCAGGCTGACGCTTCCAGATCTCAAGAACGGCTGGACCGACTGTGCTCAAATTTGGCAAACCACTAGAGACTGATTAGTAGGGTGCCGTGCACAAGTCAGTAAGTACCTATGTATTTTCATGTGCCGCGGTTGGGGTGCAGCTGCACGTGCGCACGTGTTGGGGTCGTTTCCAGATCTTGGAAAAGGCTGGGCCGATTCAGATCAAATTTGGTACATCGCTAGAAACCGGCGAATAGAGTGCCGTGCACAGGTCAATTGGGGCCCAGGCTGCACGTGCGCACGTGCAGGGTGTCGCTTCCAGATCTCGAAAACGGCCGGGTCGATTGCACTCAAATTTGGCACACCGCTATAGACCGGCGAATAGGGTGCCGTGCACGTCAGTTCGTAGCACACCGACTCCGGTCTGCACGTGCAAGGCTCATCCTCTCGTTTGGCGGCGGGCGTTTTTGTTGCGTTTACAAAGGTGCTTGCTCAAACAACCTGCGGTCCCGCGATGCGGAGCCCAGCATCGCAGATGCTGGGCTATCGACTGCGGTAACTTTGAGGTTTGGAATTATGGTGATTGGTTTTCTTTTTAAAACTAGAAAATACTTGAACTTAGACCTAGCGGTAGCAGACCGAGACATAAATTCATACACCCAGTATTTGAGCGATTTCAGGGCGGCAAAGACCAACAGCCGTTATCCGCCTCGCTACTGCTGAACAAGCGCGCGACAGCTTTTATCATTATCGAGTTGACACCCGATTCTCGAGGTCCGCCGCTTCGAGCCGGGGCTAGTGCTGGGTCAGCGGAGAGGAACTCTCGCCGCCGTGGCCCTTATGATCATCTGCTGTATCATCATTCTGTACAGTGGCACTGAAAAACCCAGCCTCTGCCGCCATTGCCAGTTGGTAAGTTTGAGAATCAGTTCTTGTCCGGAGGCGGCGCGCATTGAAGCGGGGCTAAAAAGTTTGTTTATTAGTGACAGTATAACTGGTCGCTGATCGACATTGGTCTTCATGAAAAAAACTTCTTATGAACTATACATAGCTGACAGAAGAAATGCAATGTTAATTGACGTGTCGTTAAGTGGTAGAAATACAAACAATTTAGCTAAACCGAGTGTGAATAAGTGTCAAAACATGCATGCATGCGTGTGAGCATATAAGCCAGCGCGTTTAACTGTGAGTGAGTGCCGCGTCGCTTTCTGGACTGACCCTCCTCTCCGGCGTGAACAGAAGTGCAGGCAGCAAGCAGCACTGCCGCCAGCAGCAGTAGCTTCAGAGGGGAGGCCATCATCTCCGGAGACAGGCTGGGCTGGAGCTGGAGCTGGAGCTTCGCCGCAGAGAGCCGGTGTAGCTCGCACTGCGCGCCACCGCGTCCCCGTCAGCACTGGGGCGGCCGCCGGCCGCCGGCCGCCAGGCCAACTCGTTTCGCCCGCCCCCCGCCGCCTCGCCACCCGCTCCTCGGCAGCGACAGGTTCACCGGCCCCCTGAAAAAATCCCCCCCCCCACCACCACCACCGCTGTCATCAACACCGCTGGTGGTAAGAAGCGGCCGTGAAAACCAGCTCGTTGAGGACATGACGCGAAGTGATGTCCTCGTGGTTTACGATGTGATTTGGGAATCACGCCCGGTCGTCTGAGAGGCGCTTTCCGTCTTCAGGCCGACTTGCGATGCCACTTCTCTCGGGGACAGTTTGTGCCGATGAGTCTTTTTTTCTGTACCTACTCTTCATAAATTAGTATACACAGTATATTCTTCGAGTTGTTAACCCGCGCATGACTGAGGTATTTTCCATAACGCGAGTGACTGAGGGGGGGGGGGGCTCTCCAGAGCCCCCCCCCCTCCTATCTCCGAAACTACTGGGCTGATCGTCAAAATTCAAACGGCGTCTGATATCCCCGGAAAAACTGTCGAGCGAAACCTATTTTCATTGAACTCGAGGTCACCGATGACCAGGGCTGCGGAGTCGGAGTCGTTGTCGGAGTCGGAGTCGGTCGGAGTCGACAGATCTGCCCGGAGTCGAGTCGGAGTCGGAGTCGATTTTGGAAACCGGATCTGGAGTCGGAGTTGGAGTCACCGAAAATCAATCGACTCCGCAGTCCTGGCAGTGCTGCGGAGTCGGAGTCGGGAGTTGGAGTCGGTCGGAGTCGACAGTTCTGCGCGGAGTCGGAGTCGGGGTCGGAGTTGGTTTTTGAAAGTCGGAGTCGGAGTCGGAGTCAGATTCGCCGAAAATCCATCGACTCCGCAGCCCTGCCGATGACGTCACAGGTCAGGTCAAAGTAAAAATTATCGGCATTTTTGCTTGTTTACAATTTAGGCTCTGGCCGCTGACTGACAACTCATGATCAGGCTCATTTTTGGTTTACGCACTCCTTGATATATGCCTTAGATTCCCTGAGGGTACCGAACTTAAACCTCGAATTTTTTTTCAGGTCAAGGCCAGGTCATCCTAGGTCACGAGAATTGTATATCATGTATCGGTCACGTGACGCATGTTTTATGGTCCATTTTACACGTAGATTTCGAAAACAATGTCGGCTGGGTCATTTGAGATCATTTTCAGCTGAATTTACCGGAGGTAAGGTCAATTTCAGGTCAGAAAAGATCAAATTTTGAAAATGAAAATTTTCAACAAAAAAGGTGCCTATCAGATGCATTTTGAGCTCAGGAACACGATGGTGTCATTTATATTGCTGTAGGTACGATGTCAAAAACGTACTGAAAAATGGTTTTGAAAATATATAAATGTAAAATTTTGACAATAATGCAAATAACTTAGTTATTTTTGAAGATATTGGGCTAAAACTTGCTAGAGTAGTTTATCACTGTGTGTTCTTTCACATATATTCCGGTTTTTGCGTAAAATCAAAAACGTCTTGAAAAAATATATCTTTTGTAATTGTAAAAACATATTTTTCGAAATTTTCAAAATTTCAAAAATTCGAGATTGTAGCAGCTTGATAGCTATGTGTATTTGTAGTCCACTGATGCAAAGAAATTGGATCTAGCTTTAAAACTAAGCTCTTGAGAGCGTTTGCCGTAATTTAATATTTTGCATTAAAATCGGCCGACATGACGTCACTCTGACGTCATTTTCGGCCAAAATATCGTAGCTAGAAAGTTAAAATTTTACAACAAGGTGTCAAATTGATGCCGCTGAAGGTACTGCAAGTTTCGTGTTGATCCGTGAAATGGTTTAGAAGATATTGCCGAAAAACGGGAGGGGGACTCTGTAGAGCCCCCCCCCCCCCAGTCATGCGCGGGTTAACTCCTCTCTGATGGCCTAATAGCATCAGTAGTTGAAGTGTTTTGTATCGAAATCACCATTGATCCAGATATTGGTGAAGATAAAATAACTGATCGCTCAAGATATTATCTTCAAGCCTTGATCAGCGCCAATGCATAAACCTTTATCGTTTCCGAAGATTAGAAGCGGTGTGATCAAGTTCTGCTGTTTGAAAAACACATAGGCATACAGGGTGATTTTTTTACAGGGCAAAAAGTAAAGGGCAATGGCGGTACCGGAAAACATATCAACTGCTAGAAAATATATATTTTTGTAATAAACACATTTTGACATTTTATCTCCACACAGAAACTTTGAGGTTCAGCTCCGTTCAGGCCTACAGAGCGTGCTCGAGGTGCGCACCGTTTTCATGCACGCAAGCCTGGGCTCTTCTTCTAACGTGTTGCGTTGCTCGGATGACAGCGTCCTCACTAAGTTCAGCAGCAAACCTATTCACAACCAACTTAAGCTCGTTTATGGTCGAGGGGCGACTCTTTGACACCTCTTGCATTGCTGCACCCCAGAACCAGAAGTCGTGGCAGGACAGATCGGGGGACTTAGCCGGCCATGCATGATGCATTCCTCGGCTTATGACTCGTCCATTGAAAGACGCATCCAGCCAATTTCTTGCCGGCATATGGGGTGGAGCCCCGTCCTGCTGAAACCAGAGGTCGTTCTGGTTACGTACTTGCGGCAACATGAAGTCCTTCAGCATGTTCAGGTAAACATCTCCGTTCACTGATTGGTCACGTTCAAACCAGTGCACCAGCACACGTCCCCGGAAAACCGCTGCCCAGCACATCACCTTTTCGCCGCCTTGTTCCCGGCACGGCAGGAATACCTTGAGGTCACTTGCAGCCCAGTAGCGCTCGTTTTGACGATTAGGTTCTTGTCGGAGGTAGAACCACTTCTCGTCCGACCAGATGACGCGATTCGGGAAGTCCTCGGGTAGCGACAGCAGCCACTCGCAGAACACTTTCCGCGCTTTTTTGTGCGTGACTGTGAGGATGTTGGTTTTCTTCCCCTTATAAGGGTACCAATGGAGTCGTTTTCTCAGGACTGTCCATACGGTACTGAAGGTCAGTTTCAGGCTAGCAGCAATTTCGCGGATGCTAGTGTTGCTGAGCTCCTTGGCCTCCACGTAGGCTTTGACCCGGGCGACAGTCAGCTCCGAGATGGCTTTTCGGCCAGCAGTCTTTTTCGGGTAGGGGGAACAAACACGCTCAACAAACTTCTGGAATACCTTCCTGGAAGGTACCTTATGTGGGGTTTTCTCAAATTGGGTGCGAAAGTTTCGCCTAAGTATGGTGATGTTTCTCACGGCTCCATACTCGAGCACGACCCAGCGGTGTTGCTCTGGAGTAAAAGGCGATTCTGGGGAGGACATTTTTTTTGGGTGCCATTTTCGGGGAACCTCATGACAGAATGAGTCCCAAGAAGTCTCTAAAAGGTCCTGAAAACAAAATGACAAACAATTTTCTTTCACGTGGATATATTTTTATCGCATTTGTTATATGTTTTGGTACCTCTAGGCTTAAAAACTTTTTGCCCTGTAAAAAAATCACCCTGTAGTTTCAAAGATCAAAAGATTTAGATGAATGCAAAGAGCACGTCGTGTTTAGGTACTATCATGGTTGCTTGGTTAGCTGCACCACTTATTTCGTACTTTGGTCAGCTGGCATGAGCAAATATGTAAATGACATCACATCAATACATACAACATTTGCATAATTTTTCGACGGTAAATGAGCAAATATGATGCATGATTACCAAACGTAAAACAAAAAGTGAAGAAACATGTTTCATTCTTATAAATCATAATGTATCGCACTTCATCTCAGTATTCGATCAATCAACATTATGATACGGCACATACGCTCCTGAATCACGTACCTACAACTTTGGGCGAACCTCGATATGTTCGGGGAAATAAGCCGTCACATAACGCTTATTGACATAACGGCCCAATCGGTATGCCGCGGCAGGTTGATGCAAGGCATGACTTATCCCAACCCCTGGCCTCCGCGTGCAAGAAGTGGAGCATAAACTTGGATCATCGGTGTCCGTTTTGTTATTTTATGCATGGAATACAGGCATACACATGTGTATTTGTGTTTTACTTGAGTATAATATTGCTTGTTTCATATTCTGATGATCCGTTTGGAGTAGGCGCTGAACGCAAAAATCACGACATAATTATAAAGTTGATTGTGATATTGAGTAGCCGTATTTCAACTGTAACACACAATAAATCCATGCGTTTTAGCTGACATAGATGCTTCCAGCTCTCTCTCTCTCTCTCTCTCTCTCTCTCTCTCTCTCTCTCTCTCTCTCTCTCTCTCTCTCTCTCTCTCTCTCTCTCTCTCTCTCTCTCTCCTCTCTCTCTCTCTCTATCTCTCTCTATCTCTCTCTCTCTCTCTCTCTCTCTCTCTCTCTCTCTCTCTCTCTCTCTCCCTCCTCTCTCTCTCTCTCTCTCTCTCTCCCTCCCTCCGTCTCCCCCTCTCTCTCTCTTTCTCTCTCTCTTTCTCTCTCTCACCTCTCTCACTCTCTCTCTCTCTCACTCTCTCTCCCTCTCTCTCTCTCCCTGTCTCTAAAATAACAATTTACACTTAAAAGCAAGAAGTTTAACTTGCATTTTGACAGGCTCTGTCTCCACCACCAATGTATTTATTAAAACGTCATCAGCCAGCAGTCATTCTGCTGTCATCTGTGCAGTAGCTGACATGCCAAGACGTTGGACATGACCTTGGCCACGGCTGGATGACCTTGACTTTGGTGTCAGCGGCGTGGAGGCCGGATGTCGATCGATGACACCTTGGGGCCGCCCGGTGTCGTCGGAGCCGCCGCCAGTCGACCGGTCGCGCTGCTGTTGTTTCTGGCCCGTGTTAATTTGGGGGCCGTGAGCACGTGCGACGTGATGTCCCCCGGCTGAGGTCACAATGCGGTGGCCGATGGGGAGCCCCGCAGTTGACAGCCGAGTTGGCGCAGGGGAAAGGGCTGGCCGACCGTTCTGTTTGTCCGCGGGACTCTTGCATCATGCAATGGTGGTGGTGTATTTAGACCCTTTCACTTTGCTACCGCATATTCAGAGGCTTTTGTGGGCGGAATAAATTAAAAAAGCAACACATACGTTCTGTTGTAAAATAAGTACCGAGGTACTCACCGAAATATTATATGTATCTGACCATTGATAATATGTTGAATAAGTTTTCTGAAAATTGGCAGTCATGTTGCCCTTCATCTTAGAATTTATTTATTTATCTACTCACATCTCCCCGCAAAATACCCAATGCTCAGCAGTCAGCAGCTAATGTAATGACGTTATTGATCATTAGAGGGATTTACGACATCCATGCGCACATCAGCGCCGTGGCTTCCATAGGTGTACATTGTACAACCAAAATCAATCTTCATCGGTTTGAAAACAATGTTGGTGAAGAGAGCATCAATGTCAACGCTTGTTTTCTATACAGACATGCGCCAAATCACTAGGATGGCTTTCGGAAATGGCGAGAGTCCTTTCTTGAGCGACCACCCACACAGTACAATAAACAGACACCCCATGATCGTGAATAGGGGGACGGGACGGGAAGAAGGGCGCTGCATGTTGTCTGACGCGTCACTGTGACACTGTGACAGATATGTCGGCTAGTTCAATCACTCCCACTATACATATGCATTTATTGTAGTGAATTTATGGCAATGTCACCGAACAGCGAGCAGCCGCATATGTAAAAATGGTTCTACCACACTATACATATAAGTGGTACCTAATACCTATAAGCGTTTCAACAGATGTTCTGACACCCTTTGACGATGTCCAGACTATCATTTCAGTGAAAATGTCGCCCAGTGTCGTGATGCCTGCACTTCCTCATATATGTAGCGGCAGTATGGTATTCTTTCCAGAAATGTCCTTGGAGCGCATTGTGTGCGCTCTATGCGTTTTCCCTTTCAAGCTTGGTGAAACGCAGAATGCCGTGATGTGAACACTTGAAAAGGTTAGAGACACGATAATTATGAGGATTGCTCTAGTTTTCCTCAAGTAAGTCACACGCATATTCAGCCGATTTGTCTTTGATCGTTATCTGACATTGTCGTACATCCCTTACCAAACTTTTGAGAAATATTTTCCAGGCGTTGTCTGAAGTTGCAGCAGTCATCGAGGAAGACATCATATACAATCAAGCAGCCGACCGTTAAGCAAATGAGGCCTACTTAGCGTCTTGTGCTCATAAAACTATGTGAGCAGGTAATAACTGCATCATCTAGAGGTTTATACGCATTAGGTGAATGATCATGTGCTATAAGTGTCTGCCATAGGATTAGCTTACCTTGCTTGCCGACAATGCAGACAGTTGGTTGTCGAGCTTTCCAAATTTGCATGCGATTGGTAATAAGGAGTGGTCCATTTATTTTTCTACCATCTTTTCATGCTTTGATGTAACCGCAAGCCGCATTTAAGATCGCGAACTGTTGAAATAAAAACTCTCGCGGTGTTAGAGACTGCCATGAGGTTTTCACTGCACTACTTACAAGGTCGATGCGGCATACTATTTGCTAGAAACAACAGAATTGGCCTCACTGTCCCGTGCCTTGTCCAGTAGCTGTGAGTCATGATCCCCACCCTGCTGCCTATTTTTTGTGTGATCGTACCTTGAATTTCCCACAATCAGCAAACTTCGGTTTTGTACATTTCTAAGTCCCGATTACAAGAGCATGCATATCTATTATTTGGTACACTGTTGCATCATTTATGAAGCACACTCAGTAACATCAAAGACCGGTAGCCCAAAATAAACAGCAGAGTTACAACTTACACTGGTTACCTATTTGGTACAGGCATTGGGTAATGAGTATGGTTATTGGTTATGACCTTCCCTACACCACCCACTTGATGGTATGGTGAATATAATGAGGCTGGAGACGAAACATAATGTGGAATGGGACTGCGGCATTGCGCGTTGCGCAGTGCGCATTAGGCGAAACCTAAAGCGTCGCAAAACTGTATGCCTATAGGTACATTTATCGAATAATGATAACAATACATCTTAAATCTATTATAGCTATTGTTAGATCGGTTTATTCGGAGGGAGAGACAACTGCGAAAGAAAAATCCAAGAGAAAATCAGTTACTTCCACGAGAGAAAAAAAATGAGTTGCCTGATTATTGACAGGACAGTTGAGCACAACACCCCTGGAAGGAGCTTGCACAACACCAGCAGCTGATCAGCAGTTCACTGCATGTTCTCCCGGAGCAAAGGACACACCCGCTCTGCTGTGGGCGCGGTCGGCAGACGGACGGCGGCTCACATGCCAGACAGACCGTCAATAGTCGCCCCCTCCCCCCCCCCCCCAGCACAGAGGTGATCGGGAAGATGTCCGACGTGTGCATACATACACCGGTGGGGCGCGGCCAGGGATGGGCAGAGGTCCACTGTGGTCCGTCTCATCACGCCACGGCGGCTCACCGGGTCGACCCATCCCCATCCTCTGCCTCCTATGTACGCGAGCCCAGCCCCGCCCCGCCCCCGTGTCACCGGAGTCGCGGGCAAAGGGTGCCTCTTGCCAGGGACAGGGTGTCCAGAGAGGCGCCGCCGGGAAGGAGGGGCGCTCAGGTGACGTCTGTTGTAGGTGTGAGGGACTTCCAGCAAGGAATTTAATCATAAATGAAGTGCGCACCGGGCGCAGTGTGACTTATGCTGAATGCAGTTAAGGATCATAACACTATGCAACAGTCATTTTGTTCCTGAGTAACGACCGATTTTTTTGGACTCATTGGGTCCCATTATAACCGAAATGGGCATTTGTTTTCATCTGAAAATGCTTTTCCGGTTTTCAGAGACGATTTTCGATTTTTGGCCCCGAAATTCGGTTTTTGGCCCACTGTGTCCGGTGTAATTGAGTAATCGACTCGCGGTAACTTTCATCGCCCTTCCTATGCCACAAGCTTTCGAATGATATCCAGTTTTGCATATTTGCGTGTAAAAATAACGTCATAAATCTATGTTAAAGTAAGAAAATATTGAAATTTTGTAAAGAATTGACATTTTTTTCGATTTCATTTCAAAATAGAGAAAAAACTAAAGGCCCTATCCAAATTCTGAGCCCAGTTCCTTGAAGAGCATTCAATTTCCGTTCGGAAGGTACTATTTTAGTGCATTTTATCGGTTTACTGTGGCGTCCAGATTGAGTCACTTGAAAAACGGGCCCCCAACAGATCAAGATTCTGAGCGACAGGACTGCTCAAAAGTAAGTTCCTGCGTGTGACCCGAGGTCACAAAAGGTCAACAAAATGACCTCAGTTGACCCCTCGTTGATCCTATGGCGTTAACATACGTTATCAGGTTAATGCTATGTGATATGACTTAGGATATGTGTTTAGGTTAACTCAATCTGGACGCCACAGGAATCCGATAAAATGCACTAAAAAGGTACCTTCCGAACGGAAATTGAATGCTCTTCAAGGAACTGGGTTCAGAATTTGGATGGGGCCTTTAGTTTTTCTTCTATTTTGAAATGAAATCGAAAAAAATGTCAAATTTTTACAAAATTTCAACATTTTCTTACTTTAACATAGATTTATGACGTTATTTTTGCACGCAAATATGCAAAACCAGATATCATTCGAAAGCTTGTGGCATAGGAAAGGCGATGAAAGTTACCGCGAGTCGATTACTCAATTACATCGGACACGGTGGACCAAAAACCGAATTTCGGGGCCAAAAATCGAAAATCGTCTCTGAAAACCGGAAAAGCATTTTCAGATCAAAACTAATGCCCATTTCGGTTATAATAGGACCCAATGAATAAGAAAAATTCGGTCGCTTTCCAGGAACAGAAAATTTTTCATTTTTTGTTGCATAGTGTAATGAGGCTCTTGTGAGAGGCTCTTGTGACAGTGCGCAACATGCAAGCATGTATGTGCATATAGATATGACTGGACATTCACACTACACCGGCTATCTTTAGCAGTGACGGCGCTACAACGTTTGGATGATTGCATAGTTCCGAGTATTTGGTCTGACATAGAATATCGTTACAGTTTTGGATCGCATGACAGTCTTGTCAACATCACCACACGACTGCAGCTCATTGCTGATTCCGCGTCTTAGTTAGTCCAGGAGAGCCCCATCAACTAGCTTGTTACCTTTGAGTACGCAGCATACAGAGTCAGGAAAAGGACACGAGTCAGATAAACAGCTACTCATGACGTGGGTATGAGCCAAGCAGCATGTGTTGAATCTGATTATCTGTTTGCGTAGGCCATGATGCAAAGTAGAGAATAGAGGCCATGTCATCAAAAAAGTCACCAATAATAAATTCAGGAACGCTTGCCTGCTGTTTACCAAATCATAAGCGGGTGAAGAATTTACGGTAACCATTGCAATGGCCAATGACAAAAATAAAGCAGATACCACTTGTTATGAGGAGATTGATGCTGTACGGTATTTTAGCTCCTGGCTCAGTTAGCTTCATTTGAGCAGGCCCCTATAATATCTTATGCTGAGCCAGTTGATGTTTGATTTCGCCGCAGTCACTCTGTATCTGATGCATCTATTGTATGGATGAATATCGTTCAACGTTATGCACAACTGCGTGGAAGGCAATGTCTAACGTAATTTTTCTAGAACTGGGGATCGCTGTTATGTCAATGGCTTCAATCTGCATTATGCATAAACACTTCGTATTGTCAACCATGTACATAACAAATCTCACATGTTGTCCTAGCCTATACAACGTCACACATTGAGTCCCATTTGCACATGTGCTTTCCACATCATCGCCATTGCCTTTCGTCGAAAAAAAGATGTTGAAATTCCACGCCGCTTACATACTTCCAGCCGTATCGCTTAGGCGCCATGCTTGCAGTCAACGCACAACCATATGCGTTTCTGATATGTAAATTGGTGGGACTATAACGCTGTGTCTGAGGCCTTATATGGAAAATTGTCACCAGTATAGAAACTTGAATTGTCTATCGGCGATCAAAACCTAACGGTATTGTGCATGTAAAACATCAATATTCACGTGACATTCTAAATGTCTACAAATGTTCCTGCACCATGCGCTAGTTTTTTTATCGTGTAATAAAGAAGAATACCAAAACCCTTTTAGATAGCTGACGTTTGCAGGGATGATTCCATTTTGACGAACGATATCATCAAACAGCGCGTTGCTAATTTGTCAACGCGCACATTGGGGCTCGGTATACATTTCCGCAATCATTGTGCGCATGCACGCAAATGCGTATGGGCACACGCAAGGGTGTCATTCGTGCAGTGACCGCTAACATTCCCTGAATTGGCTGTGTCATGGCTGCTGGGCTTCTGACGTAGCTGGTGACAAGGAATATCGAGGAAACAAAAGCGAGATGGGATGCCATATTACTACCAGTAAAACGCCTTTTGGGCGAAGAACGAGCGAGCGAGATAGTGAGCCCTGCACGTGCGCAAGGGCGAGAGGGTACTTCCAACGGGCTTGTGCAAAGCACCCTTCTAACCGGTCGCTAGCGGTGTGCCAAATTTGAACGCAATCGGCCCAGCCGTTCCTGAGATCTGGAAGCGGCATTCTGCACGTGCGCACGTGCAAAAGGGGTCCAAACTGACTTTTGCACGGCACCCTACTAACTGGTCCCCAACCGTGTACCAAATTTGAGCGCAATCGGCCCAGCCGTTCTCGAGATCTGGGAGCGCCCCCTGCACGTGCGCACGTGCAGTAGCACCCTAACCGCAACACATGGGAATGCATTGCCTGGTGGGTGCCTACCTGTATGCCAAATTTCAGCGAAATCGCCCCAGTAATTACCGAGTTATTGAAATGGGAACAAATTTGGCACCTCTTCTTTTTGCATTTTGCACGTGCAGTGGGGGTCCCTCACATAGATCAAGCATATCCGACCTTTGGTAGAAGGGATGCATCTACCCTATAAAAATTACCGCAAGACAATCGCCCAAGCGGCTGCTGAGATATGGGCCTCTCAAAATCACTACTTTTGCAAAACAGCTTGAACACCCTTGACTTTTCACGTGGCACGTGCCACGACGGTCACTGAGATGTATCAAAAGTAGTCAATTACGGGGTAGAAGGAATGGGGCTACCCAGCAAAAAAAGACCGCAGGCCAATCGGTCCAGCGGTTGCTGAGATATAAGCCTCTCAAAAGCGTTACAGGCCGTGCCGGGCCGGGCCGGGCCGCTCATACTGAGATTTTTCCGTTATATTGAAAAGACTCACTTCGCTCGCTGCGCTCGCTCGCTCGTAATTAGCCGTTTTCACGACGGGCTATCCGGCGAATGCACCTAATTTGACCAAATCTGCACCTAATGTCTTTTACAGCAAATATCTTCATTTTATGAATTTATTTCAGTGTTTTAATCGTTGATACTCTCTGATAATATGACAAAGGAGACATATGAGCAATTAGTGCAACCCTAGCTCATAGCTGATAGCTTCTAAGAGATAAAAGCCGTTTTCACGACGATCCAGCAAGTGCACCTGATTTGACCAAATCTGCACCTTATCTCTTTTACCGCAAATATCTTCACTTCATGAATTTATTTCAGTGCTTTAATCGATGATGCCCTCTGATAATACGACAAAGCAGGCATTAAGCAATTAGTGTAACCCTAGCTGATAGCTACTATAGTTCGTTTTTTTTCAAAAGGACGCTGGCTCAAAGTTCAATCATCATCATCATCATAATTTATTTAGCATCGCATTGTGCGACAATTGATAACAATATGTAATAACATAGTGTAACAATATCGAAGCTCTCACGTGAGTTTTGACAGCTTCAGTGTCTGGCCAATAATTTCTTACCGAAAAAATATTCGATTTCAAATTGTGCACGGTAAGTAGCTGGAAATTGTTTCTTAACCTTCCAGGGGGTGGGGGGGCATTTTTTTGCCCCCCCCCCTTTAGTTTTTTCGATATATCTCGAGAACCACTGCGCCGATCGTCACCAAACTTTCAGTACCCTCCCAGGAGCAGCTAGCGCACATGGTGACCAAATATTTTTCCAAAGGCTATGATAGGTTGGCCGCTAATGACGTCAGAGTGACGTCATTTTTGCCATTTTCGACCCAAAAAAAAAGGTTTCGCGGGAAGAGCTGTCAGGCCTACAGCTTTAGAGATACAGAAAAATGTGTCAGGCATAAAAGGTGTGAAATTAAAAGGGCTACAAAACTGCTATTTCGGTTTTTCGAAGTTTTTGGATTTTGAACCCCAAAAATCAAAAAATAGATTTTTTGAATATAATAGCAAAAAAATCCAAAAAGTTTTTTGAATTTCGAAAAAACCGGAATATATGTGATAGCCCCTACCGCCTTCTATCTACATACCAACATTGAGATGATACCTCTTTTTTGGCCAAGTTATAGCGAAAAAACTGTTCAAAATTGATGACGTCAAATTTTCAAACTCAATTTTTAGCAATTCTAGACCTCGTAGCGCAAAGCAAAGACCACCATTAGACTCCCCGTGACGAGCTGCATCGAATCGATACCCATTTTATGCAAAAATATCAACTTTGAAATTTGACCTTTTTTGACCTGACCTTGACCTGACCTCCACCAGAAAGTGACCTAAACCGTACCTGATGGTCTTATAACCAACACCATTGAGTTGGAAATGAAAAACTGGCCATAAAACATGCATCGCATAACCTTAGTAAAGTTGGGCTCATGTGGTGACCCTTGGTGACCTTTGGTGACCTGACCTGTGACCTGACCTGGTATGACCAGTGACCTCTAATAGCAACATATGTACTAGACAACTGACGCCTTATCGCTGATTTTCGACAAAATGCGTTTTACTCGGTGTTATAGCGCTTTCCCTAGAAGCCCCGTGAACGGTGAAACATTTTATCTTTGACCTGACCTGTGACGTCATCGGTGACCCCGAGGTCAATGAAATTTGGTTTCCCTCAACAAATTTGACAGGGCTATCGAACGCCGTTTGAATTTTCCGGATCCGTCCAGTAGTTTCGGAGATACGGGGGGGGGGGGGCAAAAAAGTCCCCCCCCCCACCGCGCGGAAGGTGGCTGGTAGGCCCACCGCCTGCCGGGTTAAAAATGAACATACTATGATGACGTCACTGGTGGCAGCAGGCACTCAAATGTCCGTGCAATGGGACAAGTGTCAACGAATTTGGGTGAAACTTAGTTTTTCACTGTTGCCGAGCTTATAATCGAGTAAGCGGTTCCGTCCATGATAGTTATACGTTACATTGCAATACATGTTCGACAGCATGACGTCACCACTGTTCTCATATCTGGTTCCAAAACGCACACATGGAACTTATCGGGAAGAAATCACATGTTAAAATTAGTCGACGTTCGATTTTCTCAGGTTCAGTTTTTGCTCGTTTTGCTCGCTAAAACACGTGCTTGTTCGAAAAACATACTTGGAGCCAGCGTCCTTTCGAAAAAAAACGAACTATAGCCGTTTTCACGACGGGCTATCCGGCGAATGCACCTGATTTGACCAAATCTGCACCTAATTTCTTTTACAGCAAATATCTTCATTTTATGAATTTATTTCAATGTTTTAATCGATGATGCTCTCTGATAATATGACAAAGCAGGCATATAAGCAATTAGTGCAACCCTAGCTGATAGCTGCTAAGAGACACACTGAACCTGATTTGACCAAATATGTACCTGATCTGCACCAGATGTGCACCAAATGTGTACCAGATGGCCGTCGTGAAAACGGCTACACTGAACCTAATTTGACCAAATACGCACCTAATCTGCACCAAATGTGCACTATATGTGTACCAGATGGCCGTCGTGAAAACGGCTATTATTGGCCTCAGTTGTATTCGGTCCGTTAGTGTTAGGTATTAGACATAGACCCTGTAAATAATTGAAACATGGACTTTATCTAAGCACATTCATTTAACCCTCGCCGGACCTATTGCTTTTCTACATACGCGCCGGCCGAGGGGGGGGGGGGGGCGGGTACGACCACCCCTCGCCGTTTCGCCCCTGGTGGAGCTAGCGCGTCGCGGAAAAAACGAGCGTGTGCGCCGTTATGAGACGCAGAGTTTGGTACCCGATTTTAAGGTCCTAGGTCAACCGGTGACCTCTGAGGTCAGGTCAAGTGCCCCAGGGTACGGTTCAGTTTTTGGTGAATAACTTCGCAAAAAACGGCCGCAGAGCCGCGATTTTGGCAGCATCGTGTTCGCCTCGCTCAGGCGCGTCGAATAATATACTTTTTATCTGGGTCAGGTCAACTTGGGGTGTTGACCTCAGGTCAAGGTCAGGTCAGCACCCCCAGGTCACGAAGTAGGTCGAAAGAGGTCATGTCGCATATCATTCGATTCGGCAGGTCTTCCTGAGTCCATTGGTGGCTTTCTCGACTCGCTAGCTCAATTTGATCAAGAGTTATTGACGAAAAACTAATATGACCTTGATGACGTCATAAATGACGTCACGCAAGGTCAACATTGCAAAAGTGACGCATCTAACCTTGCAAGGAGTGCATCAAATCACGATTCTGTGTGCTTGAGATAGTTGGAGATCGTTCCCGTCGCCAGAATAGCAGTTTTCATTTTTCCCCATTGACTTATAATGGTGAGGTCACGAAAATGACCTGACCTCATATGACCTTTAGGAAAAATCCGAGATAAACAAGTTGTGAGACTCATAATGGATACTAGATCCTGCAAGTTTCATTTCCCTGTGACATCTCCTCTGGCAGTGAGGGCGTTGCGAAGTTGCGACATCTGAAGACCGTGCAGAGGTTCACTTATGACGTCATAGGTCAGTGACCTGACCTGACCCAAAAATGCGGTTGGTGTCAAAAGATGCGGCTTGGATCAAAGGTCAGGTATGCCAAGTTTCAGCTCTCTATCGCCAGCGTGTTCGGAGCTATCGCGAAAAAACCCTATGGGGGGGCGGCACCCGCCCCCCCCCCCCTCGGCCGGCGAGGGTTAACTATCTTCAAAACTAATTATCAACATTTCCCTTCATGCGTATGATTTTGTTGGCATTCGATTCGGCTTATGTTGTGCAAGAGCATCATCTCAGTTATTTGCCATGTAAACTTCCAAATTATATGTAAATATAGTAACGGAAATACCAGATTGAATTATCTCAAGCTCATGCCTACACATCCTACAATGATGACTGCAGCAGTTGCTTCGACGGCTGCGCGCTCTTCAGCATAACCTGAGTCCTAGCCGTTTTTTCAACAAGTGTTATACATTTGTTACTGCTTTGTATCCTTTACATGTAAGCTAAGACACAAAGCTGAGATATTCTCTCCATTTTTTTCTATTTTAGTTTAAATTTATTTGAACGAATTTTCTTCAAAGATTGTCGTTATTTCCTACACTTTTTATAGAATGTCATAATCCATTATTTAGGGCTTATCTCGTGCTAAAAAGCGACTCTGGCTGGAGAAAAGTGACTCTAATTACAGATAGTTACCCCTCCCTTAGACACCAGCCTGGCAGCACACAGGCACTCTTCAATAAAAACCTGCCTCACTACCTAGCATACGAAAACTCACTATCGGATGTTGATCAAAACCGGATCAACGAATGTCTATAGAACCTAAACCAACTTCCTATCCAATAGCATGGTCACGCCTGGGTTTGAAGCTTCCAGCCGAATGTCAATATTGTCGTGAACTGGCGAAACTGCAGGAATGTGACTACTGTGGGTAATCTTCGGGATGCGTTGTGAATGGATGGCCAACCGCTTATCGCGTTACATATCATAAGCCGAAAAAACAGCATTGCAAGTTAGCATCTCACATTTGTAGACATTCAAACGCTTGCAGTTTCAACAATTTCATATGCATGTTTACAGTCAACCATTTAGATTCAAAACATAAAACAATCAGATCAGTGTCGAATACATGTTAATGGGGAAATGCATTAGTAAAATCACTAAAATGTCAGGCAGGAATGATCAATGAAGTATAAATGGTCTAAACTTTGCATTATCTCACTGACATAAATATCCTACCTACCTGAGGCATAGCCATTATATCGCAGTTTTAAAATGAACCACCTTTGGAATATCTTTGAAAATAGAAGTCAAAAATAAAAATGTTCTTTTCCTTTTTCTGTTATTGATTACCTGCTATGTGGATTCAGTTATTTTTTAACAGTGTCAGCACTGCACATTGAGTTATAGTCATTGGTCGAGTCCCAAAGCAATGGTTGTTGTAAGTGTTGTTAACTGTATGCACCGAGCGTTATCCTCCAGACGTCACTCATCAAGGTAATAACCAGAGATGATGGACACTCGATGACGGCTCTAACCACACCTCAGTGACATGTGTCATATAAGTGACAACATTAGTGGCTGTTGTGGCAGCTTCAGTTGCAGACAGTCACCATGGGGTGTGTCACTGTCAATGCTAATCCTGTTTGTTGTATGTTTATTGCAAACATGTATGTTTGAATCATTTAGTGCATTTTCATTCACAAGTACCTACACTGAAAAAAAAATAAAATACCCGTCGGAAGTCAAGCTATAGCTTGATGATTGATGTGCAATAAGACTGGTATTTGGTATATTACGTACGCATATGTGCAAGTTTTACGGGCGTTACGCTAGTATTCATTCGGTATCCTTTTTGAGCGACCACCCCCGTGAGGCTCATTTGCGTAAATGCGTTCGACTGCCTGTACATAGGTGAATGGGTGACAATGTCGTCAGCATTCACCAATGGCATTGGTACTGGGTCAACCGGAAACGACTTCAGTTATGCACTGTGGTGAGCCACGGACTGTCTATTTCGGAGCTTGTGAAATAAAAAATATATATATATATAAAGCCCTCTAAAACTTCGCATGAGTGTTCAGCAAAATTTTGATGAAATCTGTCAACTGCCCGCTATAATTTACTTCAATACTCATAACTTGGTGATATATTTAGTTGCGCCCAGCACTGCATACCCATTTCACACATCGTTGGTTTGATTATTTTGTGCATTCTTTTTTCCAGTTTGATAGTAATTTTGCTGTTCGCCCCATTTTCGTCTCATTTCATGCTCTTTTTCCTATTTCAGCCGACACCGACCGCTGCTATCTGGCACAGTGGCTGTTATGATGACTCAGTGAAACACAATTATATCACCGGCGTTGGGAAATTTGGTCATTTGTTTCAAAGATTGTCTTTCAGTCATAACAATGCTGATTGTTACAAGGTAGGCTTAAGTACATTTTCGGGAGGAATCATAACTAGTAAGCTACACAGCTTATTTATCATTCCTGGAACTGAACATGTGCAGTCGTCCTCAGCAAGCCACGTGTGTGCCTCTACCTCTAGCAAGATATAGCTAGCACAGGCATAATTGAACATATTACGAGTTAGTTATGCATACCTATAATATTCCATCAATCTCAATTATCATTAATGACAAAGATCAAATAATATTTAGCTACAAAATGCCAACATGTATTTTGGACCCGCGATAACATCACTTTCACCGCCAATCAATTTTATATACCTACCAGCGCTAACTTGGAACATTGAATCCACATAAACCGGTCTTCATGACGGCCATCTGGTACACACTTGGTGTAGATCAGGCGCAGATTTGATAAGGATTTGGTCAAATTAGGTTCAGTGTAATTCTTAGTAGCGGTCATCTAGTTAGGGTTGCACTAATTCCTTAGAGTATGGCTGCATTGTCATATCATAGACTTGTCGTCATCGATTAAAACACCGAAGTAAATTCATTCATATGAATATTTGTTATCAAGGAGATTAGGTGTAGATTTGGTGAGAATTAGGTGATTCGCAAGATAGCCCGTCGTGAAAAAGGCTATTGTTTACCAATGCCTCGGCTCGCGTCCCTCAGTGCACCGCCGGATGAGAAGACCCAGTCCCTTCCCCGTGCAGTGTGGAACAGGCGGTGGACAGGTGGACTGTCCGCAGCGCCACGCGGTGCTCTGATGTGGACCGGACGTGATATTGGACAGTGGGCACTGGACAGTCCATACCACCATGTGTACCGCGAACGTGGCGCGGGGCGACATTCCACTACCGGGTCCCGACCGGTCCAACCGGACTGTTTAGGGCAGTCCACGACACCCAGGCGTTGCGATGCCGTTCCTAAGAAAGGGAAGTGGCGTATGCGAGCATGGCACCAGGTGCTATCAACAAAAAGGTGACGGTTATCCGGCTTGTATTATTGTTAACATCAACCGTTGCGGTCAGTAGATTTTTAATTACCAACTACCTACATATTCGTTTTTTTCCGTTCATCATTACTATTGTGAGGTGTGCCTAAATAAATTCTACATGATTGGCAAGAAATTGATCATTGGCATGGCACAAATGTATTATTTTAGCAAAAGAGACCGAAACCCAGAATGGGCTTTCGCCGCTAGGTCAAGTAAATTACGTTATGTATTGCACGGGTGATTTTTTTAAATATGGGTTTCACCTAAAATTCAGAAGTTATTACAAAGGATAGATATGAGAAATTTCAAAAAAGTATCTATCTATGTAATAATATCGCAGACAAATAATGAAGCGCATTTTCATCTCGATTCTAGAAAAAGATTGACAAATTTCCCACCGTAAACAGCTGCGTTTACCTCAGTTTTTGTGTCAATTTTTCTTCTCATTTACAATTGTTGTTTAATTTTCGCTGTAGCTTGTTTTATGCGCTCCAGCATTGGGTCCACGACTATTGCATGACAAGCACACTATGTTTGAGTGTTGTAAGTACGGAACGTACCCGGCTTGTAGATAACATTTTCGACATATTCTACATCATGCAGCCCGCAAATTTATGCGATGCTGTTCCATGGGAACATTTCTGGTTGCATTACAGGCACTGTAAAAAATATTGACTAGCCCCTCGTCAAATAATTCTCAACGCTAAATGTCGGGGGTACAGACTAGTTTTGCATCCTACTTTTGACACACGCTGCGAGCCCCTGGCTTGTTTTGTGTTCGTCAGATGACAGTTACCAGGTGTCGGTTAGTTTTTAACACGTCCCAAAAATAGCTGGAGCGTTTCTGCCTTGTTTTGGAAGCAGGTCCTCGTTAATGCTGTGTATGATAACAAAGTACCTAGTAACAATAATAACGAAAAACAATGTCAAAACGAGGGTGACTTGTTTAGTGACGATGCTCAAAAGAGGCATCGTCTTGTTCCTACTTAACGAATGAAGCTCAAACTATAGGTCAAAACTAACGTATTGCTCAACCCATAGTCAGATGACCAGCAGATCCTACGCCGCCCAATCCAGTCATCGAATTTGCCAGCGAATTCGTTTGAAGACCATCATATTATTAAATATCGGTGGTCTTCAAACGAAATCCCTTACCAGTTTGATGACGAATTCATCCGGCCCATTCCAAAAACGCTCAAGATAAAATGAAAGTGTATTTCTGAAATAATGTGCTTTCTTGCAATGCACCTTTCGTATATCAAGCGAACCTTTCACTTCCAGCGCCCGTTTACAGTTATCAATCGAATCAGAAGCATGCACATACCTATCGATAGATCTGAACCTAAGAACACAGAAGACATTTTGTAGAGTACCTGTCTGAGCCTATGCAGTGGAGCCCGTGAGCCGCCCAACCGCAGCTGCCTCATGAACTTGATGATAGGTCTGAACCTCAGATTGGCCAGAGCTTGGCCGTCAATAACCAGCTTATTTATATCCACAGTTGTAGTGACTTAGGGTTTGGAATTTGCCAAACCTAAGTTTTGATTACCAAGAGAAGTTTTGCTTCTTGCACTTGCCTTTTCTTCATAACTTTGGCGGAAATCGTCGTAGTGAAACTTCAGTGTTCCGTTAGCTGTCGGTTCTTGAGAGAGTTGGCCAGGCCGGACACCGGGGGCGGCTCCACAACTTTCGAAAAATTAAACCTAAGTCCTATTGCACTGCATGGAGAGCAATTCATTTAAAATCGCTCTTGTTCCCCCCCCCCCCCTCGACAACTTTGCAAACGTCTCTGCGCGATTTGGTTGAGAATAATGGCTTATGGCAAGTTATTGAATCAGAACGTCGATCACTGCAGGTCATATATCGGAAAGCAATTCTTCATAACTAGACACTGCACAAATGGAAACGATACAGGTTTGCCCAGTGATAAACACTCGCACTGCACAGACGCGCGCAACCCCGACCGAACGCGGCACGGCACAGCGCAACTGGCGCCGGGAAGCCGGGAACGCATTAAGTGAAGGATTCACAGGTGCGCAACTTTATTGCGAACAATAAAAACCTACCGCAAACGATTAAAAAAAAAGCTTTAGGGCAATCGGAAATACAAATGTATTGACTTATAGAAATAAAATTGTCATTCGCCTTCCAAATAACCCAACAATTTATTTGCCGTAAAAAGTGTCTGGAAATGGAAAGTTGCAAACATGATTCAGCAAGTAGGGAAACGCAGCAGCTACCTGGCGAATAATCTCAGGCTGGTTTAGTGACGAGTGCATTGCTACGGCTTGTTCCTCACCCTTCACAGATTACTATGACAAAACTACCCCTAGTATTTTGATCATCCTGAGCCTGGCTTTAACCTAATAATTTGATGAGGGTCTTCCTCGTTTCGGATTGAGGCGAAAACAAACGTCAAACAACCTTGATAGTTAATTCAGCACTTCAAAACAAAGGTACACCTGGGGTATCATTACATTACCGGATCATAACGATCTGGATAGTTCTCAGCCTGTAAGCTAACTAAGCGGTAACTAGTCAAGTGGTAGGTACCGGAAGCATTGACAACCTGGTGACTGTTTCGAGACCCTTGTTTTGACACATAGCTCGTCAATATTTTTTACAGTGGGTAAAGCACCGTTAATAATACATACATTACGTTTATGAAAGCAAATCCCATTGGTTTGTCATGAAACTAAAAATTTGTTGATTTTCCAAGCAAACGTGGCCGGCTGCCGAAAAACGATATGGATATTTGCCAGCTCTCGTCTGGCATACAGTCAACACGGACTAAACTGACTACTTCCATCTAATTTGCTGATCGGTCAGAAACTTACTTGTCAATCTGTTTCCGATCAAGCAGGAAAGACGCATTGCCTAAGGAAAGTTTCGGTCCAATGAGCCATGCCACATAGCTTGTTTACGCAATGAACTTGTTTACATGACCTGCGAGTGAATGCTTTTATCAATGCATCTGGATCATATAAGCCCGTGATTCGCTATACGATATGTTCATCTGGCAGTGTTTCAAGGCAGCAGCTGGTCCATGCATTGTTTGTGTTGGTTGCTGTAAGATTTATGGGTGTTATATCAGCACCCACGCATCAGAGAAATAGAAGTGCAATAACACTGTGCAGTGCCTATGATGTACTACTGGTGAATGTTCTGTTTGTTTTTCGGTCTATTGATGATGATTGCATCTAAAATAAATCATAGCCTTCCTTAGATAGCTGCATTGTTTATGATCATATTTTGTGTAAAAAAAAAACAACGAAAGGCATCTGCACACCTTATGTGCAAACAAATCACACCTTAATAACTTTCCAGATATGATTTAAGGCTCCACCAGTAAACAATTAGTAGCCGAACAGCATACATACATTAATGTGGCACAACTAATCAACCCTAATGCTTATTACGTCGTCTCATGAAAAGTTTATTTTTATACTGTTTTGTATATTTGTATGATCCGTACTCTACATCCATTAACCATTGTTTCATTCTCGTAGATTTATTTCTTATTAAGTGGGTCAAGCCATGAAAACACCGCCATATAGGAGCCCCAATTTTACCATGTAAATGACCCAATGTTCATCATTGCTACGTTGAATTGCGTGATAAGCGGAACAACTTAGCGTTCCAGCCAACTGATAGCTTCTGGGGAGAAAAACATCATTCTGTAGTCAACTGTACGTTGATTATGATGCAACCTATGGGTCTTAGCAAATCAACTTATGAATGATGGCTGTTTCCTCATCCTCTAGCAGTCAAGGGCCTACCTACTGCAAATCAAAAACGCTAAGACTTCATAAATTCAGAGCGCATTAGCATCATGAGTTAAATACAAACGGAGACCGATACGAGTGGTTGTATGTATATTATTTTAGTCGTATCTGAGAAAACACATCAGACATATGCCTGTAATACTCAATGACCGACTGAATTAATGGCAGTGAGAGAACGCATAGTCCTCCAGGGCCCAGTTGGTGTAAGAGCAGACAAGCACTCAGGTAGCTGAGGAAGGTGACCAATTAATAAGCTCCACGAGCTAGACCAACATGTCCAACTCCAAAGGTGGCTGAATGCAAAGAAGCCAGATAATGAAATGCATATTGAGGTTTGAGGTTTGATTTTGTCGATTTGGCCAATGAAAAACCAATAAAATACGTTTCTTTTCTGTAATCATCTTTTTGCAATTTATCATAAATTGCTGGGGATTAAAAAAGTATTAGGATAATGACATGTGAATAAAGAGAATGCACAACTTGAAAACCACAAAAAAGCATTTAACCCTCGCCGGCCGATGGGGGGGGAGAGGGGCGGGTGCCGCCCCCCCCCCCGCCATAGGTTTTTTTTCGCGATAGCTCCGAGCACGTTGGCGATAGAGAGCTGAAACTTGCCATACCTGACTTTTGATTCCAGCCGGATCTTCCAGAGGAGCTTTGACAGGGAAATGAAACTTGCAGGACCTATTATCCATTAGGAGTCTCACAACTTGTCTATCTCGGGATTTTTCCTAAAGGTCGAAAACTGCTATTCTGGCGCCTGGAACGATCCCCAAATATCTCAAGCACACAGAATCATGATATCATGCACTCCTTGCAAGGTTCGATGCGTTACTTTTGCAGTGTTGACCTTTGACGTCATTAGGGTCATATTAGTTTTTCGCCAATAACTCCCGATCAAATTGAGCTAGCGAGTCGAAAAAGCCACCAATGGACTCAGAAAGACCTGCCGAATCGAATGATACGCGACATGACCTCTTTTGACCGAGTTCGTGACCTGGGGGCGCTGACCTGACCGTGACCCGAGGTCAACACCCTAAGTTGACCTAACCCAAACAAAAAGTTTATTGTTCGACGCGCCTGAGCGAGGCGAACACGATGCTGCAAAATTGCGGCTCTGCTGCCGTTTTTGAGAAGCTATTCACCAAAAACGGAACCGTACCTTGGGGAACTTGACCTGACCTCAGAGGTCACCGGTTGCCCTAGGACCTTAAAATCGGGCATCAATCCCTGCGTCTCGTAACGGCGCACACGTTCGTTTTTTCCGCGACGCGCTAGCTTCACCAGGGGCGAAACGGCGAGGGGGTCGTACCCCCCCCCCATAGGACGGCGCGTATGTAGAAAACCAATAGGTCCGGCGATGGTTAAAGCTCCTATACTAAGATGGTGAATGGCTTTTTCAGATGCCTGCTGTCTCAAACACTTTCCTTCATCTTGTGTTTTCTGTTTGCCTTTGTTTTTTACACGAACACTTGTAAATGCTCCTTAGAAAACACTGCATCATATATGCTTTGATAAAATCTCGGAACAATTCTGAAAGCCAATTGAGGTATAAAATCTAATCTCATTCATTAAAGTGACGAAATCAATTATAAGTCAAGTACCTGAGAGTGGCTTTAAAAGCATCGATATAGTAGCATATTTCTAGCTGCACATGGTAGCAAATAGCCACCTTCTTCACATTTTAACCCTAACTTGAAAAATGTTTTGTTGCAGACGTGCAGAGCTGTGAATACATATAGGTACTCGTATACTGCATTGCACTGTAAAAAATATTGACGAGCTATGTGTCAAAACAAGGGTCTCGAAACAGTCACCAGGTTGTCAATGCTTCCGGTACCTACCACTTGACTAGTTACCGCTTAGTTAGCTTACAGGCTGAGAACTATCCAGATCGTTATGATCCGGTATTGTAATGATACCCTAGGTGTACCTTGTTTTGAAGTGATGAATTAACTATCAAGGTTGTTTGACATTTGTTTTCGCCTAAATCCGAAACGAGGAAGACCCTCATCAAATTATTAGGTGAAAGCCAGCCTCAGGATGATCAAAATACTATAGTTCGTTTTTTTCAAAAGGACGCTGGCTCAAAGTTCAATATCGAAGCTCTCACGTGAGTTTTGGCAGCTTCAGTGTCTGGCGAAGAATTTCTTACCGAAAAAATAACCGATTTCAAATTGTGCACGGTAAGTAGCTGGAAATTGTTTCTTAAAAATGAACATACTATGATGACGTCACTGGTGGCAGCAGGCACCCAAATGTCCGTGCAATGGGACAAGTGTCAACGAATTTGGGTGAAACTTAGTTTTTCACTGTTGCCGAGCTTATAATCGAGTAAGCAGTTCCATCCATGATAGTTATATGTTCGACAGTATGACCTGACGTCACCACTGTTCTCATATATGGTTCCAAAACGCACATATGGAAATTATCGGGAAGAAATCACATGTTAAAATTAGACGACGTTCGATTTTCTCAGGTTCAGTTTTTGCTCGTTTTGCTCGCTAAAACACGTGCTTGTTCGAAAAACATACTTGGAGCCAGCGTCCTTTTGAAAAAAAACGAACTATAGGGGTAGTTTTGTCATAGTAATCTGTGAAGGGTGAGGAACAAGCCGTAGCAATGCACTCGTCACTAAACCAGCCTGAGATTATTCGCCAGGTAGCTGCTGCGTTTCCTTACTTGCTGAATCATGTTTGCAACTTTCCATTTCCAGACACTTTTTACGGCAAATAAATTGTTGGGTTATTTGGAAGGTGAATGGCAATTTTATTTCTAGAAGTCAATACATTTGTATTTCCGATTGCCCTAAAACTTTTTTTTTAATCGTTTGCGGTAGGTTTTTATTGTTCGCAATAAAGTTGCGCACCTGTGAATCCTTCACTTAATGCGTTCCCGGCTTCCCGGCGCCAGTTGCGCTGTGCCGTGCCGCGTTCGGTCGGGGGTGCGCGCGTCTGTGAAGTGCGAGTGTTTATCACTGGGCAAACCTGTATCGTTTCCATTTGTGCAGTGTCTAATTATGAAGAATTGCTTGCCGATATATGACCTGCAGTGATCGACGTTCTGATTCAATAACTTGCCATAAGCCATTATTCTCAACCAAATCGCTCAGAGACGTTTGCAAAGTTGTCGAGGGGGGGGGGGGAACAAGAGCGATTTTAAATGAATTGCTCTCCATGCAGTGCAATAGGACTTAGGTTTAATTTTTCGAAAGTTGTGGAGCCGCCCCCGGTGTCCGGCCTGGCCAACTCTCTCAAGAACCGACAGCTAACGGAACATTGAAGTTTCACTACGACGATTTCCGCCAAAGTTATGAAGAAAAGGCAAGTGCAAGAAGTACAAAACTTCTCTTGGTAATCAAAACTTAGGTTTGGCAAATTCCAAACCCTAAGTCACTACAACTGTGGATATAAATAAGCTGGTTATTGACGGCCAAGCTCTGGCCAATCTGAGGTTCAGACCTATCATCAAGTTCATGAGGCAGCTGCGGTTGGGCGGCTCACGGGCTCCACTGCATAGGCTCAGACAGGTACTCTACAAAATGTCTTCTGTGTTCTTAGGTTCAGATCTATCGATAGGTATGTGCATGCTTCTGATTCGATTGATAACTGTAAACGGGCGCTGGAAGTGAAAGGTTCGCTTGATATACGAAAGGTGCATTGCAAGAAAGCACATTATTTCAGAAATACACTTTCATTTTATCTTAAGCGTTTTTGGAATGGGCCGGATGAATTCGTCATCAAACTGGTCAGGGATTTCGTTTGAAGACCACCGATATTTAATAATATGATGATCTTCAAACGAATTCGCTGGCAAATTCGATGACTGGATTGGGCGGCGTAGGATCTGCTGGTCATCTGACTATGGGTTGATTAGGGCCTAGTTGGGCCCCTAGTTTTGACCTAGTTTGAGCTTCATTCGTTAAGTAGGAACAAGACGATGCTTCTTTTGAACATCGTCACTAAACAAGCCGCCCTCGTTTTGACATTGTTTTTCGTTATTATTGTTACTAGGTACTTTGTTATCATACACAGCATTAACGAGGACCTGCTTCCAAAACAAGGCAGAAACACTCCAGCTATTTTTGGGACGTGGTAAAAACTAACCGACACCTGGTAACTGTCATCTGACGAACACAAAACAAGCCAGGGGCTCGCAGCGTGTGTCAAAAGTAGGATGCAAAACTAGTCTGTACCCCCGACATTTAGCGTTGAGAATCATTTGACGAGGGGCTAGTCAATATTTTTTACAGTGTGCAATATGCTCCTCAGCTGATCACCGATATAGCACATTGAAGCGTACTAACTTTTGTCAATTGCTTATGGATTGAGCGCCATGCCAGGACCGTAATGCAGACCTTGGCTCGCCACCGCTATGACAATAATAACAAACGGAAAATGTGTACGGTCATCGCGATCTGAAGCCATATCTCTCGCCACGTTGAAAAGCCAATAAGGATAAGTGGTTCACTTTCCCACGCGTCCCGATCGCACGCAATGGAGAGTTTGGCTGGCCGGACCGGTTCATGGGTATTCTTGTGAGTCACTGAACGGCCTCAAACAAATGTCGGCCTTCGCGGTGTGCGCGATCGGAGCTTTTCCTGACAGCCATAGCTACTGACACGAATCATACACGGGTATTGAGAAAGGAGTGTGGCCTTGATGGTCACAACTTGATTTTTGCAATATCAAAGATGGTTTCTAAAGGAAATTCCAATTGACTTTACGTAAGTGTATGCGTTTTAACCACAAGAGTGTCAACGCTGAACTCTAAGTCTTCCTAAAAAGAACGCGATAAATGATCCTTGAGCAATCATGTCTTTTAACTAATAATCTGCAGTAAACTCATACTTAAAACCAAACTGATCTACCCTGCCCGCTGATCGGCAGCGCCGGAGAACCGGAAGCGGCTCGTGAACGCAAACGGGCTCGTTTAGACTGTCTTAGACGGGCTCGTTAGACTTCGGCACTGTGCAGAAGGTATACGGCATACGCCTAACGGTGCCGTGACGGTGGACAAATAAATGACACCGATATGGAGCCGTGTCGGCTACCTCTGACGTCTGGACGGCAAGGGTAGGTGTAAGCTGCTTGTATATGGCGTGACACTAGCAGCTATTAGTCGCTTTCACTACGGCCATCTGGTACACATTTGGTGCACCTCTGGTGCAGATTAGGTGCAGATTTGGTCAAATCAGGTTCAGTGTGTCTCCTAGCAGCTATCAGCTAGGGTTGCACTAATTGCTTATATGCCTGCTTTGTCATGTTATCAGAGAGCATCATCGATTAAAACACTGAAATAAATTCATAAAATGAAGATATTTGCTGTAAAAGAAATCAAGTGCAGATTTGGTCAAATCAGGTGCATTCGCTGGATAGCCCGTCGTGAAAACGGCTATTAACGCCAAACCGTGATAGCGTCTGAGGCAAAAATCATCTGGACTGACGGAGGGTGAATTTGTGTACATACGGGTAAAATACTTTGATACCCGCGCAGTTGATTGATGAAGTACATTTTGTCATCATCAGGCAATACGTTACCCTATCAAGTACAATGTACTTATGTACAGCCTGATCGAGCAATCATGTGATTATGAGGGGCATTGACGTCTCATGCAAAGTCGAACATGAAAAGCTAGGACCTTGAACAGCAATGTACATCTTCAGCTTCTCTATATCCAATGTATGTAGATCAAATACGTTTCCGGATCTAGCCACAAAGAACAAATGAAAGACTCCAAAAGCAACACGCTGCCGGCTGCCAATGCACGTGCGTCCATTTGCATGAGGAACACGTGTGTTCATTGGCACGTGTGGTGCTTTCTCACCTTCTTTTCAACTTCCGCGGCGTCTTATGTCAACACTGTAGCACCCTACGTGGCAGAAAGCCTATAGGGAATTGTGGGATAGTGAAAAGCACTGACATCCCGTCCACAGGTGGTCTGATTAGTCAAATAATGCCCGCTTCTAGACGAGGTGGCAATTAGCGTTTATGGAGGATTGTGGCCTGCGGAGACCTTGGAATGAAGGCATAGGCGCAGTCGTGTTTGCTATTGGCATTTGTTGAGTCGATAGTATCCTGGTGGTACTGCAGGGCAATTGTTGAAAACCGGAACCTCTATCTTATACATTGCTGACACATCAGCATAAGCTTACTACGAATGAAATAGTTTACAATTCATAGTAACGATTATTGTGTACGCATCGTCATTATATGAATCATACAGATTTAAAAGGTACGTTTTGCATATCATATGTAATAGCATGCAATTAACCTATATGATGTCTGCAGGCGCAAAAACCCATCCCATATACCTAGCAGTGCATTGAAATTAATTAAACCAAAATCGAAACGACCGTAAAGCTATTACCCAAACCGGCCGTGAGATCTATTGTCGCGTGACAGCTCAGTAATGTGTGTGAATCGTTACCGGACGTAACCCAAAGCGACTCCACCTTGATGAGTCGAATAGTCCCAATATTTGCCGCCGGTCGATAGAGCTCCGGTTTTCGTGGCTTCATGGCGTCCAGTGAGTGTTCTGTCAGTCGTCGACCTGTGAGGAGCGCGTGGACTCGGTGGCAGTAGTCTGGAGCCTTCGGTGCTCGAAAAAAGCCAAATCATCGTCCCCGAGAAGTTTCGCAGCGTCTGCTTGTCAGAACCGTTTAAAAGAAAGCATTCAAGTTCACGATTCGAAATAACACTCCAAATATCCGCAGAGAAGGCCAGCACAAATCTTTGGAGAAGGTATACTCTGGTTCCCTGCGTTGCAGACATATCGTGTGGTCAGCCAATGAAGCAGCAGAGTGGTGACAAGCCCTGCGGCAACCGTGAGCTGAGATGTCTGCACCGGCGACTGGTGAGCACCACGCTGTGGCTGACGGGCTGGCTGACGCTCAGCGGCCTCCACGTGCGTCGGCCGCCCTCCTGGCTCTGGCTGCTGCGTCTTCTCCCGCTGACCGCCTACCTGCTGGTCTTCCTGGGCGCCGCGCTGCTCCTGATCAGCTCGCCCACTGAGCAGCAGGTCGTCGAAGGGTTCTCCGTGTACGTTTTCTTCCTGCAGACGGCCGTGATCCTGGTGGTCTTCATCACGAAGAGGAACGAACTGGACGAGCTGGACCGGCAGCTAGAGGCCCTCTCCAGACACGCCGCATGCCACAACTCGACCACCCGGCGCAGAATCCTGATCCGAATCGCCCTCTTTGTCCTGGTGGCCATCATCAACTTCATTCTCTGGATCGCTTATCCAATTGCTATTGGAAACTTTACCCATGGAAACTACAACTTCCAGATGAAGATTCCAGATTCCATGGAGACCCCTACCAGCTACTGGGTCTGCATGTTTTTCCAGTTCGTGATAATAATGCTGAGCTGTTGTCTAGCGCTCGCGTTTGACTGTTGCTTCTTTGCGTGGATCAACTCAGTTGAGTTTCATCTTACAAGTGTTAGGCGGGCCATTGAGAAAATTGACTGCAAAAAGTCTGTCAAAGAGGCGTTTGTTAGCCAAGAAGAAAGCGTTCAGAACATACTGAAGCTTGAGTCTATTGAGAAGCGCGGAAAAATGCAATTCCAATTTGAATCCTCCGAAACAGAGGGCGAGGTAAGAACCCAGACGCCCAAGACCATCGACGGCACTATCACCCCCAAAAAGCCGGCCACTGGAGACGTGACAGTTTTCCTCGGCAGTATCCCAGCTGAAAAGGAAAGATTACCGCCGGAATTCGCAGACCCAGCCGCGGCCCTCTGCTCTATCGACCAGCACTACCGCCTGATCACGCGTCTGGTGAGCAGCATCAACCACCTGTGTGGTCTGCCGGTGCTCCTCACCCACGCCGCCACCATGAGCAACATCCTGTTCGGCCTGTTCGCCAGCATCTCCCTGCTCCTGCGGCCGGTCTTCGTGCCCGGACAGGACATCCACGTCATGGGCTACTCCATGTACATCTTCATCTTCTTCTTGCGCATCACCTTCTACTCGTACGACGGCGGCAACATCGTGGAGAAGAACGCGGCGTTGGTGGCTACCCTGGCGGACATGCAGTGGCTAGAGCTTCCCGAGCGGGCCCAGCTGCGGCGAAAGGCCATCATGCAGAAGGCGTCGCAGCCTCTCTGCATCAACGCACTCGGCGTCTTCGCCATCAACAAGATCAATGTCCTGAACATTTTCAGCTTTGTGCTGACCTACCTCGTCATCATGATACAGATGCTGACCAGCGTTATCGGTAGACTGCCCTCTGCGAAATGACCAATCGGCTACATAAAACGTTCTACGACTTACGTCTAATTGAAAGCACTTATTTAATGCCAGCCATGTCTCCTCCCAACCGGAATAACACATAATCCAAAAGAAAATAAATATTTCAATTGAGTAAAAAGTCTTAATCTGTTGAGTGCTTGAGCAAGGAGCATAATACAAGCGTAATACACAAGTTTTAATGACCGGATCTCCTTGAAATCACTTTTTTATATCTTATCGAATAGCAACGAATACCAACGAATAAATATTTAGTTTTTTCGATTTTGGTAATTTCAAGGAGATCCGGTCATTAAACCTTGTGAGTAAAAAGTCGGCGCATTGCGACAAACATCACTTGATGTCCTGACTTCAGTCATTGATCACTTACGCCATGGCTAATTTTCAGTGTAATGCATTACAAATGCTTGTGCATTATGCAATAAATCCAATATTCTATCGATACATTTATCTACACATCTAGTGTATCCTATCTTACGTTTCAGATATAAACATTTGCTGAGATGGTTTGGTTGGTGTTTGTAATGTGCATGTGCGTGTAATACCTCGTCGAGATGATGTTTCAGAGGGATTAGTACCTGACCTAAGGTTGTTCTGTTTTTCCTGTATAGACGCCGTGTTAACTTTTTAAGTGATGCACTGCATTACATATTTATACACCAAATTGAACGTGAGCGGCGTGTCGACGCTTCACTCGGAACACTGAAGGGACGTTTCCCGCGTATTCGAATCACGTATACGACCCACGCATTTGAATCATGGGAGATATCGATTTTCCAAAGCTCGCCAAACTCATAAAAGTGAGTGCAGCCAATGCACTTTAGATTGTTTTTGTTTCGCTCATTTCGGAAGCTGAGCTCGAACAATTTGGCCAGTCGTCATATGAACGTTTGTGGTGCCGGCACTTGGACGTCGCTGCATACTTTATGGCATGTGTACGCAGTGCGGCGATACACTGTGCGCAGAGAAATCAGCCTCGACGCACGAAGCGTCGACGCGCGACGCGCGCGTCCGTTATCCGCCGGCCATCGGTCGTGACCTGCCGCCCAAAGCCTGTTTGGTTGGTGTCGTGAATGTGGGCCAATGTCATGTTTATGTCCTTCTTTGATTGTGATTCGTGTAGCTTGTGTGTGTTGCATAAGTGATTTGTACGTCCTTGTGTTTCGTTAAATTTAATAATAAAGAGGTGAGAGAAAAAAGAATATGAACGTTTGTGTATTACTTTGTGCATTTTTGCGTTTGCCTTTGTTGTCAATGGGCGTGTATTTCGTAAACTAATAAAAACAGTCAATCACCACAAAAACTGCGGTTTTGCTTTTTTACCCCTTAAGCTCTTGTATGTATTTGACAAACAATCATAGTTCATTGTATATTGATAGAGACAAGTAGAAAACACGGAACACGAGTCCATGCACTATTTGTTCCGTGTTAAGCATAGTTGACCTCAATTCTACGGTTCTGCCTTCATGGCAAAATAATCAAAATTAGTTCAGTGCCAACAATTTGTTTACGCGATGTTTATCAAATGTTGTTTCTCAGAGAGCCCAAAAACTCCTGAGAGGCTTAGGCGTCACCCGTGCTAGCGGGAAAAAGTCAGATCTCTTTATATCGTGCACCAGGATGTCGGTAACTTTATTTTCAAGGGGACCTATGTATTGACGAGAAAATGGATGGGAAATTTTTAACATTTACAAATGTAAATAATGTAAATTTACAGATGTAAATGTTCCAAATATGTGATTCACACACTGTAACACTAACTAAATGTATTATTTATCGTATGTGAAAAACCTAAGCGCATGAGACGTTAATGCAATAATCTCATTGTTGGCAAGTCATGGACTGTGGAAAGGTAATCTTTCTGTGCGACATCCCGCACCGATAAGTGATCGATTGTAGTTCAGGGTTTCCCGTGCTGTATTCAGTGAGACAGCTGTGGCGAGCGGCAAGCGTTTCGATTGGACAATTACCTCATAGCAGTCTTACATGCAAAATGTAGATTCATGTCCTGAAAAGGTAACTTATGGCTACTTTACTGATGAATTCAAACACCACCTTCATGATTGTCATGCATCATGCATGGTGCAGGTTACAATACACATTTTAGCTGCAGCAACCTATTGTCCCATTTTCTAATAATATCTTCACTTAGTTTAAAATTGTTAGCGCTTATTTCGTGTGACATGTTTCCGGCCGAGTAATTTCTCGTTTTTATAATTGTTTGCTTATCTTACACCCACTAACTTATAACATACGACACAAAAGTAAAATGTCTCCTTAATCTTAGGAATGCACCTACGATTGATGGTTTTGTATGCATCTTTTTGTTACGGGCTCATTACAAAAAGATGAACGCGTAACAAAAAGAAATATCACAAAGCAGCAAGCAGTACACGATAGCCGCGAAGGTTGCGTCATCTTCTCGCTGGGACGCGGACCGGGCGGAGGTCATCTGGTATAGGAGGGGAGGGGAGGAGGGGAGGAGACGGGAGGGGTCCTCTGAGGTCACAGGCGTGAGCGGCACGGCCGCGGAGCGTGACTGTGACACTTCCCATGGGAGTTGTACCGCCGCGCCAGTAAAGACGAGACCGCTGCGGACGTCCGCTGGGAGTCAGTGGAGAACGCAGGGGTAGTTCAGCTCGGTTGGAAGTCAAAACCGCTGTCGTAAGGAAGTACTGATCAGTGGCCGGTGCGGCTGTCCTGATGTGTGTGGCGGTGTGCGTGAGGGGAGCGGTACTGTGAATGTGCAAAATGTTGTTTGCCGATATTCACTCAATGATGTGGAAAACAAATAGAAGTATTCAAACAAACTTATAGCTTCTCTTTCGACCACGATCAGGATAGAAAAAATCGTTTTCATTCCATGTTGTTTCGGCTGAAATACAACATATATGTTTTCTGAGACCGTGTGCTTGTTGAAAAACAGACAGCACATCAGTTCATTTTCTTATTGACAATAAACATTGATAGCAGACCGATGCTTTGTGGTTCTGTTGATTGTGTTTTGTTTATATCCCCAACCTAAGCAGTCCATTGCATTGCACAACGGAGGCGACGGCATCGTTTGTTTGTCCTTCTGCGTCACCATTTGCCAAGTTCAGAGGCTATTGGCTGTCTACCATCAGAGTCTATACCTATCAGAGTCTCAGATTATCTGCATTCCTAGCGGCACCAAAAAATCAGTGCATTTATATGACTTGTCCGATTATTCTTTTTAATCGAATGCCTCGTACGTAGCTCCGATCTTTTCAAATGTCTTTACAGAAGTCAATATAAAGACGAATAGGCTTGACATTGAAAAGTCGAAGTGTCACACAAAATAGTTTGAAAAAATTGACTTTCTTTGAAAAATGGCACTTTCCGCATTAAAAATGCGCGAATGACTTACTGGCGAAATGACTCCAATATTCGTCTAATCCAGTGCCATAATGATATGGTTATAACGGAGTCATTCCATCGCACTCTGGATGTGACCTATTGCTTGATGTAAGTAACGGTACAATTATAACTGTTACACATAGCTAGAAACTTGGTATGCCTTCCTCCTAAGCCTTCAAATGGACCTTCTTTTTTAAATCATCCTTCCTCCTAACCTGTTCAAGGAAAGGAGTGCCAGAGACCTTGGTAAAAACACTGTTCATATGGTTTGTGACGATTTTTACATAGTTGACCAAAACTTCTATTTTAAAATGGTGGCGAGTTACTAACCATTGATAATGCATTACCTATGTAAGCTACAACCACTAAGGCAAATCTCAAGTAACTCCTCTGCTCAATGTTCGCCGTTCCTGTATCTTCGCACGGCGTACTATAGTTCTTCATATTCTTCCTGTCCTCTGATTTCCAGGTGTACTGGTAATTTGGGAAGCACATTTCCCGTATACTGCGACAGTATTAATGCGTTTCCTCCTTACAGTATAGTTACCCACCCGTTGCAGGCTAAATGATTGAATGCGCCGCAGTACGGCGAGGCAACGCGGTCTAAATTGCAGGCCTTGAGATGAAGTGCATTTGTTTCTTACAATGTGATGAGTTAACTACAAGCCATTGGTTTATTTTGCGCATTTGCTAAGCATTCCCACCATCAACTATGTAAAAAACGGTAAAAATGGCAAGTGCCAGGCTCTGTGGTCCAAACGTTACATTCAAATTGTACCTCTAGGCTCATAGACATCTCAGGCTGGCTCCAGATTATCAATCTAAGACAAATTCAAGGTTTTGAAACATATGTTTTCAGTCTCACGTGTTCTAAGCAATATTCATTTTAACCGTAAAGCGACGTCGCTTTTCCTCAATAAATGAAAGGTCTGACAAATCGCTATGACAAAAAACACGTCACTTGGGTGTTAAAGTGATGCTGTTGGTGCATGTTAAACGTCCATGGCCAGGCGCGCACACAGGATTTTTGAATGGGGGGGCACGACCTTCGAACTGGGCCCCCCATGCCGAAGGGCCCCCCCCAAAAAAATACGGCCCATGAGGTTATATTTCGGTTGGTTTGAGGCTCGAGCTTTTGTCGATGCATGGTAAAACAATTATTTCGGAACCAGCTTAATTTTCAAAACATTTTATATTTTTACGCTAGCATATTTTTTTTTCTCAAATGAGACTCAGAGCCGGTACATAGGTATACCTAATCATCTAATTTATTACGTAAAACCAGGGGTGGATAAATGTGCCGAGTTGGGGTAGCATGGACGCAGCAAATCCGCCGCCGCCCTAGCGGTGACCTTCACCTCCGCCATCTGTTGCGGCTCCAAAGCCAAGCCGGCGTGGAATTGGGAAAGCTCGTGCTATCCCAACTCGGCACAAATATCCACCCCTGCGTAAAACATTTCATTAATAAACAGTGTTGCAAGTCCCTCAGAAATCAGCCCCGGGCAGCGACTATAACTTCCGGTCGGCCGACCGGCCCCGGGTGGCTGGAAGCGGGGGCCGGTCACTGTTTGGCCCGGATGTGTAGGAGCGGTAGCAGCACTCCTTTTTCACGTATATTCGCATATTTTTTTAGGCACATCGACATGAAATGTCATTAGGTATCTGATACGATGCGGGATCACAGACTAGAGATCCAGCTTATAACTTATATTTAATGTTTAACCGATGAATCAAATCAACAGGACTATGTACGATGCATGTCGGACACGTACCCAGAATTTCGCCCAAGAGGGGGTCACCTGCTGGTCACCTGACCCCGGGCCCGCGAGTCACCCGGGGGTCAGCTCAGGCAAGGATGTATCCAGGACCTTTCGATGGGAGGAGGGAGGCACGGTGGGTCCAGTCTCAGTGGCAGACGGGTCTCTTTAAAACGGTCTTTGCATGAGAAAATGTGGAAAATTGGCAAGTAAAAGTATCATTTATGCCCGAGGAGTGTGCCTAATGTACACTAACTAATGCCTAATGTACATGGTATTTTACGAGCGAGCGAAGCGAGCGAGCTCCTCAGAGTCACCGGTGTGTGGCGCGCTCAGAGGTGCCAGTGAAAGGCCGTCAGATGCGCTGGTGTTTGGTCCTCACAGGCGCCGTTGCGGGGTCTTAGGGCTTAGAGACACTGGTGGGGCCATCATTGGCATGTGTGTGGCCCTGCAAAATGGCCTGCAAGTGGAAAGTGGCCCTTCATAGGCTGGCAAGGACACTCAGAGGCTAGTAAGAGGCCTTCAGAGTCACTGGTACGTGGCCCTCAGAGGCGCCGGTGTGGGGACTCTCAGAGCCGCCGATGTAGGCCCTTAAGATGCGTTGGTGGGGGGTCCCTTGGAGGTGGCGCGAGGGGCCTCGCAGTTGCCGTTGTGGGTGCCTTTAGAAACACTGGTGTGAGCCGTGTGTCTATCACAGACGGATGTGGAGCCATAGCAGCCAATCCCTCGTTGGCCGTTACTAGGGCCCTGAGCGGCCGGCGAGGTCTCTCAGAAACCGGCATTGGGCCTTTATGAAGATAATTGTGGCTACGTAGGAGCCAATAACGTGCCCCCACAAGCCTGTGGTGTCCTTCCGATTTGAAGTGCGGCCAGCGCGAACCCTCTGCTGCCAACTGGCGCCGCAGGGCCCCTCGGTTTCGAAGAAACCCTAAACCCGAGAACGGGCACGTACCCCCTCGCTCCCTTGCTATGTCACTGAATCCAAGTGATCAGGGATCCTTTAGGTAATCAGGGGCGTTTCAGATGACCAGGGGTTTCAATTGATCAGGGGCCACCAGGTGACCAGGGGCCCCTCTGGTAACCAGGCCTTAAGGGGCCCTCAGATGACCTCAAAGGGCTTTCAAATGGCCTTAAAGGGCCCTCAGATGGATGGCCTCAAGTAACCAGGGACCCCATCAATAACCAGGGCCCCTCAGTAAACGGGGGCCACTCAGGTAACTGTAGTAGTCCCGCAGATAACCAGGGGCGGCAAGGTTTCTCAGGTCCGTTTTTTGACAAGGCTCTTACTGACTCAGGTGCGAGCCCTTTGCCATCAGCAGAGGGTCCTTTCAAGCCTTTTGAGGGCCGTTTAACGTCTCTTGAGTTCCCATTGAGGCCTTCTAAGGGCCCTTTGAGCAGTCGAGGGGTCTTTGAGGCCTTTTGAGGGCCTCTTGACGTCAGCTGAGGACCGTTGGACGCCAGCTGAGGACCGTTTTTGGGCCTTCTGATGGCCATTAGACGCCAATGGATGACCACCTGACACCAACTGGGGCCCTCTGACACCAGCTAAGGGCCCTTTAAGTTTGACGCTAGCTCAGGGCCCTCTGACATCAGCTGGGGGCCCTCTGACGCTAGCTCAAGACCCTTTGATGCTCTTTAAGGCCTTCTGAGGGCCCCTTGAGGCTTTTTGAGGGCCGCTTGACGCCAACTGAGGACCGCTGGACTCCAGCTGAGGACCGTTTGAGGCCTTCTGATGGCCATTTGGCGCCAGCTGAGGGCCATCTGGCACCATCTGGCGTTTGACGTTAGCTGAGGGCCCTTTGAGGCCATCTGAGGGCCCTTTAAGGCCATCTGAGAGCCCTTTGAAGTCATCTGAGGGCCCCTTAAGGCCATCTGGGGCCCTTCGAGGCTATCTGAGGGCCCTTTGACACCATTTAAGGGCCTTTTGACACCAGATGAGGGCCCTATGACGCTAACTGAGGGCCCTTTGAGGTCATCTGAGGGCCCTTCGAGGCCATCTGAGGGCCTTTTGAGACTATCTGAGGGCCCTCTAAGGCCATTTGAGGGTCCTTTGTACACGGTCTTCGGTGGTCTAAGGATTAGTTAGAGGCCCATTTGAGGCGGCCTTCGGCCGCCTCAAATGGGCCCCTCTTCCTTCGAGCTGGGCCCCCCAACTCGAATGGGGGGCACGGGCCCGTGTGCCCCCCCCCTTGTGTGCGCCCTTGTCCATGGCTGGCTTGAACGTGTTGAGTTGCAAGACAAAAAGTAAACAATATGAGTCCAAACACATTTACTATCTATCCTTTCTCTTTTAAGGGGCCGTTATAGCAAGCATATGATCTGACAATTCGCAAAGGGTGAGGGAATCGTACGCAGCTATGTTCACCCGCGAGTGCACAGCGGTATCATTAGCGGCTGCTGCAAAATGGGTTCAGCAAGCTTTTCACCGCAAGCTATGTAGATGCTTTTGATGCATTAGCATTGGGTTTATGTCACGCTAACCCCTTGAAAGGGCTTGTAATGATAAAGATTGGCAAAAATCATTTTTCCATGCTACCGCCGCAGACGTCTTATCCTGATTAGCTGTGGGTGTGTGAAAATCACAACAAAATATCAGATAACCTAAGCTGGGGCTGACTGTGATCTGTAAGGGGCAATCTTAGGGCATATTTTCTTCCCAAAATTACATTTTCCGTCAACAGCTCGCTTCTTGATCGCATACGTAGTGGTACGATAATGGCGTGTTACTACCAGTGTCGTTCTGCTATCCATTTATGGCATCCTTATTAACAAGTGAAGCACTACTACGATATACCTTCCCGTGATATGCATAAACATATTTATATACTCGTGACAGTCCATTCCTCTCAAAATAAATATGTAGGATCGATCTATCACAAGCTATTTTGCGATCTATTTTTATGAGCCCAGTAGGATAGCACTGGCATTTGAAAATGTTTGCAGAGTAAAAACGGTCTAAAGCAGAACATATATGGATGTACCGGTGCTGCTTTCGAAAGCATTGGCGACACGGTCACGGACTGCTTATTAAAATATTTGCAGAGCGATGCAGATAACTATTGAAAGCATTTTCTGTGTATATGCCTGCACCACTGCACTGGTGCGAAAAACGTCGGTCTCGCGCACGTAGTTTCACTTAAGGCCTGGCTACACTATGCGTTTTCTGCGTGCGTTTTTGCAGGTTTGCGTGTTTTGCGTAATATCGTTCTAGGAAAAAAGTTATAAACAATATAATTTTTACTTTGGTTATATACAAAAGCTAATATAACTCTTATGTAACTAAAATTTAAGGTGAAAAAACATCACAAAAACGTAATATCGTTCTTTTTTCTAGAACGATATCACGCAAAACACGCAAACACGCAAAAAACGCACGAAGAAAACGCATAGTGTAGCCAGGCCTTTACTTTTTGTCTCGCTAATATCAAAACCATGAATTAGGTGTCAATGACCCCTCGAGCCTTCCTTTCAAGTGGTACAGCATACACGTAAATCAGATGCGCGCGCACTCCGAGCGCCACGTTAAATGCGTCCGTGAAAATTTATCGACTCTATACTTCAGAAATAAATCATAACATGTTTCAAATAACACCACATGAATTCAGCCACAGCAATTATGAGATATAATCATATATCTTTTGACGATTATCACGAAGACCACACTCCATTTTCGAGTAGTTTTGAACGGCACTTCAGCTTCACTTGCCCACGGATTTGCCCACACCACCAGGATCCTGATGGAGCCATCGAAATTCACAAGCATCTGTCCTTAGGTACTTCATATATGGCAATATGTGAAGGCATTTGGGGTAAATATGCAGAAACATCGCTGAAAAACAACTGGGAGACATGATAAACAAAGGTGGCAAGACATGCGATGCATCGATTTCTTTCTGTCTGAATCACACAATCGTGCTGAGTTGTGCAGTATTCTGAGCAAGGGCGTTCGGAGAGTGGTTCAGCCTTCACATGTTTTTTTTTTTCTTTTTCGGCGACATTCAGCGCTAACACACAGAAACATGTGCAAAAAAAAGATACACATGACACTTTTGTTTCGACGCAACCCTCTCCAGGTATTCCCGCGTGTAGCCGCACAACAATCGGTTAAAATATTCCTGTTAAATATCTCCTTCACCGAGAGGCCCGAGTTCGCCCCTGTTATCCAGAAGATCGCTAGAGCCGTGGCTGACAAGAGATCCTATCGCTGCTCTGGAACTGCCGAAATGGGGCGTTTCTAGACGAGGCTGCGGTCACTGAGTTGTCCGTACTGCTGGCAGCCAGAATTGTTCGCCATGACTGAATATGGCTATCGTTCCTTATGGCCTTGCTTACAAACTGTCATGCATGTCCATAAACTTTCACTTGACAACCTGCCGCCTATGCTGTGGTTTCTAGTGTTCAAGTTTGGATTAAATCCTCCTTTTAGACCACTGTGCCGCCTTGAATGGCTTCTTTTGTTTGAAAGACGGACAGGACCCAGGAAGTATGCACGATAGTGTACTTTTGTTGCACATTTTACATATTCAATAAAATAGATACAAGCGAATCTGGAATTCACTATAATTAACTAGGACACATTCCTAGTTATTGCGTGATTTGTATGTCATGCATGATATACGATTTAAGTTTTCAGTTTTGATTTTGATATGGTCATTCCGAGTCACGGGTGATATAAGGAAATGAGTGGAACAGGATGGCATCATCTCGTGATTGCAGGTAACAACGCAGAGGCCCACCTTCTAGATGCACACGCATGATTTTATAACAGCATTACGGTTTCCATTGAGATAATTCGGTGCCGGAACCGCGGCATCTTGGGGGAATACTGGTTTTGTAATGACAAATCTACAGCACATGAGTCCAAACAGCGTGGGAAGATATGAGAACAGTTAAGGGGAACCAATCTTCTGTCTTCTTCCCTGTGCATTTCATCACAACACTCATCTTGCAGAGCCCCGGTATACATAGTATACATTAACTGTCCATTTATGTAAACGTTCATGGGGAAGGTAGCCCATCCCTAGCGGATCTCGAATGCTGATTAGTGGCAGCACCCCAAAACACGTTTACTTTCAACCGGTACATCCGTTATGTAAAGTGTCCCAGAGGAGGGGACGACCGCAATGTTCCCGCTGCCCAGCTCAGTGCCGCTAGCTGCAGCTGTACACAATGGTCCAGTTACACGACTCTCCGCCTGTGTCGTTTACTAATACTGAGCTCATCAGGGCGGCTCGGAGAGTGGTTCAATTGGATGGGTTCGGCCTAATACATAGACAGTTTCATCAGCAATATATAGCAGCAGCATCAACAATATAGCGGGATTATGGGTGCGTCTTTCATGGTGTGCTGAGGGCGCTTAGCTCGATAAACATAAAATGGATATTTGTATGCCATATAATATGTCAATATAACTTCTTATTTCCTTTGATGCCTAATCAATACACCCGGGATATTTGCTATGACTGTATACCTGCCCTATTTAAATATATTAGCCGGAGAGGTGCGGTGTAAACTGGTCTAGTGTAAGCAAATTTACCACGGTCAGAAATGTTACACCAGATTGCACACTAAAATATATACCAAACTAGGTCTTGAAAATTAATTCCTACCGGCCTCGTTCGGTATGATATAGAACTTTAAGCCTGAAACAGACTCTTCCCGCAGTCAGGAAATCGCATGCGAGAGCCTATTCAAATACATGGAAGCACGCTCGCATCAATCGCATGCACCTCCCACGAGCGATTGATGCGAGAAGAATTATAATGTATTTGAATAGGCTCTCGCATGCGATTTCCTGAACGCGGAAAGAGTCTGTTTCAGCCTTTATAGCCTGCACGCGAATCTATAAACAACGAAACCTTTCGTTGATCCAGAAAAAGTCATTTACTTTGGCAGTATTAGAAAAGTTTAGGGGGATGAGGATGAAACAGCTGCCAGAGGACATGGCTAAATGCATCATGTCGCACGTGCTCCTTAGGAGCTATGTCCAAGGACCTGTCTCAGACATTGCCGAACCGCAGCCTGCAGGCGCCCCCTGCCGCCCGGTATCGGTCGGTGGGGCTGGTGCTGTGTACTGTAGGTGGCGAGGCAGTCGCAAAGAGAGGTCCGTGCTCGGGAGGGAGCGTTGCATGGCTAGTTGGCTTTCCCGAGAGCTGAGAACGGTCAGAGACGATCACTCTGCTTAAATCTAACCGGAAAGGCAATGCTTTAAACTGATGACCGAATCGCTCAGATCGATTGTTTCCGAAAAGACGGTGATTTGTTTGTAATCGTTGTCCTATTCTAGATTTGCATTATGCAACAATCTCACACCCGTTGCACTTAACACTCTGCCAGTACCAGTTTAATGCATACATTTTCCTCCTTCATCATCAGTCTCATCTACGAGTATGAGCACTTGATATACCTCACTCCAATTATTTCCCAATATTTTGCGACTTTTCTTTAAGTTACGTAGCATGGTTTTATCTCAGATACCCGCCAATTAAGATAGAATATATTTACATCATATAACAATGGTCACATACATAATCGACCCACAACAAACAGGCAAACATCACAAACAGCCATTCGAAAGACATGGGCGCTCATTTCCAATCGCTCATCATATTTCCGTGATGCTTGCGCCATTGCCAACTCTGACTTATTCGTCTTGCGTGACACTTTCGTACTGTATTCTAGTGTTTGCCATGTCAGTTGCATGGCAATCTGGATCGCCCGGGAACACTTGGTGGATTGGTATGAGAAAAATGGCAAACATTTTGCTTTAGATCAACGGTGAACGGCTGTTAGCCTGCAGATAGTAAGGGGAATACAACCGTAAAAGTTCGGTGACAATAATCAATTATCAATAAATTAACAATTTTCAATAGACAAAGAAGAAGAATGACCCGACCTTGGAGCAAACATCGGCTTGCGATAGTACAGTTGTAGATCGTAAAATATGTAAAATATATAGTGCAGTTGTACTTACAATAGTATAGTGCAGTAGCTGAAAACAATGATTCGTGAATGATTTGTGTCTCCACTCTCCATGTTAAAACAAAACCCCACAAATGCGACTCTCGCCTCATTGGCAGAGTAAATCTCAGCAAATCAGATATAATGATGGCATCACGGGATAAAAACGATATAGGCATCTAAGATAAAATGTTACGTAATTCCTTACGTAACTGGAGCTGCTGGACTCATGTCTGATCAATACTCTAGGTCTGGTGTGTGACTTGCTGACGTTGCCGGCTATTCACTATGGCAACCAGTTTGTTGTTAGTTCTCAGGCGTTGACTGGCGATTTCATTAACGTATTAGCGCTCGTGTCGCCTTGGCGTCCTGCTCAGATGGGGATTGTGGTGTTGGCCCAGTCCGGGAAGGTGTCAAGGTCGAACACCGCGTTGCCGAGTGTGGGGATGACCAGCATCGTCACACTCACGCAGAGGAGGTTCATCACTATGCCGGCTCGCAACTGTGGAATAAGGCAAAGTCGCTTGTGTTAGCTATCCTGCTGCGTCCTAAGCCTTTCCAAGTCTCTGGCAATGTGTACCTATACGGCAACACAAAGTATTGAGAGTGTAAGAAGCGGAGACCACTTACTTGTTTGAAACGTGTATATTTTTATATAAATAGAGCCATTGCAGTCACACTCACTCTCTAATTTGCGATGGTTTGTGCCATTTGGTCCAAGATTAGAATGGTTATTCGCTGAATCGCTACAACCCAAAACTAATCTCAGTATAAAACTAGTCTACGGTGAGAATAAAAACGAACGTATCACATGGGCGGCTAGCTAGGTAATAGGTATATGTGTAGGTGGATTGTGGATCCACCTCGGGAGAGGTGCCCCGAGGCCAGTTGCATGCAATTGCAACTGAGCATCCTTCACAATCCGTGATCCCGGTATGGCGGGAAACTTTAGCCAATCTGAGTGCCCAGATTGGTTGTCATGCCAACGGTTGCTTGGCAACGACTCAGAGTAGGGAGTCGGGGGGAGAGCTGGAGAGGGCTGAGGGGAGAGTGATGGGATGTGTTTTTGTTATTGCAGCAACGTACAATATAAAATGAACGGACGAACATGAATGAGAGCCAAGATGACTAAGACGCCCTTGAATAACTTGGGGTCACATTCGGTCAGGAACGTAAACCGCGAAGCATGAAAAGCTTACATATGCACTTAAAGGGACCCTCCCACCTTCAAAAAAGTTAATGAATTGGCATGAAAGTGATGTCGCTCGGTTCAGAAAGAGCAAAAACGAATATCTACCAAATTTCATCGAAAAATATTCACCGGTTTTCAAGATATTAGACTTTTACTTTTGTTTACTTTTTGGGATCTCCGCTGTTCCTACCGACTTTATTTGAAAGTGCGGCATTTGTTGCGCGCAAAGCAGCATATACCACTGCGTGCTACCATACGTTTTAGTAAAAGATTTTAAAAACGTTAGATCTCTGTTGACGTCACAAATTCTAAGGGGGCATACCAATGCGTTAGCCCCTTTGAATCCGAAAACTGCAAGTTTGAAATTCCATATCTCCGAATTAAAACATTTTTCGATGTTATGAGTGCCCAAACCGGTATTTTCAGGCCATGGCCACCAATTTGGCTATCTCAACTCAAAACTAATGTTAAGGTGGGATGGTCACTTTAACTTTAACTGCGCCTACCGTTTATTACTTGGGTCGTCTTACCATGTCCTTCGACTTCAGGTTGCCGGCGCCGAAGACGATGGCGTTTGGCGGCGTGGCCACGGGCAGCATGAAGGCGAACGAGCAGCTTAGGGTCGTCGGAAGCATCAGGTACAGCGGATTCACGCGAAGGGACACAGCCTGTGGGTCAGAGAAAACGTCTGTTGACTCCTCTCTTCAAAACGTCTCCGCCTACCTGTCTCTCTCATTTACAGTTTCCCTTCAAGATGAAGAGCGAGGGTAACTGGTCCACTTACCAGCTGCGCCATGACGGGCAGCATGACGGAAGCGATGGCGCCGTTGCTGCAGACCTCGGTCAGCATGGTGATGAAGATGGCGATCAGCAGAATGATGACCGGGTTGGGCAGCACGTCCAGTGCCGTCAGCTGGTCTCCCAGCCAGGCGCACAGTCCGGACTCGGTGGTCGCCTCGGCCACCGCGAACCCGCCGCCTGCGGCGACAGAGGCGAGAGAGGTGTGTGTGGGGCGAGTGGCAATGCCAGCAGCAGGCATTTATGCAGTGGTAGACTACGTATGTGAATTGTGAGGATTATTGGCCATCAGGTCATGATGTCACATGTGATGCATTGAAATGTTATACGTGATCAGCTTATGTTTTCTTTGAATGAAGTAAACTTGTGCATGATAATAGGTATACGTAGCTAGCAAAATACCACCCAAGGCACAAACGCGTAGCTCTCGATTCCGCTCATGAACATACCAAGCAGCAGAACAATGCCCCAGGAGAGCCGAGTCTGAACGTCGTGCCAAGTCAGCAAAGCCTCGCTGGGCTCAGCCTTATGACATTCCTCTGTGAAAGAAAAGAATAGGTATGTACGCATGACATGTCGGTACCGTTATATAGACCGACACGCAAACGCAGCCGGCGTATTACTGTCCGGTAGCAGCTTAGATGTCGATAGCAGATCAATATTGAAGGGACGGCCGGCTGACAGAATGGTCCGTGCGTCTTTTTATAACTTTCCATATTTTTCATATATTTTTCCAAAGATTCAATAAAATTTACTTTACCTGACATAAAGATAAAAAGTAATTAATTTACGTAAACAAAGCTGAAATATAGCAGCTTATGTCTAGATATAAATAACAGCTACTGTGTTTCACCTACCTTTGAGACACCAGAATCTGGGCCTGGCCGGTATCATGAACATCAGGGCGACGATCAACATGCCTGCCGTTCCGTCATCGATATTACTGAAAATAGCCGGGAAGTGGGAAACAACCGTTGAATATAAGTTGCGTTATTTAAACATAATTATAAAGACTTCAGCAGAAACATATCTGGACATTTTCGTAGAAATTTCAAAGCAGCTTTGTGGGTAGGGTAAGGGCGGGTAAGAGGACGCAGGCGACAAGAGTACGCAGCAGCTGTTTCGGTTGCTTAGCAACGCCTCATCAGCGTCATCTCGAGTCCTAAAGAAGCTGCCTCTCACGCGGCTTCGATGGTGGAAGGTGGGCGCGCTACGGGTTCACTTGTCTTTTTTAGAGGCTTAGACGTGTTTTTCACATCGCTTTTAGACTTTTTGGGGTGCAGGAAAAGGTGTGACCTTCCTCTGGGAGCGGCAATAGAATTTTCATTTTTTCCTATCAAGATACCACGGGGAATCTGGTGTGTGTGTCAAGTCCGGAGTCCCAATTGTTTACGCGACGACTGTGGCGCCAGCTCTCAGCCCGCTTTGTGTCTACCGTATGTGTTGGCACCTTACTGGATCGGATGAGACTGTAAGATTCATTAGAACGGCGAGGCCCACAGCCATACACACATCGGCGCCGCAAATGCCCGTACGTACTCGGCGGCGGCATCGTGTGAACCCATGACTATTTATAGTCACCGTGCCATGACTCATATGAAACACCCAGTGACACCTAGCGGTCGGCCAGACCAGGGGGGCGACACGGCTATTCACGCAATGTATTCATTTGCGGGCCCCGCGGGGCCTCGCGATGACGCGGCTGGATGCAACCACTTAGCGCGCTAGGATCCTTCTGGCGGGGCCGGGCGCCGTAAGGTGTGCAATGAATGGGCGGGCAGACAGAGATGAGGTAGGTATTGAATTTGAAATGACATCATGAGCAATTGGATGGGGAGAGAGAACGTTTCTAATGGAGCTTGGGATGGGGGAAAACTAAAAATATCACGGTCGGTTCAGTGCTCCGACGGGGCCGGGCGCCGTACGGTGCGTAGTAATTTAGACGGGCAGACAGAGATGAGTTATCGGATTCGGCTCTCTGGTGGGATTTTAAGACGTTTTTAGTTAAGCTCAGGGTGGGGCAACCCGTTGGCGATTGCAAGGGAAGGCATTTGGGACAAATGTTATCCCCCACAGGCCCACATCCGGGGCAGCGTCCGAAATCGTTTTTCGAGAATAAAACGAAAACTTCACAACTTTTATGAGGAAAAGTTTATTGATCGAACTGCACAGTAATCCGCAACGAATCGAAATCCGATGTTTTTTTTTTTTTTAATTCACAGAAACCTTTTTTAGGGTATATTCCCCCCGATGTGTTCAAGACCGCTTCCTGGATCCGCCAGTTAAGAATATGTCACGGTCGATTATCGAGCTTCGGCGGGACTGGGCGCTGTATGCGTCGTACCTACAATGAAGAGGCGTACAGACACCTCACCCCACATCCTACTGCTCTACCCGTGCCTCTGGGTGAAGCAAGCTGAAGCATCACGGAAGCCCACAGGACCTGCGAGTCGACGAGGTGGCCGCCGGATGCTGCAGCTCCCCGGAGTTGCCCGGTACCGAGGGTTTAACAGTAGTAATTTCACTGGTGGTGAATCCTCGTTATATAGAGATAATATCCTCAAGGACCTCCGTTACGATTTTATATTCCTAAACAATATGGCAGACCAATTATGCTTGCCTATGTTCAGGCATTATCCCTGATGCTTATCCGCCCACTACAACATGTGTTGTCTGTCAATCAACCATCGCTCGACGACGGGATCAATTCTAACCATCGGTATTCGGTTGTCAATTCACCCACCCCGTTTCCCTAAAAATAGACGGGTCAGACTCGGCCTGGGTCCTAACGAGTCCTAGAATCGCCAGAGACGGGATCGGGTCGCCGTTATTGCACCGGTCTTGGCGTCTTTTGGTACATATAGAGTAGACAGCTTCGACTACGGACGTCGGACCGTTCTACGAATGTACGCACCATCCAGGCCTGAGATGCGTCGAGCTTTATAAGAATGCAGTCTAGATCAATTGAATCAACATAAATGGTGGTATGCAAACGCTTTAAACCCCGCGTTCGATGTCTCTCAGACGGCGAAGATTCTACGCCGTCCGGCCAATCACGTTTCATAACCGCTGCCGAGCCCCCGCTGACATTGGACGGGATTGGCCGGAAGGAAAAGAATCTTTGCCGTCCGGGAGACATCGAACGCCGCCATAATCTCTCCCCGGCTCTCCCGCAACGTCCCAACGCTCCTCCGTTATACGCTCGCTCGATGCGTCCGCCGAGCCGGCTTGCCTCCAATGACGTCATCGGCCGGCCGGCGGCGTTCAAGGTCAAACGGCTGGTGTCCTTACCTGGAGTTCTATAGCCTTGGGCCAGACATTGCAATGACGTGGAAGTGACTACACTACAGGCGGCGGCGCCCCACGAATTGCACCCTTCCCTTTGCCGACAAACCATCACAGAGGGAACATCTTTGTGCTGCCTGCCGACGATTGCAGATTGCCACTAGGCGCAAATAAGGGACGACGGTGAAAACAGGGCGCCTGGGGCGATTTGATCAAGGTTCGTGAAATTTACACGTGACGTTTGGCATATAGAAGGCCCTTGGAGCGGGAGAAGTTCCAAATGTCACGTGACTAATATGCCCTCCGGCGCCCTGTTTTCACCGGCGTCCCAAATAAGGTGGGTCGTATCCTGCATCTCCGCTGTCGCCCTATTGGCCACCACGACCGACTGGCCGTAGGACAGGGTTGCGCGTCGGCCATTATTGTTCAGACCAGAGCTCTCCAACGGCCGACAGTATCACCGACCGTATACGCAGTTATGCTCGTGCCGCATTTCAGGGAGTTACACTTACGTCTTATGCTGCCACCAGACTGCTAGCCTCGCATCTTGTTGTATTCATCGACCTGTCCACGCGCATGACGTAATGTCTCTGTGCACCCAAGGCCAAGCCACCCTGATGCCATCTTGGCGGGTCCGAACTATGGGTCCGAACAGCAATCGTGTGACCTCTGCCCAGCGATCGCGTGATCGTGACGTCAGCGGTAGGCGTGGACACCTCCAGCGCTGGTGGCGCCGCGGCGGCAGCGACAGCAACTGCTGGTAGCCAGCGGCGCAGGCGCGGGCGTGTCATTACCACAGGGGAGCAATGCCGCTTCAACCCTATTGGCCGTAGTGTCTAACGGTGGCGGCCATATTGCGCAGACCAGGAACCGGCTGCCGCCTGTGTTGAGGAATAGGGAATTCGGGACCTCGATTTACGTTTGCGGCCGCCGCATCCGTTACGTTCAAGTTACGTAGATACGGAACCCGGCATCTTACGCAGAATTGAATGGGGAACACGATCGTATCTTCAGAATTCCTCAAATTCACTCGCCGGACCTACATTTGCCCCGGCCGAAGGGGTTGATTGAACCCACCTCGCTAATGCGCCGCTAATTTAACTATAATTAAGCGGTTAAGTGGTCGTATGCGGCAAAGTATAATGCAGAATGACTGGTAGGAACCCGCTGTAAAGGTCTCAGGTCAACCAGTGACCTATGAGGTCAGGTCAAGTGACCTAAGGCACGGGTTCGGTTTTTGGTTAATAACTTCGCCAAAAATGGCCGTAGAGCCGCGATTTTGGCACCATCATGTTCAGCTAGCTCAGGCGCATCGAGTGATATACTTTTTGTTCGGGTCAGGTCAACTTAGGGTGTTGACCTCAGGTCAAGGTCAGGTCAGCACCCCCAGGTCACGAAGTTGGTCGAAAGAGGTCATGTCGCATATCATTCGATTCGGCAGGTCTTCCTGAGTCCATTGGTGGCTTTCGCGACTCGCTAGCTCAATTTGATCGGGAGTTATTGAAGAAAAATTGGTGACACTTGTGACGTCACAAATGACGTCACGCAAGGGCAACAATGCAAATATGAAGCATAGAACCTTGCAAGGAGTGCATGAAATCATGATTCTATATGCTTGAGATAGTTTCAGATCATTCTCGGCGCAAATATAGCAATTTTCATATTTCCCCATTGACTTATATGGGTTTAACGTATTAGTTCCTTGTATCTGAGGATTTTTTAGGATTTAATCTTGTTCTCCACTCAATTCTGCGTAAGATGCCGGGTTCCGTGTCCACATAGCTTGAACGTAACGCATGCAGCGACCGCAAACGTAAATCGAGGTCCCGAATTCCCTATTCCCCAACACAGGCGGCGGCCGCTTCCTGGTCTGCGCAACATGGCGGCACCGTTGGACACCATCTGGCGGCCGATGCGCATTCCACATTATAGAGTTCAGTGGTCATTACGTAACCGTCATCTGCGCCGTGAGGCGGCCCGGGTGATTCACCCGCCGCGACGTCAGCTGACCGTGACCGTGGCGTAGCGGCCTTTGACCCGGCGCCCGGACCGCAGCACACAGCCGCTATTCGGGTTCAGAAGTGGCCAATACCCTAATTTTCGACAAATTTTAAAGCGTGCTTTTCTCACATTTTCTGGTCGTAAATTGATCAGACTGTATAAAATATCATCCAGAAAAAATATTACTCATTCTGGCACAGATTGGTGGGCTCCCAAAGTATACCGTTTTGTTTTGCTCCGTGAGACCGAACTTGTGCTGCGATTTTCATGTAAATGTTTATGAGTCTCTTGTCATATTCTTTACTTGAAAATGCGGAAGTAAGATATCAGCTGAAAGGGGAAAATGTGCGGAATCCATTGATAACAAAAATGCATCTAAAAAGCTTCCCACTCAGTTATTGTAAGCTAATTGTTGCACACTTGCACAAAGCAGAAGGGCTTATGGATTTCAATATTTACATAGGCCTACAAAAAAAAACGCACAGCGTGCTTCACATTGAGACAACGTTCATAACATATATCGTACAATTGTGATTCATTTGCCGAAAAAATTAGGTCGGCATCACACTGCCGGCAAAAGTTATTGCAGTTCTAGTGACGCTAGGTCGCCGCCCGGCCGACCCTCACCCTGGTCAGGTTGGCCGGGCGGCGGCCGCGCAGCTGACGTCCGTGCGGTTCGGCAGCTGACCAGTCAGCTGCGAGAGAGGAGCGCGGTCCGTCTAATCGCCGTCCCGCAGTTGCTTTTGCGGAGGGGTGCTCGTCGCTCGTGTCGATTGCATTTGTTGGTTGTCGAATTCGATTGTCGATTGACTTGTGGGTATACTTTCTGGTGACCAATAAATGTACGTCGTCTTAATTGAATGTAGTCTGATCAAATTCAATAAAGCAAAAAGACATCCAGCCAATAGAACATCGTAAAAATGTCAGATATGGTTGATAACATTCAGAGTTTTGGGAGCAGCCATCGGCCAGAATGCACCTTATTGGCTTATATATGTAACATTTGCATTGCTTTTGGAAAGTTTCAGTCAGATATCTTCAGCAATGGCAATGTTATCGGCCTTTGCATTTTACCGTAGTCGGTTCATCACAATTAGGCACCGATATTGCAACGGCAATTACAGTACGTTCTTGACATCGAAAACCAAAACGAATAGTATCATCGTGTTCCGCAGAGCTCATATTGCATCCGATGCACATCTTTTTTGTAGAGAATGTTCAACTTCAAATTTTGACCCTTTTGACCTCGACGTGACCTGACCTTCATTTGTCGATGGAAATAGTTTCGAATCGGACGACCCAGATGATATCATTTTTGGATGCTTTTGCCGAAATGGACCATTAAAGATGTGTCGCATGACCTAAAACATGTATACATCTCCAAAAACTTCCATGACTTTTTGTGACCCAGCGTGACCTAGTTTTGACCTGATGCATACCAACTACAGACTTCGCAGTCGTACCCTTATAGGACATAGAGCACATATCTATAAGTTTGTTAACAAAAAATGAGATCAATGTGACTAAAGCGGTGGCAAGAGCCTAAACTGTGTACACACCAAAATGCTGTCAGCTTTAATTTTGAGTTGACCTTTGACTTCATCGGTAACCTTGATACAAACAAAGTTAGGTTTCGTTTGTCAGCTATTCCTATAGAAGCCGTTAGAATTTTTAGTATTGAACGAGTAGTTTCGAAGACAGCAGGGAAGCTATGCAGAATCCCCTCCCGAGTCACCCACATTATGGGATATACCCGTCATCCGCGGATTTCAAGCAAAAATATTTTTACGGCAATGCTGTATCAGCATGGATGCTCATACGTTCCCATACGTGACCTTAAGGTTGACTTCACATATAATAAAAATTCCTTGGCAAAATGTCAACTGGTTAACGAGTTATCGCATTTTGGCCACTTCCGAACTCAAATAGCGGCTGTGTGCGCAGGTCCGCAGCTGATCGGGGGTCGTCTTGCACCGGGTCTGCAGCGGGCCATCTGGGCTGGAGTCAGGTCACTGCTGGCCGTATGCCACTCTGTGGGTGCTAGAATGACTGCATGCTGCATTGCCGCCAAGGGCATGTCCACTGACCGTCACACCTACACCGGAACTCGCGCCTATCTGCCTCTCACCGCTCCGGTGACCGTCGCACTCCCACTGAACTCATCTGTCCGCTGGCAGTGTCTAAGGTACTGAGAAACTTGTCCATCGATGCAGCCTGTATTAGGTCCCGGCACCGACTGACCGGCGCGGCTCACCGGCCGGTTGCGTTCGGCCACTGTGTGCCCGAGGCGCCGAGCGTGCACAGCGGTCAGCGTCCACGCAGGGACGCGTCAAGAGTGTGCACAGAGGTAAGTGCACAGACAGGCCGCCAGCCGGCACCAAGTCCCTACACTGCTCTTCCCGAAGAAAATGAGCCATTGCGCCGCACACCTACACACAACTATGTAAAAAAAAAGTTTGTTTCCGCAATCGGCCCGACCGGCGATCACCAGCTTCGCTAGCACCAGACTCCGCCGGTACGGACGTTAACTGTTCCGCAGCCGTCCGCCCGCCGCTATCGGGGGGCACCGCCACTTCGACACAATCTTCGCCTGATGGCGCAGGCGCCTTCGCTGGCACCTGCGTGCCAGTCACAGAAGTTTCCGCCGGCAGCCGCCGTGCGGCAGGATCCAGTCCAGGTTAGCAGGTCTGCGGTCGCTGGGACGCGGAGCTCGACATCCTGAGCAGAGGCGCGTGTAGCTGGGTCGGCGGCGTCGGCTCCTCTGCAGCCGCACACCCATGGTTCGGCCACGGTCTCGGCCGCACCAGCAGTCATCGCAGGAGGTTCTGTAGACGTGTTTCCGTTTAGTCTACGTCTCAACTGATCAGTATGCCGTCGCCATATCCTGTCCTCCACTAGCTCGATCGCGTGCGATACTAGTGTGATTGTGCCCCCCTGGGGGTCCGGAAGCGGTGGGGAGTATGTTTTCGAAAAAATTATTGTTTAATAAAATTTCTTTCATCGGGGGTGTTTTTCTTTCCGAGATGGTTGCCGACCTGCGCCGTGCTCTGGAACAACCTCAGGTGAGTGTTTTCGGCTGGTAGATCCTCAAATGGTTGATTAATGAGTAGATTTTCTTGCTGTTTGATTTCTCTCTTGTTCAAACGTAATTACACACCCATTTCCAATTGCTGATCGGTCCGTTGGTTTCAAGCTGACCGATTCCTTTCCGCCACCGTTCCTTGCGCCTGGGGCTCGTCACAAACAATATTTATAATGAGGCTGGCTTGTCGCTTGTCAACATATAGTCTTCACTGCCTAGGATGGCATCTGTCTCATAAGGAATTTAGGACACGGATGTCTCCCCAAAGCATATTATTTTGATGCCTCCCTTGAGGACATAACCTGAAGCCACCATCTGATACCTGATAGCTACCCACCATTCTCTCCCTTTCTAATGCCTATCATCCCAAAGATAATCGAGTATATCCCCATTTAATGTCGCCCTCAATGCTGAGATTAGATCTCCCGCTGGTCCTTACACTATATGACGCATACCTCAATCTCCCTCAGACTCACTCTCTTTGTCATACCTCTCTCATCCCACTACAATAAATTTGATCCCGCGTCGACCTCTCAGTCCCTCCCAGCAATTGTTCTAACTCCCTCCAGCGGTACATATCAGGGACAATAAACGCAATTTGTTCAATAGACTCCGTGATTAGTGTAAATTTCATCTAAGCTTACTCTTACCTCCCAACGACTTATCGCGCCCCATTCCAACATTGGAATCGTGTGTGCTCTTCCTAGCACCTCTTGGGCTCCCTGACCCAATATCCTCGAACACCTACATCACTTGACCCTGATTACTTGTCTAAAGGTGCAACGCACGTAGCGATTACATTATTAGCGTTCGTCGATGGGTGTGATTGGTTCAATCAATCTCTGCCGGCCCACTCTCTTCGAACACCTACATCATTTGACCCCGATTACTTGTCTAAAGATCGTCGCGGGTAGCGTCAGTTATTAGCGTTCCTCGGTGACTTATGATTGGTCCGTCAACTTCTGCCGCTCACGGCACATCTCTGTTTCCCTACTAAAACCCCGCGGCCGGACGTTGGTTACTGACCCTTGCAGCCCTTCTGTGAGAGACTGTCTTACGCGTTTTCACCTAACGGACCGGTGGACACAAGCCTGCTACCCCGACGACCGCAGTCTCACTGGGCTCATAGACAGGTACCTACTCAGTACTCTCACGCAGTCATGGCACTCGCAAGTGGCGCCTTCGGATCATTGACCGGTGTGATTCGAAAGACTCCATGACTGAATCTATCCTGCAATTTTATCCGACGCCGTGGAATTCTGTCCTGCAGATGTGTGTTCAAGCGCGTTAGCGTCATGAGTGATGCATGCTGCGATACTTCCGACGGTGGACTTAATTCACTTACCTCATCCCGGCGGTATTCTCCTCGCCTCAACCTCTATCATTTTCGTATTTGTCACTCACCTCGGGCGGCGTGCTCTATCGCTCTGTCTCTCTCTGACTCACCTCTCAGCTTGGGCGTCTTATGGCGTTCTTCGTTCTGATATCTGCCTAACATACTTACTTCTTCCGTAACGTGAGACAGTTCCAATCCTAGTAGACTTAGACGTATTAGCAGAGTCAAAAACACATGAAAGTGTCGCAACATACCTCCTCTTCGGCTAGCATCCATCCTTAGATCTGTTCCTCCTTGTGTAATTCCGGTTTCAATATCTATCGACCACTTCAGAGTCACTCCTTCTGTATCTCCTTACCTGTCTGATCCGTAGAATCCCTTCAGTCCATGTGCGCACCGCTGCGCGGTACGAGTCAATTGTTACCCGCGACATGAACAAAAAAAAATCATTTGATAGAGGAATCTGCGCCGCCAAATACTCAGACCATCTACTACTCCTTTCATCTACACGATATTTATGCCTATCATCCGAAACGCCTCCACCGTAGCTTGCTATATTCACTCAGTGACGTCATATTCCAGGAAACAGACTGTGTTTACACTTGTTGATCAGTAATGACGTCATAAGATCGTGTCGTCGGCGGGTTGGTACATCCTGAATTCTCATCGTCTAACCTTGGACACGCCAACTTTTTTGGTCGGAATTTCAACTTGACTATTCTGAGTGTTGCCTGTGATTTAATGAAGTAATTCTCGGTAGTGCCCAATCGTTTGTGATCATGAATATTTTATTTGTGGATTGCTGTCTGGCGTCCCTCGCCACGTTGTCGCAAATTTCTCTGGGGTCGTAAGTATTTGCATCAAGCTCTAAGGTAGTGCGCCGGATTAGTCCCAATTTGGCATTTTGATTTAAAAACAATCCAACTCATGTGATTTCATGTTATCTTACTGAACCGATTTATGAGAGTCAATTTTATAATGCAGATTTTTACTGACATACTCGACCAGATGATTTATTTAACTTGCAATTGACAATCGACTTGTGATGTTCTAATTTAAGGAAGCTCGGTTTACCGATTGCTATGTTGTTGAAGGTATACAAATTTTGGCAAATGTGATATCCAATTATTCGAGTGGGAACATCAGCAATGAGAAATGGTTATATCAAATCAAGGGGAGGAGCAGTAAATTACAATAAGCTAATGGGGAACTGACCATTGGAGAATGATGCTAATTTTTAAACTAAGTTGATGGCTCGGCAAAGACTGGTGTAATCAATAGTACGCTCATTGCCATTCTCCATTGTTAATGGTGATTTGATTTATTTACCTAGTGGGTACTGGGTACTTTTGCTGGCAAACCTGCTATTATAATTTCAGTCAAGGTAGCTGTCCAGGATAGAGGACAATCCGATAGACAGCCCTTCGTTGTATCTGTTCCGCCACCTGACAAAGTTTGTCATGTTCAATGATGCCTTATAAATTTCAATTCCAGGATATCCCTTTTAAGTGAAACCACACTGGTCCGAAACTGTGGTGCTAGCATCCGAGGCCAGATATGAGATCAGTCGTGACTTGTGACTGAGAGGTCAATGGTCATAAGCATTGAAATTCCATGTTTAATAGATCATGTCAATAGAAAGGGATCAAATAACCTTGGATGTTACTGGGAATAATCTGACTTGAATTGGTGCACGTTACTGATTTATCATCTGAATTTACTAACTGGCATATCCCGCTGACTGAGTGGGTACTCATGCCATTCGTCAGGGTCAGCGGAACGCAAACTAACCAATAAGCTCTTGCTTCTTGGCTGACGCTTAGGCAAAAGATAGTTTTGAAACAAAAATGTCTGGCATCAAACCTTAATCTGGATCATGGGGTGATCTGCCACAATTTCATATCATCTTTGCATTCTTCAATTTCAACGTATCCCTTCAAAACTTTGTAAGCACGGTTGCCAGTGGCTTTCCACGCCACACATGACATGAGATGGAATGTCATCCTAGCTTGGGGGGTAATGACCTTTGACATATTGTAGTACCTGTTCGTTAGGGAATGACACTAGAAATGTGACTGGGGTGGGTCATTTTCTTCCTTTCAATTTCTAAGTTTTAGTGATGCGCGCTCAATCATAACACAATTAATTCTCCATTCCTGCCTTTAGCCTATAATTATCTGCTAATCTGAGTTGGTAGCATGCCTCGCGATGTACAGTTTGCTTTCGACTGACAAAGGTAACCAGTTTCTCCCAGAATTAGACTGTAGAGTTGTTCACCAAGATTTACTAAATTTTGATCATATGTGACTGCTGTCTACTTCTCCCCTTTTTGACCACCCGCAAATTTGTCCGTCTTTTCTACTGAGGTCAGCAGGGGTCAATCGTTGCAAGAAGGGTGCGTTCAGCTGTCTTAACAGATAATTTCTTTCTCTCAGCAGGTCCATATTGGTGCATTGCTCGCGGTGCGGCTGAGGGCTTGCTGGGCCAGCGCTCTCCAATCCGATGGGGACCGGATGGCGGATAGCATTCGTGAGATTCAACTGTCCTTGCCGTTTGCCTTAGCTGGGTTGAATTAGCATGACGGTCACTTTTTGCCTGCTGGTTAAATGAGTTATCACGCCTTACTTGAAAGGTTTCGACAAATTGAACGTATTCCAATGCAATGATCACTAAATGTTATTTAGATCATTTGAGAATGTGCCCTGTGATCAAAAGCTATCTTTGTTTGATTCATTCTTTTTTTTTGTTGTTGTTGAAACGAAGTTGAAACTCAGACCTTTAGTTTGTTGTTGGTCTGAGTCCTTTAAACAAAAAGATATTTCTTCGAATCTACATATTACAAGATTTGTAAATTAAGCCAACGTGGAGGGTTAGGTGATAAGCATCATTAAATGCTTGTAATTATGGGCTTAGCGGTGACATGACCTTGTTCCACACCTGACCGGCGACCATTCTGACTCACCGACGCTTTTGGCGCCGCCTAGTGGATGTAGTTGTAGGTTACACGGGCTAGGTGGCAGTAGAGTGCCACGCATCTAATTCGTACCAAAAGCTTTCATTTATGGGGTCGATCTTTGTAAAGACTGAATTAAAACGTTTTGCTTCGACATCCTCCTCCTCTCTCTCTCTCTCTCTCTCTCTCTCTCTCTCTCTCTCTCTCTCTCTCTCTCTCTCTCTCTCTCGCTCACTCACTCTCTCGCTTACTCACCTTCTCGCTCTCTCTCTCTCTCTCTCTCTCTCTCTCTCTCTCGCTCACTCTCTCTCTCTCTCTCTCTCTCTCACTATGATCATTCACATTCGCCCTCTCACTCACCCACTCATTTCAGTCAGTCACACGCAATTGCGTGCCGACACGAGGGACCTCTTGCGGCAGTTTAGGGAACCAGCTTGGTCTATTTCACGCCAGGTGGCACTGTCAGCTGCATCTGAGCGCTGTCGGAGTTTGTACCGAAAGAGTTGGGTCTTGTAGGTGGCGCTAGGGGCGCTGCCGTCGGTGCAGCTATTAACCTGTTAATTGTTTAAGGTCAAGGGGCATACGTTTTCCATTTCGTTCTGACTACAATCGCTCAGTTTTAGTAAAACCTACGGGGCCCAACATACTCCCAAAATTACTCACATTAACTACTTCAAAGAACGGGTGGGCGTGATCACGTTCCCGAATCCCGGTGTTAACTAACATGATTGGGCTGGAAGTGTAGGCAATGCTGCCCGGCGGCATAATGCGTGGTGTGACCGTGCACGTTACATGGTTCCTGTCAATTAATTGGGGTCTGCAGACCGTTCAGTAATCCGATCTGAACAAAACGGTCCCTGTCATACCTGAATGGTGATTAATGGGCGGTGATAATTTCTCGCTTCCCTCCGTAACCGACTCTAGTTGTGTACAAGCAGGGTGACATTTTGACATAGTCGTGTCACATTGGACGGTAACTCGTTTGATGTTTATGATCAATTGCCTCAAATGATGCATCAATTTAACAACCGTAACATTTCTACGTTAATCTTTGATATACCTCGACGGGGGAGCTAGCATCATTATCAGTTAGGTACTGATAATGCTAGGAGGGAAAGGGGAATTGATTGACAGGTTACGAACAGCGAAAAATTTATAACGATTGAAATGACGGTTCAGATTGGCTTCGGCTATATAAACTCGAGTCACGAAACGGCTCAATGCTGATTTAATAACGAACCGGAAGGCGATTCAGTTTCCCCATGTTCTTGTTCTGGCGCTGAGCTGCCGAAGGAGCAGAATAATCTTTAACGTTTACGATGTTTTACTCTCCTTATCCAATTGTAACTGAACACGTTACGACTTCTGGGCCGCCTTCATGACAAACCGTATCCGAATGATGAGGATCCCATGAATGTGACAATCCTACTCTGACCGTCGATTTATCTCGAAGAGCACTTTGTAAGAATTGAGAATCGATTGATAAGCCTTGGATTAACACTAGACTGATAGCGGATTGAAACGCTGATCTACCGAGACCAGCCAAGTCAGATTGTAGAGCAGCTTATATTGACCTACTAGCAAAAAAAAAAAAAAAACGAATTTGTGGTGGTCGCGTCGTGAGGGCGTGATCATTGCGTTTCCGTTGATTCGTGATCAGATCGCCGCGGTGCAGTCCCGGTGAGCCTGTGAGGTTATGCCGGCGTAAAGTCGTGTGGTCGACGTGACAACTTAAAGATAATTACGCTAGCGGTCTCTGTGAATCCGAATCAGCAACATATCTGAAGTAGCCCTCCCTTCTTTCCCAGACAGATTGTTAAATTTTCACGCTATATTTACAAACGGACGATACAATACTGGTCATTTTCAACCGGTGTACCACGATCGGTTGTCAGCTCGCCAATGCCAACTTAGCCTTAAATCTAATCCTAACGCCCTAACCGCAAAAAGATTATTTACAAAGCATCGCCAATTGAACTGTCATGACGTCATCTGACGTAGTTTGACGCGTCAGTGGTGACCAGCGCCCCAAAAATGACACCACCTGACCTGTTCCCCTCCCCTCTATTGAATCCCACACCTCACTGCGGCCGGACCGCGCGCGCGATGGCCGACGGAGAGCGCTCCCCCCAATACCAATGTAATGGTGAGCCATTAGCCTACACTGACCATTACTGACCCGCCCCGGCTGTCCCGCGAACCCTGTCCCTACCCCATTGGTAAGGCCGGACTAGTCGGACCCATTCATACCCCTCCCCTTCTTTACAAACAGACGCACCACTGCCGCGCTGCTCGGTCGGGAGCGGAATGTAGCGACCATCTGCCCTCCCTTACAAACAGGTCGTACCGCGGCCTGCCCGGCCGGGACGCAATATGGAGCGCGCGAGACCATCCTACCGCCCTCCCCTACACGGTGTTAACCCATTACCCTCCTAATGGTGGCTCAAGTTAGACCTCAGGGAGTGGCATTTGTAATCCAGATCAGAGACATCCGATGGGTAAATGGGAGGTGAATTGTCCATGACGGGGAGGCAGTCTTGATGAGGCGGACAGATGAGATGACTCACTTGACAGATTGATGATGGTTGACACGTCGAATCTCCGTCGCGGCAGCAGAGTCCCTCCGCTCCGGCAGGGGTGGGGTCGGCCAGCCTCAGACTGAGACGTGCCGGCCGACCCGCCGTCCAGAAGAGCTCTCCTCCCCCGTGGTCTGTCACCCGTGGTCTGATACCGTGCTCTCTTCCCCTCGCTTCTTCTGCGGTCCGATTTTATTCCTTTCGTTATCCGGTTCCGGCGGGGGTCGATTTCTGTGACCGGGACAGTTAATCGGTCCTTTCCTGGCATGACCTCCGGCGGCAGCCCTGACCGGGGCTGAAAATTGGCGACATCCCGTCTCGCATCCGGAGTCGAGACCGTCGCCCTCCTCCCTCCATTCCGCCGGAACGTGACGTCATCCTCACTTGCTCGGCTCATCCGTCTCAGCTGTCTCCTGCCGGATGACGTTTTCACACTCGATTTTCACCGGATGTCGGTGGCTGGTCCAGCACCGGGGGCAGGTGGTTCCGACTGCGCTGCGTTTGTCGGCGGCAGCTGCGCCGGCCCGGATGGGTGTGTTTGTACTCCACCCTTCGGCGTGCCTTTGATCTTCGCTTAATGGTGACCGGCCGACGGGTCGGGGGATCGTTTGGTCAACCCCCTCCCCACGCCGGCTCAGCGCCGCGGCAGGCAGTGCGATCGTCCTTACGTATAGAGTGTGAGAGATGTCCTTTTTGACGTACGGAGAAAAAAATGTCACAGCTTCCAGCTGTTACATTTTCAGGCTTCTTCTTTTAATTGTGCCCCCACAATTAAGGGTGTACCTGTCTTGCATGGTGGTCCGCTGGCTTTCCTCGTTTTTCTTGGGTAGGACGTTGACGTCTTCTGCCTCCCTGCGATGCGAGGGTGCTGTTTCTGGACTCCATGGGTAACGTCTCCTCGATCCTCCGACAGCTGGTTGTGGTGCAGCCATCCCCCCGAGGTCAGCCCCCTTGCCACCATTTGCCCTAACCTAGCTTACACCCTAACCATCCCATTAGTGACACTTCCCCCTTTCGGTATTCCATTCCCCCGAGCTAATTACAGCAGGTCATGTCCTAATCGTTTTCCCCCAACATTCGTAAGGTGGTTGCCTGACAAGCCGGGTAACCAGTAAGCACAACATATCTGTTTTAGGTACTACACACCATCAGATATCTACCCCTACATAAAACCTAATGACACACCACGCGCATATTGTCACATCGGTACATACGTCGCTCCATGTTGGTACGACGGCCCGTTGTGGCTCTCTGGTAGCCACTTGGACGAGATGTCTTGGGCCTTCCCCCCGATCGCCGCCTGGCGTGACCCCCTTGGTTGCTCGTGTTCAGGCCGGGGTCGGTCGTCGTAGTCGTGTAGTCCGCTTTGTTGGCGCCAGGGCATCGGGCGCTTTTAGAGCAACGCCTCTGCCAACCCCTTGGTCGATCTGGTTCCCTCCATGGTTGGGCGCTGTTGTCGTGAAGTCCGGTTTGTTGGCGCCAGGGCATTGGGCGTCTTTGAGCAACGCCTCTGCCAACGCCCTGATCGATCTGGCTCTGCCATGATTGGGCGCTGTTGTCGTGAAGTCCGGTGGCGGTAACCCGCGAGGGTGCTCTGGAGCTGCACGCCTCAACGCCACAGTGGTAACGTTGCTTGCTCTGGTACCTGGAACAAAAGAGAGGGGGAGGGTGCTTCTTGGGTCGAAGGGGGGAAGAAGGAAAGTATGAGGCGGCTGGGCATGACCCTTGGAGTGGTTAGGATGGGGTTTGGGATGGTTGTTGAGCAGGATTGGTGTTACTGGGGTTTGTTGTTCGTCCTCCAAGGAGCACATCAACTCTCCGTACCTCTCCTTGGTGACCATGCCTTTGTTTCTGTATTGCAGTTATCTGGGTGGCCTGTTTTCTGTTTCACCAGCCGCTCCGTGTGTTCCCATTAGTTCGACTCACTCAGCTGCCCCGCATGCCTCGAACTTCTGGTTTCCATGAATTCCTTTCGGTGTTAGTGCGACTTATACCGGTCTTCGAATTGGTTTGTTGCAGGTCAGCTCAACACGATGTTCGATGGTTCAATGACATCACGTCCTCAGGTTCATGAAGGCGCTCTTGATGTTCATCGATGTGTATTGCAGCTGTTTCTTCTGATCCAAATCGAGCGTCTGGGTACCCAGAATCTTCGGACCCATATTTTCTTCATCCTCTTTCCCGCTTAGCCAGACATCTGAGTGTTTTGTTCGCTGACACCACGACTTCTTGACTTCTTAACAGTTGGTGGTCTTGATGTTTGGTCTTCGGCGTCTCCTCCTTGGGTGGTGGGTAGTTTAGGGGAGTCTTCTGCTGGTGGGTGACTTTTTCCCCGGCTTGTCTCGACTCAGATGCTGATGGCGTTGCTGATCGGCTGGTTTTTCTCTTTAGGCTCGGTTGGATATTCCTTCGTTACTGCTTGGTCGACTTCTCCACTTCTCGGAGTGATGTTTCCTCCTGGAACAATCCATCATGGTCCCTCCTTCTCCGACACCGGTTAGGTAGAGGCCGCCGCTTTCTTTTAGAGTGTCGCCTCCTTCCGTTCTCCAGGATGATTTTGTTGGCTACCGAGATTCAAAGCTTTCTATTGACCGCTCGACGATGATGCTGTTTTTTTCGGACGAAGCTAACTCCGATGATGGCGTCATGGCGAAGTTCAGCGTATGGGAAGGCGTCGTGTCTTCTTCTGTACTCCTAACTCGAATTTTACTGCTGTTTCTCTGGTGACCGGTTATCATATGACCTGAGGCGGACCGAAGAGCCACGCCCGCGACTTGGGAAGACTGGCTGTTGATGATGTCTGACGAGCAACGCGAGAATCAGTGCTGGTTTCCTTTGGACCTCCTTTCGGCGGGAGTACTTTATACGTCGGTCCGTGTCTCGTGCTGATGATGTAGCGAGGTGGTGGGCTTTCGTGACCAGGTTAGCTGTTTTCTTCTCAGGCTGTCTTCGATCACCTCTGATTGAGATTCCCGTAGATCCTGGTGTTGTTTCCTGTGGAAGTTGAAGGAAAGTTGCGTCCATTCGTCACGCTGATCCCCATGCGAACGATGATGTCAGTTTCCCTGATGCTGTTGATCTCTCGGGAGGCATTCGAAAGCTCGGTGCCGCGGGCGGTGGTAATTGTAGCACATATTCAGAGTAAGTCCCTCTCTCGCCTGGCTTGGTTGTCGTATTTGTTGAACCCCTGCGGTCTTGAGGTCCGGTACGTCGCCATTCCTGTCCGATTGCTTGGCTTTGCTCTGATCGACTTGCTCTTGGCACGTAGACTTCTCCCTTTCACCGTACTCAACGCCAGGTCAGTTTTTGTTGTGGAGTTTGGAACCGCAAGATTAGCGTAGCATGGCTGGTGTGTTTCCTCCCGCTCCTCTTGATCTCCCCCTCAGATTTTCCCGTTGCTCGCTGGAGGCAGGCTTTGCTCTTCGCGTTCCAGTCGTCCCGACGGCGCAGGCTTCTTCTCAGGTTCCTCCTCCCGCGTTTGGAAAAACTGCCACGATCTTTCCGACCACTTGTTGCTGCGGATTCGGGAACCTCTTTGTGTAGCAGCTCAGGACCTCCCCTTCCCGGTGGCTGGCTCCCACTGCTTCTTCTTCATCTGCCATTTCACTTCATTGTCAAATGTCTTGCATTTCCTGCACTCTTGATCTTGATCTTGTTGTGATCTGGGCTAAACCAGTAACATATGCTTGCGCATGTACAAGTTGGATCCTTGTGATCAGATTGCTGCTCCTCTCGAACCTCTAGATGTTATCTTGTCTTTGTTTCTCGTAGTGCAGTGTCTCCTCTAATCTCCTTTACCGTCGATCTTGTTTCTTTCTGGGCGGCTTCTCGATAGGTGCGACTCTGCTGATTGCATGTTGCATTTTGTGACTGCAGTTCCCTTTGAATAACTGGGTTCAAATTTGTCCCTTTGATCGCAAACTTCTTGAGATGTCATGATGGTTCTTCATCTTCTTCAGTCTTCTTTCTCCCCTTCCTGGCTCGGTTAGGTGTAGCACTGTTGATTGTAGGTTCCGTGCAACATAACTGAAACACATCTGAACAGCTGGGTATGATTCTTCATTCTTGATTATCAATGTCTGGAACGCAACGTCAATGCTTTTCTTAATTTTACCCGTCTTAGATTTCGCTTTCCTTGATTTGGATTTTGTGCAACATTGCTGAGTCCATGTTGCTGTTGCATGCAATAGAACTGCAACGCCACCGTACGACTGGATCCGTCTTTCCTTGCCCGCAGATTTCTTGGACCCAACGCCAATACTTCTTTTTACTTCTCCGATCTTCGGTCTCGTTCTTCTGGATTTGGATTTGTGCAACATTGCTGGTTCCGTGTTGCATGCGACCGCATTGCAATGCCTCTGAACAGCTGGACCTGCTTCTGTCTCCTTGACCCCTAACTCCGTAATTGTTAATGTTCCTCCTTAAATTTTCCAGTTTTGACCTCGTTCTTCTGGGTTTGGATATGCGTAACTTCACTGATTGCATGCAACAGAACTGCAACCTTTCTCGATAGCCGGATTCAATTGTGTTCTCTTAACCTCAACCTTCTTGGATGTTATGAAGTATTTTTGAATTTCTTCTGTCTTCGGTCCTGTTTTCTGGCTTCGGGTATGTGCCACATTGCTAAATTGTGTTGCATGCAACGGAACTTGCAACGCCTCGAAACAGCTGAAGTACTTTCGGACATCTTGACTATCACCTCCTTGAATAGTGTTCTTGAATGTAGCTTGGTATCCTCCTTGATTTCTAGCGTTTGGTTTCGTTCTTATTGGTCCCTGTATGTGCAACATGGCTGATTTTCATGTTGTGTGCAACCGGATTGCAACTTCTCTGTACTGTTATGTTATATCCTGTGTTCATAGCCATGACCCCAGTTGATACGTGGTTCTTCTCCGTAGCTCCCCCGGTCTTCGATCCTGTTTTTCTCGGGCTCGGATATGTGCAACTCGGCTGATTGTATGTTGCATGCAACTGAGCTGCAACTCCTCTGGGCTGTTGATGACATCCTGTTTTCATAGCCAGTGGATACAACGTGTCTCTTCTCCGTAGCTCCTCCAGTTCGTCGATCGTATTTTTCTTCTTGGGCTCTGGTATGCGCAACTCTGCTGATTGCATGTTGCATGCAACTGGACTGCAACTCCTCTTCCTCCTCTGGACTGTTTGATGATGTCCTGTCCTGTCAGTGAGTACAACCTGTTTCTTCTCTATTGCTCGTTCAGTCTTCGGTCTTGATTTTTTTCTTGGGTTCGGGTATGTGCAACTCTGCTGATTGCATGTTGCATGCAACTGGGCTGCAACTCCTCTGGGCTGTTGATGGCATCCTGGTTTCATAGCCAGTGGATACAACGTGTCTCTTCTCCGCAGCTCCTCCAGTCGTCGATCTTATTTTCTTCTTGGGCTCTGGTATGCGCAACTCTGCTGATTGCATGTTGCATGCAACTGGACTGCAACTCCTCTGGACTGTAACTCCTCAGGACTGCTGGATTATATCCCGTCTTCATAGCTAGTGGATACAACGTGTTTGCTTTCCATAGCTCCTCCAGTCTTCGAACTTGAATTTTTTTTTGAGTTCGGGTATGTGCAACTCTGCTGATTTCATGTTGCATGCAACTGGGCTGCAACTCCTCTGGGCTGTTGATGGCATCCTGTTTTCATAGCCAGTTGATACAACGTGTCTCTTCTCCGCAGCTCCTCCAGTCGTCGATCTTATTTTCTTCTTGGGCTCTGGTATGCGCAACTCTGAGGATTGCATGTTGCATGCAACTGGACTGCAACTCCTCTGGACTGTAACTCCTCAGGACTGCTGGATTATATCCCGTCTTTATAGCTAGTGGATACAACGTGTTTGCTCTCCATAGCTCCTCCAGTCTTCGAACTTGAATTTTTTTTTTCTTTGGGTTCGGGTATGTGCAACTCTGCTGATTTCATGTTGCATGCAACAAAGCCATTGCCCCACGTTGGGCGCCAGAGTGTGACGTGTGCCCCCTGGGGGTCCGAAAGCGGTGGGGAGTATGTTTTCGAAAAAATTATTGTTTAATAAAATTTCTTTCATCGGGGGTGTTTTTCTTTCCGAGATGGTTGCCGACCTGCGCCGTGCTCTGGAACAACCTCAGGTGAGTGTTTTCGGCTGGTAGATCCTCAAATGGTTGATTAATGAGTAGATTTTCTTGCTGTTTGATTTCTCTCTTGTTCAAACGTAATTACACACCCATTTCCAATTGCTGATCGGTCCGTTGGTTTCAAGCTGACCGATTCCTTTCCGCCACCGTTCCTTGCGCCTGGGGCTCGTCACAAACAATATTTATAATGAGGCTGGCTTGTCGCTTGTCAACATATAGTCTTCACTGCCTAGGATGGCATCTGTCTCATAAGGAATTTAGGACACGGATGTCTCCCCAAAGCATATTATTTTGATGCCTCCCTTGAGGACATAACCTGAAGCCACCATCTGATACCTGATAGCTACCCACCATTCTCTCCCTTTCTAATGCCTATCATCCCAAAGATAATCGAGTATATCCCCATTTAATGTCGCCCTCAATGCTGAGATTAGATCTCCCGCTGGTCCTTACACTATATGACGCATACCTCAATCTCCCTCAGACTCACTCTCTTTGTCATACCTCTCTCATCCCACTACAATAAATTTGATCCCGCGTCGACCTCTCAGTCCCTCCCAGCAATTGTTCTAACTCCCTCCAGCGGTACATATCAGGGACAATAAACGCAATTTGTTCAATAGACTCCGTGATTAGTGTAAATTTCATCTAAGCTTACTCTTACCTCCCAACGACTTATCGCGCCCCATTCCAACATTGGAATCGTGTGTGCTCTTCCTAGCACCTCTTGGGCTCCCTGACCCAATATCCTCGAACACCTACATCACTTGACCCTGATTACTTGTCTAAAGGTGCAACGCACGTAGCGATTACATTATTAGCGTTCGTCGATGGGTGTGATTGGTTCAATCAATCTCTGCCGGCCCACTCTCTTCGAACACCTACATCATTTGACCCCGATTACTTGTCTAAAGATCGTCGCGGGTAGCGTCAGTTATTAGCGTTCCTCGGTGACTTATGATTGGTCCGTCAACTTCTGCCGCTCACGGCACATCTCTGTTTCCCTACTAAAACCCCGCGGCCGGACGTTGGTTACTGACCCTTGCAGCCCTTCTGTGAGAGACTGTCTTACGCGTTTTCACCTAACGGACCGGTGGACACAAGCCTGCTACCCCGACGACCGCAGTCTCACTGGGCTCATAGACAGGTACCTACTCAGTACTCTCACGCAGTCATGGCACTCGCAAGTGGCGCCTTCGGATCATTGACCGGTGTGATTCGAAAGACTCCATGACTGAATCTATCCTGCAATTTTATCCGACGCCGTGGAATTCTGTCCTGCAGATGTGTGTTCAAGCGCGTTAGCGTCATGAGTGATGCATGCTGCGATACTTCCGACGGTGGACTTACTTCACTTACCTCATCCCGGCGGTATTCTCCTCGCCTCAACCTCTATCATTTTCGTATTTGTCACTCACCTCGGGCGGCGTGCTCTATCGCTCTGTCTCTCTCTGACTCACCTCTCAGCTTGGGCGTCTTATGGCGTTCTTCGTTCTGATATCTGCCTAACATACTTACTTCTTCCGTAACGTGAGACAGTTCCAATCCTAGTAGACTTAGACGTATTAGCAGAGTCAAAAACACATGAAAGTGTCGCAACATACCTCCTCTTCGGCTAGCATCCATCCTTAGATCTGTTCCTCCTTGTGTAATTCCGGTTTCAATATCTATCGACCACTTCAGAGTCACTCCTTCTGTATCTCCTTACCTGTCTGATCCGTAGAATCCCTTCAGTCCATGTGCGCACCGCTGCGCGGTACTAGTCAATTGTTACCCGCGACATGAACAAAAAAAAATCATTTGATAGAGGAATCTGCGCCGCCAAATACTCAGACCATCTACTACTCCTTTCATCTACACGATATTTATGCCTATCATCCGAAACGCCTCCACCGTAGCTTGCTATATTCACTCAGTGACGTCATATTCCAGGAAACAGACTGTGTTTACACTTGTTGATCAGTAATGACGTCATAAGATCGTGTCGTCGGCGGGTTGGTACATCCTGAATTCTCATCGTCTAACCTTGGACACGCCAACTTTTTTGGTCGGAATTTCAACTTGACTATTCTGAGTGTTGCCTGTGATTTAATGAAGTAATCCTCGGTAGTGCCCAATCGTTTGTGATCATGAATATTTTATTTGTGGATTGCTGTCTGGCGTCCCTCGCCACGTTGTCGCAAATTTCTCTGGGGTCGTAAGTATTTGCATCAAGCTCTAAGGTAGTGCGCCGGATTAGTCCCAATTTGGCATTTTGATTTAAAAACAATCCAACTCATGTGATTTCATGTTATCTTACTGAACCGATTTATGAGAGTCAATTTTATAATGCAGATTTTTACTGACATACTCGACCAGATGATTTATTTAACTTGCAATTGACAATCGACTTGTGATGTTCTAATTTAAGGAAGCTCGGTTTACCGATTGCTATGTTGTTGAAGGTATACAAATTTTGGCAAATGTGATATCCAATTATTCGAGTGGGAACATCAGCAATGAGAAATGGTTATATCAAATCAAGGGGAGGAGCAGTAAATTACAATAAGCTAATGGGGAACTGACCATTGGAGAATGATGCTAATTTTTAAACTAAGTTGATGGCTCGGCAAAGACTGGTGTAATCAATAGTACGCTCATTGCCATTCTCCATTGTTAATGGTGATTTGATTTATTTACCTAGTGGGTACTGGGTACTTTTGCTGGCAAACCTGCTATTATAATTTCAGTCAAGGTAGCTGTCCAGGATAGAGGACAATCCGATAGACAGCCCTTCGTTGTATCTGTTCCGCCACCTGACAAAGTTTGTCATGTTCAATGATGCCTTATAAATTTCAATTCCAGGATATCCCTTTTAAGTGAAACCACACTGGTCCGAAACTGTGGTGCTAGCATCCGAGGCCAGATATGAGATCAGTCGTGACTTGTGACTGAGAGGTCAATGGTCATAAGCATTGAAATTCCATGTTTAATAGATCATGTCAATAGAAAGGGATCAAATAACCTTGGATGTTACTGGGAATAATCTGACTTGAATTGGTGCACGTTACTGATTTATCATCTGAATTTACTAACTGGCATATCCCGCTGACTGAGTGGGTACTCATGCCATTCGTCAGGGTCAGCGGAACGCAAACTAACCAATAAGCTCTTGCTTCTTGGCTGACGCTTAGGCAAAAGATAGTTTTGAAACAAAAATGTCTGGCATCAAACCTTAATCTGGATCATGGGGTGATCTGCCACAATTTCATATCATCTTTGCATTCTTCAATTTCAACGTATCCCTTCAAAACTTTGTAAGCACGGTTGCCAGTGGCTTTCCACGCCACACATGACATGAGATGGAATGTCATCCTAGCTTGGGGGGTAATGACCTTTGACATATTGTAGTACCTGTTCGTTAGGGAATGACACTAGAAATGTGACTGGGGTGGGTCATTTTCTTCCTTTCAATTTCTAAGTTTTAGTGATGCGCGCTCAATCATAACACAATTAATTCTCCATTCCTGCCTTTAGCCTATAATTATCTGCTAATCTGAGTTGGTAGCATGCCTCGCGATGTACAGTTTGCTTTCGACTGACAAAGGTAACCAGTTTCTCCCAGAATTAGACTGTAGAGTTGTTCACCAAGATTTACTAAATTTTGATCATATGTGACTGCTGTCTACTTCTCCCCTTTTTGACCACCCGCAAATTTGTCCGTCTTTTCTACTGAGGTCAGCAGGGGTCAATCGTTGCAAGAAGGGTGCGTTCAGCTGTCTTAACAGATAATTTCTTTCTCTCAGCAGGTCCATATTGGTGCATTGCTCGCGGTGCGGCTGAGGGCTTGCTGGGCCAGCGCTCTCCAATCCGATGGGGACCGGATGGCGGATAGCATTCGTGAGATTCAACTGTCCTTGCCGTTTGCCTTAGCTGGGTTGAATTAGCATGACGGTCACTTTTTGCCTGCTGGTTAAATGAGTTATCACGCCTTACTTGAAAGGTTTCGACAAATTGAACGTATTCCAATGCAATGATCACTAAATGTTATTTAGATCATTTGAGAATGTGCCCTGTGATCAAAAGCTATCTTTGTTTGATTCATTCTTTTTTTTTTGTTGTTGTTGAAACGAAGTTGAAACTCAGACCTTTAGTTTGTTGTTGGTCTGAGTCCTTTAAACAAAAAGATATTTCTTCGAATCTACATATTACAAGATTTGTAAATTAAGCCAACGTGGAGGGTTAGGTGATAAGCATCATTAAATGCTTGTAATTATGGGCTTAGCGGTGACATGACCTTGTTCCACACCTGACCGGCGACCATTCTGACTCACCGACGCTTTTGGCGCCGCCTAGTGGATGTAGTTGTAGGTTACACGGGCTAGGTGGCAGTAGAGTGCCACGCATCTAATTCGTACCAAAAGCTTTCATTTATGGGGTCGATCTTTGTAAAGACTGAATTAAAACGTTTTGCTTCGACATCCTCCTCCTCTCTCTCTCTCTCTCTCTCTCTCTCTCTCTCTCTCTCTCTCTCTCTCTCTCTCTCTCTCTCTCTCGCTCACTCACTCTCTCGCTTACTCACCTTCTCGCTCTCTCTCTCTCTCTCTCTCTCTCTCTCTCTCTCTCTCGCTCACTCTCTCTCTCTCTCTCTCTCTCTCTCTCTCACTATGATCATTCACATTCGCCCTCTCACTCACCCACTCATTTCAGTCAGTCACACGCAATTGCGTGCCGACACGAGGGACCTCTTGCGGCAGTTTAGGGAACCAGCTTGGTCTATTTCACGCCAGGTGGCACTGTCAGCTGCATCTGAGCGCTGTCGGAGTTTGTACCGAAAGAGTTGGGTCTTGTAGGTGGCGCTAGGGGCGCTGCCGTCGGTGCAGCTATTAACCTGTTAATTGTTTAAGGTCAAGGGGCATACGTTTTCCATTTCGTTCTGACTACAATCGCTCAGTTTTAGTAAAACCTACGGGGCCCAACATACTCCCAAAATTACTCACATTAACTACTTCAAAGAACGGGTGGGCGTGATCACGTTCCCGAATCCCGGTGTTAACTAACATGATTGGGCTGGAAGTGTAGGCAATGCTGCCCGGCGGCATAATGCGTGGTGTGACCGTGCACGTTACATGGTTCCTGTCAATTAATTGGGGTCTGCAGACCGTTCAGTAATCCGATCTGAACAAAACGGTCCCTGTCATACCTGAATGGTGATTAATGGGCGGTGATAATTTCTCGCTTCCCTCCGTAACCGACTCTAGTTGTGTACAAGCAGGGTGACATTTTGACATAGTCGTGTCACATTGGACGGTAACTCGTTTGATGTTTATGATCAATTGCCTCAAATGATGCATCAATTTAACAACCGTAACATTTCTACGTTAATCTTTGATATACCTCGACGGGGGAGCTAGCATCATTATCAGTTAGGTACTGATAATGCTAGGAGGGAAAGGGGAATTGATTGACAGGTTACGAACAGCGAAAAATTTATAACGATTGAAATGACGGTTCAGATTGGCTTCGGCTATATAAACTCGAGTCACGAAACGGCTCAATGCTGATTTAATAACGAACCGGAAGGCGATTCAGTTTCCCCATGTTCTTGTTCTGGCGCTGAGCTGCCGAAGGAGCAGAATAATCTTTAACGTTTACGATGTTTTACTCTCCTTATCCAATTGTAACTGAACACGTTACGACTTCTGGGCCGCCTTCATGACAAACCGTATCCGAATGATGAGGATCCCATGAATGTGACAATCCTACTCTGACCGTCGATTTATCTCGAAGAGCACTTTGTAAGAATTGAGAATCGATTGATAAGCCTTGGATTAACACTAGACTGATAGCGGATTGAAACGCTGATCTACCGAGACCAGCCAAGTCAGATTGTAGAGCAGCTTATATTGACCTACTAGCAAAAAAAAAAAAAAAAAAAACGAATTTGTGGTGGTCGCGTCGTGAGGGCGTGATCATTGCGTTTCCGTTGATTCGTGATCAGATCGCCGCGGTGCAGTCCCGGTGAGCCTGTGAGGTTATGCCGGCGTAAAGTCGTGTGGTCGACGTGACAACTTAAAGATAATTACGCTAGCGGTCTCTGTGAATCCGAATCAGCAACATATCTGAAGTAGCCCTCCCTTCTTTCCCAGACAGATTGTTAAATTTTCACGCTATATTTACAAACGGACGATACAATACTGGTCATTTTCAACCGGTGTACCACGATCGGTTGTCAGCTCGCCAATGCCAACTTAGCCTTAAATCTAATCCTAACGCCCTAACCGCAAAAAGATTATTTACAAAGCATCGCCAATTGAACTGTCATGACGTCATCTGACGTAGTTTGACGCGTCAGTGGTGACCAGCGCCCCAAAAATGACACCACCTGACCTGTTCCCCTCCCCTCTATTGAATCCCACACCTCACTGCGGCCGGACCGCGCGCGCGATGGCCGACGGAGAGCGCTCCCCCCAATACCAATGTAATGGTGAGCCATTAGCCTACACTGACCATTACTGACCCGCCCCGGCTGTCCCGCGAACCCTGTCCCTACCCCATTGGTAAGGCCGGACTAGTCGGACCCATTCATACCCCTCCCCTTCTTTACAAACAGACGCACCACTGCCGCGCTGCTCGGTCGGGAGCGGAATGTAGCGACCATCTGCCCTCCCTTACAAACAGGTCGTACCGCGGCCTGCCCGGCCGGGACGCAATATGGAGCGCGCGAGACCATCCTACCGCCCTCCCCTACACGGTGTTAACCCATTACCCTCCTAATGGTGGCTCAAGTTAGACCTCAGGGAGTGGCATTTGTAATCCAGATCAGAGACATCCGATGGGTAAATGGGAGGTGAATTGTCCATGACGGGGAGGCAGTCTTGATGAGGCGGACAGATGAGATGACTCACTTGACAGATTGATGATGGTTGACACGTCGAATCTCCGTCGCGGCAGCAGAGTCCCTCCGCTCCGGCAGGGGTGGGGTCGGCCAGCCTCAGACTGAGACGTGCCGGCCGACCCGCCGTCCAGAAGAGCTCTCCTCCCCCGTGGTCTGTCACCCGTGGTCTGATACCGTGCTCTCTTCCCCTCGCTTCTTCTGCGGTCCGATTTTATTCCTTTCGTTATCCGGTTCCGGCGGGGGTCGATTTCTGTGACCGGGACAGTTAATCGGTCCTTTCCTGGCATGACCTCCGGCGGCAGCCCTGACCGGGGCTGAAAATTGGCGACATCCCGTCTCGCATCCGGAGTCGAGACCGTCGCCCTCCTCCCTCCATTCCGCCGGAACGTGACGTCATCCTCACTTGCTCGGCTCATCCGTCTCAGCTGTCTCCTGCCGGATGACGTTTTCACACTCGATTTTCACCGGATGTCGGTGGCTGGTCCAGCACCGGGGGCAGGTGGTTCCGACTGCGCTGCGTTTGTCGGCGGCAGCTGCGCCGGCCCGGATGGGTGTGTTTGTACTCCACCCTTCGGCGTGCCTTTGATCTTCGCTTAATGGTGACCGGCCGACGGGTCGGGGGATCGTTTGGTCAACCCCCTCCCCACGCCGGCTCAGCGCCGCGGCAGGCAGTGCGATCGTCCTTACGTATAGAGTGTGAGAGATGTCCTTTTTGACGTACGGAGAAAAAAATGTCACAGCTTCCAGCTGTTACACTAGCCCGTCGACACCAACGACCACTCCAGCAGCCCATGGCGACCCAACACCGCAGTTTCAAAAAAAAGCACGAGATACAACGCACCAAATCTTCTTTCAGATCTTACCTTGCTGTCATGATTTCCTTCTGTTTCACCTGCTGCTCAGTCACTCCCTTCCGCATGTCCGGGTGAAGGAGATTCAGCCGGCTCCGGATGCTGCGTCCAACCATGAGCTCTGAGGGGAAACTGAGGTCGTGCTGTGAGGTGTGATATTCTGACGGCGCAGACAACGAGACATAGCATCTTCCCAGTTGTCGTCAGACCTCTGCAAGGCAAGCTTGACATCACGCACAGCATGCCCAGCCAGTCCTTTGCCTTGGCTGTGGCGAGGTTCTTTCGTCCTGTGATGTCTGCCATTTTCCTGCATAGAATGTTGAAACTCGGATGAGGTGAATGATGTGGCGTTGTCAGTCACAACCGTGTCTGGTAATCCCCATCGGGAACACATTTCCCAGCCTAGTAATCGTCGACTTGGAGCTGACAGTGGTGCAGCACTCTGCCTCAATTCACTTAGAATAAGCGTCTACCACGACCATCACGTACCTTCCTTTCGTGGGCTCGGTAAAGTCGATGTGTATACGTGACCAGGCACGATCCGGCCAGGGCCACACGCGGAGGGCAGCGCGATCAGGTGCTGGCCTCCTCTCCTGGCACGCCCGACACAGGCTCCCGACACGCTCGATGGCCTTGTCCATGAGCGGCCACCAGTCGCAGCCTCTTGCCATTTCTTTGGCGTCTTTCAGCAAGAAATCACGGTTCTGACCCTATGCAGGACGCTGATCGACAGAGGACGTGAAAGGAGTCGAGACCGAGTCGCGCCAAAAGAAAATTGGTAGATGAAGGTTACTCGTACCACCGATCGCCGAGCACGTGCTAATGGCACCTTACTGGATCGGATGAGACTGTAAGATTCATTAGAACGGCGAGGCCCACAGCCATACACACATCGGCGCCGCAAATGCCCGTACGTACTCGGCGGCGGCATCGTGTGAACCCATGACTCATATGAAACACCCAGTGACACCTAGCGGTCGGCCAGACATTGCAATGACGTGGAAGTGACTACAGGCGGCGGCGCCCCACGAATTGCACCCTTCCCTTTGCCGACAAACCATCACAGAGGGAACATCTTTCCCCACCTCCTCCCCACTCCCTCACTATTACATTATCTTCCCTCCAAACCCATTGTCTCCTCCTTTCATCAGTCCGTCTCGTCTTTCAGCAAGAAATCACGGTTCTGACCCTATGCAGGACGCTGATCGACAGAGGACGTGAAAGGAGTCGAGACCGAGTCGCGCCAAAAGAAAATTGGTAGATGAAGGTTACTCGTACCACCGATCGCCGAGCACGTGCTAACGGACATGAGTACGCATTGCCGTGGCGGACAAGAGTACGCAGTTTTCCGAGTGCGTGGTTGTGTTGCATTAATCAACTTAGTGCATCAGGCGCGCAATCCCTCAGCAGATTCACGGGATTGGCCAACAAGGTGGATGACACTCGGGGGGACGCCGAGCAGTTGGGGAAACCACGAAGAGCATCACTGTTTCTGGTAGACCAGGGGGCATTTGCACGACCACAGCGGGGCGCCTCGACTCTGTTAAGAGTGACCGTTTTAGTGGCTGCGGCAATAAAGATAACAATAGTTTAATTACTTGCATGGGTGCATTGATTCCAGCGAGTAGGAATGCATACACGTAGTGCGTACTCCACCCGCACGAAGTGCGTACTCTTGTACTGCCTATCGGGCAAGAGTACGCAAATGCAGGGTGTTAGAAAATTGCTTACGGTCACGCTTTAAATTGGACGTAGGCCGCTGTGGTCATGACAGTTTGTGGACAAATGATCAGGCTTTATCGGAATATACTGATCGTAGCCGTAAACCAAAACCGAACGGCGTGAGACGACAAAATGCATTAGGTGCGTATTCTTGTACGGTCCTCCCCTACTCATGAGCATAATTCGTCGCCCACATAGTGCAGTAATAGATCGGCAAACAACTGGCTATGCCCTTACGTCTCAGTGAAAAGGACGTTCCACCCGGGCATGAACTGGGGCTCCCTGAAGAACCACAGTGCCACCAGCAGGCACAGTAGGGTGAAGACGGCACTCTCGTGGAACTTGATCGGACCCAGCGCGTCGTAGCGGTCCTGGAGACTTCGACGGACGGCCGCGATCCGAGCCGGGTCCGTCGGGTCCTTCCTGAGTGTGCAGGAGACATGTCGGTTAGTTATAGTAGGAAGAGATGTGTGTCGAATGGTCACCGTCTGTGGGGGCACCTAAGAGTAAAGAAAGAGACACCAGCTAGTGTGATAGAAGTGTTAGAAGATCCCCCCGGCTTAGTGTTCGCAGACCTGGAAATGTCGGCTATGAGCCTCTTCCAAAGATAATGGTGTGCTAGGGAATGGAGCCCAGCCCTCGTCATCTCAAAACAAAGATGCGTGACCGTGGGGGTAGCTTATGAAGGCGGCGGAAGAGATAGGGGTGAAAAGTCTTCACCCTGATGAAAACATCTACATATATCATAATGCGGTTTTAAGCCGATTTGTGACGCTCAAGCAGCAAAAACAGCTTTGAGGTCAGTTAACTCTTCAAACGATCGTATGGGTGTCGTACTCACAGGAGGTAGCGCGGCCCGAGGAATATGACGATAAGAAGTATCCATCCGATCAGAGTACAGAGCAGCATGGTAGGAACGCCCAGCAGCATGTAGCTGGCGAAGCTCAGGCCCGTCTCGGTGCCATAATACCTGAAGGGAACCGAGGGAAGATGTGATTCTGCCGGGAATGAGTTGGAATTTCTGAAGACATCCCTCGGAGTAATCGTAATAAAAAACTAAAAACGGAATCAAACCTTTCATTCAAATTCCACACATCGAAGCAGGGGATGCAGCTTCATGTAACATACTCACCACTCGGTGATTTTTAAAACTCACTGTTCGACAATGCCCCGGAGGACGAGGTTGGGTGTGGTGCCGGTCAGCGTTCCCATTCCTCCACAGTTGGCCGCGTACGCCACACAAAGGAACAGAGGCGGTCGGAGCTGTTCGACCGTCATCGTGGTAGCCGGCTTCCTGGGACACGAGAGCACGCCACACACAGCACGGTAGTTTGTCGGATGGTCGGGACTCATAGGTGATGCTTTACGGATTGCAAGCCTCATTTGGTAGATCAAATGTCATAATGCTTGCAGTTCATCAAGCATATAATCACGTCACTTGGAAATAAGCGCTGATAAATAAAACTTACAGCATTTTGGTCCCCGGTACAGCATGAAGAGTTGCGATAAAGCTCGCCATCCACCACATAGTTAGTTAATCTTTATCATATATAACCCGATTATAATATCATTGAAAATGTTCCTTTTGATGCTAATTGTGTAGATAAACGTGCAATTAAACTCATTATTATAGATATCATGATGCTTACTTTTCAGTCAGTTCAGTGCTTATTTCATCAAACCCAGCGGGCTCCATATTCGACGTTTCCACATCCCTTTCTGACTGTCTTGTTTCCTCTTTTTCAGTAACAGGCTCGTCTTCTGAATCATCCATTTTCTGTAGAAAAAATGTCGCTATAAATCAATAAACGCAGTCGCTTGTCTTAACCATTATGATTATCACTTAGGTACTTTTATTGAATAATATATAAGGTGGAATGAAGAAATAGCTGTTCGGCTAATATTTATTGGACTGGGCTTGAGACTTCAACGACGGTGTGTCAATCAGTGCCTAAGTCGGAAGCCTCACGAAAGCCTCACAAATGGCATATGGCTTTCTCAAGTGACGCTGATATCATATGAACACCGATGACCAAGATATGTTTGATGTGGCAAATTGCTCACTAATGGTACACTATCAACAAACTTGAAGCTCCAAGTCAGATAAGTATTACAACGGAGATTGTCCCGCAAATGAAAACCAGTTAACCCGCGCCGTGCTGGTGGCCTGAGTTTTCCTTGTCGTGCTGAGGAAGGGGGGGACTTTTCACGCCCCCCCCCCCTCTTACTCGGCTCCTGGCCACGTAGTGACACGCGGTAAGCGGCAATCGAAAGAGCGTCAAAAATAATGAAAGAAATACTACAGTCCTTTTAAAGGGACTATCCCACCTTCAAAAAAGTCCCGTTTAGGATTCGGAAATGTTACTCATGATATTGTGACGAATTCTGCAAGTTTTTACGCGTTTTCATCGTATACTTTTTGAGATATTGCGACTTTTATATTTCATCGTGACGTCATTTAGATCGGATCTGTGACGTAATGAAGGATTTACTTCATGTCAGTGTGGGGGAAATTTGGCAGCAAATATAGGTATTTGCTCTCAACTATGACTCGTCTCATACAATAACAAAAGTGTCTCTGATTGGCTTATTCGTAAATCGAGTGATACTTCACTTGAACAGGCGTTCAAAAGGCAAATGACGACATCAGATTACCGTTAATGGTTAAGAGATTGGGCCTTGCGCAGGGCTCATTTTCAAATGAAGGGAACGAATTTCTTCAACACCACGAGGCCGCGGGGGTTGCAACCAAGATAGATAGTGGTTTCTGGACCTCGCCGCAAACTTGGCTATCTCAACTCAAACCTAATGTAAAGGTGGGATAGTCCCTTTAAGGTCAGGTCAAAGGTCAAGTGACCAGAGGTCATCAAAGCTCAAATTTTGCCTAGGTATTTCAGTAATTTTCGAAACAACCGACGGCTAACTCGGAAACCGTTAGAGCTACAGCGCCGCGGAAAAGCGCATTCAACAGCTCTTTTGTAAGCGGATTTCCGCTTACATGTTATGCGAGCGGATACTGGGCCTACCAGAAGTGAAAGTCGCAACTCTAAATTCGTCCTGCGCTGCAATAATGTCCTTGGTTTGTTGTCGCGTGTTTAGTTCTATTTAGTTATGATACTGATTTGTAATGACTATTTTATTATTTAATATTGTTCGGTACCAATGTTTCTTTAGTTATGTGTCATATTTCTTATCCGAAGAGTTTTAGACTTCCTGTAATGATTTTGTCCAATGATGTAGTTGCACGCCACGCGAGAGCCAATCAGGTAATCGCTTATTCTGACCAATGAGAGAGCAGCCGAATTTCCGTTGAGCCCCCGTCGCGTCCAGCGCGGGCATTCGGTGCGCCGCGACATGGCGAGGATCGAGATGTGATTGGATTGCGCCTGCTTGAACGGTGGGTTTCAACTTTCGTGATAACTACTGTTTATTTTATTTCACATTCTCTAATAACGGGTTTTGATATTTCGTGCCGGCTTTGTATGTGTCGGGATTGTGACAGTTGTTTGTCTTTTCTTTCTAGGGCGTTTCTGTTTGTTTGTTTGTCTGCCGGATACACGCTTGTCGGCTCCGAGTTCGGCGTTTGCCTCTGACGTCAGCGGCCGGGGCTAGACGCTTACATCTGGTGGCAGCGGTGGGATGCTCTGAGCTCGACGGCCTAAGCTTGACGGCCTGCATCTGGCGTCAGTAGGCTTCTCCGAGCTCGACGGCCTACACCTGGCGTCAGTATAAGATTCTCCGAGCGCGACAGCTGACTGCTCAACGTCTACACGCCGGTGAGACCTATCCAGTTCGGACTTATCCGATAGCGGGATGTGCCTGAACGTTTGTGTCACCCGATCTAAGCGATCGCCCTTTGACCATTGTTGGGGCGGGTAATCCTGCCTCGCGGTCCGAGGACTACCGGCCACTCCCGATGGAGACTGGGACGAGTGCACTCCCCCCTGTTGCGGACACGAGCACCTTCTGACCCCCCGGAGACTCAGGTGCTTTCCCCCCCCCCTGCCGAGGACGCCGTGCGTGGTATTCTCCGGTGACAATGCGCGCACTACCCCCCCCCCCCCCCCTATGAAGACGGACGTGGACATTTGAAGCTGAGGTGTGCCAAACTGGGCTGACGTGGACATAAACATTTGGTGGTTGGGGATATGAGTGGTGACAAGGGTGTTTCATTGATACTGTGTGTCATGTATGTGCTTGGTTTGGGAAGGTGTGATGTTGGTTGCTGGTAAAGTGTTGCGGTCTCACTGTAACGAGGTAATACTGGCTCTACGATTTCTTTTTCCATTGTAAAACGTCCTTTCCATCGCCTTTCTCGCAGTAATTTGAGCATTTAATTTTAGCGTAACTTGTTGAATTACTTTCCGTATTAACGACTCTGCGGTTCCCCTTACATCACCGATTTTTTTTCCGTTGGAAGTGTGCCAAATTTGACATTCAGCATGGCGACGCAGTCACTATCGGTCGGTCTGCCGTCTTTCGCCGGTAAGGGCAGTGTCTCTCGTTTCATCGCGGACTTTGACACGTTTGCAGTCCTACAAGGATGGGATGACGATAAAAAAGTAGCTCTGCTGCCTCTGTGTTTGTCCGGAATTGCGAGGGACGCCTACGATGCCTTCCCGACCGAGTGCAAGAAGAAGGTAGGCGACGCGTGCAAGAGATTGGAACTGGCTTTCCCCTCCGGCGACAAAGTCGAGGCACAGGTCCAGCTCCGGTCTTTGAGACTCACAACAGATGACAGCCTTGATGCTTTTGTGGTGAAGCTTCGAGGGCTAGTCAGTCGCGCATTTCCCGACACCCGGCATACCGATCATGACCCCTTGCTGTACAATTACTTCCTCCAATCACTGCCACCGACATATCAACAAGCGCTAATAGGCGAGGGCATCCAGACGTTCGACAGTGCGGTGGCAAAGGTGAGAAACCTCTCATGCGCCGCGAAGGTGGCAGCGAGCCAGACGGTTCGGCAGGTAGCGGCCACAGACGAGACAGACCTACTTCGTCGGAAAGTTCAGGAGCTGGAGTTGAAACTCTCGCGACTGGAGCGTCCGCAGGTAAGCGCTCGTTCTCCCCCAGTGTCCAGCAGCGGCCGTACTTGCTTCTGTTGTGGGAGGCCCGGTCACAACCAGGCGCGGTGTCGGCAAAGGCACCTGCCGTGTCATGTGTGTGGGACCAAAGGACACTTGGCCCGGATGTGCACGCAGCAGGTAAACCCCCAGCGGGCTGGGCCCGGCCCCGACCCCAGACCCGAGCAGCAGCGGACCCCAGTCTCAGGGTTCCAGCGGGGACCAGGTCCACATCAGTGGGATGCCAGACCACAGGACCAGCGGCCGCAGCCGTTGCAGCCGCCCCGGATGGCCCAGTCGTTGCAGCCCGAGCAGGTGAGAGGACAGTCCACTTGAATGCTGACATGACATTTGACGCTGATGTGGGAGGTGTGACGTGTTCAGTGACGTTGGACACCGGCAGCAGCATTAATATCATTCACAAATCCGTTTTTGATGTGCTCCCCAAGGCCCCTCCCCTTTTCACTACGGCCACAGTGGCACACACGGTTAGCAGGGACCCCCTACCACTGATCGGTCGTACACAGATTGCCGTTAAAGTTGCTGGAGAAGTAGTGGTGGTTCCATTCTATGTTTCGGATCAGATTGACTGCACTGTTTTGTTGGGATTGGAGTTCTTTGGCGTGTGCCCGTGTGTTCTGGATCTCACCAAGAGTCAGCTGATCCTCAGCTCTGCGAAAATGGTCAGAACCATCTCCGCTTCAGTCTTCTCGGTGGGTAAGGTGATTTGTCAGAGAGACATCGCGGTTCCGGCCGGACACGAGGTTTTCTTTCCAGGTTTTGTTCCAAACGTCGACTTCAGAGGGCCAGCACTGTGCGAGCCATTGCTTGAAGTCCCGGGACTCGAGTTGGTTCCTTCCATGGTGCAGGTAAACGGTCAGAGTGTTCCGTGCATTGTGAGAAACATTACAACTGAGCCAATCACGATCCCCAAGCGTGCGGAGATCGGTAGACTGGAAGTGGGCGTGGCTGAGTTTCCAGTCCCTTCAGGTGACGCAGATCCCAATTGGCGTGAAAAGATAGACCTGTCAGACACAGACCTCAGTAAGGAGCAGAAGGAGAAGGTGACCGAGCTGCTGACCAAATATAGTGACATGTTTGATGGTCGGTTGGGCTTCACATCCGCGGTGGAGCATCACATCGACACAGGTGACAGTCCGCCGATACGTTCAGCACCCCATCGCGTCCCACCATTCCTGGAGGATAAGGTAAGGGCCGAGATACAACGCTTGGTGGATCTAGGGGTTCTGGAAGAGTCGAATGGATATTGGAGTAGTCCTGCATGCTTTGTCGCAAAGAAAGATGGACGAGTCCGGATCTGTGCTGACCTCCGAAAGGTTAACGCTGTGACTAAGATGCCTGCTTATCCTGTCCCCAGAATAGACACGATTCTAGATTCCCTGGGTGGAAATTCAATGTTCTGTGTGCTTGATCTTCGCATGTGTTACTTTCAAATCGGTGTGAGAGAAGAGGATCGTCCTAAAACGACTATCGTCACCCCGTTCGGCGCTTGGCAGCACCTTCGGCTCCCGATGGGACTCAATGGTGCCGCGGCTAGCTGCGCCCGCATGCTTGATATTGTTTTGCGCGATCTTCCCAAGGGCACGTGTCATTCCTACTTTGATGATGTTTGTTTGGGTGGTAAGACGTTCGAGGAGACACTTGAGAAGCTCGAGCTAGTTCTAGACAGGCTCCACCGAGCCGGTCTCACGATCAATCTGGAAAAGTGCTCCCTGTTCCGTTCGAGTGTCAAATTCTTGGGACATGTGGTGGATGAGAGTGGCTTGTCTCTCGACCCCGACCGTGTGAGCAAAGTGCGCGACTGGCCGATTCCGCGGACAGCCAAGCAGCTCTCCTCATTCCTAGGGCTGGCTGGTTACATGCGCAAATTTGTCAAAAATTTTGCGAGCATCTCTGCACCGCTCTTCAAGCTGTTGCAGAAAGACGTGAAGTTCCAGTGGTCAGAGGAGGCGCAGTTCTCGTTCGACCGGCTTCGCAAAGCCCTCAGTGAAGCCCCAGTGCTGACGCTGCCCGATTTCAGCCGAGACGCAGGTCCTTTTATTCTTGATTGTGATAGTTCTGACACCCAGGCGGGCGCCGTGCTGCTACAGGTTCAGGGTGGCGTGGAGAAAGTGATCGCGTATGGGAGCCAGAAACTGTCAAAATCGCAGATGAATTACGGTACCACTCAGAAAGAACTGCTAGCGGTAGTGATCTTCGTGCAAAAGTTTTCTGCGTACCTGGAAGGTAAGGAATTTAAAGTACGGAGTGATCACGCGAGTCTCCGATGGCTGCTCAATTTCCGCAACCCGACTGGCATGCTTGCCCGCTGGTTCCAGATCTTGTCTCAGTTCCACTTCACCATCGAGTATCGCCCGGGCGCCCTCCACACAGTGCCAGACGCTCTCTCCCGCAGACCAGACGAGCAGACTGATCAGTCATGTCAGACGGACCCAGAGACGGAATACTGCTTTCAGGTAAGGTCAGACGATTGGTCGACCAGCTACATTCGCTCGGAGCAAGACAAGGATGAGGATATCGCGGAAATATCGAAGTGCGTCTCCGCGGGAACCAAGCCTAAAGCTAAGGATCTACCCCAGTCGTGTCGCAAATACTTGTCGCAGTGGTCCAGATTGCGACTGGTGGGCGGAGTTCTGTTCCGCGTGTACAGAAGAAGGCCTGGCGATTCTGATCAGCTACAGGTAGTGCTGCCCAAGAGTCTGATCTCAGGGGCGCTGACTTCTCTGCACGCCGGACCCACGGGAGGTCATTTCGCTAGTGATAAGTTGTCAGCTCAAGCTAGGTTAAGGTTCTGGTGGCCCGGCATGGCTGTAGATATAGAAAAGTTCTGTAAGTCGTGTCACCGCTGCGGCGAGCGGAACAAGCCGGTTCCCGCCCCGCGAGCGTCCCTGGGCCAGCTGCCAGCCTCATCGCCCATGGAGGTAGTAGCGCTCGACATTTTGTCTGGCCTGCCAGTGACGTCGCAGGGGCACAGACACTTGCTCGTAGTTATCGATCATTTTTCGCGATTTGTAGAGTGTATTCCGTTGAAGACACAAGAGGCGACTGAGGTAGCTCAGGCGTTTGTCAGAGAGTTTGTGTCTCGATATGGGGTGCCAAAGACGATCCATTCGGATTTGGGTGGCTGCTTCACCGGGGAAGTTATGAAGCTCACGTGCCAGTTACTGGGGATAGAGCAGTCACATACCACGGCATTCCATCCGATGGGTAATTCAATCTGTGAAAGAATCAATCGTACTGTGCTTGGTATGCTGTCTAAATTCCTTGAGGATCACGAGCACTCAGACTGGGACATCCACCTGCCCCTTTTGATGCTCGGGCTCCGCAGTCAGGTGCACCGCTCCCTCGGCGTGTCACCGTACTGCGTACTTTTTGGCAGGGAGCCAAGGCTGCCCGCCGATGCCGAGTACGCCGGTCCTACTCGGTGCAGGACCCGACCCATCACGGAGTATCTAGAGAGGCTGCAGACCAATCTGCGTGCTCTGCACAAAGTAGCACTAGAGAACTCGAACAGAAGTCATCAGAAGAATAAGGAGATTTATGATAGAAAGCTAAATGAGAACAGTTACCTACCTGGAGACAAAGTGTATCTGCATAAGGGAATCGTTCCGCGCGGTCAGTATTATAAGTTTTTGCGTCCTTGGAAGAGAGCAGTAGTAGTAGATCAGGTCGGTCCTCTGAACTATAGGATCAGACTAGAAGGAGCTAGGTCTACGCTCATCGTACACCACAACAGGTTGAAGCCTCGAGTGGATACCGGAGAAGGTGAGTCACCGGTGACCGCACCGACAGCGTCCGTCTCACGGGCGGACCCCGCCGCGAGACCACAGCCGGCTGTCGGGACAGCAGCAGGCGTGACCTTTCCGACAGGCCGAAGGAGGATGGATGGTGTCAGTGACAATCAGAGGGTAAGTGGCGCGCAGTGTGAAGGTAGGCCTAGTTGCCAACCAGCTGACGCCGCTAGTCTTGACGACTCAGGACCGCCGGCCCTGTCCCTGCTGAATCCGTTCGCCATATCTTTCGCCCCGCAGACACCCCCAGTTCAGACAGAGACAGCGCGTGAGACACGTGAGACGCCAGAGGGAGTCGCAGAACCGATAGCAGGTTCAGCTCCGACTGGAGCAGCAGAGGTGCCGCCCGACGTGGCGAACACTCAGGTTACCGCAGATATGCGCAGTCCCGAATTGCGTAGGTCAACACGAGTAGTCATTCCTCCCGACAGGTATTCGCCGTGATTTTCCGTTGTGGGTACCTATCACACAGAGCTGCTGTGTGCTGCTGTCGTTTTTAATGTTTAATACTGGGTGAAAGGCAATGACATTGGGCGATAACTTGACTTGAGATTCCTATCGTAGTAAGAACAGCTGCAAGCGAGCCTTAGTGTTACCTCTGTACAATGGGCACCTAGGTAGTTCTCTAGCGAATGGAGAAGCGCACGAGCTGAGCTGCAATACGGAGTTATTCAGTTGAGACCGAACATGTTTAGCCGTCCAGTAAAAAAAAAAAAAAAAGTTCCTTTTTCGTAGGTCGATGCGTTGTATTGTATGTGTAAATAATCGAGAAGTTTCTTCGCGTTAGGGAGGAAGGGTGTAAGCGGATTTCCGCTTACATGTTATGCGAGCGGATACTGGGCCTACCAGAAGTGAAAGTCGCAACTCTAAATTCGTCCTGCGCTGCAATAATGTCCTTGGTTTGTTGTCGCGTGTTTAGTTCTATTTAGTTATGATACTGATTTGTAATGACTATTTTATTATTTAATATTGTTCGGTACCAATGTTTCTTTAGTTATGTGTCATATTTCTTATCCGAAGAGTTTTAGACTTCCTGTAATGATTTTGTCCAATGATGTAGTTGCACGCCACGCGAGAGCCAATCAGGTAATCGCTTATTCTGACCAATGAGAGAGCAGCCGAATTTCCGTTGAGCCCCCGTCGCGTCCAGCGCGGGCATTCGGTGCGCCGCGACATGGCGAGGATCGAGATGTGATTGGATTGCGCCTGCTTGAACGGTGGGTTTCAACTTTCGTGATAACTACTGTTTATTTTATTTCACATTCTCTAATAACGGGTTTTGATATTTCGTGCCGGCTTTGTATGTGTCGGGATTGTGACAGTTGTTTGTCTTTTCTTTCTAGGGCGTTTCTGTTTGTTTGTTTGTCTGCCGGATACACGCTTGTCGGCTCCGAGTTCGGCGTTTGCCTCTGACGTCAGCGGCCGGGGCTAGACACTTACACTTTAAACGCTCTTTCGCTTACGTGCCATCAGATTCGACCTCAGGCTTAATCTGATGGTTTAGCTCTGGAGGCCTTTGGTTTAGCCTCCAGAGGGCAAAAATTCTAAAAATAGCCGTTTTCACACAAAAAAAAAGTTTTTTTTTTTGGGGGGGGGGATAATTATACCTTTTGACTCAAGAGCGCCACGACATTACTTTTGCCAGCATCGTGTTCCTCTCGTCGAGACGCTTCGAACGAACTATAAGTTGACCTTGAAAGGTCATTTTGAAAAATTTGACCTCAGGTCAAAGTCATGACCAGACTGGAAAGGGTCATATTGCATACCGGTCGATCCGTACCATCGAGCTGAACACATCTGACGTGTTTCCACCGCTCTAGCACGTCTCTATCAAAAATTATAGTAAAAAAACTGCTGGTGACCTTTCAAGACCTGAGACGACCTCAGGGGTACACAGAGGGGTCACAGGTGCAATTTTCCGATTCAGTGTGTCATGTTTACTTATGAACCGATGTTTAACCCTCGCCCGCACATGCCATTTTCCCATCCTAGAACGCACATGGGGGGGTGGTTGCCACCCCCCCCCCGCGCCATTTCGTTCCTGTTGGAGATAGAGCTTAGCGGTAAAGACCAAAAAGATTCTTTGGGAAAAGACGAATCCAATGATACCCAGTTTTACCTTCTCAGGTCAGTCATTGACCTTCCAGGTCAGGTCAAACTAAAAAATGTTGCTGTTTTAGGTCACCGTTGGATATCAAGCGCGCTGCTTGTCATATACCGATGACGATGCCGTTTTCTGGTGCCAAGCCAGCTAGAACCTCTTTGTCACACTACCCGACCAGGTTTTTGCTGCTGAGGTCATCTCAGGTCAAGTTAGGTCAAGGTCAATAATATGTGTTTGTATGTCTGTGTGTGTCTGTGTGTATACTGATGTGTGCACCGATTGTTTATGTGTCCATATTACATGAAATCATGATCTGAGAAGCTTTTACCAAAAATGTAGTCAAAAAATTTCAAAAAAAGTAAATTCAGCTTGCCTAAAACGCAATTATCTTAGATGACCTAGGTTGACCTTGACCCTGACCTTGACCTCTGTACATCGTCGAACAACATGTTTCATGATAGGTGGGAGGTAGGATTGGCATAAAAGGCCGAAATCAAGGTGTTAAAAGCTCACAAGGCCCATAGCCAACGCAAGATGTTGAGAATTGGCCATTTGGGTCATGACATGACCTGAAAAACAAGGTCATATCTCCGAAACCAAAAACCACAGAAACTTAAAATTTTCAGTGGACATCAAGAAAGGATAGAGGAGCAGCTATACGAAAAATCAGACTTCTAGCTCTAAAAATGTTGAGTGCAGAGCAGAAAGACTACCTGGGGGGTGGCAACCACCCCCCCCCCCCCATGTGCGGGCGAGGGTTAAGAAGGTTTAGAACGATTCGTCCAAAAGAGGCGCATTTCAATTTTCTCCCATTGACTTAAAATGCAGAGGTCGCAAGATTGACCTGACCTTAGGTCACAAATATCAAAAATCCAAGATAAACATGATATACATACTGTTACTCTTATCAAACGCTGAAAGTTTCAAAGTGTTCGTTCAATCGGTGTAGCTACAGCGAGCCTTTGAACGTTTTATGAGGTACCTAATGTCACTTGACATGACCATGAGCTCACCTTGAATGACCGGGGTCTGAACTTTTTACAACATGTGGGAAAAAGATGTATAAACAGGTTTACCAAAAAAGGTGGTGCTACGCGCCGTCGTTTTTTAGATATTCGCGAAAAACCACAACGGGGGTGTTCAAACACCCCCTCCCAAGCAGGGTGCGGGTTAAGGTGAAGATTAGCTATCTGAAGATAACATTCAACAACGGCACAATGCGAAGTGCCTCTTGTCAACAATCATGCTGTTAGAGAAACCGTTCCGAGAATCTTATCAGTTGTTACGAGCTCGCTGCAAAGATTATTAGGCAAGTCAGCATGAACACTTCAAGAGCTTGTCAGGTGGATATCAGCTGAGCCTTGCCTCGGTGAGATTTTCCACGACGGCCTCCACCATGGGCGCCACCATGGCTGTGGTGGCCGTGTTGGACATCCACATGGAGAAGAACATGGTGATGCCCATGAAGCCCATCATCAGCCTGTCAGGGAGCAGAAAACCCATCAGCTGGTCTGAACATTAGCATGCTGGAGTTATGATTCAAGATGGCACCAAATTAGGTAGTTTGGTGTCAAAGAAACAGTTAATCTTTCTCACTCTCACCACTTGACACTCTACCTGACTGTGAGTGCCGCTCGCTCTCACCATTTGACGCTCGATCCGACGGTGAATCCCGTTCGCTCTCACCATTTGACGCTCGATCCGACGGTGAGCACTACACGGAGGGCGGCGCGCGTGTGGAAGTTGCTCTTCTCCACGGCCACGGCCACCATCAGGCCGGCCATGGAGAGCAGGTTGGTGCTGGTCATGTACTGCTGGCTGGCCGTGCTCGTGTCGAGCACGCCGAACAGCGGGAACAGCACCGTCGGCAGCAGCGCCGTGGCCGCCACCGGCAGCGCCTCCGTCATCCAGTAGCTGGCGATGATGAGGACGCCGTAGCCGCACCAGGCCTCCTGACAGGCGGAGCGAGGGGCGAGGGGGAGGGAGGAACGGCTCAAACGCCGATTTGGGGTAAAAGTCGTCATATTTACAGGGCTGGCTGGCGGCCGTTTCACGTCCATGAGAGTTTGTTAATAACTTGGACTTTTCCGACCGGTTGCAGTAAGTTTAAGTCTATATTAATCAATTTTCCGCTACGAATTGCAACTGTTGGTGTGCAATTTACATTCAATTCAAAATAGCGTAACACCTCCTTATTTTTAGTAACCCTTCTGATAACATCAGTTTTGTTCTGATGACCCTTCTAGTTCGCCTTTGTACCATTCTAATGGTCCGCCAGACTGACCATTGTATTTATTCTGAAGATCTGTCGGACTGACCTTCGTATTGGAGACGAGCGGCAGGGGACAGAGCAGCAGTGGCACCAGCACCACGACCCAGGAGCGCCAGAACGGCAGGATGTCGTCCCGCAGAGTGAGCCGGCAGCAGGCCATAGTGGGGATCTTTTGTCAGCGGAGCGGGGGCCCAGAGACTGGAGACGACGGCCGCGGACAGCGCGAGTCCAGCAGCGCGAACTCCAGGCAGGTGCGACCTGGATGAGTGAGAAACATTGGCAGTGTTCATATGTGTGGTAATAAAGAGCGGAAATATGTGGGGCTTCTTTCATGACTCGAATTGCGTAATTGCATTCTTTCATACTAAGACCTCTATATAAACATATACTTTGAATATGTCTTAAAAACCCCATGTTTTCTGGCATGCACGATTTTGGTGTGTCTTGTACTTTTGCTGGGTGGCAAAAAAAAAAACGATCAGCTTTGGGAAATCATGCCTGACGACTACCTAACTAGCATCTGTGGCTCCAGCTCACTACCTGCGTGTACCAGGCGCAGTCTAATCAATATCACCTGACGTCACGATCACGTCACGTGACGTCACCAGCCGACGAATGGTCAGGTGCTGGTCAACGTGTATCCGTTCGGCCTGCCATGCTGTCCGGTTGCATCGTACCTTGTCTAACTTGAGAAAGTTTCCACATAGATTCAGTATACCGGCAGCGCAAGCAGGCTTTTGTCTAACCTATTCGTGACCGCAAGTAGACATAGTATGTGTAATTGGTTGCGTACACCTATGACCGTAAGTGTGTTAACCCGCGCCCCGTTGGGCTCTGCCGAGCAACGCGCCCCGTTGGGGGGGGGGCCATTTTGGCCCCCCCTAAGATCTCGAGAACCACGCAACTTAGCGACAAGCGGCAAACGGTGTTGGATAGCCCTATCAGGGAACTACCTTGTGACCCAATTTTATTGACCTAGGTCAAACCGATTACGTCACAGGTCAGGTCAAAGGTCCAATTTTCACCGTTTATAGGCATTTCAAGAAATGCGTTGTAAAATCGAGTAAAATGCATTTCATTGAAAATCATCGATGGGGAAATGTTCTTCAAACACATATTTTGCTATTTGAGGTCACTGATACCAGGTCAGGTCACAGAGGTCAGGTCACTGGGGGGTCACAATATGAAAGTGTCGTGTGATACATGTTTTATGGTCCATTTCACATGACAAATGCGATTATGTGGGTCAGGCAGCCTTTGGGGCCAGCCTAGGTCACGTTTTGGTCAAGGTCAGGTCAAGGTCAGGTCAAGGTCAGGTCAAATTAGGTCAAATTTCAAAGTTGATATTTTTGCATTAAATGGGTATCGAATCGATGCAGCTCGTCACGGGGAGTTCAATGGTGGTCTTTGTTTTGCCGTACGTGGTCTAGAATCGCTAAAAATTGAGTTCAAAAATTTGACGTCATCATTTTTGAACAGTTTTTTTGCTATAACTTGGCCAAAAAACGAGATATCGATCTGAAATTTGGTATGTATATAGAAGAGCGCAGGGACTATCACATATATTCCGGTTTTTTCGAAATTCGGAAAAATTTTGGATTGTTTTTTAGTTTTTCTAAAAAAATCAATTTTTTGAATTTTTGGGGATCAAAAACCCAAAATTTTGAAAATCCGAGATAGCAGTTTTGTAGCGCCGCTTTTTGTCTACTAGACCATATAAAGAACTTTAAAATTGCTTGATAACTGTAGATTTGGTGAGCGTTTCAAGATTGCATGTTTTTTGCTCATTTTTGCTCGAACATGACCTCAGTTTGACCTCAATAACTCCTGACCTAAGGTGACCTAAGACTTGAAATTTTGTGTGAAGGTGTCAAATTGATGCCCGGGAAGGTACTGAAAATTTGGCGGCGCTGCGCGCCGCCGTTTTCTTGCTATTCAGGAAAAACCACAGGGGGGGGCCAAAATGGCCCCCCCCCCCAACGGGGCGAGGGTTAAGCTGAACCAAAAGGTATGTGGAATAACGTTTAGTTCGGCATATCGAAGGTTCGAATCCCATAGCTGGCATGACCATAACGGGAACAATGTGAGGAGGCAATTAAACGGCAATCCCTGGGGCCTGGCATACACTCAGCTCTCAAGCTCGAAAAATGCAACAAATTTGCTACAAAATAAAAATCAGCATGTATTGACGAGGACAAAATAAATACGACATGGGCTGAGGCGTTCGCAGTCATCGACAGCCATCAGGCACAGCACAGGACATAAGTCGAGGGCCGACACGGCGCGTCTGTCCCTCTCCCATTTAGAGAGGGAGAGCAGCCCGGTCGGCGGCAGGCGGCGCCGGCGGCCGTCTAGTTGTACGGCTGCTGCTTGCCGGCCGGACGGTATGCCGGCTGGCTGGCAGACGCCGCCGGGTAGCGCGCCTCACCCTCGTACGTCACCTCGGCCACGTAGCCGCCGTCGCCGCTGACGCTGTAGGTGACGCGCTGCACGCGGCCGTCCGGCAGCGCCACGTAGTAGCTGCCCTGCGTGTTGGCTCCGTCGCGCGACTCGCTCTGTCCAAAGTCGACGGCGTAGTTGGAGTCCTGCACCTTGTAGTCGTAGGCGTACTTGGCCGGAGCATCTGAGTACTGCTGCTGGGCGTACTTCTGGGGAGCCGCCAGGGCGACCGCCACCAGAGCAGAGATGAGCAGGACCTGCAGGAAATGAAGACGGGGGTGGTCAGGTCCAATTAAAAAAGTTTTGCCCTAAAACTGTTTTTTAGAAGTAACTGTGAAAAAACATGCCCGCCAGTTGAACTTCTTTGAATGCCACCTTATCGGCTTCAGAGTTTCCGATACATGAAATACACAGGCATACTCATGGGCGTAGGAACCTCACGAAAAGTGGGGGGGCCAGCGAAACTTCAATGTCACTTTGTGGGAGCCCCAATACCCCTATGAAGAAATTCTTTGCAGTTTTGTGCTCATCTCACCTTGCTGAATCATTTCCTGCTCTTAGTTTTGTATTTAAATAAAAAATAAAGATTTTACTTTAAAAAATGGCTAAAAAGTGGGGGGCCATGGCCCCCCCGGCCCCCCCTGTTCCTACGCCTATGGGCATACTAGACTTACATATTATTTATTTCAAAACACATCCTGCGGTATGGTTATTGGTTAGTTACTTATTCAATACATTTATTGGCCTGTAATTGCGCAATGTGCGCATAGCCTATATTACAACTTATGAGTCAATCATTAGGAACTTTATCAATGAAACACCTCGCGCAAATAAACATTAGTTCCATTTGAATGATGCAAAGCACTGAACAACAAACATCAAACGATTTTCCATCATACCTATCATTCTATATCATACAACTTTCAAGCGCTCACCTTCATGTTTCTGGTTAGGGTGATTTGTTGCGACGTAAGCAGCTGTTGCCACTGTGAGAGACTGGTGTCGGTAGCAACACCCACACGACATTTATACGTCCGACAGATCCCACGGTGGACTGGGTTTACAGACACGGGTGACCCAATCCGCCCACCTCGGGCCTGCAGTAGCGGAGCCGACCTTGACATTGGTCTCAAAGGGAACTGGACACGCCAACTGGTCGGATATGCAGCCGCCACACCCGGCCCGAGAGCAGTCAGTCATGCTCTTGGTGTTTGCTTTGGTAGCTACAGTCGTCCCAAGGAAGTACTTCGCTTTTGACACTCACTGAAAAAACAAAAAATTCCCATGGGGAATTCACGGGGCGTTTGTTTGGTGTCAACACCCCAAAAACGCCTTTAAGTGCGTAAACGAGATCATTGAACACCCCGAAATCACCTCTAAAACTCCAGTGAAGTGTTCCCAAAGTGTAACTGAAGGAAACAAAAAATTCCCATTGGGAATTCACGGGGTGTTTGTTTGGAGTCAACACCCCAAACACGCTTTTAAGTGTGTCAACGAGATAATTGAACACCCCAAAACACCTCTAAGACTCTGGTGAGGTGTTCCCGAAGTGCATCATGATGCACTTCGGGAACACCTCACCAGAGTCTTAGAGGTGTTTTGGGGTGTTCAATTATCTCGTTGACACACTTAAAAGCGTGTTTGGGGTGTTGACTCCAAACAAACACCCCGTGAATTCCCAATTGGAATTTTTTGGAGAAAAACAAAAGATTCCCATTGGGAGTTCCCGGGGTGTTTGTTTGGTGTCAACACCTATATAGGTGTAAATCGCTTGGTAACACCCATGAAGGGTGTCAAAAGATAATGGTAAAACACTTGTGGTGAACATCTGCAGTGTCAGACACCCCTGAAACACCTCAAATAGTGTACGTTCTGCCGATACCGACACCTTAAGAGTTCCCCAGGATAATGTATCGAGGATATTTGGGGTGTTAGACTCCCCATGGATATTCCGGCTCGATGAATGACACCTATGTAACTTATCCGCAGTATCCACAAAATTTACGGGTATCTGGAAGGTGCATGGAAAGATTCCGAAACAAAATCTATATTTTTTACAGTGCGCATGGTGTTTCGGGGATGACTATCACCGTTCGTATTCTCTTGGTACTTCATGTAGTTATAAATGTTATTGTTTAGCTGGGACAGAGACATTCTAGCATAAAAATATTCAAAACACCAGCTTCGTTTATTAGTTACGGGAGCTTTCGAAAGACGTCCGTCTTTCTTCGTCAGCCTGTCTTTGCAGTGTCAGACACCCTTGAAATTCCCTTGGGTGCAGTTGGGTAGATGGCGCTGCTGTGCTGTTGGTGTACAGAGTTTGCATTTATATTCTAATGGATTTGCTTCAACTACATCAAATAAGCAAATCCACGATAATAAATAAATAAATTCATATACAATACTTCAAAGAAAACGCGTCGGGAAAATATTGGGAACATAATGCAGCCCTAGTAGCCCATGTTCAACCGTTGGCTTCCATGCGGCCGGCCGCCATACTAGTTTGAAACGTGCGCGACTGCGGGCGGAGGCGCTGGTGGGATTACGGTGTGTTGGGAGTATAAGTGTGTGCAAGTGAGTTAGAAGTGATCGTGAGTGGTGTCTTGGTACTCGAAGAGCTCCAGTTTTAGCAAAGGTGAGCTATTCTTGGCTAGCAATGGCACTGCTGCGGATTCCGAAAGACATGGTACTGGCCGCTGGGGGGGGGGGGGGGGATGGCGGCATACTCCCGATAGGGGTTCTTTAATATCCGAAAAATATATCCTCAGATTTTTTTCTCTTGTGTTGGTGTGCAATTTAACACGCACCCTGCTTGGGTATTTATCCGAATTCGTAACCCCACTGGAGAGGGGGAGGGGGTTGGATTCTGCTTATTTCTATTATGCTCCGCGTATCCGTGCTGCTAGACTGATTTGCGATGCAATGTGGTGGCATTTGTTCCCTGCAACCTACATTCTGTGTGTAATTTCATAACGCTGTATCATATAGGTATGCATACAACTTATTGATTCCCCCATTGGGTACAGGGTGTCAGGTACAAATGTATCACTGGTAGTTTAAATGAATTGTTGGTAATAACAAGGTTGAATAACACCAATGATGAAAGTGGGTGTTCAGTTTATTACACATGTGAGCGTCATTCCCTGCAATGTCAGTGTTTGTTATCAATTTTACACCGTTACGAGTGTTACTAGGGTGTCTTAACAGTGTTGAAGTACACCCTTAATGGACGCCTGAAGGATGAGCTTAAATTCCAAAGGGCGTTAAAAACAACGTAACCCGAAGCTGATATTAAGGGAGCCTTAGATTAGGTCAAAGGTCAGGTCACCAAAGTTCATCGAAGGACAAATTTTGCCTCTTACGCCACTTGTTGACGAATCGGCGAATAACTTGTGAACGAATAGAGCTACAGCGCCGCCGAAAAGTACACCCAGTAGCTCTTTCAACGTTTTTTTTTGTGGGTGTGAAATGCGTCCTCAGATTTGATCTAAGATCAACTAATTGCCCTACAGAGGAGAAAACCTATGAAATAAACGGTTTTACAGAAATTGTTTTCTGCAGCAATTCATTTGATTCAAAACCGACACGACATTTAATGTTCCGGCATCGTGTTCCTCGATTTGAGACGCGTCTAATTAAAAAATAATATGAACGTCAAATGTGATTTTGAAAATCTGACCAAGGGTTATGGTGATGACCCGACCAGAAAGGTCATGTTACAAATTAGTCGATTAGTATTGTCGAGCTGAACACATCTTATGTGTTTTCATCGCTCTAGCTCTATAAAAAGTTACTGTAAAAAAAACTGAATAGTGGATAGTGGATACATGTCATGACCTGATAGCACGTCTTGGGTATAAATAGAGTCACGGGTGCAATTTTCCCATTCAGTGTGTAATGTTTCTCTGTTATTCAATGTTTGGGGGCGTTAAGTATGACTTTCGTCCAAAAGAACACATTTCAATTTGTTCCCGTTGACTTATGCATAATGTTTGCATTCTTGACCTTACAGGTTACAGATATCAAGCTTCAGAGATACGTATTTATTCATGCTGTTAATCTTATCAATCGCCTAAAATTTGAAAGTGATCACTCAGATAGTGTAGCATTGGCGAACAAACTCTTAATTTTCTGGGATGAGGTCACTTGATGTGGCCTGGTGACCTGACCTTGAGCGACCTGGGTATGAATTTTAACATGTGCAAAAATCTTGGACAAAAGTGGGCAGGGCGCCGCCGTTTTTTTAAGATCTGCGAAATACCGCAGGAGGGGGAGTGGTGTTCATGTTCAAACACCTCAAGCCCGCCGCGGAGTCATCCTGTACTTGTTTCTGTAGTCTGTACGTGTTTCTATTTCTAAGTGTCGTCCTTTCGTGTTTCTCCAGAATATGTCTCCAAAAGCCAAGAACATAAACATTTTCATGGAGCAAACGGTCTTCGAAGTGGAGCTCAGTTGCCATGTACCCACTCAAGTGCGCTCCGTTTTCAAAGAGCTGAAGCAAAGGGCAAAGAGATAGAAGGGCTCAGAGATCAAGCTTCGGGCCGCGCTGAAGTGAACAGAGCTGTAAAAGGTGTGTGTGGCGAGGGAGGGGGGGGGGGGGGGGGTAGGCACGACAGGCGATTATGAACTGCGAAGTGTGTGAATAGGGCTAGAGAGAGCTAGCGTCCTACGGCGACCTCGGTGAACACTGAACTGATACGGACTTAAGAGGGAGGAGGGGGGCTGATATGTAGTAGACATGTGCATGGATCCGAGTGATTGATCCATGATCTCAGTGGATCTTGAAGCAAACGACAAGCTTGGATCTATAATCCCATTGTATCCCACGTAGAAAATGTATCCTGAATCTCTGAATCTATGATCTCATTGCATCTTATAACAAACCAAAATCAGGATCTGAGATCCGATTGAATCCCACCACATGCAACCTAATGAAACCATGTTTCCATGCGACTTCATGGCAAATAAGTGCCATAAATAAAATTATGAATTGTGATGTGTGACCACATGATATCTCTGAAATAGAACCACTGCGAATTGCTACAAGTGATCCTAGAATATGTCTATGTTGACAAAAAGTGAACACGGATCTATGATCTCACCAGATCTCTAGGCAAACAGGTTTGGATCTAAGACCCCAATTGATGATTTCTCGACAAATTTGAGAGAGGGATCTATTATCTATGATCCCTTTAAATTCCAGGTCAAGGTACGTGGGATCAGATCCCAGATACATTTTTTTCGGATCCGTGCACATGTGTGGCTTAGGCTCTTCGTAAACTCAGCGTTAGCGGCAGGATTCAGTGATTTGCGAAGTGTGAGGGGAGGGAAGGATCCCAGAGAGCTTGAGAGAATATTGCTGCGAACTGGGTAGGAGGACAGGGACCTGGGAGAGATCCAAGAGAGCATGTTTTTGTTTTATTGGCGATTGCTATCATTCAAGACAAATCGTTCTTGAGCTTACGGCAGACTGCAGTGCCAACTGTGAAGTGTGAGGGAGGAGGGACTTAACCCTCGCCCGGCCAGGGCCTTTTTCATAACGCGGACGGCCAGGGCCAGGGGTTGGTGCGAACCCCTGGTGATTAACTCCTATGGCACTTGGGAATACCAAATTCACAGAGTAGGTGGAACCATATGGACATCTCAGCCCCGTTAAAATTTGGCTACTCCAGATCAATTTTTAGTGCGTATGGGTGTATAAAATAAATGAAAAAATCGCTAAAACACAACAAATTTTTCGCTTATACGAGTAACTTGAATCTAGTAAAGCTAGAGCAAAAATAAAAGCACCAGTGAACTCAGCACGTCAATGCACATAGAGTGATTTACTATTACACCAGTTGAGTGGCCTTTTAAAGTTCACCCAAAATATATAAGTTCATAAAGTCAATATATACGAGTAAGTTCATAAGTTCACAGGCTTACTAAAATGCGTCAGTATAACATATCTTTCGAGGCGGCTGTTCGAAAGAAACACAATGGCACCATTTTCAAGCTCTGGGTACACCGTCTATCAAGTTATTAGCAAAAACGTAGTTTGACCCCATTTGACCTCAATTGACCCTATCTAGCGTTCTTGCAGCAAACAAACACGTCATGCAATGTATAAACTGAGGTAAAACAACACAAAAACGTTTAAATGGAACGGATTTCTCTAATATTTTTACAATTCAAATAATTCATAAAATTTCCTTAATAACTCGTCATGACCTGGCTCTAGAATTTGGATGATCTCAGGTTAAGACAATTTCAAAAACGAGGATACATGTTATGGTACTCGGTGAGCTTAGCATACCCTGCAACTTTGAATGAAATCAATGGAAAACTCAGGCTTCATAGAAAATATATAGTGTAGTTTCATGGCTATTTTGACAATATAACGTTTTTTTTTTTGCGACCTGGTGACCTGACCTGAAATTATTGAATTGGAACCTTAATTTTCAGGGAATATGCCAAAAGGATGTTCCATAAAGTATGCCAAACCTGGTGACGTATAGCACTGCCATTTTTCTTAGGGTGTTGCATCAACCCCTTGGCCGGGCGAGGGTTAAATAGCTGAAGAGATAAAGTACTGATGTGCAGTCGGAGGAAAGTGGAGAGGTGGTTGGATAGAGCCTAGAGAATGCTTTGTGTTCATAATGACCACCGTTCTTACTCAAGATTGTTTGTTCTTAAATATACGTTATCAAACGCGGAGCATTCTTTTTTGGGCAGCTTGGACCGCTTCCCATAAACGACAAGTTACCATCAAGCTAAGTGCGTTACCGGTGGATATGTTCCAGTACAATTTCAAGCACCCCTTTCGTGATTTTTTTTTCTTTGATATATTCCTAACGGATTTGCGTGTTATCGCCAAATGTCATTCAAACCGATCGAATCGTCGTTCTGATCCATCAACCCTCTGAGAAGATAACGCCGGAAATGCAGTGATCATTTAGCCGAAACGCTTAGCTGTGTGACGGGCTACGCTAACATATGCGATCCATAAGGAAACTTCTAAAGTATAATTTAAACGGAGTGTTTTCAATGAGCCATTGATCAAAAAACGTCGCAAACCTGATGCGTGTTCGGGACACCCTTGTCCTCCACAGGTGTTACGTTAAGGGTATTTCCGACCAAACTGTCTGAAATGCCCTTATTGAAATGCTATGCAATGCCCGTTCCGCTCTGCAATGCCCGTTGGGTGAATTGATGTCAGCACTCTTACACTCCACAGGTGTTACTAAAGGGCATTTTCGGCCAAACTGTCCGCTCTGCAATCCCCGTTGGGTGTTCAGTGGGTGTCAACAATAAAGGTACTGTTGACACCCACTGAACACCCAACGGGGATTTCTGAGCGGACAGTTTGGCCGGAAATACCCCAGTAACACCTGTGGGGTGTATGGGGTGTTGACACCCATTAAACACCCAACGGGAATTTCATAGCGGACAGTTTGGCCGGAAATACCCCAGTAATACCTGTGGGGTGTATGGGGTGTTGACACCCATTAAACACCCAACGGGAATTTCATAGCGGACAGTTTGGCCGGAAATACCCCATTAATACCTGTGGGGTGTATGGGGTGTTGACACCCACTGAACACCCCACGGGAATTCTAGAGGGATTTAAGACAGGATTCGTGGGTATCTTGTCGAAGTGTCTATTGACCAAAACACCCGAACAACACCAATAAGGTGTAATCGACACTTGATAAACACCCATGGGGTGTACAACAGCCTGACACCATTAAAGGTGTTCGAGAAAGGTGTTCTACAGGGGTTTCAGGGCGGACACTTTGGCCGGGAGTGTCTTAAGGGTGTTTTTTGTTTTCTCAGTGCTGGATTTTCACTGGACACAACAGTTTTCAATCGCACCACAAAGCTTTCGTAAGACCTGTACTTATCTGAAACTCATAAAGCTCTGGGTATTTGCCAGTTTTTCACATCGATTAAAGTTTTTTTTTTACTTTCTCATTACGCAACTCTACTTTGGTACATAGCTTGATTCAGCAATTACCCATTCCGACCGAGCCTGACCTCAGAACCTATAGGGGAGGTTGGGGTAATTTGGCCGGTGGTCTAAATTGGCCGCCCCCACCTGTACAAAATCTGATAAAAGTGAATGAAATAACTCTAGTCTCTATTCATTTGTCAAGGTTAGAACTAATTCGAGGACAAATGTCAAAACTTCCATCCTCATAATTTTCTTCAAAATAACTAAAACGTGAATTTCATTAGAAAATAACAACTTTTACTTCCGCTTAAAAAGTTGTAGGTAGGGGAGAACGGGGTGAGTTGTATCATGTCCAAGTTGTATCAGAGCGAATTGTGCCAAACTTATCCAATAGATAGCGCTCGTGACACGACCAGCCGACGAGGTTTTCCGGGCGCCATCTTTCCCTGTTCTGTCGTGTGGCTGGGTGGACGCGTCTCGAGGTGAGAGCCGATTTTATGTTTTTTTAATGTCATTCTAAAAAAAATAAGTTGCAAGAAAATGTGTGTTTTGGGCATTTAGATGTGCACGAATTTGAAAGATCTCCGTAGCGGTGGTGAGGGTAGGTTCTAAGGCTGCGTGAGTGAAAATGGATTTCTCCAGGTGTCCGCTGTTTTTGAGCACGAGGATGTTTTTTTCCCAGATGGCGGTGAGGTACATGCTGTATCAGAGCTGGGTGGTGTATGTTGTAACATGTATGTATACATATGTATGTATGTATGTATGGGTATGTTGCTTTTGATCGCGAAAGCTAAGCCCTGGCTCGCGTTTGTAGGTAGCTAGTCAATACTCGTTCCATTTCGGCACAATGTGTTGGCTTCTTTGCTCTTAACCCTCGCCGGACCTATTGGTTTTCTACATACGCGCCGGCCGAGGGGTGGGGAGGCGGGTACGACCCCCCTCGCCGTTTCGCCCCTGGTAGAGCTAGCGCGTCGCGGAAAAAACGAGCGTGTGCGCCGTTACGAGACGCAGAGATTGGTACCCGATTTTAAGGTCCTAGGTCAACCGGTGACCTCTGAGGTCAGGTCAAGTGCCCCAAGGTACGGTTCAGTTTTTGGTGAATAACTTCGCAAAAAACGACCGCAGAGCCGCGATTTTGGCAGCATCGTGTTCGCCTCGCTCAGGCGCGTCGAATGATATACTTTTTGTTCGGGTCAGGTCAACTTGGGGTGTTGACCTCAGGTCAAGGTCAGGTCAGCACCCCCAGGTCACGAAGTTGGTCGAAAGAGGTCATGTCGCATATCATTCGATTCGGCAGGTCTTCCTGAGTCCATTGGTGACTTTCTAGACTCGCTAGCTCAATTTGATCGGGAGTTATTGACGAAAAACTAATATGACCTTGATGACGTCATAAATGACGTCACGCAAGGTCAACATTGCAAAAGTGATGCATCTGACCTTGCAAGGAGTGCATCAAATCACGATTCTGTGTGCTTGAGATAGTTGGAGATCGTTCCCGGCGCCAGAATAGCAGTTTTCATTTTTCCCCATTGACTTATAATGGTGAGGTCACGAAAATGACCTGACCTCATATGACCTTTAGGAAAAATCCGAGATATACAAGTTGTGAGACTCATAATGGATACTAGATCCTGCAAGTTTCATTTCCCTGTGACATCTCCTCTGGCAGTGAGGGCGTTGCGAAGTTGCGACATCTGAAGACCGTGCAGAGGTTCACTTATGACGTCATAGGTCAGTGACCTGACCTGACCCAAAAATGCGGTTGGTGTCAAAAGATGCGGCTTGGATCAAAGGTCAGGTATGCTAAGCTTCAGCTCTCTATCGCCAGCGTGTTCGGAGCTACCGCGAAAAAACCCTATGAGGGGGCGGCACCCGCCCCCCCCCCCTCGGCCGGCGAGGGTTAACGGGCCACTTTTGCGTCTAGTCTGTTGATGTTTCGTTCGTTTCGATGTTTCGTTCGGATTGCATTGACCTAAGTTTGGTCTCCTAAAAGTGAAGCCTTTGAGCATATACATTGTATTAACCCCATTTAATGTTGTTGTTATGTTCAAAACCAGTAGCAAGCACACTCCCTGAAACGTGAAATACCTAGTGATACAAATTGCCCCACCATGTGATACAACTCACCCAAGCCATGGGGCAAGTTGTATCAAAAACATTGTTCTATTCGGCAGACCGTAGAAGAAAAACTGGTAGAGGTAGCGGAAAAGTTACTTTGCACAAAAAAGCAGAAGAATCAAGAAAGGAGATAGTACCTATGGAAATAATGAGTTTATCACAGATAGTTACGAGGTTATGGGTCTCGGAGTAAAAACTGATACAACCCACCCCACTCTCCCCTATAACATGTAGTTATATTTCGGCTGTAAAAGAATTCCGACATTATACCGCCATTCTGGGGGATGTTCAGCGGTTCCAAGAGCAATTTCATTTATATAGTTCCGTACAGCCATGACGACTTTATAGACAAAAATTTTCAGAATAGCAATATGGTGTTATTTGGCCGGGAATAGCGGGGCAACTTGGCCGGTGCGCTCAGGGTCGTTTTGCTGGGACTGCCGAGTTTTCATGGTCATTTATACCTTATGACATAATTTACGACCAACTTTGACAACCTTGATGCCTTATTTCCTATTGGACAGCTGTAAGGGCATGTGACGTCATCAAAGATAACCAAACGTTTTTTTTTGCTAGTAAATCCTAACAGAAAAAAGATACAGCCGCGCAAATGGTTTTATTGTGTTCAGCTCGTCAAGGCGCATCAAATGATATACATGATGACCTTAGGTCAAGCGTGACCTTGAGGTCAAGCGTGACCTTGAGGTCGTGACGTGACCTTGAGGTCAAGCGACTTGAGGTAGCGTGACCTGAGGTCAACCTTTGACCTTGACCTCTCGAGGTCATCACATATATGTTTCGATGCGGACTGACGAGAGAATTACGATGCTACTTTTAATTTTGACCTAGCTTGATTACTTCAAAAGTTATTCGTAAAAAAACTGTGATCGCATCTAGAGCCGCTATTTTGACTATTTTCGACCCCTGTGACCGCTGAGTCAACCTCCGAAATGCGTCAAATGCGTCGCAGGACACACGTTATTGCTGAATGTGAAGCTGACTCGCCTATAACAAAAAGCCCCGGCCACAAACTAACACCGGCTAAATTGCCCCACACCCCCGGCCAAATAACCCTGCTAGTGAGCAAATTTGCCCGCCTTGCAGACCTTTGCAATACGTCACAATTACAATATAAGTAATTATTCTATCATTTCAAGTTCACTGTCCAGTAAACTAAAATGAATGCGACGCCTGCCAGCGTTGAGAAAATGCAGAAATGTGTCGTCAGTTTTAAGTTACATCGTTTTCTAAAAAAAAAACGGCCAAATTACCCCAACCTCCCCTACACAAAACTATAAAATTTTGACCTAAATATTATAGGGCAAATCTGATTTAATACATTACTTTGCTGAGGAATGGAGGATGCTGGCCGTCATGATGCGCACAATTTCAAGGTCTTAGGTTAATGGGTGATTTCTGAGGTTGGTCAACGACCCAGAAGTTTCGTTTTGGGTTTCAAGACATAAGTTGGTCAAAAATGACTCAAGATAACAATTTTTGTACCGTCCATTACGTTTATGTTACTAAGTCTAGCTCACCCAGGTGAGACGAATTAGACTGTCTGGTTTTCTGGGCAGCGGGGGTGGAGTGAAGATTCATATGGATGTCGACTTAGGGTGTATTTCAGGTCAAGGCCAATCAGATCTGAAGTAGTTCATATCTAAGGTCGTTGTGTTCCGGGCTGCTGAGTCGACGGCTGTGGTGACTCCGACTCGGACTCCGACTACGGCTTAAAAAAGTCAATCTCCGACTCCGAGCAGAACTGCTGCCTCCAGCCGACTCCGACTCCGACTCCGCGGCCCTGACATGTCTAATGATGAGTTTTCGGTGACTCTGACTCTGACTCCAGCTTGGGGTTCCAAAAATGAACTCTAACTTTGACTCCGAATCCCCATGGCCCTGGTTGTGTTGCATACCATTATATTCTGTCAGGGCTGGGGATTCGGAGTCGGAGACGACAGGAATCCGCAGTTCTAGCCGGAGGCGGAGTCAGAGTTGGAGACGCCAAAATCATCCCGACTCCAGCCCGGTAGTGGCAGTTAACACATTTGTTAGATTAGTAAACCAAGAGAACTAAGCTTTTTAGGCATTAGGTGCGCGCTGAGGAGAGCGTGTGTTTGGTTATTTTTTTCTAAATTCCTGATATTGTTGTGTGGCATCCGCATAGGCTCTATGATTTTCATCTTAACCCTCGCCGGCCGAGGGGGGGGGGGGGCGGGTGCCGCCCCCCCCCCATAGGGTTTTTTCGCGATAGCTCCGAACACGCTGGCGATAGAGAGCTGAAACTTGGCATACCTGACCTTTGATCCAAGCCGGATTTTTTGACACCAACCGCATTTTTGGGTCAGGTCAGGTCACTGACCTATGACGTCATAAATGAACCTCTGCACGGTCTTCAGATGTCGCAACTTTGCAACGCCCTCACTGCCAGAGGAGATGTCACAGGGAAATGAAACTTGCAGGATCTAGTATCCATCATGAGTCTCATAACTTGTATATCTCGGATTTTTCCTAAAGGTCATATGAGGTCAGGTCATTTTCGTGACCTCACCATTATAAGTCAATGGGGAAAAATGAAAACTGCTATTCTGGCGCCGGGAACGATCTCCAACTATCTCAAGCACACAGAATCGTGATTTGATGCACTCCTTGCAAGGTTAGATGCGTCACTTTTGCAATGTTGACCTTGCGTGACGTCATTTATGACGTCATCAAGGTCATATTAGTTTTTCGTCAATAACTCTTGATCAAATTGAGCTAGCGAGTCGAGAAAGCCACCAATGGACTCAGGAAGACCTGCCGAATCGAATGATATGCGACATGACCTCTTTCGACCAACTTCGTGACCTGGGGGTGCTGACCTGACCTTGACCTGAGGTCAACACCCCAAGTTGACCTGACCCGGACAAAAAGTATATCATTCGACGCGCCTGAGCGAGGCGAACACGATGCTGCCAAAATCGCGGCTCTGCGACCGTTTTTTGCGAAGTTATTCACCAAAAACTGAACCGTACCCTGGGGCACTTGACCTGACCTCAGAGGTCACTGGTTGACTTAGGACCTTAAAATTGGGCACCAATCTCTGCGTCTCGTAACGGCGCACACGCTCGTTTTTTCCGCGACGCGCTAGCTCCACCAGGGGCGAAACGGCGAGGGGGGGTCGTACCCGCCCCCCCCCCCCCCCCCTCGGCCGGCGCGTATGTAGAAAACCAATAGGTCCGGCGAGGGTTAAAATATAGGTATACAGAGGAATTTTTGTGACTTCCTCCCATAGAGTTGTCACATTTCTCAGCGCTCGAAGTTGATTTTGTGGTATGCAGTTGCTATATAAGATCAGGATGTGGAACAAGTGTCCAAGTGGGCCAAGGCGGCCACTGACCTATCAATGCCTTGACTTTATGGGTGCCTACCGGTCACCGGTCACCTCGAAGGACAGCCCTCAAACCACACTAACCACCGAGACACGGCAGGTGATCCTACGAGTAGACGACAGCTACACAGTAATAGCGCGTGGAACCCTTTGTCAGCGATAGAATGAGATAGTTTGATTAGAACCTTCATAGATGCATCATGTGATAACAATAAAGAGCAACAAAATAAAAAAAAATCAAAATACTGTGTATCTGTGTACTATGTATCTGTGAATATTTTTATTCCTTACATAAATGTGTTACATTATGTTATTGTTATCACTTATCGCACTATGCGATAATGAATAAATTGATGATGATGATGATAAACGTCAATCACGTCTCAAGTTAAGCATGTATGTACGGAAACGAGACGTAGCATTCAGGATTATATCCAGTAAAAGTTGTCGTAGGCTGTCATTTTTCATTGTTTGATAAATTATCCAAAAGTGTTATGTTAATCTTTAGCCGACGTCGCATGTTTACATTTCATTCTATTTCATTCACGTCCAAACTCTCGGGGCGTGTCAAATGGCCGGCATTCTGAACCCAATAAACCATCGAACCAGCTGTTTGCCACTTCAACCCCAGCCGGCAGGCTGCCACAAATATTTCGCGCATTGCGCTGCTGGCGGCCCATAACTCGAGTGGCCGCGGTGAACCGCAACGAGCGTGGGAGAGTCCCACTGACCAGCCGTCCCGGCGGCAACGCCCGAGCGCCTGCAGTGGTCCCTGGCACGCGACAGAACCCTCCCCCCAACCTCCCTCTCCACCAACACCCCCTTCAGACGCACGCGTCCCCCCAGGGAGTGGCGCGTGCGAGCTTCGTGGCAATGCGCAATCGAAGCACGGGGTGGATTGGTCACCCCGACGACGCCTCAGTAGCATCGATAGCAGCCGGTTACAGTCGCAGTAATAGGATGTTTGCCCTGGGAACGATACACGGTGTGAGAGCTCACTGTACCGCCCGTGAGGTCGTTTAGTTATACTCAAGGCTGTCGAAGGTAGTTTGGACTGGGATGGAAGGGTGAAGGTGTTATGTGCTTAGCGGAGTTACGGATAAGGCGGTGTTTTTTTATAGGCATACGTGACAATAGCCTTTTTCACAACGAGCTATCTGGCGAATGCACCTAATTTGACATCTGCACCGAATCTCTTTTACAATAAATACATCCGTCGTATCATCAGGGGCGCGGGAACTACTTTCAGACTGGGGGGGGGGCACACCATAATAGAGATCAACCTAGGGTACCCCCAAATATAGTTTTCTCACCGGTTTTAGGCCACTTATTTTTCATCCCTTGGCTTTTTCAACAAAAAAGAAAACATTTGCAAAAAAGTGTGGTGTTCCGTCTCAAAGCTGTGGGGGCACCGCCCCCACGGCCCCAGAGTTGGGAGGGGGGGCAAGCTGCCCCCACTGCCCCCCCCCGGCTCCCGCGCCTATGCGTATCATGAATTTATTTCGGTGTTTTAACCCGCGCCCTGCTGGGGGGGGTGTTTGAACACCCCCCTTGTGGTTTTTCGCGAATATCTCAAAAACGGCGGCGCGGAGCGCCGCCGTTTTTGGTACACCTTATCATACATCAATTCTACACATGTTGTGAAAATTTCAGACCAAGGTCATCCAAGGTCAGGTCACCAGGTCACTTGAAGTGACCTCACCTCATAAAAAGTTTCAATGTCTGTCATAGCTACACCGAGTGACCGATCGCTTTGAAACTTTCAGCGATTGCTAAGAGCAATAGCATGTACAAAATGTATATCTCAGAATTTTGATATCGATGACCTAAGGTCAGGTCAATTTTGCGACCTCCCCATTATAAGTCAATGGGAGAAAATTGAAATGCGCCTCTTTTGGACGAAAGACATTATAAACACTCCCAAACACTGAATTACAAGTGGTTTAGACACACTGAACATGAAAATGGTGTCTGTGACCCCTGTTTATGCCCTGAGGTCATCTTAGGTCACGAATGGTATCTAACAGTTTTTCGCAAATAACTTTTGATAGAGGCATGCTAGAGCGATGAAAACGCCTTAGATGTGTTCAGCTCGACGATACGGATCGACTGATATGCAACATGACCCTTTCCGGTCAGGTCATGACCTTGACCTGAGGTCAAATTTTCAAGTTGACCTTTCAAGGTCAAGCTATAGTTCATTCGATGCGTCTTGACGAGAGGAACACGATGCCGGTAAAAGTAAGCTCGTACAAGGCTTGGGTCAAAAGTTATTGCAGAAAAACTGTTTCCGAAAAAAATCGGCTATTTTTGCAGTTTTTGCCCCCTGCAGGCAAAACCGTTGACGTTAGGTCAAATCTGAGATAATTACTCAGAAAGGGCGTTAATAGGGCTATCGTATGCGCTTTTCCGCGGCGCTGTAGCTCTATTGGTTCCCGAGTTATGCGTTGGCTTCTTGGAAATTGTCGACATTCGACCTGGAAATCGGCGAAATTTTGCCTTCAATGACCTCTAGGGACCTGACCTTTGACCTGACCAAAAAATTGACTGAAGTGATTTCCTCATTATTTTTGACGCTCTTTCGAACGCCGCCTTCTGCGTATCGCTACGTGGCCCAGGAGCCGAGTTAGAAGGGGGGGTGTTCAAACACCCCCCCCCCCCCAGCAGGGCGTGGAAATCCAGGACCCCCAGCCGGGCGCGGGTTAATCGAAGATAATTCCTGACAATTCTAAAAATGAGTTATATAAGCATCTGTGCATCCCAAAATCATAACTTTTGAGAAACACACTGAACCTAACTTGACCAAATCTGCACCTAATCTGCACCTAATCTGCACCAAATGTGTACCAGATGGCCGTCATGAAAACGGCTAATACGAATATACGTTACCAAATTTCGTGTAGATGAGCTGACTGGTGAGAGGCGCGGACTACGTGGTTTTCCATAATTGGAAAACGTCCCGACGCTTCAGACAGCATGCGTGTAATCTATTGAGTGCTAGCAGATGAAAATAACTGTCACTAGCGCATCGCAATTCTAAGAAATATCAACTGATAAATGCTGGTTTACATTAGGTAGGTAAATGTCACATAAAATGACCACTGATCAGATTTTGCCCTACCGCATCTATACCTAAACCATGTCAACACTACCGAATATAAAATTTCTTGGAAATAAATACTATGCTCCATAGCATGCTTCCGGGTGCTTTACTAATATTATATATGTTACAGGGAGTTTGATAAATCCGTGAGTTTGCAAACTCCCTAGGGAGTTTGCAAACTCCCTGACCCATCAGTGAGTTTGCAAATTCACTAGGGAGTTTGCAAACTCACTGACCGGTCAGGGAGTTTTAGAAATTCCAGAGCGATTGGGACAAATAAAACAAGTGTGCAGCATGTGGGTGACATACGTGCCGTCCGTGATGTTAAAACAAAGGCGGCTAGTTGTACGGCCTATTTAACAGTCGCACGCTGACAAACAGCTTACAGATCATATGCACACCATAAATGCCTACTTAAAATTTTAAACTGTTCAGTGATCTAGCCTAAACATGTACCGCCGCTTCATTTAGTCATACATTTATTTACTTCACGTCCCAATTACAGATCCGTTCCACACAAGTGTTCCACACGTATACCTTATATGCTTTAGCATAAATGACCAACTGAGCTGTTTCTACTTCGATATATTGAGCCTGCCTCTGCAGAATAGCCACACTTGTGTGGAATGGATACAATTGGGCCGTGAATTAAATAAATGTATGACTAAATGAAGCGGCGGTACATGTTTAGGCTAGATCACTGAACAGTTTAAAATTTTAAGTAGGCATTTATGGTGTGCATATGATCTGTAAGCTGTTTGTCAGCGTGCGACTGTTAAATAGGCCGTACAACTAGCCGCCTTTGTTTTAATATCACGGACGGCACGTATGTCACCCACATGCTGCACACTTGTTTTTATTTGTCCCAATCGTTCTGGACGTTCTCAAACTCCCTGACCGGTCAGTGAGTTTGCAAACTCCCTAGTGAATTTGCAAACTCACTGATGGGTCAGGGAGTTTGCAAGCTCCCTAGGGAGTTTCCAAACTCACGGATTTCTCAAACTCCCTGTAACATATAGACAATATAGATCGGCTACATTCTACAGAATATCGTATTGAGCAGAATTGTCGCTTCCGCGCGTTCATTTGACTTGTTTTGCTATTCTGATTCAGCCGTTTATGTAAATCTCGAGAGGGTATGGAAATCCAAGATCCCGTGCGGTGCATCGGTACAGCTAAGTTTAAAACGCTAATAAAATCCCATTTCCCTCATTATTTAGGGAAATAATGAAGAATCTCAAAACAAACTTTATTCTATGTCGACTAGAGTTTACATACCCACACTTGCGGTATGAAATGTTATGAATTCAACATCTACCGTAAAAAGGTACATGCATAAAATGCTCATCGCATGTGCAGTTCATGGTACTCGGCGGCGTTATTTGAGAAGGCTGAAGCCTCATTGCAGCAGTAATTTCAATGCACACTTCCTGGGGCAAGGCCGATGTCTGGGTTTTACTGCCGCCTGCCGGGCACCACCCAGTAGTGATTGGGCTGGTCACTGCCTGTGTGTCCAGTCAGTACCGTGAGAGTCTAGCGGAGTCCGGAGGTATATAAGTCGTGTGTGCCCTGCTGTCGACACCAGTCTCCCACAGCGGATACAGCAGTAAAAAGCTTACCAAACAACCTCAGCCAGAAACATGAAGGTGAGAGTAGAGCTGTTTCGACGTTAAATTCATGTTCAAAAAAATATCAAAAACTTTGCATTGCATCCTACACTTTGATGAATTACATAGGAAATAATGCTAGCTACCTCTGAATTTTTCATTCACATATATTTCAATTCGCTATTAGTTTGAACTCATATCTTAAAAGTTTTGATGTGACGCATGGATACACTGTGACGCATGGACGCATGGCCGGCAGTTGTTTGACTAATGACTCTGCTATAACAGCAATCTAAGTACTTCTTGCATTTCAAACTGACACTCTTAGTTCCCATACGATGTAACAGCAGCGAAACTTTTGTAACCTAACCGTCCTTGTTTTCATTTCCCAGGTCCTGCTCATCTCTGCTCTGGTGGCGGTCGCCCTGGCGGCTCCCCAGAAGTACGCCCAGCAGCAGTACTCAGATGCTCCGGCCAAGTACGCCTACGACTACAAGGTGCAGGACTCCAACTACGCCGTCGACTTTGGACAGAGCGAGTCGCGCGATGGAGCCAACACGCAGGGCAGCTACTACGTGGCGCTGCCGGACGGCCGCGTGCAGCGCGTCACCTACAGCGTCAGCGGCGACGGCGGCTACGTGGCCGAGGTGACGTACGAGGGTGAGGCGCGCTACCCGGCGGCGTCTGCCAGCCAGCCGGCATACCGTCCGGCCGGCAAGCAGCAGCCGTACAACTAGACGGCCGCCGGCGCCGCCTGCCGCCGACCGGGCTGCTCTCCCTCTCTCCTTTGGAGAGGGACAGACGCGCCGCGTCGGCCCATTGTCAGATGTCCCGTGTTTTTTGTAATTGATGATGTGAAACCCAGTCAATGTATTTATTTTGTCTTCGCCAATACATGTTCAAAACGCCTACGTTTACCGATTTGTCGATCTGAGAATCCAGTGTATCTAAATACTATAAAGCATAAATTTCTGTCTTCTGGGGCAAATTTAGAGCTGCTTGATGGCCAGCTGCTTTGGGTCCAGCTTTCTGCGTTGAATGAAGCACAATGACACTCGAATTGAACGTCATTTAGGTATTTCACACCTGACTCAGTTTTCCGTTTACAAACAAATGGTGGGGAATTCCAAGTGCTCATAAGAAAAAACGGATTTCATAACCATAGATTCAAAATATATTTTGGACATGTACAGGTACAGGGATTGAAAACTGTGACTCTGCAAAACTGGTCCGCTGGGTTAAATACCACTGGGTTAAATAGGGCAAAGCCCCGGATCAACTTGGGAATTTCTCCATTATTCTGCTCTCATCAGCAAACATCGCCGGGGCGTCGAAGGAGGTGGGGGGGGGGGGGGCGTCGATGACCACATCGATGACCTACTCTCATCGTCGATGCAAAGTGTACGACAGAATTAAAATGGAAACAAAATTTTCCTTCGAATAAAAAGCTTATGATATTTTTTTCTAGAACAGCTAAGCTACTAAGTTAAGCCCACTTTTGAATATTTCGAATGTCGTAATCACTTTTTTTGTGACAATGCATATGCTTAAAATAAAACCTCAAATCTGCTAGCCTTACCACCGACAGCAGCCATTCCCATTCTACGAATATCGTCATTCATTTCAACTTTGGCCAAGTGACCAGAAACTGGCAAATGGCAGCTAATCTGCGGAGATTCTGGTGGCGTTAACGATTTGCCTGAAGGTAGACTGTGCCGCAATGTCACCGCTGGCGATTACAAACAGTCAGATCGTCACCACGCTCAGTAACAACTCGGCATTTCTAGTAGGGGAGAGTAGTGAGAAGTGGGAAGAAGGAGAAGTGGGACATCTACAATACCTGGCCGCATGGGTATCGTTTTGTACATATATTATATATAGGCCTGGTAGAGCCCCAGCCTTACCCAGGGGTGTAATTTTAAATATCTTTGCGGGGGAAGATGCACCCACAATTCTGAATTATGCCTCCACAATGATGAAAATGCACCCACAAGTCTTTTACAAACGTCCTTTCGGGAGCATGGCGCCATTCGCATGCTCTAACGGCGTCCTCCTGACCGTCTTGCGTTCCAGGATAATATAGTATCGTTTTTAATCACTCGGCACCTTTCTGGGAGAATGGCGCCCTTTTGACAGCATCGCGCCATTCTCATGACCTAGCGACGCCCACCCCTCCTGACCTTCTCGCGACCTTATGTCTCTGTTCACCGTGCATCCCTCGACTGTTCGGCGCCCTTCTGGCCTCTCAGCGCCCCTGGACCACAAAGCGTTTTCAATCACTCGGCATAGCAATAAGCTATTCTTGTTGGCGTCATTCGAGAGGCCAGTCTTTTGCCTTTCAAACATACCAGGCGCATTTGATGAATTCGCATACCGTTAAGCGCACAAACTAGAAATATCAAAGAAGTGACTTTTTCGGCGTTGCCCCGGACTGCGGGAAAGCCGAAAATGGGAGAAATGATCTACGGGGAATGCCGAAATTGATGTTTTGCCATTTTATCTCAAACTTTATCCAGAATTCATCAAAGCTGACATGGGTTTTAAGAGCTTGGGGACGCTTGGTGCACACTGGAAGTTATAATTGTGTGATATAATAAGAAAAGGCCAGGTAAATCATTCCTTAGAGGTAACAGGCCGTTGTGTCGGTTGAAAGTGTAATTTGTGTGACTAAAAATACGCGTTGCTATTCTACAGCAGTAAAGTCCACGTGGAGTGCTTTAACGTGCGTAATTGCACGTTTTCGGCATTACCCCAGCCAGCCATACTTTTATTTGCAGGCCCATAACTTTTCAACGTGCTGTATAAATTTCAAATAGGCAGCACACTTATGCAAAGACATGCTGAAGATTACTTGACCGAATTGGCCAGACAAACGGTAGCATAATGAGTAATAAATGCAGCTTCAAAGGCGCATGTAGTACAAGGGAAACGTACCTTGAAAACGCTCTTGGCGCCCTCACAGCCAAAGTATTCCGAATGACGACTCGTAACAAACATGCGATAATTGTAGTCACTTAAGCTTCAGAACATCACTGACATGTGGCATCCATGTCGTACGGTTTTCGAAATATCTTGAATTTCGGCTTTGCCCCAACTCCGGCATTGCCCCAACTTCCCCTAGCATCTGCACAATATCGCATCTTTGATCCTTAACACGGCAAGCACATGTAGCTAAATGTGAGGTGTCTTAGTCTCCATTTCCTGACTGTTTTGTTAAGTCACGGTTCGGATAATTTGGTATCGATAGAGGTAAGTAGGGGAGACCCGGGAGGTATGGGCCCCCTGGAGGTATGGGCCATTGCAGTTTTGAAGAAGTGATGCGTATTTTTACACATTTGACCGCATAAACTGGTAGCAGCAATTCCGTTATACAACCCACGTGATTTCCAAAATTTTCCTCAGTCTTCTTTGGCAATGAGCGGTGAAAAAGTGTTTTTGCTCTCTTCGAGTAAAATACGGTACATACAGAAAATTCGTGATTAATTTGAACCAGACTCGTTTTATGACGTCAGGCCATCGGTAATATAAAGTTTAAAGCATGCAAATTAAGACTGGATAGAAAAATTGAAGCTTTCTTGCAAGATTATGAGCTGAGACGCTACGCACATTCTGGCGTCCTAACCGGGAGGTTCGGGCCACCCACCCCCGATGATCCTAAATCAATAAAATGATGCTTTCATTGAATATCCTCTTTAATAAGTTTTATTTTTGTCGCGCAAGGTCGAAAACTACAAATTTCATTCGAACAGAAAAATATTATCTATCTTATTGCATGGAGCATGATTGAGTTTACCAAAATACGTATGTGCCCACGTGACCCCCATGAAGTAAGCTGTTGGCCGCTTATGCGGTTCCTGGGCTCTAAGAGAGATCAAGGTAGATACCAGCTACGAGTATTGTTCTCATTATCGAGAAAAGAATATGAAACATGGCACCGGCCCATACCTCCCGGGCCATGGCCCACACCTACCGGTGTATTTTGATGGATCGGAAAAGAAAGCGCATGATTTATTGAAAGTTATCTCGAGATAAAATAGTTGATCCCAGATGCCTAATATCAGGCACACTTTGCAGGCGAAAGGCAATTTCACGTACACAGAGTGAAAAGCCGGTTCTAGCCACTTCCCACTGGAAGAAAATTGCCTTGTCACAAAACCGGCCCATACCTCCCGGGTCTCCCCTACATACATACTATAAGAATTTCATTAGTTCTCAAGGAGGATCTCAAGGATCTCGCTAGTTATAATATCTAATCTTTCACTCAGCGTGCGCCCTCAAAGCAGTTGTTTGGCCCTCTCAGCACAGCTGCAGCCTTTTTGGTCGGAGTAGGTCTATTTCCGAGTGGCGTGTGCTCCTCTGACACATGACAATACTGAACACTGAACAGTGAACACTATATAGAGTTCACTGATCAGTATAGGCAATACGAGTAGTTCTGTGCGTCGGGTTCGGTAATACCTGGAATTCCCCCAAAAATATTTATTCATTTTATTTTGTCATGTCATTGACCAAAAGGAAAAATAAGTTGCCTAAATTCGATGAGAAAAGACAGATATGGGCACCCTACCCTGGTACCTAAGCCCTATTATAATGGCCGTCCACCATCTTTGGGCCCTACCAATCATTTTCTGAAAACGACCCACCTCCCTGGCCGACCGGTTAGAGAATCCCAAATGAGCACCAAGTATCTACACATAATGTTCCAGTCGAAATCATTTCTTGCAAAAGAGAGGGAAATGCAAAGAGAGGTTGCAGTTAGTGTCAGTTCAGAGGAATAAAGCCAATGGTAAGGTTAAAGCTCACCAAGACATCAACATTCAATATGGGTATGTCAGTCAATCATGAAGGATACTTCGGAATTTGGGTTTATAGCACCCTTACATTTTTACATACATATAGGTATATTACATATAATTACGACTTTTAAAGTTAAAAAAATTTCTGGGGGCGGGGTCCGAACCGATATGGGGAATTCACCATTGGACGGTGGCACAATGAAAGACTTTGCTTGCTTCTGTAACCAATTCAAGTCATAATTAAAGGGACCCTCCCACCTTCAAAAATGTTAATGAATTGGCATGAAAGTGATGTCGCTCGGTTCAGAAAGAGCGAAAACGAATATCTACCAAATTTCATCGAAAAATATTCACCGGTTTTCAAGATATTAGACTTTTACTATTGTTTATTTTTTGGGATCTCCGCTGTTCCTAGCGACTTTATTTGAAAGTGCGGCATTTGTTGCGCGCAAAGCAGCATATACCACCGCGTGCTACAAAACGTTTTAGTCAAACATTTAACGGACGTTCGAAAGCCTGATGACGTCATCAGATTCCCGTAATGGTTAAGAGATAGGGACCACGCTGGTCCCACCCTGCAAGTAAATGGAAGAAATTTCTTGAACACCATAAAGCTGCGGGGGTTGCGACCAGGATAAATGGTGGTTTCTGAGCCTGGCCGCAAACTTGGCTATCTCAACTCAAAACTAATGTTAAGGTGGGAGGGTCCCTTTAACAGCTTTCGGGCGGAATTAAGAGATAACCTTCCAGGCATGTAAAAATCGAGCAATCCCATGGGAGTTGTATGCCTATTATTTTTTCCCCTGGCTGAGGCAGCAATACAAGGCTTTAAATGGACACATACCGATCACCCATAACAGTCACATCGATGCAAATTTCCTGAGGCAAGGTTAACATATGTTGGGGTTGCTGCCGGCGATCGGGTTGGGTCACTGCCTGTGTGTCCAGCCAGTACCGTGAGAGTCTGCCGGGGGTATAAAGGCCGCGTGTGCCTTACTGCCGACACCAGTCTCTCATAGCGGATCCAGCAGCCAACAGCTCACCAAACCACCTCAACTAGAAACATGAAGGTGAGAGTAAAACTGTTTTGACATTATACTAGCCGACACGGCGCGTCTGTCCCTCTCCCGTTTAGAGAGGGAGAGCAGCCTGTTTGACATTATACGACTTTGACATTATACTGGTACATATTCATGCATTTCATACAGGGATTAGCAATGCATCATACAGTTTGGTTTATAAGAGCTAATAACAAAATTTTCATTTTTTTCGTTGACATAAGCATCGTTTCGTAGTTCATTGTCTTTAAAAAATCTGAGCTCAAGCATAAATATACGCTTCAGCCGGCAGTTGCTAGACTAATAACTTTGCCCTAAGAGCAATGTAGGTATTTCATTTTCCTCACACATTTTCCCATCCCACGTTACGGCAGCGGATCTTTGATGGCCTAACCAGTAACCACCCCGCCTTCATTTCCTGCAGGTCCTGCTCATCTCTGCTCTGGTGGCGGTCGCCCTGGCGGCTCCCCAGAAGTACGCCCAGCAGCAGTACTCAGACGCTCCGGCCAAGTACGCCTACGACTACAAGGTGCAGGACTCCAACTACGCCGTCGACTTTGGACAGAGCGAGTCGCGCGACGGAGCCAACACGCAGGGCAGCTACTACGTGGCGCTGCCGGACGGCCGCGTGCAGCGCGTCACCTACAGCGTCAGCGGCGACGGCGGCTACGTGGCCGAGGTGACGTACGAGGGTGAGGCGCGCTACCCGGCGGCGTCCGTCAGCCAGCCGGCATACCGTCCGGCCGGCAAGCAGCAGCCGTACAACTAGACGGCCGCCGGCGCCGCCTGCCGCCAACCGGGCTGCTCTCCCTCTCTAAACGGGAGAGGGACAGACGCGCCGTGTCGGCCCTCAGCTGAGCTGTTCAATGCTGTACCTGACTATTTGTGCATGTGGAGATTTCCTTCTTCGTCGATTTTATATTTATTGTCGATTATATAGTTCGTTTCAATAAAAGTTAAAATTAAATAACCTGTTTTTTCCAATTCATTTGTTGAGGAAACAGTGCGCTGAAGCTGGCTTACCTATAGACGTAAGCGTTAATGTTAATTGAAAACAGATATCAGCATCTTTAGAAGATCTACCCGCGAAATAAGTGTTCGCAACTCTTGCGAAAATTGCAATGCAAAGCATCGGTTCTAGCAACCTGATTACCCGCGCCCTGCTGAGGGGGGGGGGGGCTGTTTGAACACCAACCCTCCGGTTTTTGGCACACGTTATCATCATACATCTTTACATCTTTTTACACATGCTGTGTAAATTTAAGACCAGGGTCACTCAAGGTCAGGTCAGTCACGTCAAGTGACCCCACCACATAAGAAGTTTCAATGCCCGCAATAGCTACACTGAATGACTGATCACTTTGAAACTTTCAGCAATTATAATAACAAGAGCGAATGTATGTACAAATTACAAAATGTATCCCTCGGAACTACGATATCGGTGACCTAATGTCAGGTCAATTTTGCGACCTCTCCATTATAGGTCGAACACCAAATTACAAGCAAAAATGACACACTTAGCCGGAACATGGCATCCGTGACCCCTCGTTATGTTCCTGAGGTCATCTATGTAGGTTACGAACGGCATCTAACAGTTTTTCGCTCATAACTTTTGCTAAACGCATGCTAAAGCAATGAAAACGTCTAAGATGTGTTAGGCTCGACGATGCGAATCGAGTGATATGCAACATGCCCTTTTCCGGTCAGGTCATGACCTTGAACTGAGGTCAAATTTTTAAGTTGACCTTTCAAGGTCAAATACCTACTAGTAATAGTTCATTCGATGAGTCTTGACGAGTGAAACACGATGCTGCTAAAAGAAGGCTCGTGCAAGTTTTGATTCAAAAGTTATTGCAGAAAACCCGTTTCCGAAAAAAAGTATATTTTGTCAGTTATTGTCCTCAGCAGGCTAAACCGTTGACCTTAGGCCAAATCTGAGAGAATTGCCCAGAAAGAGCGTTAAAACAGCTATCATGGCATGCTTGGCATGTTTGCTATGGCATGCTTGCGCGAGTCTTCACGCCGAAGCATTGCCAAGGCGGTAACAGGGAATGGCAAGGCCATCCCAGGGTGGAATGACTTTGTCAAAGAAGCCCACTCAGTTCTCGGGGACATATACTGTTTGTGGGCGTTGGTAGGTAAACCAAGAGATGGCTACATCTATGATCAATTGAGACTGGCTAAAGCTCGATTCAAGTATTCATTGCGTTGGTGCCTTAGGAACGAAAAAGATCTACGGGCTAAGTCGATGGCCGATAAGCTAGCCAGGTATCCACGAAATGTATCCTCTTTTTGGAATGATGTTAGAAAGCTCAACAGTTCGCCACCGCTAGCATCTACGGTTGGTGGCGTCACTGGTGCTTCTAATATTGGTGAAATGTGGAAGAACCATTTTGCTGAAATACTTAATTCAGTGACGGACCAAAGCTTAAGGCCTTCCGTACTATCACAGCTTGATGCTGACCTTCCTGATATCCCACTTATTTCGGTTGCTGAAGTTTCCAGATCGATACGTGATCTGTCATCAGGTCGTAGCCCAGGGCACGACGACCTACAGACGGAGCATTTAAAGTTCGCACCTCAATCATGTGTTGTTCACCTCTCGCTATGTTTCAGTATGATGGTAAAGCACGGGCATCTGCCTCATGCCCTTACTAAAGTTGCATTGGTCCCAATCGTGAAGGATAAAACTGGTAATATCTCGGAGAAGGACAACTACAGACCAATTGCTTTGGCCAGTGTTAGCCCTAAACTTCTAGAGACGTTGATCTTTATGCGCTGCAAGGAGAACCTAAAAACAACTGACCATCAATTTGGCTTTAAGCCAGCTCATGGTACTGATATGGCAATATATGCAGTCAAAGAAATTTCAGATTACTACCTTAGAAACAATAGTGCCTGTTTTCTGGATGCATCAAAAGCTTTTGATAGAGTGAATCACTGGAAACTCTATGACAAACTTTTAAAGCGTGGAATTGATAAAAGCCTCAAACTTCTAGTTGAATGGTACGGTACTCAGCTTTTTCATGTCAAATGGGGTGGTGTCACAGCTGGCGGTTTTAATGTAAGTAACGGCGTGAGGCAGGGAGGTATACTTTCCCCCTTCATGTTCAATGTGTATATAGACTCTCTTTCTTCAGCACTGGATGAAACTGGCGTTGGCTGCCGTTATTTAGGCAGCATGAATCACATTGCTTATGCTGATGATGTCATCCTTCTTTCGCCATCTCACCATGGCTTGCAAGTGCTCTTGAATACTTGCGAACGATTTGCAGAGGAGTATGATATCAAGTACAACACAAAGAAAACTGTAGGTATGCTTGATTATGCGTCCAAAGGCTTTGAAAAATCTTAAAACTCCTGAGCTGTCTCTTTGTGGCACAATATTAAGAGTTGTAAGTGAGTACAAATATCTTGGTTACTTCATGACTGACAACGTGCGTGATGATCTTGAGATTCAGCAGCAATATCGTATGCTGTGCTGTAGAACCAATTCGCTCATTCGCAAATTTGGCATGTGTACGTATGCTGTGAAAAAGTATTTATTCACGACCTACTGTGCTTCTGTGTACTGTGTTCACTTGTGGCGTGCTTATAGTGCTGCGGTTATAAGAAAATTCAAAGTGTGTCTTAACAATGCTGTCAGAATATTCTTTGGCTACTCCAGGTTCTGTAGCGCTTCGTCTATGCATGTGTGTGAAGGATTAGATAATTTTGACGTGATGTACAGAAAAGCAGCATGGGGTTTC